>NW_024097841.1:0-600000 GCF_016545835.1 Crotalus tigris | reverse complement strand
GTCAACAAAAATACCAAGTAAAAATAGTTGAGGAGTAAACTTTATCTTTCTTCTAAAAATCTTTTGAATGTTCCACCAAATCATAATCCAGAAAGCCTTTACTTTTTTGCAATTCCACCAAATATGAAAGTATGTCGCATCATTATTACCACATCTCCAACATTTGGGCTGTATGTTGGAGTACGTACAAGATATTTTTTTAGGATCTAAATGCCATCTATAAAACATTTTATAAAAGTTTTCTCTCAAATTTTGAGCTTGTGTAAATTTAACATCTCCCATAAATCCAATGAGATCGGTTCCTGTATATTCTGAGCCCATTTAATCATACAGTCTTTAACCAATTCTGTTTCCGAGTCTAACTCTAATAAGACATTATATATTCTTTTTATATGAGCCGGACTTTGGTTTTTAATCTGAATAACCAATTGTCTATTTTCTAATGTTATTCCCTCTTTTTTATCTACAGTCCATCTGTCCACTATTTGTAAATATTGAAACCATGACTGTAGAATGTTTTCTTGCCTTGATACATCTAGGGATTCCAAATGCCAATTCGAACCAGAACAAATTAACAATTCTTTATACGAAATTTTATCAAAATTCATCCCCTTAGAAGTTCCCTCAATTGCATGTCTGGGAATCCCCCAGATAGGTATTTTATAATTCAATCTGTAATAATACTTTTTCCAAACACGAAGTAAGGCATTCCTCAAAATATGTGATTTAAAAGTCTGATCGACTTTCTTATTAAAAATTAAATATGCATGCCAACCATATATTAAATCCCAACCATCCAGAAAAAGAATATCCATATCTGTTAAGTTAAGCCAATCACTTAACCAAGTTAAGGCGGCTGCATCATAATATAATTTCAAATTAGGTGCCTTAAGTCCCCCTCTTTCTCGAGCATCCTGTAAGATCTTAAACTTAACCCTTGGTTTCTTCCCGGCCCATAAAAAATCTTTCCGGGGAGTTTTCCCCCTTTCTTGCTCCATTGTCTGACATGGTAATTTTTTACAAAATCCCCTGGCAAGGGTCTCCCTTCCAGGTGGATTAATTTTGCAAGTCCTGTCTAATGTAAGGACCGACCCCACTTTGCATTTTAAGAAGACAGAACTCTTGGAATAATTCTTCCAACAGGAATCCTTTATTAAGAGAAAATGGTTGCAGGCGTTCTAGACAGGACTTGGGGTCCAAGCTCTCCAATTCAAGGTTTTAAGGGTTTCCCCAGTAGCCCCACCCAATCAACCCCCTCTTTCAGCGACAGTCTCAGGCATTACACTTCCACCCCCTTTTCATTACTGCCCGGCTGGATGGAGACTTCAAATAAACTACATGAAAGGAAATGGCCCCATTCTTATGGTTAGTTCTTTTGCAATACACACATTCAGTTCCTTTGAAGTATACTGAAGGAAGTGAGGTCCATAAAGCCCCTTTGTTCACCCCCTTCTCTTCCTCTTATGGCAGAATCCAGAGAAGGCAGAATTGGGGTTTTCTTTAGTTGATAACTAGAGATGAAATATAATTGGATTCTGACATCCGGCCCCCTCAAAAATAAGAGAGATCCACCTGAAAGAAAACAAAACAGGTGTAAAAGTTAGTCAGGCTTGTTAGGATACTCTGTGTGAAACTTTTTTAATAGCTTTGGGGCTCTGACATGACGTTTATGGACCCACTCATTTTGTGAGGCAGGGAGGTGTTTCCAGGCAACTAGGTACTGAGTCGCTCCATGATATCTCCTAGAGTCAAGGATTTCCTTTATTTCAAAGTGTTGTTCGCCCTCTACCATGAGGGGGGGGATTTTTGATCGTAAAGCTGACTGATGCTCTCTTTTCAGCAAGCTGCAATGAAAAAGTGGGTGTATTTGCCTGAGATTTTTTGGTAATTCTAATTCTACTGTTACTGGGTTTATGATCCGTTTAATTGGAAAAGGCCCTATATATTTTGGTCCAAGTTTTTTACAGGGTTGTAGGGACTTTAGGTATTTTGTAGATAGGTACACCATTTCACCTATAATGAATGGTGTAGGCTCAACCCTTTTTTTATCGGCTTGTGCTTTGTATGCCTGCCTAGCTTCATCTAGTGCTTTTCTAACTATTGGCCAGGTGTCTTGTAATTGTTCCATCCATTCTTTCAGTGATGGGATCGTTGGTTCATTTGGGGTTAATTCTGGCAAAGTTCTGAAACTTTGACCGGTGGCTATTTGAAAAGGAGTGTAACCTGTGCTGGAGTGGACTGCATTAGTGTAGGCAACTTCTGCAAAATGGAGTAAGTCTGCCCACTCAGTCTGCTGGAAACTAAGAAAACATCTTAAATATTGCTTAAGTACGGAGTTCATTTTTTCAACGGCCCCATTTCCTTGTGGGTGGTGGCTAGATGTCAGTCCCTGAGTGGTTCCTAAAAGGGATAAAAATTCCTTCCAAAATGCAGACGTAAATTGCACCCCCCTGTCAGAGATGATGCGTTGGGGTGCCCTATGCAATCTGTAAATGTGCTGGATGAACAGTGTTGCTAAGGCTTTTGCAGTTGGAATCTTTTGGCAAGGGATAAAGTGCACCTGTTTGGAAAACAAGTCCGTGACCGTCCAGACAACAGTATTCCCATTGCTTTCTGGCAATTCCACTATAAAATCCATGGCTATTTCTTTCCAGGGGGCTGAGGGACTTGCCACTGTTTGTAATAGTCCTGGCAATTTCCCTTGCAACCTCTTTGCAGTGGCACATTTTGGACAACTGGCTATATAACTTTCAATGTCCTTTTTCATGGATGGCCACCAAAATTGCCGTTTAATTAAGTGTAAAGTTTTTACAAATCCAAAATGCCCTGCTGATTTTGTGTCATGGCAAAGCTGCATGAAAGTGACTCTTTGGATTGTTGGTATATATAACTTTTCCCCTACCCAAGGCAACCCGTCTCTCATTGTGCACACATTTTTATTTTACTGGAACCATCCATCTGTTTCCAAACTTTTTCTGAATTCAATTCCAGTTTGGCTGTCCAGTTGTGGTTTTAATTTGGCTTGGGTTCTTGTGGTTACTGGTGCTGCCAGTTGTGACTCTGCCATTATTGGTTTAAAGTCTGTGGTTCGTGCGCTGTTATATTGAGGCATGTGAGATAGTGCATCTGCCAGGAAGTTCTTTCTCCCTGGTAAATGTTTGAGCTTAAATTGGAGCTGGTGAAAATGCTGGGACCAGCGGGCTTGTTTGGGATTGAGTTTCCTGGGCGTTTTCAGGGCTTCCAAATTTTTGTGATCAGTCCACACCTGGAAGGGGATTTTGTTGCCTTCCAGGAACTGTCGCCATGTAATGCCCAACGTATCCCATATGCCTCCTTCTCCCATATGGGCCAGCGCTGTTCTGTTTCCGTGAGTTTCTTGGATGTATACGCACAGGGTTGCAATACTTTATCATCATTTTCTTGTAATAGAACAGCCCCCACTGCCACATCACTTGCATCTGCCTGTATTACGAAGGGCTTGTCCATGTCTGGGTGTCTTAGTACTGATTCGACAGAAAAAAGTCTCTTTAGTCTCTCAAACGCTGCTTAGCACTCCATTGTCCATTTAGTGGCTGGCTAGGTTTTACTGAGGATGCTCCCTTCGTTTTTAGTAAGTTATGAGGGGCAAGGCTATCTGGGCAAATGAAGGGATGAATTGGTGGTAAAAGTTTGCAAAGCCCAGGAAACTTTGTAGTTGCTTTCTTGTGCGGGGTGGTGCCCAATCTAATACTGTTCTGACCTTCTCTGGGTCCATTTCAATGCCCTGGGGGGATATGCGATAACCTAGGTAGTCTATCCTTTCCTGGTGGAATTCACATTTGGAGAGTTTGGCATATAGGTGGGCAGCTCGCAGCTTGATTTTTTTTTTGCTTGTTTGCAAATTAGAAGACTATCAATAACCTTCCTCGTGCCCACCTAGTAGTTTGAAAACATGCAAACGCGAGTAGCACTTTGACCGGAAGCTAACAGTGTTCTATGGCATCTATGCGCCTTGGCATAAAGTCATGCCGACCACATGACCACAAAAGTGTCTTCAGACCACACTGGCTCCTTCAGCTAAGAAACGGAGATGAGCACCACCCTTTAGGATCAGGCACACCTGTACAGGGAAAACCTTGACCTTTTTTAACAGTAACCTTTGAAGCAGTTGTATCTTCTTTCAAAGCAAGAAAATTTTATATATATTGGATTTTACGTGGGAGAAAACCCGAATAACCAAAGACCTACATACAAATACCCGTGAAAACCTCAGAAAACACACACACACACACACTACACTTATACTAATAACATTTTTGAAAATCTTTTTAAAACTCTAGAAATCTCTGTGAATCTCTTTGGAAGACTTTGGCAGAAGAATGTCAGCAGGTCACCAGTAAGTGCCCCTGCAGTGATAGCTGGCAGTACATCAGGGTGTCAGAAGGAAGGTGAAAAAGGTCAAGACGGGGTCCATAATCTGGAGATCATCATGAGACCTAAAAAGAGTGGGGGAGCTTTAATAACATGGTTGTGGCTGCTATCTTGACTTTTTTACACCTCCGCTAATGTAGACAAACATGCAGTATATTATGATACAAATACTAGAATTATACTTTAACAATGGAAACATTCTAGATAGCTTGCAAATTGTGTAAAACATATTTCTGACAATGTCCAATGAAACAGTCTTTTAAGAGCCGAGGTGGCGCAGCAGTTAGAATGCAGTACTGCAGGCCACTTTAGCTGACTGTGTTCAGCAGGTCAGCGGTTCAAATCTCACCGGCTCAAGGTAAAATGAGGACCCAGATTGTTGGGGGCAATGTAAATATATACATACATTGCTTACTGGTGTACACCGCTTAGAGAGTGCTTGCACTTAAAGCGGTATATAAGTCTCATAAATAAATAAATAAATAAAATATTTGTAATGAATAATTGTTCTGCAACTTTGGCTAGTCTGCTGATTGTTTACTGTCCCTAAGGTGTATTAAAAGATGTAAAATAAACTGGTCAATTCTTATGGTTTCATTCTACATTTCCTATGTAATCAATTTTAGTTTTTAGATACTGTAATATAACTCTCTAATTAAAAAAAGCATGTGAAGAGAAACCTACCGTGTTTTACTGGTATATTTCAGTCCATAACTGCTCTGCTTCCAGTGTCACAGCCACCCTAACCCAGTTTCTCTAACCAGAGAGATGGGAGCCTTCCTCCCCCCACATGTGTGATCCATTTCTCCCCACCATCTCTAATTCAGAACATGCCCTCCTATCTGCATCTCTTTGGGTGCCAATTATTTTGCCTCCCCTAAATTCTTTGCTAATCAATTAAGAAATGTATGTAGGAAACATACTACAGTAATGGGAGATTTTAACTACCCTGATATCAACTGAGAGACAAACTCTGCAGTGAGCAGGAGATCAAACAGATTCCTAACCAACTTAGCTGACAACTTTGTCACCCAAAAGATGGAGGAGGGAACTACAGGAAATGTCTATGGAGATTCTCAGTCATACAGATCATACAGGCCCATACCTGGACCATGGACCATTTCCTACGCAAAGGACTCTTGGCAAGGGATGGGCTACACCTCACAAAAACAGGGAAAAAGGTGCTCGGAAAAAGACTGGCCCAACTCATTAGAAGGGTTTTTAATTAAAATTGAGGGGGAAGGGCAGTGACGGGGTTCAAATATGTGAACAACCAGTTCTCTGTGTGGATGCCGCTTCAGGAAGTCCATTGGGCCTGGGTAACAAAAAATTAGCTACCCGTTCTGCTGAAGTGGTATGAATTGGCTGAATCCCACCACTGGGGAAGGGTGACCAATCAGTAGAATCTCTAGAACCCAAAACCAATCATAAATCCCAAGAAAACAAATCAAACAAAGGTAGGGAGTGTTGAGAAAAAAGAAAAAAATCAAACAACAATCAGGAGATCCAGGAAACACCCACGGACAGACATAAAAGTCTTAAATGTTTATATCAGTGGTTCTCAACCTTCCTAATGCCGCAATCCTTTAATACAGTTCCTCATGTTGTGGAGACCCTCAACCATAAAATTATTTTCGTTGCTACTTCATAACTGTAATTTTGCTTAAGAACCGTGTTATAATTTAATCTCTCCCTCTCTCCCTCTCTATTTCTCCCTCTTTCTCTCCCTCTCTCTCCTTTTCCCTCTTTAGTTCTCTCTCCCTCTCTTTCTCTCTCCCTTTCTTTCCCTCTCTCTCTCCCTTCCTCTTTCTCTTTCTCCCTCTCTCTTTCTCCCTCTTTCTTTCTCCCTATCTTTCTCCTTCTCTTTCTCTCCCTCTTTCTTTCTCCCTCTCTCTCTCCTTTTCTCTTTAGTTCTCTCTCCCTCTTTCTCTCTCTCCCTCTCTACTTCTCCCTCCCTTTTTTCTCTCCCTCTCTCTCTCTCTTCCTCTTTCTCTCCCTCTCTCTCTCCCTCTCTCTTTCTCTTCCTCCCTGCCTCTCTCTCTCCAATCAGGGATCAATTTGGAGGTGCGGAGGAGAGGGGAATGGCCGAGGGCTGCCCGTGTGACCTTGAAGTGGCCACCTTTGGAAGTACCAATGATGCTCAAGCCGGGCAGAGCGGGTGATGGGAGAGGAGCGAGCCGATCGCCTTCCTGGGAGCCGGGACTCCGGTGCGCCTTCCTGGCCAGTGGGGCCTACAGTAGCACTGGAATCATGCGGTTCCCCAGGAAAGGGACTTCCTGGCCTCACTTCTCAGGGGATGGGGCGCCCAGGTGCAAGGTCAATCAGGAGCCCCCAAGGGGGCAAGTCTGCATAAGAGCCATGCCCTTTCTGTGGGGGAGGGACACAATGAGGGAGCCAACCAATTGCGGGATGTAGATTCTGACGGGTGGCCGGCCTGAGCTGAGGAGCCGGCAATTGCCTCGAGCCATCGCCGCGGCCCGATGAAACTATGTGTGCCCGACAGGCAGCGCCTAATGGCCAATGAGTGCCAGGCGGGGGGTGGTGCTTGAGAAGTGGCTACTGAGTGTGCGGCACCATTGTGGCTGTCAAGCTCCATGGGTTCGACATTCTTATGAGGGAAGGGGCCCACGCAGCTGGCCACCGAAATGCAGCCGGCCGCCAGAAACACCATGCAGGAAGAACAGCTGATGGCAGCCTACCGGGCGGTGTGCGGGACTCCGGTGCAACCTAGGACGGCCTGGCGGTGCCTGGTTAGAGTAGCTGGCCAGCACTCCATTGTGGCCAGCTCCGGCAGGGTGGGGATTCCCTGGTGTCACGGAACATGGCCTGGCGATGTCACCAATGGGCGGGGCATCCCAAGGAGGCCGCTGGTGCCTGGTTGAAGCAGCTGGCTAGCGCTCCATTGTAGCCAGCTCTGCCGGCCGCGGCAGGGATTCCCCAGCCTGTGGGCATTGGAATGTTTGATCGGTATCCCTGTTGAAAAGCCCTGGGATAGAGGAATGGTGTCTCAGTTCCTAAGACCATCAGAAATATGTGTTTTCCAATGGTCTTAGGCGACCCCTGTGAAAGGGTCATTCAACCCCCAAAGGGGTCGAGACCCACAGGTTGAGAACTGCTGGTTTATATACTAATGCTCAAAGTTTGGGGAACAGATATGGTGAACTAGAAGCAATAGTACAATAAATGGCATTACAGAAACCTGGTGGGACGAAACCTATGACTGGAATGGACTGATGGATGGGTACAAATTGTTCAAAAGAAACAGAACTACAAAAAGAGGAGGGGGAGTATATATAAGAGAACACTACATATCTAGAAAAATGCAAATGATCAAAGATAAAATCCCTCCAGAATCTATATGAGTCAATATAAAAGGGGGGGAAAAGTGGCATTGCCATAGGGGAATATATATATATATATATATATATATATATATATATATATATATATATATATATATATATATATATATATATATATATACCTAGGTTTGGGCTGCCAAATAATATATTGTCTGAGTCTGGCCCACATTTCATAGCTAAGGTGGTGCAGCCATTGTGTGGAACAGTTGTCTGCTGTGATTTTTTTCTTGCTAAATATTTGAAGGAATCTGTTGGATGGGATATTTGCAGCATGAGCTGCACCTGGATCTATGTGAAAGTGTAGACAAGACTTTTTCAAGTGCTACTGTCCATCTACACCAGTGTTTCACTCCAGAACCTGACTTCAACTTTGCAGACTGAAGGCAGAAGATTCACGGGATTCTGTTTGGACTATCTAAGCTGTGACAGATGTCCTGGTTTGGTGGGCTCCAGTCCCTCACTAATGCCATGTATCGTACACAGGCAGTGGTGGAAATCCTAGCTAATGAGAATGGGGAGCTTTTTATTGCTGCAGCAAAAGAACAAATATCAATTCAGAATAGACTGGCTCTAGAGGTGTGTGTGCATTAGCTGGACAACAATGCTGTGTGTATATTCCAGACAAATCATAAGAAATCCAAAACTGAGCTGCACACATAGTGAAGATAGCTGCAACCCCCCACATGAAAAAATGGGAAGGCTGGTGGCTTTGACTGATAAGATGATTATCTATAGATTTCAGCTGGTTGAGAACCCTAATAATGACCCTGATGTCATTGTTCTCTTAATCACCTCTTGTGGATTACAATGCCTTCTGCTTTGCCTTTCTGCCTGTAGCAAACTATGGGGTCTATCTGTACATGGATATTGATGTTGGGTGAATCATTTTTGGATTCAGTGATGGGCTGGATGCCAAAACAAAGCAAGATTAGGCATACACTTCAAAAGAGTCAAGAAGTCTGGGGAGTTTGTTTGGCAAGAACAAAGAATGCTTATTCACAGGAAATATGCACGTGTGAAGCTTGTAACCCTTCTGGGTAGTTAGAGAGCTGAAAAAAGTAATGAAGAGTTAGGCATTTTGCAGACTCAGCTAAAAGTGAAGAAGAGAGATGGGCTGGAGCAAATAGGATGTGTATTAGATAACTCCTGAAGCATTCATTAGCCAAGGCTTAGGAATAGGGATGGCTAGAGACCAATAGAATAATTGTTAGATTATTATTGAAATGTTTATTAGATGATATTTCTTATATATCCCACCTTATCCTCCCTTCTGCTTTCGAGAAAATGTATAAAGCTTTCTTAATTCTGTGGCATTTTGGCCAGGACCCCTTTTCTGGGAGTGCTTCAATAAAAGAGAACAAAACCTGCACCTCATGTCTGGGGTTCTTCACCGGCCTCGGCACCAGGCTCAGACCCGAATTGGGGACAGCACAATCTCTCTTTACTAAATACCAAATTTCTCTGAGAGTTGCATCATTTGGATCAGGATGCCATTATACAACTGCTGCAAAACATGTCAAGTGCATTATTTTGTTGTTTGCATCATAATATCCTTTTGCCTTCATTGTGTCAATTGGTACAACTTGCATGATTTGCAACAAGTTACTGGAATGACATTTAGCAGACATTTGTGGATAATGGACAGCCCCTCCCTCCAGCTGGTCTGCTAAACAAAGTGGGTGGGGGACATCTGCAATGTAAGAGAACATTCTGGAGGGGGCAGAGGACGAACCCCTGGAACAGGCTCAGGGTTGTGAAAAAGCTTCCTTTGTTCATCTGACAGCTGAGGGGGAAAAAATCAGATGGGAAGCCTAAAGTTTGGCAAGACACCATTTCTTTTTCTCTGTTGGGCTGTGAGGTATTTTGTGTGTGTGTGTGAGTGAGTGTCTTTGTTGCATAAAAACCCTATTTGAACTGAGTCAACAACTCAACAGTTAACCTACCAAATTAGAGGGATCCTCTTTTGATCCCATCCCTCCCTTATTTGTCCCATCCAGACCATGGTTACAGTGTGTGTGTGTGTGAGAGAGAGAGAGGGGGGGGGAGGGAGAGAAAGAGAGAGAGACAGACAGACACACACACACACACACACACACACACACACACACACACACACACACGAGAGAGATTGCATAACATCTTCTGAACAGCATATTCTGTCCCTTCCTTTTGTCTTGGGAGCCAGCAGGATTCCTGGAAGAAGTGATCTTTAAATATTGTGCAAGAAAGAAACAGAAACAAAACAAACAAAAATGCTGACCCTCTTCCCAAGGCTTCTTTTTCTGCCCAAATTGAAGCAGCTAAAGCAACACTCTGACTTCCCAGCAGAGTGTCATCCAAACGATCTGGAGCTCCTCCTGATCATGGGCACATAAGCACAATGCTTGCACATGTGTTATCTTGTGATGGGATCCAGTTTTGCATATCCCCAGCATAAGAGTCCTTGCCAGCCACCACTGGGTGGGATGCCTGTCTAACCTCACCCCTTCCCTGCAGGGGCTGGAAATCTCTTTTCTGCAGCTCCCAAGTGCGCCTCCCCAGCCCCACAGATTGCACCATTAAATTTGTGCTTTTTTTCACTACAGCTATTTTATTAATGAAACCAAGAATCCTCTCCCTCCCTTGATTGCAACTCCACTCCTGGGAATGAGGTTCACTTTGGGAAGGAAACACTGGAGTCACTCAGGGAGGAAGTGTGGGAAGTCAGCCCCTCAGAGAAGGAAATATTAAAAGGGCAGAAAAATATATTTCCTCAAAGGATCTTAAAGAGGCAGAAAAGCATGCCCAGTTTTTCTTAATGGCCCCAGGTCTCCCTCCCCCAAGCAGAAACCAGCTCTGTAGAAATGCAGATGGAGGCCCCAGCTAGGAGATCAAGAAGACAAAGAAACCTAAAATCTACCATACCCCACCCAAATTCTAAGACAAGACATAATAGAATTAACACAGAAATACCAAAGGGCACATTCAGATTCAGGACAAAGTTCATGCCACAGGAAGCAATTCCAAACAAAAGGCTCCAGAGGGTATAAAAACCCACTCCCCACATGTGCTCAGCCCTTTTTTTCTCTCTTTTCTGCCAGAGCCATCTTTCTGTCTGGCTCTCCTCTTCAATAAACGGCAATCTTCTTTCTAAAGCAGTTGCCATGTTGTTTATACCCGGCTTGGACTGAACCATGATGAAGACTTTGTGGGGATGGAGTTTGGGGATGGCCATTCAGTCCCCCCAGCTCTTACAGCTTTTTTTCTCTCACTGTTCCCAGCAGAGGCTCTGGTGGCCTGCTCCCAGGGGGATCCCAGGGCTGCCTCACGCAGTTCCCTGGCCACATGTGCCTTGAATGGGGCCAGCCCGGGTAAGAGACTTCCTGGCTGTGCTTCTCCCAGGGGGCGGGGCACCCTGCCGAGGGCCAATCAGGAGCCCCATGAGGGGGCAAGCCTGCATGAAGAGAGGGGGGGAAGAGAAGGGAAGTGCAAGTGCCTCTCTCTGTTTCTCTCTCTCTCTCTCTCTCTCTGCAAATGGGAGCCACAGTAGAAGGCTGAAAGAGCCGCATGCAGCTCCAGATCCGCGGGTTGCTGACCCGTGAGCTACACCCTTAGTTAGCAGGACGCTACAAATCATACCATAGAAAAGGGAGTGAAGATAAGACAGGAATAAAAGGGGCTTTTGATCTAATAATTGGAGAGTTTAGTAACTGTAATGGTTATTAGGCGGTCAGAAAGCATGTGACTAGGTGGCCTGTACAGGGAATCAGCAACTCTTAGTTCTCGAGTTTCCTCTGAGGAAAAGGGAGGCATGCCTCACTGACTGCAGTGACCCAGACCTCTTTGAACTCCTGATAGCTGAGGTCTGCTCAAACTAACCCGTTGGAACAAAACAACTTCAAAGGAACTGCCAACGGGATTGAGGAAATATTTCGACTGGGAGAACTCTGTGCACGGACCCAGGTAAGTAATTCGTACTATGTGGGCGGGCTTACCTGGGCGGTCAAGGGCCTTTAGTGTGGGTAATTCATACTGTGTGGGCGGACCCACCTGGCCATGTAGGACTGATATGTTTGTTAGACCTGGACAAGCGGGAGCATAGAATGTAAAAGTATTAGGGATCAATCTGGGATCCTGCACATACGAAGATATTATGTGTTGGGTGGGTCTCATAGGCAGGGAAACATCAGTCATGGGCAATAAGACCAGTAAGGGGATAAGGTGTCCCCTGGAAATTCCCTTAGGCAAAGGTTGGCTGGATAAACAATATACTCGAGGTAAAAGTAAAAGTATTATGATAAAGTATTGCTGTTTTAAATGCTAGCAGGATGGGATGGACTCATCTGGAAAATATACCTGAAATAAGAGTAAAGGTACCACAACTCAATATTGTTATTTTGAGTGGCCAAGAAATCCTATTAAAAGCATTAGTGCATTTTGCCCAAAATATGGAAGCTTTAAGAATTGGCTATGTCAAGCACTAAAAATATATGTTAATAACAGAAATATGAAGGGTATCAATAAATTTATTTGGGCTGGGAAGAAACCAAGGGTGAAGTTTAAGATTTTACAAGATGCTCGAGAAAGAGGAGGGCTTAAAGCACCTAATTTGAAATTATATTATAATGCAGCCACATTAACTTTGATAAGTGATTGGCTTAATTTAACAAACAAAAATATTCTTTCTCTTGAAGGGTGGGATTTATTATATGGTTGGCATGCATATTTAATTTTCAACAAGAAAGTAGATCGGGCTTTTAAATCGCATATTTTAAGAAATGCCTTACTTCAAGTCTGGAAGAAGTATTATTACAGGTTAAATTACAAAATACCTATTTGGGGGATTCCTGGACATGCAATTGAGGGGATTTCTAAGGGGATGAATTTTGAAAAAAATTCCGTATAAAGAATTACTTATTTGGTCAGGTACTGACTGGCAATTAAAATCTTTAGCTGTATTAAGGCAAGAAAATATTTTACAGTCATGGTTTCAGTATTTACAAATAGTGGATAGGTGGACTTTAGATAAAAAAGTAGGAATAACATTAGGAGATGAAAATTTGGTAATTCAGATTAAAGATCAGAGTCAGGCTCACATAAAAAGAATTTATAATGCGTTAATAGAATTGGATTCGGAAATGGAATTGGTTAAAGATTGTATGGTTAAATGGGCTCAGGAACCAATCCCATTGGATTTATGGGAGATAATTTGGATTAGAAATGTTAAATTTACACAGGCTCAAAATTTAAGAGAAAATTTTTACAAAATGTTTTATAGGTGGCATTTGGATCCTAAAAAGTTGTCTTGTATGTATCCTAATTTAAAGCCTAAATGTTGGAGATGCGGTAGTTCTGACGCAACTTATTTTCATGTTTGGTGGACTTGTAAAAATATTAAGGCTTTTTGGATTATGATTTGGTGGAACATTCAAAAGATTTTTAAAAGGAAGATAAAGTTTACTCCTCAACTATTTTTACTAGGGATTTTTGTGGATTTTGATGTTAAAGAAACTATTTTAATGTTGAATTTAGTAACAGCAGCAAGGTTATTGGTAGGTCAATATTGGAAGAAAGATTCGTTGCCTACTATAGAAGAATGGACACTTAAGTTTTCTAATTTAGCAGAAATGGCTAAAATTTCTGCTTATTTAAAGGATCATACATATATTATGGTATGGAGAAGTTGGATAGATTATATTCAGATTAAATATGGAACTAAAAAGTTCCATTTATTTTATGATTAAATTTTAAATAATAATTATTATTAATAGCATTTTATAATGGAAATTATTTAGTTTATTTATTGTTACTATGGTACTTTATAATAATTGTTTTAAAATGGATTTGTTTATAATATTATGATATTAAGGTTTAAAGGGAGTTAAGGGTTAAGTATGAATTTGGTTACTGTATAATTTGTTAAATTTAATTAGATTTTGTTTAATATGTTTGTAATAACCCTGTACTCAGCTCTGGGAAGTGGGGGGGGGTAGGGGGGTGGGAGTGGGTGGGTTTGGGGGTTAAATTTTTTTTTGTTAATTGTTAATAAAACTTTTTCAATAAAAAATAATAGAAATGTATATGCCTATTGGATTCCAGGCAGTATATAGTCTATTTTTGTTAGAGGAGTGTGGAGGTAGTGTATGTGTGTCTGTCTGTGTTGTGTCTAATAATAATAATGAATAAAAGGGCCTTATTTAAAAACAAACAAACAAAAAAGATTTGGAAAAAGGAGCTCATTGGCTTGTGAACAACTCCCTGAAATTATAATAATAGTGATTGGTTTGCCTTTAGAAAGCACGAAAAGAAATATCTGTATATGGAATTTTGATGCAAGCAGTTTGAATGGAAGTAAATGTGTGGGTATACTGACCCTGTGTGTGTGAGTTTCTCCCCCACCCCAGGCTGTGAAAGAAACAGTAAACTGCAGATTTTATTGTTGCAAAAGTAAATGGAGAAGCAATAGCAAGTGTTTGTATGAGAAGAGTGCTTCAGTATAGACAAATGGAATATGCTTTAAGAATCAGAGGCTTGGGAGAGTCTGTGCAAGGAGATTTGAGAGAGATGGTTGCGAAAGACTTTGCTGTGATTTTGAATAAAGAAAAAGACGAAATACTTAGTGAAATTGAAAAATTATTTAGAGTTAACTCTGCGGTGGCAGTGCAAAAGAACTTGCCAAGAGATGTGGTAATCTACTTTGGGGGAAAATCCCTGCGCAACGAAATTATACAAGCTTTTTATAAGAAGAGATTTCAAATTGCTTCACAAGATGTTATAATTCTAAAGGTGATCCCATCTAAAATTTTAAGAAAAGAAAGGAGTTTGCTTTTTTAGCAGATGAACTTAAAAAGAGACGTGTTTTGTTCAGATGGGATGTTCTGATTGGAATGGTGATGAATTACCTGGGGATATGTTATAGACTTAATACTGTTTCTCAAGCAAAAGACTTTTATACTTCGGTCCTGGGGGTATGTTCATCGCCATTTATTAAGCTTAAAGTTTTGGAAGAAAAGAAGCTAGAATTGCAGTCTGAAGAGCCTATACTTATGAAAATTGGGAAACCTCAGTTTGAGGGGCCTCAACAAGTTGAGATGGATCAGCAGAGGATAACTCGTGCAACATATAATTGTAAAGAAAAGGAGCAACAGAAGAAAGTTAAGGAAGCCTCACAACTATTGGTTTCTGAATCTGCGGGAGAAGTAGGATCTATAAATTTTTTGGAGCAACCTTTAAGGGTAGAATTGCAGTCTGAAGAGCTTATATTAATGAAAAATGGAAAATCCCAGTCTGAGGGGCCTCAACAAGTCAAGATGGAGAAGCAGAGGATAACTTGTGCCACATATAAACGTAAAGAAAAAGACCAACAGAAGAAGGAGTTTAAGAAAGTCTCACAAGTGTTGGCCCCCGAGTTTGTGAGAGAAGCAGGATTTATAAACTTTTTGGAGCTACCTTTAAGGGCAGATTTTAAAGCACTTCTTTCGAGATTTATGGAAAAGAGAGACTGATAAGGATGGAGATCGAATGAAAATTAAGTTTAAGTACTTAGTTTAAGTATGGACAAGAGAGATTGATAAGGAACATGTTCATTGTGGATGGAATTTGTTATTGGTCAAGATTTAAATGTGTACAAGGGAATTTTAATGTTTTAAGTAATGTTTAAATTTGTGTTTTGGACTATGATATGAAAATGTTTAGAGTATATTATGATGTGAAAGATTTAAATGTGTATAAGGGAATTCTAATGTTTTAAGTAACTTTCAAATTTGTGCCTTGGAGGGAGTTTATAAAGAATGATGGATAATAACG
This sequence comes from Crotalus tigris, assembly GCF_016545835.1. Lineage (NCBI taxonomy): Eukaryota > Metazoa > Chordata > Lepidosauria > Squamata > Viperidae > Crotalus > Crotalus tigris. Next base: position 584,443 of record NW_024097841.1, on the reverse strand, counting down.
TAAGTATGATATGAGAAGGTTTAGATAGATTTGTTTAGGATTTATATGTTTTTTAAGTTTTTTTTTTGATAGGAGAGAAGATTATGGAGATTGAAGGAAATAAGTATTTACTTTAAGTATTCAAAGAGTATTTAGTTTTAATGGCATAACGAAGGTTTATATGCTTATTTTTCTGTTCTAGGATAAAGAAACGGAGAGATTAGATTTTATATTATATGTATAGATATTCAAAGAAAGTAATGTTTAAATTTGTGTTTTGGAAGGAGTTTATATAGAATGATGGATAATAATATAAGTATGATATTAGAAAATGTTTAGAGTATATTATAATGTCTTCAATGATTGTAATTATTATTTTTTAGAGAAGATAATTTATCTAATTTAATGTATTTAGATTTGTTTAGGATTTATAAGTGTTTTAAGTTTTTTTTAATTAAGCCTGTACTCAGCTCTGGGAAGTCCGGGGGAGGGTTTGGGAGGTTTGGGGAGGGGGGGGAGGGTAAGGAAGGGTGGGGGGGTATGGGGAGGGGATTTGTTTTTGTAAAATTTTAAAAATTCAAAAAATTTTAAAAAAACAAAAAAGAGCCTATGTTAGCAAACTTAAGCAGAGTTTGGAGAGTGCTCCACGTTGCTTCAGAAGTTCAAAACTCAGTCTTTGCTTTTCCTGATCTTGCTTATAGGACAAGGTAAGATTATCTTTATTCTCAGTTAATTATACAGTTCTTGTATAATCTGTTTTGTAGAGTAGTCAGGTTAGTTAAGGTTTAAAGTAGGAGTTCTGGCTCTTAATTCTGTAGTAAACTCTTTTATTGTAGTACATATTTCTTCTTTAGTCTCATAGATCTTTTCCAGTATAAGTTTATTTACATTTTAGCAATAGTTTAAAAAAATCCTTTTTCTTTTTCTTTTTTTAGTGAAGGCTACAATTGGACATTATTCACCCCCGCAGTTCACACAGCTGGCTCAAGTTATCTTTTCTCTTGAAAAACAGTTTGAAGGCCAAAACCATCTCCTCTCCAAATAGTCAACAATTTCAGTATTAACTTTTGACCAGTAGATGTCCTCAGTAAGCTAAAAAGACTTCTTCAAACGCCACTTTTTCCCTTTTTTCTATTTTTTAAAGGAAGAATGGAAAAAGAAATACTCTACCAATATAATACCATTCCAAAAAAAAACCCACAATTTTTTCTATAGCTCAACGTAAATAGAGATAAAATATAGTCTTTAAAAAGGTTTTAATCTGTCCTTTTATAAAACGCCTTTGTTCCCACACATACAAAAGATGGGGAAGTAATTCCAACGAAGCTTTTGCAGGCAAAAACAACATAGGGTGAAGAGAGGAACAAAAGGGGTCTCACCCGGATCATCCGCAGTGGGTCTGTTACGCTTAGATGTCAGTGTGACTTTCGGCTGGTGCAGCAGGGTGGTCGGCCATCTTGCAGGCCGATCTTTACTCTGTCGGCCCTAAGGAGAGAGCTGGAGACATGGGGGAAGCTGCCGCCCTCCCCTATCTACCAGCAAGCCTCCTCCTCGGTGGTCGCCCCTCCAGGGCAACTTTCAACCTCCTAGGAGGTCTAACGACGAAGGAAACTCCGGACGGTGCGGAGACGAGTCTCCAAGCATGACCAGCGTCACCGTGTTCTGGAACCGGAAGTTCACCATTATGCTATTTCTTAATAATAATTTCTAACTCTTCCAGGGCCACAACTCTCCATGTGGGCATACAATCCTTCTCTGTGCATGTCTGCTGCTGGGCAGGGAGAGTTTGGGGAAACTCAAGATATGTTGTCCATGATAGCAGCTTCCAGAAAAATGGCTATGTCAGTCTATAGTCATCATCATCATCATCATCACCAAGACAGCACCAAATTGACATGTTGTGACTATATCTCCAAAGCTCCCAGGCAACATTCATTGATTCTATATCATTAAGTCAGTGCCAACTCTTAATGATCACATAGAATTTCCCCTAACCTTGTCTTTCAACTCTTCAAACTCACCGCAGTCCATCTGCCTTGCCCCAAGACAGCATATAGCCCAGAATGTATGGTGGGCACCATACATTTTCTAATTTGGGAAGACCCCAGAGAGGATTTGATGAAGTGGTTATTCTTCCATAAAGAAACTTCTTAAAGTCATGGAAACCACCCTTCTATAAAATGGCAACACTGAATGTAGAAGAAGCACTGAATGCTGGTCTTCAGAAGAAGCTTATTTTAACAAGAATTATCACATATTTGGGCACTTTCATTAAATAACACCCTTTAATCTCTTCATAATCCCTTAGCTGGCCAGCAACTCTTCTTTTACCATCCAGCTGCAGACAAGATGAGGGAGTGAGGAGTCCCAGCTGGAAGCACATACCAAGAGTCACAATTAAGGAAATACCACCAGGTGCTTCAGTTAAGGTGATCTGGAGGGGGGGGGGCTAGTTGACTTTAAGGACAAAATGGGAAGCAAGAAGCAAGTCCAGGAGATCAAAATGGTAGCAAAGATTCAATGCCACAATGAGACCTGCTTTGGACTTTCCATGGTCATTGTCTGTGACGGCACCTGCCCTATGGAATCACTACCTCCTGGAATTTGGATGGCTCCAGCTGTCTTGGCCCTGGTTTTCCCCTAAGCTTTAGGGCCAAGATGTTGCACATTTTATGGAGTTTATTGAAACTTTAAACTTGTTGCAAATTCTCTCATTTGCCCAATGGTTGTATGGGTTATTGATGGTGTCATCCCATACCTGGTCCTGGGGCAGTGGAGCCTGCATCTTGGTCAGGATTTGCCTTCTCTGGTAGTACACATGGAACATGTGCCTTAGGAACTGCATTAGAAGGTCTCGTACAGAGAGATGGTCTTGTGCTGACACAGCACAGCACGTGGTTGCACACCAACTAGTAAAGTTGACCTGTTTTTGCCAAAACTGCATGGAGCTTGAATTCTACCTTTGTCAGCTAGTCCAATGAGATGTTGGGTAGCTGATACTTCTGGAGCACATTAGGAAAGTGAGTTTGGAATCTGTCAGATGCCTGTTGCATTGCAATTGTTGTCTGGACCTGAATATGGGGCTGGTTGAGTGTGGGGGCATCATAATCTTGCGCTGCAATGAGTTTTGTGCTTGGTAGGTATTTCATGTTACTGTTGAAGCTGAAAGTCTTTGTGCCCATATTTGTACAAAAGTGACAGCCAGAGGACTAACACTTTGGTGTTACTATGTTTCACACACTCACCAACATTCAAAGTGGGAAGGCCTTCAGCAATACGCTGACAACTGCTGTGGAGATCTGTGGGTTGGCTTCCATTCTATCACTTATACAGTTAGGTGGTATCATATCAGTGAGGGAGAGTCAATATTATTGAAGAACAACACTATAAAAACTGCCACCCCCCAGGACTGTATAGCCTGTTGTGGTTACAGTCAATTATCAATGATGATGATGCCAGCAAAAAGAAACTGGAATTTAATGAAGTGAATGGTTGATCACACTGATTGTAGGGAACGAGTATGAAGTCCAATTAACCGACTGGTTGCTTTCCCTACTCTGTTTAGACAACAGGGGGCAGTGGCTTAGTAAGTGCACATATCAGGGAGACCCCCTCCATTAACTTCATGTCCCCAAAAATGCTTTACCTACACTTGGAGCAAATAAGCATAACAAATTTTGTAGCTGATGCCCCATCCACATTTCTGGGGCATCACTTCCTGGGTCTGAATACTTCTCATCTTTGTTGAGGTGCCGCTTGCTTGGTAACACCTACCCTGTCCAATTCGAGCATCCTGAATTCAAGTGCCTTCAGGATGGGAGAGTTTACAGGTTGACAGTTATTGTAAGAGATGAGTTAAAAAAAATATTGACAACGATGATCAACCCGTCTCTCTGGCACTAGAAATTGGGCAGCCACCAATACCCATGTTCCTCCTAACTGAATAGGGTCTGTAATTAATGGCATATCATTGCGTTGGCATTTCCGGAGGTAACAAAATACAAGCCTTCAAACGTGAAGCTACCCAAAGCTTCACTTTACCCAGAACTACCTGTGGCTGCACAACATTCAGAACACAAACCTGCATCAGGGATGGTCAGTCCTACCAACTCCAGGAAATCTTGCAACTGAAAAAGCACCTTGAGGATAAAAGAGAGAAATGGGCAGCACTGTACAAAAAGTATTGCTGTATACCCCAGATTATATTGATGCTGTATTGCTCACAATACGGATGGGCATTGGTAGTGTGGGCCTCCTGTACACCATTATCGTGGTCCCAGTTGCTTTGGGCCTTGAAATCACGGGCTTGGCCTTTGGTGTCCTTGGGGTGGCCAGTAAATTTGTCAGTCACCACCTTGCAGTCAAAGCCAAAAAGCTCAGATCAGAGTCCTAGCCAACAGCAAGCTGAACACAATCACAGACATGTGTCCACCACACTAATTGACAGGCAGATATCTGATTATGAATTTTGCCTCATTGTTGATGAGGTCACAAAATACCATAAGATGAAAGATGAAACCTGTATTGGGGCACAAAAGGAACAAGCTGTGGTTGTCCTGGACAAGGAAACAAAAAACAAACAACCCTCCAAAAACTCTGCTTCAAAAAGGGAGATGAAGCTTGCTCAGAGTTCGCCAAATTTATGGGCAGATTCGCTGCTCATTAAGTTGAGTTTGTGATGAGAGTGTTGAGCCCACTACTTGTCCTCTATACTTTGAGAAGCACTGTCCCTAGGAGGAGCATTGGGAGCATTCTTTTGACCCCAAAATATGATTTGATCACCACCACCCATTTTTTTGTCCCTGACAAAGATCAGATGATGCATGAGTGATGTGAAAGGGGTCTAGGAGACTTAGTAGACAACCACTTAAATATAAGCCAGGAATGTATGGCAGCTGCCAAAAAAGCTGATATAGTTCTAGGCTGCATTAACAGAGGGATAGAATCAAGATCACGTGAAGTGTTAATACCACTTAATAATGCCTTGCTAAGACCACACCTGGAATGCCGTATCCAGTTTTGGTCACCACGTTACAAAAAAGGTGTTGAGACTTTGAAAAAAATGCAGAAAAGAGAAACAAAGATGATTAGGGAGCTGGAGGCTAAAACATATGAAGGATTTCAGGATTTGGGTATGTCTAGTCTAGTGAAGAGAAGGGTGACATGGTAGCAGTCTTCCAGTATCTAAGGGGCTGCCACAAAGAAGAGGGGATCAATCTATTCTTCAAAGCACCTGAAAGCAGGACAAGGAAGTAATGAATGGAAACTAACTAACGAGAGAAGCAATCTAGAACTAAGGAGAAATTTCCTGATAATTAGAACAATTAATCAGTGGAAAGACTTGCCTCCAGAAGCTGTGAATGCTCCAACACTGGAAGTTTTAAAGAAGAGATTGGACAACCATTTGTCTGAAATGGTATAGGGTTTCCTGCCTGAGCAGGGAGTTGGACTAGAAGAACTCCAAGTGTTATGAGTGAGTTATGCTTTGTTATTGGGGGTGATCGGGGGTGGGAATATTCAGTTTTTGGCTTCATTATTGTACGTGCCGAAGCTATGTAGCAATAAGAATTATTTAAGATAAATAAGCCTCAAAGTTTTTCTTTTCGGAACCATGATATCAAGCCAAAACCCACAAACTTTTAAAACCATTTAGGGGTCCCTTACCACAGTCACTATCCCTAAACTAACGGGGATAGTTTGACAAAGATAAGGGGAAGAAGTTTGGAGAAACACAAAAACTGCTTTCAAAAAGACTTTTGAGACCTATAAAAAGCAGGCTAATAGGAAGAGGGCTCCCCAAAGAACCTTCCAAGTTGGGGAAACTAAGTATTTACGCCTCAAATTGCCCAGCAAGAAATTGGGACCAAAATTCTTGGGGCCTTTCCCCATAGTAAGGATCATCAACCCGGTCACAGTAGAATTAAAACTCCCTAGACTTTTGGGGAAAATTCACCCAGTTTTCCATTGTAGCTTGTTGAAACCTTATTGGGGTTCCACTTTAAGACCGCCTCTGAAGAAGGCACCTGGGCCCCTTGTAGTTGCGGGACAGACCAACTATGAAGTAAAACGTATACTTGACTCTAGAATTTTTAAAGGGAAATTGCAATACCTAGTACAATGGAAGGGATATTTATTTATTTATTAATAAAATTTATATGCCGCCCAATCCCTAGGGACTCAGGGTGGCGTACAAAATTAAAACAATAAATATAACAATAAAAATAAGTGCATTCATACAGCATGTCCCAATCATATCCCGCCCCCCCCCCAGGGACATCAACCCCAGGCCTGCCGGAACAGGAGAGTTTTAATGGCTTTCTTGAAGGCCGGCAAGGTAGGAGTAGTTTGAATCTCAAGAGGAAGTTGATTCCACCACGTCGGAGCCACCACAGAAAAGGCCCTTCCCTGAGGGCCCGCCAGCCGACATTGTCTGGCCGATGGGACCTGAAGGAGGCCCAATCTGTGGGACTTCACCGGTCTCTGGGAACTATGTGGCAGTATGCGGTCCTGTAAATAACCTGGTCCTAAGCCATGAAGGGCTTTAAAGGTGATAACCAACACCTTGAATTGCGTCCGGAGACCCACAGAAAGCCAGTGCAGCTCGCGGAGGATAGGTGACACGTGGGTGTACCTTGGTGCACCCACAATCGCTCTCGCAGCTGCATTCTGAACCAACTGCAGCCTCCGAATGCTCTTCAAGGGTAGCCCCATATAGAGCGCATTACAATAATCCAGTTTTGAGGTGACAAGGGCATGAGTAACTGTGAGTAGAGCCTCCCGGTCCAAATAAGGCCGCAACTGGTGCACCAGGCGAACCTGGGCAAAGGTCCCCCTGGCCACAGCCGATAGATGTTGTTCCAAACTTAGCTGTGAGTCCAGGAGGACACCCAAGTTGCGTGCCTGCACTGAGGGAGGTAAATTTACCTCCCCCCAGGACTAATGATGGACCATCAGGATGACCCTTTGGGGGCAAGACCCATAGCCACTTGGTCTTGTCAGGGTTGAGTCTAAGCCTGTTCACCCCCATCCAGACCCTCACATCTTCCAGGCACCGGGACATCATGTCGACTGCTTCACTGAACACAGGGTGGAGATATACAATTGAGTATCATCCGCATACTGATGATACCTCACCCCATGTCGCCGAATGATCTCACCCAGCGGTTTCATGTAGATGTTAAAAAGGAGGGGGGACAGGACCGAGCCCTGAGGCACCCCATAATCAAGGCACCTAGGGGTTGATCTCTGTCCGCCCGCCAACACCGACTGTGACCTGTCAGAGAGGTAGGAGAACCACCGCAATATGGTGCCGCCCACCCCCACCTCTCCGAGACGACGCAGAAGGATACCATGGTCGATGGTATCGAAAGCCGCTGAAAGGTCAAGAAGCACCAAGGTAGAGGAATGACCCCTATCCCGGGCTCGCCAGATGTCATCGGTCAGTGCGACCAAAGCAGTCTCAGTGCTGTAGCCAGGCCTGAAACCAGATTGAAAAGGGTCCAGATAATTCATTTCATCCAAGGATCGCAAGAGTTGGGACGCCACCACCTTCTCTACAACCTTCCCCACAAAGGGGAGGTTGGAGACAGGATGAAAGTTCTTCAAAACAGCTGGGTCCAGGGAAGGCTTCTTGAGGAGGGGCCTCACCACCACTTCCTTCAAAGGTTGCGGGAAAGACCCCTCCATCAAGGAGGTGTTGATTATCGCCTGGAGCCAGCCTCGTGTCACCTCCCTACTGGCAGAAACTAGCCAGGAGGGGCACGGGTCCAATAAAAAGGTGGCGGCATTCATCGCCCTCACGGCCTTGTCCACTTCATCAGGGGTCACAGGCTCAAATTCGCTCTAGATAACATGACTAAGACCAGCTGGCACTGCTCAGTCAGAGTCCAGGTCTCTTTGAATCTGGGAAGCCACCTGGGTGAAATCCAGTGAAGTGAAAACTGACAGATTGGTCAAAAGGTTTCATGTGAAACACCCCAACAAATCGAAAAATAACCCTTAACCTATGCTTTTGTTTACATTCCAGGATCTGTCCTTTTTGTAATGGGGGGTGGATGTCAAGACTGCTAACATCGGATGTTCTTGCTTGCCATATATGAAGAAGCAAACATGTTTTATCTAGCCTGCATATCACTTCTAGAGTTAAAGCAGAAAATGCTAGCAGTGGCTGGGAAAGTATGCTAGTTAACCATAACAATATTTCAGTACAGCGTTGCCAAGGTCAGCTGCAACAGGAGGTGTTACGGGAGGGACAGTTCACACTTCAAACTAATTGGTGAACGTGATTGATGACTGTAAAATGAAGGAGTGAGTTGTTTTGTTATGGGTGATTGAGGGTGGGAAGCTATGTAGCAATAAAAGGATTCTTTAAGGTAAATAAGCCTCAAAGTTCTTTGAAAAGCTGTTTCTTTTCGGAACCATGACACCAAGTTTTCTTCCAACTATTCTATTCTATTCTGTTCTATTCTATTTCCATTCCTCTGCTCTGCTCTATTCTTCTCAAGGTGGCAAACCTAACCTGCCTCCTATTTTTCACACAACCCTGTGAGGTGTGTTGGGCTGCACCTGGCTTTTATAACTAAGAGAGGCCTAGAAAGAGACCTTCTCCCGCTTTCTACCCAGCTTCTGAACCTATACAGCAAACTCGTTCTGTTCACCTCTACTGCTGTAATAGGTGGTATGTTGTTTTCATGTGATACGTTAATGCTAGGATAGGTAAAGAGATGAGAACTGAGAATGAGAAGTGTGATTTAACTCGCCCCCTGCCTCGCAGCTCCTCCCAAAGCTGAAGTTGCCTGGCATTTGAGGACATACTTGTTTGGACTTGGTTTTTCCTTACCTCCAGCTGTTGCCCAAATTGGCTATTTTGCCAGGTCCTTGGTTCCCTCTGACCAGCAGGGGGCGCACTAAGACTACCAACCATCTCAGTGGCAAATTGAAGACCTCCCAGTCACATCTGGCAATGGAAGATTTGAGCATCAGTCTGCCCCAGAAAGACTCGTGAGCAAAGACAACGGGGGAAATGAAGGTGTTACCCAAAAAGATGTAGTTGCAACATTGCAATACTTTGTTCAGTGCTCAGGAAAAAGCAGAACTGGGTTTGTGAGAGCTTTTTAAAGTGCACCCTAAATTGCTGTTTCATAGGAAGGCCTCTTCACAAAAGTATACTTTCAGCAGCTGCTGGGAATTGCAAAATTTCATTTTTCAGAAAACAACCTAAGTAGGCCCCTCCTGATTATTCAGAAGTTCCTTCAACTCTTGTAAATTACTACATTCCCCAATTCACTTTGAGCACCACAGAATTATTCCTATCTTTGCTTTCTTATCATCCCACAATGTAGAAGAGAGAAGTCTGAGAAAACCTGAAAGGGAAGAGGAAGCTCTCCACACCAGCCCTTGCAGCTGTAGAGGGTGATGGGCCTGGGAAATGGCCTGGGCAGGATACCAGTGTGAAATGCTCTAGCTCCCAGGAGCAGACCCCTCTTAGTTTTCGCATCTCGTGAACTGGATTGGTGGGCTGCTCCAGAGGGCAACAAACCAAGTTCTGGGGGTTACTCGTGCTCAGAACTCTGCTCTGATTCAGCACTACTATCATGTGCTGGAAGTCTACCCTCTTGGGTGAGGTCCACCCTCCCTGAGGGGTTTTGAAGGAATATCCCTAACAACTCATCGATCCCTTTTTTCCATGTTGGAAACAGAAACGTTCTCTGGCATATGAACCAAAATCTCCATTTGAAGTTCTGAGTATTCAAAGATGCTAATTTCACAGGGAAAAGGAATCAACAACCACCCAATATGGGAACATTTTGGATAGACTTTGTTAAATATACTTGCAAACACTATTTTTTTCTAGAACAAAAAGATCAACACAGCCAGAGGTCCCACATCTTTATTTCCAAAGAAATCTTGTATTAATTAAAACTATTTGAAAGATTTTAGGCGAAGCTTTATACTAGAAGCAAGATATTTGTCTCCTGTAAGAATTTTGGAGCCTTGTACATCAGTGGTTCTCAACCTTTCTAATGCCGTGACCCCATAATACAGTTCCCCATGTTGTGGTGACCCCCAACCACTTATACATCACCGGGTGCCAGGGGTGTGGCCAAAGAAAAGGGGGAAAAAATGGCGGACAGCCTTGTTTGGCGACCCCCGTGAAATGGTCGTTCGACCCCAAATGGGGTCCCGACCCACAGGTTGAGAACCACTGCTGTACATGCATTTTCTGACACATTGGCTATATTGCAAGCCAGTGGGCATGTACACACATAGCGCTTCTCCTTACCTCCCCCTTTCCCACGATTATCTTGGTCTGGGCAAATAATGTCACAAATATCATAATGTCATGGAGTAAACATATGAACTATGTCATTTGCATCAGTCACCTAATGTGTGTGATATCTAAAGAACATCCATGAAGTTGCTGTGACTTCTCCTGGATGCTTATATCCCTACCACATGGGCTCTATGACAATTTGCCGTGGCCAACTCACCACAGGACAACTCGTTGCTAGATAAAAGTTACACTAATAACAAAGAAATGGTGGAACAGAATCATCAAAGAAAGGATGCAAAAGGAGGGACATAATTTTTTACTTATTTTAAATAATTAAATAGAATTGTTAAATTGTTCTGCAATGAGCTGTTCTATGGCAAGTTGGCTATGGCGAGCTATCCCGCAGCAAGTTGGCCGTAGCGAGTTGGCCACAGCAAGTTTTCCCATTCCCCTTCACATCTCCCCAACCAATCTAGAGCTTCATATTTAGAAGACTAAGTGGATTAATGAAAGCTTAAGGTGGGGTGTTGAATAAGCATACAGGCACAGCTGATCATAGGCACGTAGGCCTATATGCACAACTGGTTCACATGAAGTTGAGCAGAGATGGAATCACTGGGAGCATCTGCATAACACCAGAGGATTCTGGGAGAGCAAAAAGGAGCTCACTGAAAGCTGCAAAGAACTACAACTTTGTACAGCAGATCAAGATAGCAGCCTTGGGATTTAGTCAGTGAGAGCATCTTCGTAAGACCAGAGGATCCTTACAACTAAAAATCTAAAGCAGGAGGTCTACAAGAGAATATCTATTTGCATCTGCACAAATCCTAAAGAGTAAGAAAGTCATGGGGAACGAGGCTAGCACCCTGGTGACCTGCAGGGTGCATGCTGTGTTCGTACTCCTGCCTGCGGAAGACTCAAAGTATACCTGTACCAAGTGTAAACTGATCCGATTGCTAGAGGAGAGTGTGGAAACTTTAGAGGCACATCCATCCATTCTGCATCTCATCCAGGAAAATGAGGAATACCTTGGAAAGGCAAGTCTATTCAAATTAAATGCAGTCAGGAAGAAACAATTACAAGGAAAAATAGTGGCATGTCAGTCAGAGGACAAAAAAAACAAAAAAACAAAAAACAAAACCCAAGAAGAGTGTCCTGCCACTGGAGTTGAACAATCAATTTCACATTCTCCCCTGGAAGAAAACACACGGACATCTGCAGTAGGGTCTTCATCAAGGGTTCAGTAATAGGAAGAAAAGTAGCTCAGAGTCTCACAAAGAGGGAGAGTCCATTGAGTTCCTCAAAGAGAAAAAAGAATGTGGTGGTGATTGATGATTCACTTCTCAGAGGAATAGAACCAGCAATTTGTAAACCAGACAATCTATCGAGGGAGATAGGTGGTCTCCTAGGTGCAAATATGTAACAGAAAGGCTTACTCCACTGATTGTTATCCCTTTTCTCTTCGTTTGCGGAAAAAAGATACAACAAAAAAAGACCTGAAAAATATATCAATAGACTATGAGCAGCTAGGCAAGACAGCAATATAGTTAGAAGCACAGGTGGTATTTTCCTCTGTGCTTCCAACATGTCAACACTCTACGAAGGAATGGAAGATTTTAGAAGTAAACCTTAGGCTCAAAAGATGGTGCCTTGGGAGAACTTTGGATTTCTGAATCATGATTTACATTACCTAATAACAGAATAACAGAGTTGGAAGGGACCTCGAAGGTCTTCTGGTCCAACCTCCACCTCAAGGCCTTGAGCCCTTTGGAAACAGGCCACGGAAGGGGCGGGTGAATAAACACATCCCCACTTGCGTGGACAGTGGGCAAGCGTGGGTGTGTATGCTCCATTTGCACAAGTGGCATATGCGCATGCCCGCCGCTTGTACAAATGGAGCTGCACATGTGTGCTGTTCCGCTGCTTGTGCAGAATCATCCCCCTCCATTGTTCACAAAGCCAGAAAGGTTGGGGAACTCTGCCCTATACCAGGGCTTTTCAACTTTTTCACCCATTGTACCACTTTTAGGATATGGCAATATCCGACTACCACCAGTCGCCTAGCAAGATGTCAAAAACTTGATGACAAAAAAAAAAGGAAAAAAGTGATAAAGTACAGGTAGTCCTTGACTTACAACAGTTCGCTTAGTGACTGTTCGAAGTTACACCAGCACTGAAAAAAGTGATTTATGACCATTTTTCACACTTATGACTGTTTCAGCATTCCCAGGATCACATGATTTATATTTGGATGCTTGGCAATTGATTCATATTTATGATGGCTGCAGTGTCTCAAGGTCATGTGATCCCCTTTTGCAACCTTTTGACAAGCAAAGTCAATGGGGAAACCAGATTCACTTAACAACATTTATATCAGGGGTGGCTACATTAGCATTGTGGTTACCGTGGGGAGGGGTCTTTCTTACTTTTTCCCTGCCTCCCTCCTTCTCATTCCCATTTCCTTCCTTCCTTCCTTCCTTCCTTCCTTCCTTCCTTCCTTCCTTCCTTCCTTCCTTCCCTGATCCTGGTGCTTCTGCTGAGTTGTGACAGCTGATCCGCGCTTCTGCAGGGCTGTCAAGGCTCAGGATCAGCGCCGGGCTCAAGCTGATCGGCACTTTTGGCAGCTCAGCAGAAGTGCCAGGATCAGTGCTGGGCTCCAGCTGATTGGCACTTCTGGAGGGGCTCAGCAGAAGCACTGATCCTGGGGCTTCTGCTGATCCCCCATAGCCCTGCAGAAGTGCACGCCGATCCTGAGGCTCCTGCCTAGCTTGCTCACTTGCCCTTCCCCAAAAACACGCTGCTCGCTCACTCACTCACCCTTCCGAAAATACAGCACTTGCTCACCCTTCTGAAAACATGGCGCTCATTCGTTCACCCTTTCTCCTTTCTCTGCACCACCGCTGCTCAGTTGGTCTACCACACTGCTCTCAGTTGCTGCTGGTCTGCCGGGCTGCTCAGTTGCTGTTCTGGGCACTTCACTCCTCTGCCACTTAGCTCTGCACAGCTGCTGGGGGCCTGCTGTGCTGTCCTTATCTGCTGGTCTGCTGCCACCTAACTCTGTTTCACCTCTGTTCAGTGGCCTCCATTTGCACCCCACTGTCTCCACTCAGCTGAAACGCTGGGCCACCTATCCTTCTCTCAGCTGGACTGCCGGGCTCTCAGCTGGGATACTGGGCCACTTCACAGCTGGGTCACTTCTCAGCTGTGCCGTTTCTCAGTTGGAACACTGGGCCACCTCATTAAAGGATTTTTTCCCCAAATTTTTTAAAAATCAAGGTTTATTTTCATAATTCCCAAAATTTAGCATATTTTTTCAAAAAAATAATCATCTGAAATTTCTATTCTTAAGATACTAGTCTTATACAACAGGGTATCAAACTCAATTTCATTGAGGGCCGCATCAGCATTGCGGTTGCCCTTGGGGGGCTGGGTGGGCGTGGACAGAGTGGGTGTGGTCTACTGGGTGGCCATGGCCAGCTCTATATCGTTTGCATCAAGGGTGCCTCTGGGGGTCTGGGCAGGAGTGGGACAGATCTGAGGGTCTCTGGCAGAAGGGGCAACTGCCAAGGCATGGTCCACTGGAGGAGCCTCACTGTTCCTCTCAGGCCATGCGGGGGGGGACTGGATGGTGATGTGGGCTGGGAGCCCTGGACAGCAGAGGTCAAACGCCCAGCCTGGCCCTCGAGCACCCACGGCACCAAGCCCAGCCCCACTTCCCCAAGGCTGCTGCTGCTGTGCTTACTCTTCCTTAGCCAAGTTGCTCATGATGAGTACAAGGGCAAAGTCAGAGGGAGGCCCATTCCCTCTCCATGGGAGGAGACCCGGCTTTGTATCCAAAGTTTCCTTAGCAATAGGATGGGAGACCCCAGGATAGGCCAGGAGGAGGGGCAAGGGGATGGAGAAAGGGCAGCAGGGCAAGACTAAGGCAGGACTTCCCTCAGACCCTCCCTATTCTTCTTTCATTCTTTCCTTCCTATGTACAGAGTAGTGGGAAAATATTTGAGATGAGGGAGGGAGAAAAACAGGCAAGAAATGCAGCTGGGGAGGTGTCACCCTTTGTGAGGAATGAAGAAATGCACCATCGCCTGGAAGTGGCCAGCACATGGCCCTCACCTACTTCACATATCCGGCTTGGTGGGTTCTGGGAGAGGGGATGCCATGAGAAGCGTGAGAGTCAACATTACCTGTGCAATGCCGCCCAGCCCCCAGCCTGCCCGGTCTTGGCAGGCAGCGGGGTGCTCTCCTCACAGCCCTGAGAGATTGAGCTGGGTGGTGTGAAGCTCGTCAGCTTTGCACCTTGCTCCCTGTTGAAACTGGGCAGGCTGGGGGCTAGGCAGCATTGCACTTCTTATCAGATTTGCGCTACCAGGCTCAGCTCTTGGCGCTGTGAGGAGAGCACCCCGCTGCCTGCCGAAACCGGGCAGGCTGGGAGCTGGGCAGCTTCATGCTTCTTTTTGGATTTGCGCTGCCCAGTTCAGCCTCTTGGCGCTGTGAGGAAAGCGCCCCGCTGCCTAGCAAACCCCCTCCCCCGAAGCCTATCAAGCCGTATAGGTGAAGTAGGCGAGGGCCATTTGCTGGCCACTTCCAGGCGATGGTGCATTTCTTCATTCCTCACAAAGGATGATACCTCCCCAGCATGCACCCAGGGAGTGGGGCCAACGTAGCAGGGGCTGGTTCCTCGCTGTTTCCAGACGGCCTTGTGGAGCTAAGACTGAATGTGTTCCAGCATAGATGGCCAACACTAAATTGTACATTGGCTCCTGGCTGGCCTGGGCCAGGGCCAAGGCAGAGGGGGGGCGTGTTCCCTCACTGTTTCCAGAATGGCTTCGCGGGCCACATGAAACCACTTCACGGGCCACATCCGGCCCCCGGGCCTTGTGTTTGACATGTTTGCTTTAGAAAGAAGGTTGCAGTTTATTGAAGAGGCAGAAAGATGGCTTTTGCAGGAAAGACCAGAGAAAAGAAGGGCTGAGCACATGGGTAGTAGGTTTTTATACCCTCTAGCCTTTTGTTTGGAAGTTTCTTGTTCCTGTGGCATGAACTTTGAGACTATTTCCAGTGTCCCGTGTTCTGACCTGAGTCTGGGTGTGCCCTTTGGCCTTTGTGAGTTAATCCTACCATGTCCTGTCACAGGTGGGGTATGCAGATTTTAGGTCTTTGTCTTCTTGAGCTTCTGGTTCCAACTTTCCTGATGGTTTACATTTGCATTTGTACAGGGCTGGCTTCTGCTTGAGGAGGGAGACCTGGGGCTATCAAGGAAAATGGGGCATGCTTTTCTGTCTCTTTAAGATCCTTGAAGGAAATATATTTTTCTGCCCTTTTTAATATTTCCTTCTCTGGGGCTGACTTCCCACAATATGGAGAAAATTGTCTCCATGCTAAGATGCTGTGCTGGCCGTTCTCAGCAAAAGCAAAAGGAAGCTGCAAACAGAACCAGAACTTACCAGAGTAAACATTGCATCCAAACAAATGTTCTAATTACATGTTTTCTCTTCTCTCCAAGCCCAGTCTTTTCCTCCATTCACTTTTTTTCCCTTATGCGTGCAATTCTGTGCATGTTTAGGGTTTTTTTAAAAAAAGCTTTTAAATTGATTGTTCAGGAGAGTCCCACTTCAAGAGTCTTCAGCAATCCAGATGAAGACCAGAAAGAAAACATCTAACCTAACTTTAGCCAAAGTTATCAAGCCAAGATGAGTCCAAGAAGCATTCAATGCACATCTAAAAGCCGCCTTCCTGGGTCTGCGCGTTGTGAGGCAAAGAGCATTGGAGGCTAGCTGTGGGGCAAGCGAGAACCCAGATTCGGTTGCCCCACACAGGTCTGTCTTTAGGATTTTATTGCAAGGCAGCTGGCAGAATAACTGAGTTCAAGGCACTGGACAATCAGGAATCACATGATCCTCCCTCTCACTTCTCCGAGCCAGTTGGACGCCGAGCCATTTCTCCTAGGAGTAGTTTGGGTGGAGTACTGTGGGAAAACGGAGACGCTCTCCTGCCCTGGCCAGAATAACATTCTCCTGACAAGACAGAGAGATGAGATGAAATGGATGGAGAAGGGAAAGACCTTGGCCTTTTTATGATTTCCTTGTTTTTGTTTCAACATTCATTTCAAAAATCTGCCACTTGCTGGAGAGGAGAAACACTTTTGCACTGCTCAGAAGCTCTTTGCTCTTCCTATCTTGCAAATGTTTTATCTCTCATATCACAAAGTTTTTCTGCACACAGAGGGACCCATTTCCAGAGCATTATGTTGCTTGTTAAAGGCCCTGTAACTTGCTTCTTGGTTGCCTCAAACTGCTGTTGTATGGGGGACTGGTAGACCTTGGAGGACATCATGTTGGACACAGAACACATAATTTATGGCATTTGTGCAACAATTTCACGTTCCACATGACACTTGCAGTCTACAGCAGCCCCATATCTATGTGATGTATACTATGTCCAATTACTTGTTACAGATTGATGTAAGACATTGAGAGTTTGGAAAAAATTCAGAGAAGAGCAGCTAAGATGATCAAAGGCCCGGAGGCTAAAAGATACAAAGAACGGTTGCAAGGCTTGGGTTTGACTAAAGAAAAGAAGGAATAGGGGAGACATGGTAACAGTGTTCCAGTAACTGAGGAGCTGCTACAAGGTAGAGGGGGACAGTTTGTTTACCAGAGCACCAGAGGGAAGGACGAGAAACAATGGTTGGAAACTGGTTAAGGAGAGAAGCATTCTGGAATTAAGGAGAAACTTCCTGTCAGAATCTACTTATATTTCATCTCTAGTTATTGATTATGGAAAACCCCATTTCTGCCCTCTCTGGATTCTGTCATACTACGAAGGGGAAGGGGGATGAGCAAAGGGATTTTATGGCTCTCACTTCCTTCATTAAAACTTCAAAGGGAATGAATGTGGATCTCACCAAGAGGACTGACCATAACAATATGGCCATCACCTTTCATGTACTCCTCTCTGAAGTCTCCCTTCCGCTGACCATGAGGAAAAGAGGGTGGAAATGTAACACCTGGGATTGTTGCTGGAAGGATGGTGGGATGTGGGGGCTGCTTGGGAACACTTAAAACCTTGAATGGTAGGGGTGGTCCTCAGGTCCTGTCTAGAACACCTTCAACCATCTTTTCTTAATAAAGATGCCTGTTGGAAATATTCCAAGAGTTCTGTCTTCTTAAGATGCAAAGTGGGATGGGTCCTTACATTAGACAGGACCTGCAGAATTAGTCCACCTGGAAAGGAGAACCTTGCCGGGGGACTTTGCAAAAATTACCATGTCAGACAATGGAGCAGGGAAGGGAGAAAACTCCCCAGAAAGGGAGCCGCTACACCGACTGAAAACCTGCCAGATGTCAGGACCTGAGAGTTCAGATTCCTCAGGAGAAGAGGAGGTGGAGACACGGGACAACAAACCTTGGTGGTCAATGGGCATTGGAAAGAAAGGCAAGTGGGAAAAGAAATCAAGAAAGGTGACCCTGAGATGGAGGGCCAACCAACCAGAATGGAAGCAGGAGATGGAGAAATCCCTGCACGCAAGTGAAGAGGAAGGGAGCTGGGCACCGTATTCGGGCTGGATCCTAGAGAAAGCTATCGACCTGATGAAGAGAACTCTCAGTTCCCCAGGAGAGGAGAATCCTGAGCCCTATGGCCGCCCCAGCTCCTGGAGCCGCAAAGGGAGAGACACCGAGGGGGAAATGGAACCTGCAGCCCCGGGGACATCTGCTGATCCAGTAGTCCCCACCTCCTACCGAACCACAGATGGCGATCTGGATGGAAGACACTACCACCAACAACAGAGGCACTGATCCATTCCAAGACGTCCGCCATTGGAGGCGAAATTCAAAGGGGAGCCAACACGCTTGGGGTTTTTCCTAACTCAAGTCCTCATTACATGGAGGAATACGGGCGGGACAACCCAAGTGACAAAGCCCGCATCTGGATCGTGCAATCTGCCCTGGATGGACCGGCTGCAGATTGGGTGGTGAACTTGCACGACTCCAATGCCCCAGAACTCAACGACTTCAACCGTTTCATGTCCTCTCTGAGAAGGCGATTTGAAGACCCCCTGGCTGATCGCAAAGCCCGTGAAAGGATAAAAACGATGAGGCAAGGCAAACGCCCGGTGGCTGAATATACACAAGAATTCCGGGCCATTGCCAGCAAACTGAACTGGCCAGAAGACATCCTCCTTAGCCATTTCAAAGACAGACTAAATTATGACCTATATGACTCTTGCCTGCCCCGAGGGGACCCACACCAACTTGAGGAATGGTACGTCTTGGCAGAGGAAGCAGAAATTGACATACTGAAGAGGCACCACCAAGGAAAACAATGGAGCTGCTCATCACCTGAGTTGACACGTGAACCAGTGAAACCATCAGCTATGGCCATGAAGCAAATGGGGTGTTTCAAGTGTGGGAGAGAAGGGCATCGGGCTGTAGAATGCCACTGTCAATGCTGCTAATATTGAATATTCTTGCTTTGACAATATATGCAGAACTGTCTGGTATTTTTAGAGCTAAATCAGGTGACAGAGAAAGGAGAGGAGAATATAAGGAAAGCCTGGGAAAAAGAAACGGAAGTGAATCTTTGCCCTCCAAGTTAATTGGAAGATGTGAATCATGACCCCAAAATAGGGGAGGGGAAATGCCTGGAATGTTATGTGCAAAGGAAGGGAAATTCAGATCTTAGCATTCCGCCATGCCGTGCTGACACTCTGTAACACTAATAAAGGCTTTTTAGGTTAAAAAAATGCCTGAAAGTTCTTTGAAGTGTTTCGTTAATCAGACACATGACATCATGCTAAGATCTTAATCCTTTTCAAATGACCTGGGGTCCTGAACTCCATCCACTGCCTCTAAGCTTGAGAGGAGTTGGTAAAGATTCAGGGGAAAAAATCTATCACGAGAAAAAAAATCTATCACTTGAAGACAGCATGCTGTGGGAAGATGAATTTTGGCAGACAAATACAAATCAGTGGAACGGCAGCCAGCCAGCCGAGAGAGAAAGAATTTGGTAGATCGCCCAGCCGAGAGCAAAGACTTCAAAAGCAGAATGCAGAGATAACAAAGTTTTGGACAAGTCGCTGGAAAGATTTCAAAACCCAGAAGTGAAATTTACTCTTGACTCTAAAGTTTTTAAAGGGAAATTGCAGTACCTAGTACAATGGAAAGGATACCCGTTGTCTGAAGCCACTTGGGTAAAATCCATTGAGGTGAAAGCTGACAGGCTCGTCAAAAGGTTTTATGCAAAATACCCCAACAAAATGAGAACTAGTCATTAACATATGCTTTGCCTATATTACAGGATCTGTTCTTTTTGTAAGGGGGGCTGGATGTCAACGCTGCTAATATTGAATATTCTTGCTTTGACAATATATGCAGAACTGTCTGGTATTTTTAGAGTTAAATCAGGTGACAGCAAAAGGAGAGGAGAATATAAGGAAAGCCCAGGAAAAAGAAACGGAAGTGAATCTTTGCCCTTCAAGTTAATTGGAAGATGTGAATCATGACCCCAAAATAGGGGAGGGGAAATGCCTGGAATGTTATGTGCAAAGGAAGGGAAATTCAGATCTTAGCATTCCACCATGCCGTGCTGACACTCTGTAACACTAATAAAGGACTTTTACGTTAAAAAAATGCCTGAAAGTTCTTTGAAGTATTTTGTTAATCAGACACATGACAGCCACTCAAAAGCCCCCCAGCACAACCCAGACAGATCACCGGCCAGCAAATCCGGAAAGCCTTCAGCTAAGCCAAAAGAACCTGCCATGAGAATGATGGAGGATGTGGAATCCCCCACCTCTGCTCATCAGAGGGAAAGAACTCCAGCCTACACCGCAGGGCCGGTGGATGCCTCAGACGACAGCTCGGAGAGAGAACCCCTGGTAAGTGGATGCATCGCGCCTATCCTCAAGACAGTGACTATACTTGCTACGTTGGCTGGATTTGTGGAGAAGAGAAAGGGGGTGTCCTCCTTCTTCCCTTACTCCAGAGACTGAAATTTAGCCCTGGAAGGCTAGCTACTCTAAGGCACAAGGGAGATCGCTTGGAAGAAAAAGACGGAGGTAGACATTTTGGAATGAATAGAAAAATTTAATACCAGAGACTATACTAGAGTGACACCTGCTGGTTAAATCGAGAATTGCTGTAAGAGTGGGAAGGGAAAAACTACTAGGGAAAGAGACTGTGTAGCAAATTTGCCCTTGCCTTGTAATGTTAAGAACTTCTTGATTCTTAGTAACAACTTTGATACTCTGGAAAACATCTTAACAATTGTAAATAAGTGGGGAGGTTGGTTTGGAAAATTGAAAAAAATGTCTAGTACTCCAAACCTTACAAGGGCTGGAATAGGGAGAAAGCAGACACTTCAAACTACATTGCTGGAACCAGGTTCTGTTAGGCAAAGATCACTAGAAGAAATGGCTCAAAAAGATAGGGCAAACCCACTTAAAGACTTGCAACAAATGCTGCAATCAATGCAAGAGTTAATGTGTAAAAACCATGAAGATCTGAAAAAAGAAATAGGTGAAATAAGGAATGATACAGGTGAACTTAAAGATAAAATTAAATCTATGGATGGGAAATTTGAATCCTTCCACCACCAACTTATGAAAAATGAACAAAAACTAGTAGAAATGGAGGAAAGGATGGATAAAGAAGAGCAGAGAGTGGATGAAATGAATGAAAGGCTAATTCAAGCCAATAAAGAATTAGAAACCACAGTTATTTCTTTGGAACTTGAGAAGGCTGCTCATTATCTACGGTTTCAAAATGTAGGAGAGATGAAAGGTGAAGACCTCCCAGTAATAATGTCAGATATTCTAGCAGGAGCGTTGGGGTCTACCAGAGAGGAGATGGCCAATGAGATAGATGAAACCTATAGAATACATACAAATTACGCAAGACGACACAATCTTCCCAGAGAAGTGCACATTAGGTTTATTAAGAAATCAGTTAGGGATGAAATTCTTTTCAGATTCAGAGATGATACACTGGAATATCGAGGTAAACAGCTGATTGTACTTAAACAAGTGCCCAAAAGAGTGAGAGACCTGCGAAGGCCTTACCAATGCATAACTTCCAAACTGATAAGGAAAAATATCAATTTTAGATGGCTAACTCCGGAAGGAATTCTGGTTAACATGGCAGGAGAAAAAGTTTCGCCTAGACTCAACAGAAAAAGCAGAGGAATTCTACAGGGGAAACTTTGGTAGTAAGGAAGATTTAGTTGAAAGAGAAGCAAGAGAGGAAGGAGAGACACTGGTGCAAGCCATTGAAGCTAGAGGTAAAAGAGTTGAGCTTCGAGAGGACACTGATGAAGGGAAAAATGAAGGAAAGCAGGAGGAGAGTAGGTTTAAGGAAATTAAAGAGGCTAGACCGATAAGATCAACAGTGGAAAGAGGGAAGGATTTACAAACTCAAGAGTCTAGACCAGCAATAGTAACTAGATCTAAACATAGATAAGGAGGGGAAAAAATGTGTTGAATCTATATCTATCAATGTTAATGGCCTCAACTCTCCAACAAAAAGGAAGAAGTTTTTTAATAGGCTCAATAAGATGAATTTAGATATAATAATGTTACAAGAAGTCCACATTAAAAAACAACATCAATATTTATTAAATTGTCCTAAACTGGGGAATATGTTCGCAGCACTTTCACAATATAAGAAAGGAGGTGTGGTAGTATATATTAAACAAGAAATTGTGGCTAAGCAAATTTATAAGGACGAAGATGGCAGAATTCTAATTGTGGAAGTAACTTTGAATAAAACCAAAATTCTTTTGGTTGGAATTTATGCCCCGAATGAGGGGCAAAAACGTTTCTATAAGAAACTCTACAACATTATTAGCCAATTGAAACATGATAGCATTTGCATAATGGGTGACTATAGTGCAATCGTGGATAATGATTTAGATTATAAATGTGGAAAGAATAGAAAAAAAATTAGAGGAACAATATCTGATATTTTCTTAAAAATGGTAGATGAGTTTAATATACAGGATATTTGGAGAGAAAGGAATCCTGGGAAAAAACAGTTTACCTTTTATTCTGGACGTCATCAATCTTGGTCCAGAATTGATATGGTGTGGATGTCAGCTGACTTAAATTTAGAAGTAGAGGAGATTATGATTGATACAAACACCTGGGCTGATCACAATCCGATTAGAATTAGATGGAAGGGGCAAAAAAACACGAGGAGATGGACTCTAAAAAGGGCAATCTTAAATCATAAAGAATTCAAATCAAAATTAGAAGAACAATTGGATCTGTTTTTTAAGTCAAACAAGAAGGAGGATACAAACTGCCAAAATTTATGGGACACAACCAAAGCCTACATGAGAGGCGTTGTAATTTCTTATATGGCTAGGCAACACAAAATCAAAACACAACGCCAAAGACAACTGGAAGAAGAACTACGTAAAGTTGAGGATAACCTGCAAAATGAACCACAAAGATGTGATTTGAAACAACAGATTGATTTAATTAAACATAAGATGGATATTATTACGAAGGAAGATCTAGGACAGCAGATAAAACGTACTAAACAAAATTTCTTTGAAAATGCCAATAAACCAGGGAGATGGTTGGCTTATAAAATCAAAAAACACAATAATAAGCAGAGAGTTACCAACCTTTATAACGCCAAAGGTGATATGGTGTGCCAGAACGAAGGAAAAAAGCTAGTGGCATATGAGTTTTATAAGAATTTATATAAGGACGACGAAAAGAGAAATAACTATGACATAGTACAGTATTTACAACTAGTCGATTTACCCAAGGTGCCAGAAGAATTTAAAACTCTCCTAAATAAAGAGATAACATATTTAGAGCTCTCGGTCGCAATTAAGAAACAGAAGAATAATAAAACACCTGGGCCAGATGGTATACCTGCAGAAATGTATAAAATTGCACAAGAATCTTTAAGCCCAATGCTGTTGGACTTATTTAACGAGGTTTTAACCCAAGCTAAAATACCAGCTTCATGGGAAGAAGCCTTCCTCACGTTGATTCCTAAAGAAAACACCAACCTGACACAAATTAAGAACTATAGACCCATTTCTCTTTTGAATTCAGATTACAAGATTTTCATGGCAATAATGGCACAAAGATTGGAAAGGTTCTTAGTGGATTTTATACATATTGATCAAAACGGCTTTCTATCTAAAAGATATATAAGAAACAATATTAGGACTGTTTTGGACATATTGGAATATTATGAAGTACATAATGAAAAGCAAATGTGTTTAATTTTTCTTGATGCCCAAAAAGCATTCGACAATGTAAAATGGGATTTTATGTTTAATCAATTATTGTATATGGACTTTGGGGAAAATTTCTTAAATATGTTTAAATCAGTTTACTCTAAGCAGGTGGCCAAAGTAATAATCAATGGAGAACTGACTGAGAGTTTCCAAATGCAAAAAGGCACAAGGCAAGGCTGCCCACTATCACCATTGTTATTTATATTATCTCTTGAGGTATTAACTAGAGCAATCCGGCAAGATGAACAGATCCAAGGTCTAGAAATCAAGAAAGAGACATTTAAAATACAAGCCTTTGCAGATGATTTAGTTTTTATAATTGAAGAACCACTACAATCAGGGATTAGACTGATGGAAACATTGAATAGATACGGGGAAATAGCAGGTTTAAAAATAAATAAAGAAAAAACTAAAATGCTTGTCAAAAATATGACTAAAATACAGAAAAATGAATTGGTTGACAGAATTGGTGTTCAAATCACAAATAAAATTAGATATTTAGGGATACAACTGACTGCCAAATGCGCTACGCTTAAAAGGGATAACTACGATAAGTTAATAGAACAGATTCAAAAAGACTTTGATATTTGGACTAACCTACAGCTCTCTTTTATGGGCAGAATTGCAGTGATAAAAATGAATGTGTTGCCAAAAATCTTATTTTTGTTCCAATGTATACCTATAAAATTAGACAAGAAATTTTTTCAAAATTTGAATAAAATGATGTGTAAATTCATCTGGCAAGGAAAAAGAGCAAGGATTAAATTAAAATTACTACAGGACTTAAAGGAAAGGGGGGGATTTGGTCTTCCAGACTTGGAGAAATATTACCAGGCCGCAGCATTAGTATGGGTAAGAGATTGGATATTACTAAAAAATAGGAGACTATTGTGTCTGGAGGGCCATGACCTACAAATAGGATGGCATGCCATATTATGGGATCATAAATATAAAGTACATAAATATTTTCGAAGTCACTATATTAGGCAAGCTCTTATTGATGTATGGACAAAAATTTGGCAACCAAATTATACCCAAGTACCTAGTTGGATCTCACCGTTAGAAATATATGTACACCCAAAATTTACTCAATTAGACAAGACCATAACATATAAAAATATCTTAGATGAAAGAGGGGAATTGAAATCCAGGAAAACCATCCACGATGAAGGGATAGAATTAGAATGGTGGGCATACCTGCAACTGCAGGCAAGATATCGGAAAGACAAAAAAGAGTTAGGCATTAAACTAGAACCAATAGAATTGGATAAAATAATTTTGGGGTCGGAGGATAAAATGATTAAAAAATTATACTACTATTTGCTAGATCAGGCAACGTACGAGGAACAAGTAAAAGTGACTATGTTGAATTGGAGTAAGGATTTTGGTCTTAATTTTGATCTGCATATATGGCAAGAACTATGGGCAAGAAACAAGAAGCTTACTTTGGCCACCTCTTACAAAGAGAACCTTTACAAAATGTTTTATAGATGGCATCTCCCACCCACAAGATTGTCTAAAATGTATACCAATGTCTCCCCTAAATGTTGGAAATGTAATTTGAAAAGTGGAACTTACTATCATATGTGGTGGGAATGCACGCGAGCTTGTGATTTTTGGAACAGGATTAAAATATGGTTGGAAGAAATATTAGAGCAAGCGGTAGAACCAAAACCAGAACTCTTTCTATTAGGTTTAACTACACAAAAACATGACAAAGGCATATTTTATTTAATGCTACACATTTTAACGGCCTCCAGGCTGGTTTTTGCTCAAAATTGGAGGAACAAGGGAACCCCAACGGAAGAAGAGATCCTGCATAAAATTCTAATATGTGCTGAGATGGACAGGCTTACAATGATTATGAAAGACAAAACGGAACACAAATACTTCGAAATCTGGGGCAAATTTTACCACTGGTATGAATTAAGAACTGCTCAGACTTCAAACTAATGGTAGAATTAAAAGATATACATAACTGTACATATAATTGTATATATAATTGTATTGTATAAAAGATGAGGTTTATATAGAGGTTAAGAACAATGTATAAAATTTTTGTACTATGATAGGAACTGATAGGAAAATTCATTCTGGAATGTCATGTTTGTCCATTGTTGTTTTAATTGTATTATGAATAAAAATTTAAAAAATTAAAAAAAAAAAGACAGTGACTATATTAATTCCTCCCATGCCCGAAGCCGTGAAGGTGAAAGCCTTAATAGACTCTGGCTGCACCCGCTGCCTCATTTGCCCGACGCTAGTGGGGAATCTGGGCATTCTGTCACAGAGACTGGGTCCATAGCAGGGGTGCCAGCTACCCTAGCCACTCTACCAATACACCTCTCCCTGGGCAAACATGAGGAAGACATAACGTTTGTAGTGACCCCAGGCATGGAATGCCCGATGATCCTAGGGATGGAATGGTTAAAAAAATGGAACCCCTAGTTGAATTGGAGGACGTCAGAAATCAATTTCCTAAAAGGGGACCCTATGGACTTAAAATCCCAAGGGGAGCTACCAAAATTAAGAACGGAAAAAGCATCCATAGGAGAGGAAAAGGGACTACCTTTTCAGAGATCTTGCTGAAGTTTTCAGTGAGGAGAGAGCTGATGAGCTTTCCCCCCACTGACCCACGGACTGTGCCATTGAATTCAAGCCTGGGGCAAAACTCCCGAAGCCCAGATTATACTCCATGAGCCCAAAGGAGAAGGAGGAAATGGAAAGATTCATAAAGAAAAACCTAGAAAGGGGGTTCATTGAGCCAGCCAAGTCTAAAGTGGCCGCCTCGGTCCTCTTTAGAGAAAAGAAGGACAGCTCTTTACACTTATGCGTGAATTATAAGTCCCTGAATACAATCAGTGAAAGCAACCTATAATCCCTGCCCCTCATGAAGGACATGTCACACTTCTCGAAAGGGAAATTTTTTACTAGACATAAGGAAAGCTTACTATCACGTGAGAATTAAGTAAGGGGATGAATGGAAGACCGCATTTAACTGCCCATTGGGGTGCTACCAATTCAAAGTCTTGCCATTTGGATTACAAGCCCTCCCCCAGTATTTATGCAATTAATCAATGACGTTCTAAGGGAGCACCTATTTAAGGGGGTCCTGGTTTACTTAGACGACATTCTTATCTTCACTGAATCAAAAGAAGAACATGTCAACCTAGTCAGAGCGGTTTTAAAGAAACTGCAAGCCGCCCACCTATATGCCAAACTCTCCAAATGCGAATTCCACCAGGAAAGGATAGAGTACCTAGGTTATCGCATATCCCCACAGAACATTGAAATGGACCCAGAGAAGGTCAGAGCAGTATTAGAATGGGCACCACCCTGCACAAGAAAGCAACTGAAAAGTTTCCTGAGCTTCGCAAACTTTTACCGCCAATTCATCCCCTCATTTGCCCAGATAGTCCTGCCCCTCATGGACTTACTAAAAATGAAGGGAGCATCCTCAGTAAAACCTAGCCAGCCACTAACATGGACAATGGAGTGCCAAGCAGCATTTGAGAGATTAAAGAGACTTTTCTCTGCCGAACCAGTACTGAGGCACCCAGATATGGATAAGCCCTTCGTAATACAGGAGGATGCAAGTGATGTGGCAGTGGGGGCTGTACTATTACAAGAAAACAATGAAGGGGTATTGCAATCCTGTGTGTATACATCCAAGAAACTCACGGAAACGGAACAGCGCTGGCCCGTGTGGGAGAAAGAGGCATACGGGATACATTGGTCATTACTCACGTGGCGCCAGTTCCTTGAAGGCAACAAAATCACTTTCCAGGTGTGGACAGACCACAAAAATTTGGAAGCCCTGAAAACATCCAGGAAGCTCAACCCCATGCAAGCCTGCTGGTCCCAGCATTTTCACCAGTTCCAATTTATGCTCAAGCATTTGCCGGGGGGAAAGAACTTCCTGGCAGATGCACTATCTCGCATGCCCCAATATAACAGCACGCGAGCCACTGACTCTAAACCGATGATGGTAGAATCACAACTGGCAGCGCCAGTAACCACCAGAGCCCAAGCTAAATTAAAACCACAGCTAGGCAGCCAAACCGGAATTGAATTCTGGAAAAGTTTGGAAACAGATGAATGGTTCCAGAAAAACAAAAATGTGTGCACAATGAGAGACGGCTGCCTTGGGTTGGGGAAAAGTTATATATACCAACAACCCAAAGTGTCACATTCATGCAGCTTTGCCACGACACAAAGTCAGCAGGGCATTTTGGATTTGTAAAAACATTACACTTAATTAAACGGCAATTTTGGTGGCCATTCATAAAAAAGAACATAGAAAGTTATGTGGCCATCTGCCCAAAGTGTGCAACTGCAAAGAGGTTGCAAGGGAAATCGCCTGGACTGTTACAAACAGTGGCAAATCTCTCAGCCCCCTGGAGGGAAATAGCCATGGATTTTATAGTGGAATTACCAGAAAGCAATGGGAATACTGTTGTCTGGATGGTCACGGACTTGTTTTCCAAACAAGTGCACTTTATCCCTTGCCAAAAGATTCCCACCGCAAAAGCCTTAGCGAAACTTTTCGTCCAGCATATTTACAGATTGCATGGGGCAACCCAACGCATCATATCTGATAGGGGAGCGCAATTTATGCCTGCATTTTGAAAGGAATTTTTATCCCTCTTAGCGACCAGTCAGGGACTGACATCTAGCCATCATCCACAAGGGGATGGACAAACAGAACATTGTCACTCAGTACTTGAGCAATATTTAAGATGTTTTATTAATTTTCAGCAAACAAATTGGATGGACCTGCTCCCTTTTGCAGAAGTTGCCTACAATAATGCAGTCCACTCCAGCACAGGTTACGTTCCTTTTCAAATATCTACCAGTCAAAGTTTCAACCCCATGCCAGAACTAACCCCAAATGACCTGGCGATCCCATCACTGAAAGAATGGATGGAACAATTACAAAACACCTGGCCAATAGTTAGAAAAGCACTAGATGAAGCTAGGTAGGCATACAAAGCACAAGCCAATAAAAAAAGGGTTGAGCCTACACCATTCATTATAGGAGAAATGGTATACTTATCTACAAAATACCTAAAGTCCCTACAACCCTGTAAAAAACCTGGACCAAAATATATAGGGCCTTTTCCAATTAAAAGAATCAAAAACCCAGTAACAGTAGAATTACCCCAAAATCTCAGGCAAATATACCCTATTTTTCATTGCAGCTTGCTGAACAGAGAGCATCAGTCATCGTTATGGCCAAAAATCCCCACCAACACCTCCAATCATGGTGGAGGGCAAACAACACTTCGAGATAAAGGAAATCCTTGATTCTAGGAGATATCATGGAGCAACTCAGTACCTAGTAGCATGGAAACAGCTCCCTGCCTCACAAAACGAGTGGGTCCATAAATGTCATGTCAGAGCCCTGAAGCTATTAAAGAAGTTTCACACAGAATATCCTAACAAGCCTGACTAACTTTTATACCTGTTTTGTTTTATTTTCAGGTGGATCTATCTTATTTTTAAGGAGGCAGGATGTCAGAATCCAATTATATTTCATCTCTAGTTATTGACTATGGAAAACCCCATTTCTGCCCTCTCTGGATTCTGTCATACTACAAAGGGGAAGGGGGAATGAGCAAAGAGCTTTTATGGCTCTCACTTCCTTCATTAAAATTTCGAAGGGACTGAATGTGGATCTCACCAAGAGGACTGACCATAACAATATGGCCATCATCTTTCATGTACTCCTCTCTGAAGTCTCCCACCGACTGTGAGGAAAAGGGGGTGGAAATGTAATGCCTGGGATTGTCACTGGAAGGACAGTGGGGTGGGGGGCTGCTTGGGAACACTTAAAACCTTGAATGGTAGGGGTGGCCCTCAGGTCCTGTCTAGAACTCCTGTTGGAAATATTCCAAGAGTTCTGCCTTTTTAAGATGCAAAGTGGGGTGGGTCCTTACACTTCTGACAGTGAGGACAATCAACCAGTGGAATAGCTTGCCTCCAGAAATTGTGGGCACTCCATCACTGGAGATTTTAAAGAAGAGACTAGACAGTCACTTGTCTGAGATGGTATAGGTTCTCCTGCTTGAGTGAAGACTGGACTAGAAGGCCTCCAAGTTCCCTTCCAGCATTCTATTCTATTCTATTCTATTCTATTCTATTCTATTCTATTCTATTCTATTCTATTCTATTCTATTCTATTCTATTCTATTCTATTCTATACCATTGTTGTTTTTATTGTGATCAGAGGAGCAAACCATAGTGGTCACATTCATATAGATCACAAAACAATCTACAGTTAAATCTGTCAATCCAATCCAATCTCAGTCTTTAAAATGATGAACTACTCTCATTTGATGAAATATTTATAGTTGAATCCTATTCAATAAACATAGCTCCTCCCATTCCAGGGTTTTGATAAAGCCTCACATGAGATTATTCACAGTAGCACTTCTCAATCACAGAAAATCCACGTTTTGAAGTTGCTGCAGTTCAGCCACATTGCCTGAGTACAGAGATGCTACAGAGTCTGTCTTTTGAAGAAAGATAGATCAAAGATATGCTGGTTGCAAAGCATGGAGAGATAGTCAGAGATGAGATGGTAACAAGGGCTGGGATTTTCTGTTGCTCTGCCAAGTCTGGTATTCACATCTTCAAGTTGAGGTTTCCCTCAATGGCTGGTCCCTACAAGGAATTATGGGACTTCCAGGATCAAGCTGTGTCAAGGCTTTGCCTTCAACCCTGACAACAGGTTGCAACCTCTGGAACTTTTCCTGGAAGCTTCCGAGTGGCCTCAGTCGGGGAGATGCAGGGAAATGGCATCTCCACTCTCTCCTGCCTCAGGGCTGCAAAGGTAAGAAGAATCAGATTTCCCTCTTCTTGTTCAGCAGGCAAGGAGAATACGGGTTGAACTTAGAATCATATGGCTGGAAGGGATCTTGGAGGTCTTCAAGTCCAACCCTTCGCCTAAGGCAGGAGGCCTACATCCATCCTGGACAATGGTTGTCTATTTTTTTTTGAAAGTCTCTAATGATGGAGCATCCACAACTTTGAGAGGCAAGTTTTTCCATTGATTAATTGTTCTCACTGTCGGGAAGTATCTTCTTAGTTCAAGAGCTGAAGAAGCTTCTTGAATGAGAAGTGTTTTCAAAGGGAAAACAAGAAAGTCCAGTTGCCTCGTGAAAGCACATTTGGGATCTCTCTTTAATGAGCTTCCATCCATTGCTTCTTGTCCTGCCCTCAGGTGTTTTGGAGAATAAGTTGACCTCTTCTCTATGACAGACCCTCAAGTACTGGAAGAGGTTTTGTGTCCCCCCCTAATCCTCCTCTTCAATAGGCTACACATATCTAGCTCTCTTAACTGTTCATCATGGCCTTTAGCCTCCAGATCCCTTATCATCTTTGTTGTTCTTTTCTGCACACTTTCCAGGGCCTCAGCATCTTTTCTGTATCATAGTGACCAGAATTGGGCTCAGTAGGCCATTGGTTTTGAATGGTCTGGCCACCTCCCCCAATAGGCAGCTCTCCCAGGGTTGTGTCCCATAACTGCTGCTGACTGGGCCAGGATTTGTACATAGGATAAAAAGGGTTTGTTAATCCAAATTGACTGTGTTTGTATGACACGTTTACAACTTGCTAGTCTAAAGCAGTATTAATTTGTAGCTATGTTGCCTAGCAACCTTGTTGCCTGGCTCAGTTGCCTAGGAACACCCGCATCCACTGTATGAACATTGCTGCTCTAGTATCACTGGCTTTGCTGGGTGCTGGCCCAGGACCAAAAGCTGTCTGTGCCTGTGCTGCGGGGCAGGGGCTGATTATACCATGGGGTGTGGTAGAATATGCCCTTGGTAGGTAGGCCAGTATCCAAGGGCAAAATCTGGACTGGGCCAGCACTGGAACTATTCCATTTCATGGTAAGTTGACACTGAATATGAATGCAGTTGATGGGAAGACTTCCCACCCACGTGGTAAATTATTAGAATTACAGCACCCCCCCCCCATGGTATTGCTTTTATCCTAGCCCAGAGTGGAGCTTTAGCTGTTCCTTTTCTTCCTCTTCTGATTATTTTTGCACATTTCCTCAATAATGCGGATGCTATCCCGCTCAGAGGCAGGAAGCTGCCAGTTCTGAGGACTACTGCAGGGCAGCCCTTCCCTCCTGTGGTGGGCCCTGTGCCCTGGGCCTTCCGGCCAGGCCGTGGGCTCGAGAGGCGAGGTGAACACTGGTCAGCTGGGGGGGGGGGTCTCCTTGCGCAACTCTAGCAATTAAATGGCTTCCCTTCGAAAAGGAGCTGGGCCTCTCTTTTAGCGCCTGGTCGGGGCTGGAGGCGGAGACGCCACGCCGGGGGTCCGGCCATCGCCGCCCAGGCCTCGCTCTGCGCGAAGCCCCATCGGAGGCTTCGTGGCCAAGGCTGCGGAGGAGCGCCCAGGAGAGAACCACCGGACGGCCACCGGGTGGCGGCGAGGAGACGGTCCGGCTTCCCCTCGTCGCTCCTGGCCGTCCGGGCTCTGCGGCCCAGCGCCCCCTCTCCCCCCCCAGCTCGCTAGGCCGGAGTCGCGGCTGGAGCGCGGGCGTGGCCAGAGCCTCTCGGCCCTCCGGCTGCCTCTTCGCGGCCATGCGGCGGACCCGGCAACACCGCCTGCCACTTTAAGGGGAGCGGCCGCGAGGGAGGCGCCCGCCGCAGGATTCCGGGCGAACAAAGGGCGGTCCGCCGGGGAGGGACCGGAGCCGCGCCTGCTCGCCCGCTTTTCCTCCCAACCGGGCGTCCCGTTCGCTTCTTTCTGAGCCGGCCCGGCTGCAGCCGCCAATGCGGAGCCGGCGAAGCGCCGCCCGCCTTGCCCGGAGCCGCCCCCGGCCGCCGCCTCGGCCCCTCCGCCGCGGGAGGCGAGCGCGCCGCCAGGGCTGAGGCCGCGAGGGGCCGGGCGGGACGGCCATGGGACAGCCGGCGCTGGAATTCAGCGACTGCTACCTGGACAGCCCGGGCTTCCGCGAGCGGCTCCGGTGCTCCGAGCAGGAGCTGGAGCGCACCAACAAGTTCTTGAAGGACGTGGTCAAGGACGGCAACGCGCTCATCGGGGCCATCAAAAGTAAGCGGCGGTCCCGCTGCGCGGAGCCCCCCCTCCCCGTCCACTCGGGCCGCGGTCCCCTCCCGCCACCCCCCTCGGGCCCTCGCGCGCGGGGCCGCGGGAGGAGAGGCCGGCCGGGAGGCGAGCGCGGAAAGGCGAGCCGGGCTTGCGGCCGCGGGGGACGCCGCCTCCCCTTGGAAGATGGCGCTTGAACTGCCTTCGGCTCCTCTATTGACTTGCTGGCGGTCCTTTGGGGTCCGCCTCGCCCGGCTGCCAGGTTGACACTTTGATGGGAGACCACGAGGAAATGCCGGACTGCAATTCCCCCCCCCCCCCGAAGCCATCAGCAGGGCTTCTCCATCATTGCCAAGAAAGGGCGAGAGTCCTGCCTGGCCCTACAGAGCGGAGTTGGACCCCGGGGGGAGAGCTCGGTCGGCCTCCGTTACTTTGGGCCTGCTTGTCGCTGTCCCCTAGACCTAGCAGCTCTTGTGGTTGTTAAATCATGTTTTAGCGCTTTGGGGCACCTGCTAAAATGTGGCTTCTGCGTATTTTAAGATATATGTTCTGCAAACCTGAATTAAGGAAACTAGCATTGAAAGTGTTGTGAACACCATCTATGGATTATGCTAGTGGGGGCAACTGCGGCGGTGGGGGCAAGTGACGTCATGCATGCCGTGGCATCGTGCCTTGATTATGTTTGGATTATGTAATTTGGGTGATAACCTCATAAGAAGGGGCCTTCTCTGGCCTGGAGGCTTGCTGTGTGGGATATCCATGGGGTTCCTTCTTGGTCTTGTTGGGGAAGTTTGGCTTGTCTTCCACTTAAGACAGCTGCAGAAGCCCCAGAGCAGCGGTTCTCAACCTATGGGTCGCGACCCCATTTGGGGTCGATCGACCATTTTACGGGGGTCGCGAAACAACGCGATCTGCCATTTCCCCCCCAGGGGGCGGCGCTGTGCATGCGTGCCGCGCATGGGGCAACACCGTGCATGCGCACCACACATGGGCGACACCGCGCATACGCAGCACGCCCGCATGCGCGGCACGTCCGTGTGACGGGGGTCGCCGTCACACGGAGATTGAGAACCGCTGCCCCAGAGTCTAGGACGGTTTCAAACACAATTTCATTGAGGGCCGCATCAGCATTGCGGTTGCCCTCAGGGGGCTGGGTGGGCGTGGATGGAGTGGGTGTGGCCTACTGGGTGGGCATGGCCATCTCTACATCGTTCGCGTCAAGGGTGCCTGTGGGGGCCTGGGCAGGAGTGGGACAGATCTGGGGGTCTCTGGCAGAAGGGGGGGGGACCAGGGCAAGGGCCAAGACATGGTCCACTGGAGGAGCCTCACTGTTCCTCTCAGGCCATGCGGGGGGGGGGGAGCTTATGGAGTAAGACTGAATACGTTTCAGCATAGATGGCCACCACAAAATTGTACATTGGCTTCTGGCTGGCCTGGGCCAGGGCCAAGGCAGAGGGGACCATTCCCCCACTGTTTCCAGGATGGCTTTGTGGGCCACATGAAACCACTTCGCGGGCCGCATCCACCCCTCCCCCCCGGCCTTGTGTTTGACATGTCTGGTCTAGGAGCTTCTCCAGGCGTTTCCCCTTTCCTGAGGTGGGGAACTGAGATGTAGGTGCCCAGCAGGTGCCCAGGAAGATGCTCTCTCCTCTGCAGGTATGCGTTCTTACTGGGTGGAGCCAACCTTAATGCTCCCGACTTCTACTTGTAAATGTTCTGTGCACTATTTGGGGGAACAGAGGCAGACTTTCTTGTATGCGTTGAATTTCAGAACATGCTACTTTTCTGGAATGCCTATTCTCTGAGCATGGCTTTACCTTTTCCTCTGAGTGAGTGAAGATTTTAGAGGAAAATGCAATTTATATCTAATCTTAACATACAATAGGTAGGGTATTTTATTCAAACGTTTGTGCAAGAACCAGATTGTGTGTTATGTATTTCTGGCCAATAATGGGCTAATGGCAAGTTTCTGAATAATGGAAGCTTCTGAAAAAAGTCATTTCTAGGCATAATGAGCCCTTCCTGGGAAGCAACATCATGAGGTACCCCACAGAAGGGGGAAAAAATCTGTCTGTTGGGGAGTGAATCCTTTCAGCTGCTTTTCTGCAGTGAGGGTGATAGGAATCCTCTACAACAGTGGTTCTCAACCTTTTTAATGCCATGACCTCCAACCGGTCGTAAGTCGAGGACTACTCAACCGGTCGTAAGTCGAGGACTACTCAACTGGTGCAGCACCGTTTGCAGAATGGGACTTTTGGAGGGCTCAGCAGGGCAGAGACAGCCTGGACTATTCCTATTGGCTTTCAAAAGCCAATAGAATAAAAGAGTAGCACAGCTAAGGAAAAGGAGAAAAAATGGCGGACTGCTTTGTTTGGCGACCCCCGTGAAATGGTCGTTCGACCCCAAATGGGGTCCCGACCCACAGGTTGAGAACCACTGATCTACAAGGAAGAATGTCTGCTTGTCTTACACTTATTCAGAATGAGTTGCCTGCAGATTTCTGGGTAGGGGAAAAAAGAGTATCCTTGTTGGGATGTCAAGACCATTTTTAATCTGTTTCCCTTTACCCAGATGCAGGTGAAAGGAACGGCGGTCTTGCGGAGGCAACCTTCAGGCATGGGCACTAGATTCAAACCTTGGGCTAAGCTCTAATGTGGATCACTTGCTTATGGGCTGAAGTATCCTATAGTCCCAGCACCGCAGTCTATAAAACACGGCTTATGATTTAACACAATGTATAGACTCAGCTATTTGTAGCTTATTCAGTAAGCCATGGCTAAATAAACCACAGGTTAGTGTATGTAAAACCAACCCTACAGAAGGTGGGTAAATTGGAAGCCGGCTTACTTTCCTTTCCACTCTCAAAGTTTCTTTTTCTTCCCCTTGGTTCTTCTGGTTGTGTGTGGCCAGTCCTGAGAAGGTGGAAGTGACTCAGAGCCACTGAAGCCCTTGGGTGGTCTTGGTGAAGAAATTGCCCAACTTGGAGGTGCCTTGGCTGTTTTGCTTTGTGAGAGACACAGGAGGTTGATCTAAATAATCCCTGAAAATTCCCTTTCCCGGTGGATCTCAGCTGACCTGGCTTTGCTGCCTGAGCAGCTCTGGCTCCCTCAGTTGTGGGACTGGCAGTGTTGTGGGCAGACTTTTTCCTTATGTACTGAGCAGGTAGTTGTTTCTTTTTGAGATCATAACTGTGGTAGCTTCTGGGTAGAAGGATGTGCCTTAGAGTTGGGGCTTCATGGCCAGTCCTACCATCTCCAAGAAAGACTCATGAGAGCTTTGAGCCAGATAAATCTCAAGAAAATGTGAGGAAAGCTGTGTAGATTTGCTGGCATTTTGTAAGCTGTCAGCCAGATAAGAATATCAACTTGGGAGTTCACAGCGAACTCTGGGATGGTTGTGAAATTTGGCTGCTATCACTGCAGAGGTTCTTGGAAATGCAGCTTTCTGGAAAGCAGTGAGCATGTACTGTGATGGGCTATTCTGGCTGAGGCATTCTGAGAGTTGAAGTCCATTCACCTGGAGGATGCCAAAGCTGAGAAGGCAGTGATGGAAAACAGAATTGTGACAAGAGCCATGTCATCTGTTGACAGTTGTAATCTCAAGGCGCTTTTGAAAATTAGCCATGCTCATCTGTACACCCATCTGGACGAGATGAAAAGTCCTGGGAAGAACTGCTTTTTTGTCATTCTCAGCTGAGATAAAATGCAGTGGCCTTCATGCATTTGGGAGTTGCTGGGTGATGTATTCCAACGAGATCAGGTTGTACAACAGCAGATGTATTCTTTGATTACAATTGTTGATGGCCATTTACCTCTCAGTGACCTAACATAGCTGGCTCTAGTGTAGTCTAATTGGTGGTTTGGTGGGATGTTAGGAAGTTGAGAAGTCTGGATTCTGGGCACCGTACTATGAATAGAGATGTTAAATCAGCTCAGTCAACCCACTTTCCTGAAAGATAAATTAGACTTTGAGAGGTGAGATTTCTTTTCTCAGGAATAGCCCCACAGAATGTTTGGGTTGAAAAAGGCTGGAGTTACACAGTACTTTATCTAGGAGATACATTTCTGTTTGCTGAAATATTTGAAAACATTGATGGATTTTGGAATAATCCAGCTGCAATGAAATCAGCAATGTGTCATTTAAATTGCATCAGCTGTAAGCATTGCATTATTAATAGGCACAAGAATGCAAAGATACTACAAGAAGAAAAGGCTTAAGAACTCCCCTCCCCCAGTTCATAAATACCTGCCTTTGATTTCAGCCTCCCAAGAACTGTTGTCCATTCCAACAAGAGTCCCAGAAGATGGGTAGGGTGGTAGAAATAGTCAGAAATTATTTTATGCTGTTTCACCAGTATTGTGTCTTTGATGTCTGTGTTTTGAAAGCTGCATATACACAGCCTGAATCTATATAATCATAACAGTATCTGTGAGAAATAACAAGTGGGGTGCGCAATCACATGTTTTTATAGAGCAGGGGTGTCATAATCCAATTATATTTCATCTCTAGTTATCAACTATAGAAAATACCATTTCTGCCTTCTCTGGATTCTATCATACGATGAAGGGAAAGGGGTGAACAAAGGGGCTTTATGGCCCTCACTTCCTTCAGTACACTTCAAAGCGACTGAATGTGGATATCACCAAAAGGACTAACCATAACAATGGGGCTATTACTTTCATGTAGTTCTCTCTGAAGTCTCCATCCAGCCGGCAGTAAGGAAAAGGGGGTGGGAGTGTAATGCCTGAGACTGTCGCTGGAAGAAGGGAGTGATTGGGTGGGGCTACCAGGGAACCTCTTAAAACCTTGAATTGAAACCTTAAAATGCTTGGACCCCAAGTCCTGTCTAGAACGCCTGCAACCATTTTCTCTTAATAAAGGATGCCTGTTGGAAGAATTATTCCAAGAGTTCTGTCTTCTTAAAATGCAAAGGGGGGTGGGTCCTTACATTAGACAGGACTTGCAAAATTAATCCACCTGGAAGGGAGACCCTTGCCGGGGGATTTTGTAAAAAATTACCATGTCAGACAATGGATGCAAAGATGCAAAGTAGGGTGGGTCCTTACAAGGGGTCTTCAAACTTGGCCCTTTTATCACTTGTGGACTTCAACTTCCAGAATTCCTCAGCCAGGCATGGTGGTGAGGAATTCTGGGAGTTGAAGTCCACAAGTCATAAAAGGACCAAGTTTGAAGACCCCTGTTATAGAGGGCAAAAGCTGCAGTGCATGGTAAGTTGGGTCTGGATACCTCACCAAAGAGCTCTCTCCTCTTGGGACATTCCATTGCGTAGCAGAGAAATAAATGGGCATTTTCTGCCCCTAAAGGAAGAATTCTGAATAGAGTTTGGAAATATTTGTGTTGAATTTTGGAAATGAAGATTGGGCTGCTTCAGTTACAATGAAAACCAAAATAATTCAATGAAGGTCTCCTTAATTGCTCAGCACTCGGGTTCAGCTATCATGTTAAGCAATAGCTTTTTAACTAGAGTTAAAACTAGAGTTGTCCAGTCAACTACCACAGGGCGAATGGCACGAAGCACGGGGAGTTTCAGAGATGCAGCTGTCCCCCTCCCCCACCTTATTATGGTGCTTCTTCAAGTGACAGAAAAAAATGTGGAGCAAAGCAAATTAACTATTTTGAATTAACTCTACTACAGCTTAAATTAAACATAACTCTTATTACAGTAATAACTTTACATATTTGTTATTTTTTAAAATGTGGCCTCTCAAATGCATTGAAGGACCAAGGAAAATCCTCAGGTCCAAAAATATTTCTTGCTTCTCTGATGTTATGAATTATGGCTTGCAAGCAACAAGCAATGTATGAATCCAATTTAACTGGGTGCATAGAACAGATTTGCAAATCTTGGAGCTGCTGGGATTAGCAAGATTTGCCATAGCTGGTATATCTCTGGATTGGATCACTAAACACATTAAATCCTA
Organism: Crotalus tigris; assembly: GCF_016545835.1. Classification (NCBI taxonomy): domain Eukaryota; kingdom Metazoa; phylum Chordata; class Lepidosauria; order Squamata; family Viperidae; genus Crotalus; species Crotalus tigris. Next base: position 545,929 of record NW_024097841.1, on the reverse strand, counting down.
ATGTGATTGAGTATGACCTGTTGGGATTTGTAAACTTTATAGTTCAACAAGATGTGAACCAAGCCATAGCTTGTTCAGCGTCACATGTTTGAATCAGCCTTTCCAGTCATTCAGTCCACTGGAGTTTATGCAGCATCATCGGCTGTTAAGATGGGCATTAAAAGGGTGTCAGGCTAGAGCTCCATCAGGGCTGTTGGGTTTGCTGCCTTTTCTTCCAGCAGTAAAACTCCAGCACCAGGAGTGTTTCGTAATATGAAGTCGTACTTTGTGTGTAGACAATCAATGTGCTCCTCTTCTCTTTGCTCTTCATCATCTCCTAGGTCACTCATCTTCCATTGTCTGTTCTCTTCTGCTTTCTCTCTGCTAGGTTTTTCCAACTTGCTCTCAAGTCACAAATGATTTTGAAAGAACATCCATGCAAGGGGGGCATTTCATGTGCCTCAAGTGCCTTCACTCTGTGAAGAGGATGCCGATGCTTCCTTTCAGTAGAAACCTGGGATGCTCTAAACAAGAGAGCCTCATTCAAGCTTGTATTGCTGAATGAGGCTGCAAAGCTGCTTATCTGTTGCTTGGAGCAGAAGAAAGCCGTAAAGGATGCTGAGGCTTGGCAAAGGTCCTTTGGGGTCCCAAGGTCAGCATTCATGAATGGCCCCCTCTGCCTATTGAGATGAGCTTTGTTTCCAACAGGAATCTTCCCCAGATGATCTTTTCTGCTCTTTTGCATCCTGCAAGTGCAGCTGATTTCCAGTGGAGGCTGATGACTGACTGGGATGGTGATCTGTGAGGAGGGCCAGATTTCTTGATTGTCCTCTGTGGCAGAAGGAGCCTCTTAGCTCCTAAAGGAAAACTTGGCTGAAAGCCCTCTTTGTGTTGAGGCTGGGTTCCTTAGGCTGCCCTCTTTAGCGTGTTTTCACATGACTGCAATCTTTGGGCCATTGGCTTTGCCTTGCTGCAGCAAGCTCAAGGCCGAGGTGGAGGGCTGGAAGGAAGCAGCTCCTCATGATGCATCTGGACTGAGAAGAGGTTCAAGGCTTGCTTCTCTTTGTAAAGAAGGAAAGAAGGCCACTGGTAGATGTTTGGCCCTTGTTTGTGACATTGCTTAGCTTCCCTACTGTATGAGCTAAGGCAGGGGTCTTCAAACTTGGCCCTTTTATGACTTGTGGACCAATTCCCAGAATTCCTCAGCCAGGCACGCCAAGTTTGAAGACCCCTGTGGTTGAACTGCAGGTGTTGGCTCAGCTTCTCTGACATCACTCTGGCTCTCAGAACATCTGTCAAGTGGGTGCATTTCAAGAACATCTGACCATTTTAACAGCTGGCAAAGACTTTAACCAATGCAAGTGAATATGCTAGATTTTTGCATAGAACATGGGTGTCAAACTCAGTGGGTCACGTGTTGTGTCGTGACTTTTTTCGCATTGCCGGAGCAGGGGTGGGCATGGCCTCCGCATGATGAAACCAGCCCATGGGCCTGCAGTTTGACATCCCTGGAATAGAAGATCATTGATTGGCCTCAAAGGGGGGGGGGGTTGTTTGTTGCACATATTCTATAAGCTGTGATTTCTTGAATAATGGTTGTTTGACTAAAAGCCACTCCACGTGCATTAATTGATCCAGGATTAACACCCTGTCAAAGTGCTTCCAGTGACCTCCGATGGTTCTTCTGCAGCGGATCTACTCAACTTCTGGCTCCTCTGATGCCAGGATAGTTTGCAGGGTGCACCCCAGACCCTTATTCTGCCCCCGATAAAGGATGCCTTGCCATCTTCTAGCTCATGGTCCTTTTAGATTGTGCAAAGGTGGCTTGGCCTCTTCAGTAGAAATATAGCACAAGATATGAGTATAATACGTTTGTCTCTTTTCAGTCCCTGACATGAGTAAGATACAATTAAGCAGATTTGGGTGGATGAAAATGAGGCTGTGTGGAACTGTGCTCTAAAAACACACTTGGCTGGATTTGCGTGACATTTATGCCTTAAACCATGGTTTAGGACCTAGAATCATAGGGCTGGAAGGTACCTTGGAGATCTTCTAGTCTAATCCCCTGCTCAAGGCAGGAGATTTTATATCATCCAATCAAATTTTGAAAACTTACAGTGACGGCGCAGCGCAAACTCTGGGAGGCAAGCTGTTCCATTGATTGTTCTCACTGTCAGAGAACAATTAATCTCCTTACTTCTAGGTTAGACCTCTCTTTAATAAGCTTTCAGCGATTACTTCTTGTCCTGCCTAGTTTAAAACCTACAAAGCTGGATTCACACAATCTGCTAAACTGAAATCAAATCATCAGATCTTTTTTTTTTTTTTTGTATTTCTCTGGGCTCACACAGTGTGGGATTGTGATCAGATTCAATACTGAAACTGAACAAAATGGGAATTGTCAAATTGAGCCCCCTTTTTTGACTACTTTTCTCTTGCATTTGAATTCAACTGATGCTCTTGATAGGGTGATGGGGGGCCAGGGGGAGACATTCCAGCAAAATTAATCCATAGTTTTTCAGCAACATCTGTCCAACAGCTGCCTGAAATTCAACAGCTCTGGCCAAAGTAGCATTTTTAAGGGCAAAAGTGGGTGACATTTTATGCTAAACTGTAATGGAATTTGATTGGAACTGGATTATCAAATTGCAGCAGCAAATGATACTTCCTGGTTTAATTATTGTGTAAACCCAGCCAATTCAGCGAAAAAAGTGTGAACAATGCATCTTTTCAGGGATTCCCTGTTTCATGTACTGCACTGGATTAAACTAAGATAGGTTGACAGCTTATGTGTAGTGGAAGTTCAGCCTTTGTCTTAGTGTGGAATGTGAGGAGACTAGAGCTTCCATATGATTTATTTGTTGGGGCAGAACAAATGGGTTTTGTTCATCTGGGTATAGCCTATCGTGAAAGAGCACAAGAGGACTTGATGCTGCTTGAAGGGCTTCAGTGCAGATGGAAATGGGATCTGAGCAGGTGTAGGAGATCAGCGGATTGTGTAGCTGAGCTTTGCATGAGAATTCAACCTCTTTTAGGTTATCCCTCTGCAAGGAATAATTAACTTAGAGATACACAAGAATGGAACTCCCTTCATTTTTTTTATTATTTAAAGAATTTTCATGGCCCTCTAACACCAACCACTTAGAAAAAACAACTATCTTTTCCGTGACCAAAAGGTGCCCATTGCAATCAGAAGCTGAGGTAATCTTGGAAGCCGAGTTTGACAATAATAAATTAATAATATAATAATTATTATACTTCTCCTTGGCACTTCAAAAGAAAAAAGGTATAGCTTTTTATATAAAGGAAAAATTGAATCCAAAACAAGTTTATGCTGATGAAGAGGGGAGAATATTAATGGTGGAAATTACGTCGAATCAAAAACAAATACTGATGGTCGCAGTATATGCACCCAGTGAGAAGCAAGACCAGTTCTATCAGCAACTACATAATAAACTTGTGGACTTAAATCACCAAAACCTATTGGGAGATTTTAATGCAATAGCTGGGACTATAAAAGCCACAAAAAAGGGGAAAAAGGGGGAAATACCCTACCTAAAGCCTTTTTAAAAATGAAAGATTAACTGCTTATACAAGACATATGGAGAGAGATGAATCCAGAAAAACCACAATATACATTTTACTCAAACAGACATAAATCCTGGTCAAGAATAGATATGATATGGACATCTTATGATTTGACGACTAATACAAGAGATTGAAATAAAACCTAATATTTAGGCAGATCACAATCCAATTAAAATGACTTGGAAAGGAATCAGGAAAAAAACTAAGTTGGTTGTTGAATAAAGCTATATTGAAAGAAAAAGAATTCCTACAATTGGCAACAAAAGAAATGGATTTTTTCTTTAAAATAAACAAGAAACCTTCCTCCAAAATGTATGGGATATGGCTAAAGCATACTTCAGAGGTTTGGCCATAATGTATGCTGCTGAAAAAAACAAAGAAAAGAAACAATTACAGCACTAGTTGAAAGAAGAACTTAGCAAATTGGAATCTGACTTGCGATCTGATCCACAAAAGAAGATGTCGAAGACACAAATGGAATTAATAAAACATAAACTTAACTGAGATGGATATAATGGCACAACTGATCAAACGATCTAATCAGAACTTTTTTGAAAACGCTAACAAACTGGGAAGATGGCTGGCATATAGATTGAAGAAAGAAAGAGAAAAAAGAATGATAAGTAAGCTACAAGATTCAAAAGGTGAGGTACATTTCCACAATGATGTAATGAAAAAAATTATTAAAGGCTATTATGAGACACTTTACAAGGCAGAGCTGGCTTCCAAAAAGGCAATACAGGACTATTTAAAAAGAGCTGACCTTCCAAAAGTCCCAGAGAATATGCGACATATACTAAACAAGAAAATAACAATGATGGAGATCACAGAGGCAATAAAAAGGCAGAAGAAAGATAAGACGCCGGGGTCTGATGGACTTCCTGCAGAATTTTATCTAGTGCTACAAGATATAATAAGTCCAATATTGAAGGAATTGTGCAATGAAATCTTTTCAGAGAGGAAAATACCAAATTTGTAGACAGAAGCCAATATTACCTTGATACCTAAAGAAGATATTGATCTTACACAAATCAAAAACGACAGACCAATATCATTGAATGCGGATTATAAAATCTTTACTTCAATAATGGGAGAAAGAATGAAGACATTTTTGACTGAATTTATCCATACAGACCAAAATGGCTTTCTGCCTAGAAGACAGATAAAGAATAACTTAAGGATCATTTTGAATGTTTTGGAATATTATGAAAACCACCCAGGGAAACAGATGGCTCTCATATTTCTTGATGCACAAAAAGCCTTTGACAACTTAAACTGGCAATTTATGTTTCAACAGTTGATGGAAATGGACTTTGGCAAAAATTTTACAAATGCAGTTCAAACAATTTACAATAAACAAACAGCAAGGATACTGTTAAATGGAGACTATACAGACGGCTTTGATATTAAAAAAGGCACAAGACAGGGATGTCCACTATCTCCCTTGTTATTTATTCTTACATTGGAAGTGCTGGCTAGAAACATTAGGCAAGATATGGAAATCAAAGGACTGGAAATAAAAGAACAGAAATATAAATTACAGGCATTTGCAGACAATCTGGTTTTTATTTTGGAGGAGCCATTGGAAACAGCTGCCAAACTTTTGTACCAAATAGAAAAATTTGGAGAAGTGGCTGGCTTGAAAATAAATAGGGAAAAAACTAAGGTATTAACAAAAAAAAAATAAGAGACAAACAGAAAACCCAATTTACAAAAAAGACAAATCTTCAAATAGTCAAAAAAGTTAAATACTTAGGTATTTACTTAACATCAAAATATACAACATTAAAAGAAGATAATTATGAAAGATTACTGAAACAAATAAAAGTAGATTTGGAAAAGTGGAAAAAATCTTCAATTATTACTGTTAGGAAGAATAGCGACTGTGAAGATGAACATCTTGCCAAAACTACTTTTCCTATTTCAAACAGCTCCTGTTAAACTGGGCAAGAGATTATTTGATGATTTAAATGCAACAATATTGAGATTTATATGACAAGGGAAGAAAGCACGAATCAAAACTAAATTGTTACAAGAAACCAAAAACAGAGGGGGTTTTGGACTTCTGGATTGGAGACTTTATTACCAAGCAGCCATCTTGCTTTAGCTTAAAGAATGGATTACACTGAGAAATAAACGACTCCTTGACTTAGAGGGACACGATCTGCAATTAGATTGGCATGCGTTTCTGTGGTATGAGAAAAATAAAGTACACAAATATTTTCAAAACCATGCCATAAGGAATGTATTGCTCTCGGAGTGGGAGAGAATTAAATACAAAATCTATACTAAAATACCTGAATGGCTTTCAACAATAGAAGCGTTTGCTTACTCAAATTTAATTAACTATGACAAACTTGTTACTTACAACGACATTTTGGATAAGGACGGAAAACTTAAAGACAGGCAAGATCTTCAACAACAAGAGATCGATTTAACATGGTGGTCTTATTTGCAAATTCAAACAAGATATGAAAAAGATGTAAAATCAATGGGATTTTACAAAGAACAGATACAAGACAAAATATTTTTGAAAACAGATGAAAACCTGATTAAGAAATTTTATAAATTTCTTTTAAACTGGAAGATGGAAGAAGAACAAGTAAAAGAAATAATGATAGTGTGGGCAAAATTTTTTGGATAGTCTATAGACTTAGAAGATTGGCAAAAGCTTTGGGATAGAAATATTAAACTTACTAAAGCAGCTTCATACAAAGAGAATTTATATAAAAAGTTTTATAGATGGCATATAACACCAGTTAGACTAGCTAAAATGTTTAAAAATGTATCAAATATTTGCTGGAAATGTAAACAAAAACCAGGTACCTATTACCACGCTTGGTGGATATGTCCTAATGCAAAGAAATTTTGGTTTAAGATCCACTATGGCTGGAAAAAATGACTAAACTACAGATAGAATTTAAGCCAGAACTGTTAGAAAATCTTAGAATGTGCAGAAATGGATAGACTAACTTTAGAGATAAAAGAGAAAGAAGATTCAGTTTATTTCAAAACATGGGAAAAATTTTATCAATAGTTAGCAATACGATAGAACGAGAAAGGGCAGTGAAGTTTAACACGATGAATGATATTTATTAATTAAGCTTTATTTTTATGATTATTGTTATTATTAGTGATTATAACTGTTTAGTATTATATTAATTACTGCCATTTAATGTTTGTACCCGGACGATAGTCTGCTTGCTAAAGCATTGAATTTTTTGTTGGGGGTAACCCTACTCCTACCTACTCCTACCCTTATCCCAACTCTATCCCCTAAACCCATCCAATATCCATACCAATCTTATCCCTTCCCTACCCTTATAAAACTCAATAAAACATTTATATATAAAAAAAACAAATTATTCTTTCCAGTAAACATCTGAAATCTAAAATAAAAGTTGTGGCATTGGTGTAATTGCTGAGCATATTTTCGTCCAAGTATGCCTCCTGCTCTTTAGGTCCTGTGTCCAGGGTGTTTTTGAAGCTGTTCTGGACCTTGGGGATGCTGTGGGGAGACCATGTGGTGGGGACCATGTTTGGGAGTAGGGATCCTGCCTTTCTCGGGGTCTTTCTAGCACCGAGGCTGTTTTCTTAGCAATCATTGCTAGCTGGTAGATGGCCTGAAAATTGTGTGTGTGTGTGTGTGTGTGTGTGTGCACGCGTGCACACGTGCACACGCGCATGTGTATGTGCATGTTGTGTACGTGTATGGGCTCCTTGGTACTCCTGAGCTTGGGTGGTTTTCTTGAGAGATCTCATTACCCAAACTAGCTAACATTATCGGAGCACACCATTTCAAGCCTGATCCAGAAATATTCTCCTGTATCTGTGTGTGTTTGCGTATTTAACAGGCCTACTACACATAATGTATATTTACCTTCCTCCTTTTATGAAGCACTGTTTACAAAGGCTTTGTTCTCACAGAGGCCTCCTATTACTGAATTCATATTTCAAAGTTTCATGCCTGACTTCAGTGACCTTTAATCAAGAAATCATGGAACTTATTAACAAGGAATTTTTAGTAACATTTTCAGACCCTGTAGAGTTCTTTTAGGGAAGATCTCAATGACAAAGGGGGTTGAAATCACAGTGAAGACTTTCTATAGATTTGAGGGTACCTGCACAATTTTTTGTGATCAGGGATCTCAGGCTACAAATCCCAATATCCCCTGTGAGCTAAGGTTAACGGGAGTTGTTGCCAGCATAGATGGAGGGTACCTGGTTGGGAAAGGCAGCATTTGACTAAACCTTCTTCTTACCTGAGAGTTCTTACCCAGGCTCTCCTGTTCCTCCCAGCTGCAGAGCCCATTGGAAGAAGACCCCCTGCCCCATCCTCACTGTCCCTTCAGCAGCTGGGCTTGGGCAGGCAAGTTTGGTTTAGGAGGCCATTGGGCCCCCTTTCCTTTAAGGCTATTGTGTTGTGCCTTTTTCCCCAAGAGCTACCTCCCTGACCCTGGTGCCCTCACTAGGGAGCTCTTGGCCATACTTCTGCATGAAGGTCAGGACATGGGCCAGAAAGAACCCCAGCGGTTGTGGGTCCCCATTGTACTTCATGCCAAGGGGCGGGAGTCTTACACTTGGGATGTTGAGCTCCCCTCATTTGGGCTCTGGGCCAATCAGCACGCTGGCGTAGCTTGAGCTGGGGTCATTGCTGATGTCGCAGCCTATGCGGCGTCTGCAGTGCTGGTAGAGGTTCCTATTATGAGTTCGTTCTCCCCCCTTCCAGCCTCACCCTCCAGTCTCTCCTCAATCTTGTCTGACTTGGTCGCTCAGTAGTGAGACACTGGTGAAGCGGGCACAGCAGCGCCTGCATTTTCTGCGCCACATGAGAAAAGCACACCTTCCTTCCCCTGTCCTGACCACTTTCTACAGAGGGACAATCAAGAGCATCCTGTCATACAGCATCACAGTCTGGTTTGGAGGCATCACTGCTTCAGACAGGAAGGCGGTGCAGAGAGTGGTAAGGACGGCAGAAAATATCATTGGCTGTTCCCTCCCTCCCATCCAGGACATGGCACAGAAGCACTGCTTGAGCAGGGTCCATAAGATTATCTGGGACACGACACATCCTCTTCACGACCTGTTTTCCTTGTTACCTTCTGGGAGGGGAACCATTCAGACAAGTGATGCAGCCTTCCTGCTTGTTTACAGGGAGAAAAAGTGCAAGCAGTTTATCTGGGACAATTCTTATAGCATTGTAAAAAATAGATGAACATAAATCAAACTAGCACCCACAGCAACTAAACAAAAAGCAAAATAAAGAAAATATCTAGCTAAGGAGCAGAACATCTGAAGCAGAACATGGTATCTGAAGCAGAACATCCAGATTCAGCCAGAGTTTCATTCCATACAACATTAACCTTGCGAACTCTCAAGCTTCCTCCTTCCGTTATATATTCAATATTTAATATTTATTTGCTACATATATGTAGGGATGTTCCTAGTATATTTAGGTGTGTGTCATGTATGTGTTTCATTTTGAGAGTGGGCAACTAAATTTCATTTTTGATGTGTGCCATTGTGCCCACAGTATAAAAATGACAATAAAGGTTACCTTAAGGTTTTTGAAGGCCTTCACCATCAGGTTTATGGCTTGCTTTAGAAAGCAGTCAACCTTTCGTCCTCTTCTGAAGTTAAGCAAATGCTCCATCTCCCGTCTCCACCCGGCTTTCGGTTGCCGTGTTCAATGGTTACTTTCCGGGACTTCCCTTCCCAGTCCTCCTTAGCTAGATATTTTCTTTATTTTGCTTTTTGTTTAGTTGCTGTGGGTCTAGTTTGATTTATGTTCATCTATTTTTTACAATGCTATAAGAATTGTCCCAGATAAACTGCTTGCACTTTTTCTCCCTGTAAACAAGCAGGAAGGCTGCATCACTTGTGTGAATGGTTCTCCTGTCCGTGGACATATATCCGAAGGCATCTGGCCAATCTGGCTGATCAGGCAAATTCTGGAGGTGAACAGAATCTGCCTATTATGAATCTCCCTCTTGTTGATGATGGTTGGGACCATCAAGCTCTGATTTTCAGCCATGACAACAGAGAGATACAGGTTGAATTGATACAAAATACTGTCTAGACTCAAATGAGGTTGGCTCGTAGGGCAATGCATTATGGGAATCTGGTGGTGGTTTTCCCTTGTAGGAATCAAGCCATCACATTACACCATAATCTGTCTCATTTTGGCTACATTGCAAACCTTTTTGTGGGAATCCAGATGTATAGAGGTTGTAGGAGCAGGAGAGAAGCAGTTGCTGCTGAATGTTTGCAAAGGGGAGCCCTTCAAGAGGGTGCAGCTGCTCCTGATAGTGCACAACCAACTCCTGGCCGCTGGAGGTGAAGATGCAGGCACTTAACTGAGTGCCCCCTTTTTGGTCTGTGCAGAAGCAGGAAGGAGGAGAGCTCCCTGGGCACGTGGGTCCCACATGCCTCCCTCCCGGCTAGGTGGCCTTTCCTGGCATCCCTTGCTGGGTCTCAGAGCCACTAGCCAGCCACAGCTCCCTGCAGCCCCTGCCTGTCGTTGCCTGAAGGAAGCAGAGCAAGTGAGGACCACTCACAGTTCTCCAGTGGTTGGTTCTGTAGAGCAGAAGCCCCCAACTTTTGGGGCACAAGGGACCGGTTCTGTGGAGGAAGATTTTTCCACAGACCGGAGGGGACGTGGTTTCGTGTGCCACCTGCATCCAGTGGATGGGGCTTCACTTGTTTGTGTGGCCTGGTTGCTGGTATGCCATGGCCCAGTGCCAGTCCATGGACCGGGGCTTGGGGATCCCTGCTGTAGAGAGGAAAGAAGACAGATCCCTGCTGTAGAGAGGAAAGAAGACAGTCCTTACCGTCCTTTCTTTAAGAAAGCTCCCCCCCCCTCTCCCCCCAATAGGTAGCAAGCCTGCTGTGCTACATCTGCAGCAAATGAACCCTTTTTTGCAAAGTCAGAGTTCGTCTGCCTTTGCATAAGGTCCACAGGTGAGGAATCCCCAGACATTTTAGTTGTAGAACGTGCTCTGAACTTCTATCCTGCTTCCTCTTTTCCTTGTCTTTTGAAATTCTGCCCAATGAATTTAAATACTTAGGGGTGACCAGAAAGCAACAACAGAGTTTGTAGGCCTACAATCCTCTGAGTAAATCCCCTTGGATTGTGCCTGGACTTCGAAAAGGTTGTTGAATATTCTCATCCCCTTTCCCTGCATTTCTAGAAGAGCTTCTGAGATATTCAGGTGGTTCTGTATTTTAGCACTGGCATTTTAATTTTCCTGTCAAATCTAATATTTCTTAGAGAAGCTTCTGCTTCTCTCCCATAAGTGGTAAGTGACTGATAAACAGGGTGATCCCCCGTGAGCGTTCCTCTCCCTTACTGCCAGGCAAAGCTTGCCTTATCCTGAGGCCTTCTTTAGGTTTGAGAATAATAAAGCACAGCTATGGAAGGCCGGGAGTGCCCTTTGGGCCCCAAGGGGATGTGTCCCAAGGAAGCCTTGGGGAATGGAATATTTGTTTAATACTACTTGCGACATGGTGGGTTTTCCCCAGTTGCCTTAAGATGCCTTTTTCTTCTGGACTTGCTTGGCAGGCAGCATTTTATGAAATGCTTGAAGATCACTCGGGAGGAACAGAATAGCGAGGGCGCTGGGATCCCTGCACATGAACTGAGCATGATCCTTTGAAGGAAATAAGAGGGTAAAGATGGAGCATTGACCACTTTCAGGAAAGCCTGTCTCAAATTTTCCAGTGGGCATCTCCAAAAGCTTCAGAGTCCTTGAAGGCCTGCATCAAAGATGTTGATCAATTTAGTCAAAAAGCTGAGACCAAATTATGGCTTTGCTTTTTTTTTTTTTTAAGAATAATTCTTGATTTGAAAAGCTAAGATCTTTGTGTAGAGAAAACTCTTCCCACCCTCTCTCTCCCCTCAATGACTGCTATTTAAATTAAAAAGTCAGTTTTGTCATCTTCTACATTAGCTTTGAATATACCTGGAAAAGGCGAAGCTATTGAACTGTGTGTCTTCCTGTTGGCTACTGTATGTGTGTCTCAGTACATTTCCTTCACACTGGGATTTCTTGCTCTTCTAGTTCTAAAAATAGCTATTCTGTTTTGTGGCTTTGATCAGTTTTTGATGACTGCCTGGATTGGCACCTGCAGTTTTCCTGGCAAAGGTTTTTGGAAGTGGTTTACCATTGCCTCCTTCCTAGGACTGAGAGACACTGACTGGCCCAGTGAAGCTACCCAGTGGCTTCATGCCTAAGAGAGGACATGTACCCACAGTCTTCTGTTTTCTAGCCTGCCTCCTTAATCACTATACTCAGTGGCCTTGGTTACATCTAGTTTTTATTCTGTTTTCCAAAGGATAACATATAGATTTAAATGAAAATATTTTTTCTTGTTCTTGGTAACCAACGCGTTTAAAATGTCTGACTTTTTGTCTGGTTTTTTGGCAGGGTTGGCACAAGGAATAATTTGATGACTCTAAGAGCTGCTCTGCCCCATTCAGGGGCCTTCATGTTAACAAATCCTGCAGGTTGCTGAGAAAGCTGGCTAGCTGTAATGGTGGCTCTTTCCCAGGCTGAAGTGTTGGGGGGACCTAAAGATGAATGCTGACTGGGGCCCTTTCCAAAAATATCCTTTCTGCATGCTTTCTGCCATGGAGGCTGGTACTGAAAGAGCTTGTTGTCATTTCCTCCAGGCTTCAGTGCAGATGGGCAGAGGAGCAGGTCCATGGGATACGGCTGGCAATCTGAGCTCTGCAATCAGTGCCTGTAAGAGGAGGGTCTCACTCTCTACATGGGTGCTTGACCTCTTTTCTTATTGCTGTCTGTAATTTGTTCTGCAAACTTCTGCTCGGAATCCATGGCCACAGTTTCTTTCCACAGGAGCCTTGAAGAGGAGAAGAATGGGCCTTTTGTTGGTGGGCCACAAGGAGCTTCTTTATGAATGAGGTTGAAAGGCAGATGTTGTTGTCTATGGGTGGCTCTCCTACTTTCCCAATCCTGTTGGCTTCCATGTGGAAGGGCCATGTCTGTTGCACAGGTGCTTATTCTGCAACTGACCCCGTCTGACAAAGTGCAGGGCCCACAATGTGGCATTGTAGTCATCAAGGACACTTCAGGGCCTTGTTAAAGAAGTGAGTGAGCTTTTTCTATGGTTAGGAGGTTATCTGTTGGAAATAGAATTGCATACAGTACATATATCAGGATAAAGTGTTAATAAGCAGGATAATGAAAAGTTTATAAAATTGGAAAGCATGTCACAGTACAGGCAGTCTTCACTTAATGACCAGTCATTCAGTGATTTTGAATTTATCATGGTGTTTATATTTTAGACACTCAGAACAAAAACATACATTTTTAAAGCTATTAGAGATGAATCAGGAAGATGGATTTTTAAGAAGAATAAAGCAATCATCTTGAAGCTAACTTTAAGTTCTTTCAGTGTTAACCTAGGTCCCAGGGTGTTGGGTCCCAGATGTTTTTCAGATACTTTATGATTTCTGCAGTGTTAACCTTCAAAGGTAACTCTTCCCCATCTGCTCTGGCCTTTTCTCTATGTCATTTTCAAGAAATGTTCCCACATGGTTCTTGGTAATTCTGATTTTTAGACACTGATGTCTCACAGTGTGTCAGAATGGACAGTAACATACTCTCTCTTAAAAAAAAATCACACTTGATTGTCTCATTACATCTTATGGCCAGACTTCACCCCACTGGACTGGCATAGATTGTGCTCACTGGAAAAGGACGCCTGTTTGTGTGTAAGACACCATGCTAACCTCTTCTGCCCTTAACAATGCTTCTTAGAATAGAATAGAGCTAGAAGGGTCCCTGGGGGTCTTCTAGTCCAGCCCCCTGCTCAAGCAGGAGAACCTACAACATCTCGGACAGATGATTGTCTAGACTTTTAAAAAAATCTCCAGTGATGGAGCGCCCATGATTGCTAGGGGTAAGCCGTTCCACTGGTTGATTGTCCTCACTTTCAGAAAGTTTCTCCTTAATTCCAAGTTGCTTCTTTCCTTGAACAGTTTCCAACCACTGTTTCTTGTCCTTCCCCCTGGTGCTCTGGTGAACAACCTGACCCCTTCTGCCTTGTGGCAGCCTCTCAGATACTGGAATACTGCTATCTTAGGGTCTGTTAGGTTGTTTTTACTAGAAATTATGGAAATAGAGCTTCTACTGTAGTTATGTTTGCATCGTGGGCTGTTGACTCAGAAAGCTTTATGCAAGAGAGTGGCCCTTTCTGCAAGCAGGTTGGGTGGGTGGAAAGTTGCTGTCAATGGCAGGGCAGGCCTGCAGTTCCCAGCTTTCTGGGTGGGGCTTGGAAAGAGATGATAGGGAGGGGAACTCAGGCATTTTTGCAGATGTTGTTCTGGCTTAGCCTTTTGGCTGCCTGGAGGAGAAAGAGCAAGCATTTCGGCCTCAGTGCTACAGTTCATGAATCCCAGCAAAAACTGTTGAAAGTCTACACATTTAAAAGAGCAGATAAAAATACTGCATTTCATTAATTTTTTAAAATTTGTTTACTTATATACTGCCTTTATTGTTTTTACAATTGCTCAAGGCAGCAAACATAACCCACACGAGTTTACAGAAACTCCAAAGGCTGTGGATACATTGCATACTGCCAGAATACACTGGCCAGTGCCAAACCATCAGCTGGAACATCTTGACAGAAAGCGAGACCCCCGAATTTGCCTCTCTGAAAGCTCCCTCTGGACAAGGCTGCTGCGAGCTTCCCCAACAAAACAGGTTATCCTGACCTCATCCTCACAAAATGCCCGCCTCAGCCTCCTCTTCTTTAAAGCCAATGCTGGAACTCCCCTTGGAGAGGCTCACCATCTCCCCAAGAGCTCACCCCCTCCCCCCCAGTCAGAGGGACCTCTGGCTCAGAAGAGTGCAAGCCCAACCCAAACCCAGCTGCAGTTTTATTACTGAAGGTGGCAGCAACTGCTGCAGATTTTATATCAGAAAATGAGCGTGTCTGCTCTGGATTAGTGAGTGCCTGGTACTGCTGCACTTGGAGGGGTGAATTTCAGAAAAGTAGCTTGTCTACCTGCTGCTTTTCCCAAGAATTCATTGGCATGACTGTCTCATGACACAGTTGGTCTCCTCTTAGGTTGCAGGGCTAGTTTAACAGGTCTTTGTAATCCACAGTGTTAACAGCTCTGGGTGCGTCTCCCCCAGGAATGCCTCTGCCAGCAGTGGAGGATTATGTGCACACAATCCTTTCATGTTGGCAAGATGCTACAACAAAGGCGAAGGCTCTGCACACCTGTCCTTGATTCTGGTCAAAGCTTCAACTTGGGCACATTGCTGAGGCTGAAAAAGGACAGTTGAGCTCCACCTTTTAGGGCAGCCCCTCTTTCTGGAGTCTCCCCTGTTCTTCTGCAGCCGACTCAGTTCTTTTTTCCACTCTGCTTAAATGCCTTTAGGCTGGAGGGACACTTTAATGACCTCTCCCACCCCCCCCCTTTCTGAAAATTGTGCTAGAGTTATAATCGGTAATGCAATAGAAAGGAGAAATCATTAAAATATTTCAAGAGTCATAATCTGCATTTAAATGCAAGCTAAATTCTGGCTTTGTCTTGGTTCTGTATCTTGGTTGATAGTTCCTCTGGGGACTACACGGTCTGCCATGCCAGTCAAAGGCATGGACAATGTTCCTGCCACAAAAAGTTGGGCACAGCTTCCAGGTCCCTTCAGGGTTTCAGTGGAGCTCCTAAAACTGCCCAGGAGTGTGCAGCTTCTTCTCCATTTCCATTCCATGACTCTTCATGGTGGGTGTGGAGGGAACAAGGCTTGATATCTCACATGTCATGATATTTTTTTAAAAAAATTTTTTTAATTGATTTTCCAGTTTTACATTCAAATATTTGAAAAACAACGTGGCAGTTGAGTTGGTTCACAATTCAGTAACATACAAATTTCTTTAGTGCAGATCACAAACTATTGCATTAAATATTTCCTCTCTTTTCCCCTTAGTATTTACTGTCTCACATTTACATTAATATAATTCTTATTATATCGATTTAATAAAAATAACTTTCTTACATTTATCAATAATTTTTAGTTTATACTTATCTTAATCATTTTAACATTCAATCTTTTCAGACAATCAATGTCTTGATAAGTTTTTCCCAATTTTTAGTTTCCCATTAATATTTAAATTTAATGTTTAATATTTATAGTTCCCAAGTTTTAAATAACCCCAATTCCCTTTATCACAATTCATCCCAAGATCTTACATCAACTGATTAATAATACAATATAATATTTTCTAGTAATTTCCAAATATCTTAAATTTAATAACCAAAATTTCTCTTATTTTAACATTTAATACTTCCTCTTTTTCTCTCTCAATATCTACTATCTCATATTTAAGCTAATAATTTTTATTGTTACCACTAAGTAAAAACATATTTGTTACATTCATCAATAAATTTTTAGTTTATATATATTTTAATTGCCTTTATATTTAACTTTTATAAGTAAGTCATTATTCAAATTTAACTATTAATGTTTATATTTCCAGTCTTAAATGATCAGATTATCCTTTAACTCAACTCATAACAATTTCTAATATTCAAAGTACACATCTTATCTATTTGAGAATATTTTGTTTTAATTCTGACTAGTGAGTCAAAACCTCAATTTTCTTCAGTCTTATTCTAGCTTTCTTTCTTTGCCAAATCATCTTCCATGTCCGTGCTTTTGAATCATCAAATAAATCTCCCTGTGTTGCTATGTATATTGTTTGATGTGGAAAAAACCATCCGATCACCATTTTTTTGAGAGGACTAACAAATCGTCTCTCTATTTTTCCATCTTGATGTAGTTTTCTTAAGCTGTTTATCATCTCTTCAGTCTGTTGTTGTTCTTGATCCTCAGGTTTCTTCTGATTTATGTAAGAAATCTTTTCCCTTTTCCATATTGTCAGTCCCTTTTCTGGGTTTTCCATTGATTGTATTTGTTGATCAGTTAAATCCTCTGTCATAATTAATTGTTCCACTTTTTCTGTTATATTATGTGTAGTTCATTTTTTAGTTGTAATCAAAGTCTGAGTTCGTGTATCTGGGCTGACATTCTGTTCTTTTCTACAATCTCTTATTTCATCAGTAGCTGTAAGAATAGTTTGGTGAATTGCTTTCAGCATAAAGAGAATCTGTTCCTGATCTTCATCCATATTTTCTTAGTAGTGTATTAGGTTAAAAACTTTACAATCAGAGAATGTAAGAATTTTTTTTTATCTCTGAGTATGGAACACAGCTGAGCTTCACAGCTGATGTTTCAAGGTTATAAGTCTTTATCTATTGTCTAGGCCAGGGATAGGCAACCCAAAACACTGAAAGAGCCACTTGGACCCGTTTCCCACCAAAAACAAAACACTGGGAGCCGCAAAACCCTTTGGATATCTAAAATGAAGATAACACTGCATATATCCTTTTTTACCTCCCTCCCTCTCCATCTTTCTGCCCTTGGTCTACCAGTCCTCTTCCCCCACTCAGTGTGTGTGTGTGAGAGAGAGAGGGGAGGGGCACTTGCGCTTCCCCCCCGCTCTTTCTTTCCTTTCTCTTTCTTCTCCGTCTCTCTTTCCTCTCTCTCTTTCCTCTCCCTCTCTTTCTCTCTTTCATCTCCCTCTTTCTCTCTTTCCTCTCTCTCTTTCCTCTCTCCCTTTCTCTTTCCCTCTTTCCTCTCCCTCCCTCTTTCTATTTCTCTTTCCTCCCTCTCTCTTTCCTCTACCTCTTTCTCTCTTTCCTCTCTCTTTCCTCTCTCTTTCTCTTTCCTCTCTTCCCCCTTTCTCTTTCATCTCCCTTTGTCTTTCTTCTTTCTCTTTCTCCCTCTTTTTCCTCTTTCCTCTCTTTCTCTTTCCCCCCTCTCTCCCTCTCCCTCTCTTTCTTTTTCCTCTCCCTCTTTCTCTTTCCTCTCTTTCTCCCTTTCCTCTCTTTCTCTTTTCTCTCTTTCCTCTCTCTCTCCCTCTCTCTCTCTTTCTCTTTTTCTCTTCACCTTCCTCCCCTTTACTAACAAAACCAGTTCACCTACCAAATCATTTAACTTCCTCCCTTAGAGATGGGCAATCAGGGATTCACCACATTCTGACAAAGAGAAATGCCAGCACCTCTCACTTAGCATCAATCCTGCTGCTGGGACGGCAAACGCTGTATGTTAGCAATATCTGGAGAGCTACAGTTCATCCGCACCCTCCTGAAAGGCTCTCCCATCCATTGCAATGTCACACTTTGAAAGGCCCCTGACCCTCCTCCGCTTCAGGCCGACTGCACCCAGCAGGGAGCCTCAGTAGCCAGTGAGGAAGGGAGGAAGAGAGATAGATCATCTGCTTGTCGCTCACTTCCAATCCCAATGTTGTGAAACCTGCTTGGGATTTGGGACTGAGAGGGGGAAGTCCCAAGCCGCAGGGACTTCCAACCACAGAGCTTGCTTGACTCTGTTCCCAGTCAGCGCCACGTGCGCAAAACAACAACAGCAACAAAATGCTACGGTTGAGACTTGCCCACCTGCCTGGCTCCCGGGCCTCAGTAGCCAATCATTTGAAGCGAGCAGCCTCATCCGGAGAGAGAAGAGAGGAGAGAGTGAGGGCGGATGAGCTGAGTCTGTGGCAGGGATAACAAGGGTTTGGGAGATGTTAGCACGAAAGTTCTGTGTCTTTTGACTTACGTCGCCTTGCCCCCACTGATTCTTCGCCAGGATGTCGCCCCCCCCCCTCTCTTTCTCTCTTTCCTCTGCCTCTCTCTCTCTCCAGATGAGAGAGAGAATGAAAGGCAGATGGTGCTGAAGGGGCAGGGAGGGGAGGGGGGCAGGAGGCAGTAGAAGGAGCTGAAAGGCGCCTGGGACACCAAGGACCGGCCCGGGGAGACATGTGGCTGGCTCAGCTGCCCAGGGAACGGCCTGGGAATGGCTCAGGAAGCGATGCTCCCGCTGCTGCTGCCCCAGCTGCGACTCCGGCCCGGCCCAGCCCGGGGAGACATATGGCTGGCTCAGTGGCCCGGAAACGGCCCAGAAAGTTATGCCACTGCCGCTGTCGCCCCAGCCGGGACTGCCGCTTGGCCTGAGGAGATGCTTGGCTGCCCGGGGATGGCCCAGGAAGTGATGTCCCCAGCCTGGCCTGGGGAGACACGTGGCCAGCTCGGCGGCCTGGGGACAGCCCAGGAAGCAATGCCCCCACCGCCCCAGCCAGGACTGCTGCCCAGCCCAGCCCGCAGAGATGCGTGGCCAGCTCAGCTGCCCGGGGAACGGCCCGGGGACGGCCCAGGAAGGGATGCCCCTGCTGCCGCCCCCCCCCCCAGCTGGGACTGCTGCCTGGCCCAGCCCAGGGAGACATATGGCCGGCCAGCCCAGGGACGGCCCAGGGAGCGATGCTGCTGCCCCAGCTGGGACTGCCGTCTGGCCTGGCTCAGGGAGACATGTGGCCGGCTTGGCTGCCTGGGGAATGGCCTGGAGACGGCCCAGAAAGCGATGCCCCCGCTGCCACTGCCCCAGCCGGGACTGCTACCCAGCCCAGCCTGTGGAGCCATGTGGACGGCTCGGCTGCCCAGGGAACGGCCCGGGGAGCGATGTCCCCGGCCTGGCCCCGGGAGACACGTGGCCGGTTTGGTGACCTGGGGATGGCCCAGGAAGCAATGCCCCTGCCGCCGCTCCAGCCGGGACTGCTGCCAAGCCCGGGGAGACACATGGCCGGCTCGGAGGCCCAGGGACAGCCCAGGGAGCGATGCCCCCGCTGCCGCCCCAGCAGGGACTGCTGCCCAGCCCGACCTGCGGAGATGCGTGGCCGGCTCGGCTGCCCGGGGAGTGGCCCTGGGACAGCCCAGGAAGCGATGCCCCCTGCCACCGCCCCAGCCGGGACTGCTGCCTGGCCCAGGGAGACACGTGACCAGCTCGGCGGCCCAGGGACAGCCCAGGGAGCGATACACCCGCCATCGCTGCCCCCGCCGGGACTGCGGCCTGCGGGGGGGCAGCAGGAGGACGAAGGGGACGAGGAGGAGGAGGTGCCACAAGAGATAGCTCAAAGAGCCGCATGCGGTTCCGGAGCCGCGGATTGCTGTCCCGTAGTCTAGGCTGCTGGCCAGGTCTCTTTTAAGCAATAACAGGTTGTAATATCAGGTTTAGCCACAGATGTCGCACCTACATTTAAAATTTTCTTTTAGGTCCAAAGTTTTTATAATCCTTTCAGTTTTACTTCTTTTTTATAAGTAATAACCCAGATCCTCAATAAAAGTAGAAAGTCTTTTAGTCCACAAACTTTAAGAAATAAAATTCCAGTTAGGATCAAGTTATTCTTGCAACATTTTTAAACTCCCCTGGATAGTCAGTCTCCTATGTTGTGCCAGGTGTTTATGAAGTGGTTTCTTTGTTTCCTCAGTGGACAGATCTTCACATGTCTCACTGCATTGCACTGCATATATCATGTTGCTTAGTTTGTGTCTGGGTTTTTTAATCCTTGGGGTGGACAAGCTTTTCCCTTAGTGTATTCTTGCGTTTAAAGTGTGTGCGTGTGTTGTGTTGGCTGAAGATCCTCCTGAACTTTTCAGATATTCCTACAACGTATGGAATGACAACATTACTTGGTTTATTGTTCTCTTCTATTATGGAGGAGTTCCTGCTGGATCTTTTTGGGGATTTTGTGAAGGCCCACTTGGGATAGCCACACTTTTTGAGGGCTTCCTTGATGTGTTTTAGTTCTTTTTCTTTCCCATCTTTGCTGGTAGGTAGGCGTTCAGCTCAGTGGTGTAGAGTTCTGATAACTCCCATTTTGTGCTCCAGTGGATGATGAGAATCAAAATGTAAATATTGATCTCTGTGTGTGGGTTTTCTGTAAACTTCAGGGTTAAGGCTTTTGTCTTCCTTAATGTGTATTGAACAGTCCAGGAAGGCTAGACTATTTGCCTTAACATCTTTCCATATGACCTTGATGTATCTGTCCACAGAGTTGATGCGTTTGGTGAATGCTTCCAATTCCTGTGTTTTGATCTTGACCCAAGTATCGTCCACATACTGATACCAGTGAGTGGGGAATTCATGTGAAGGAATTTAGGGCTTTGGTTTCTATCTCTTCCATGTAGAGATTGGCCACAATTGGGGACACAGGTGAACCCATGGTCCAGGCGCGTTTTTGTCTGTAGAAACCTTGATTGTATGCACTATGGACTTGAACCCATAGCTCTACCTACCATCCAAACAAAATTGACATGCTACATTGATGACACCTTCGTCATCATCAAGTGTTCCCAAATTGAAGAAACACGTCACCTACTTAATAACATTCCCTGGGATCAAATTTACACATGAAGAGGGAAAAGACAATGGACTCCGATTCTTCCACATCTACATAAGGAGACTAGACATGGAGGACTGGAAACCCGCATCTACCGCAGTCCTACACACACAGACCAGATCCTCAGCTTTGCAAGCAACCACCCCACTGCAGACAAAAAAAGCTGTGTCCAGACCATCTTCCAAAGGGCCAGGACACACTGCAGCACCACAAAACTAAGGAAAGCAGAAGAAAAATGGCTGCTTGACATCTTTCTCTGTAATGGCTATCCAAAAACTTTGTATTCCGACAACGGCATCCAAACCACAACACACCAGACAGCCAACCACTACGCAAAAACAAACCCTACCATAGAGAAAAGGGGTGTCGGAAATGATAGCCAGAATTCTCCAGCCGCTAGGAATCGCAATAGCTTACAAACCCATAGCCACACTCTGCCAGGAATTATCCAGAACCAAAGACAAGACACAAAAGGATAAAAGAAGTAATGTAATCTACAAAATCAATTGTAATGGTTGCAACCAATTCTACATGGGACAGACATCATCTCAATTAAAAACAGGATCCACGAACACTAGCTGGCAGTCAAATACCACGATCCCAAATCCTAAACTTCTACCCACACTGACATCAAACAACACCAATTTGATTGGAGCAACACTAAAATCATTGGCCACGCTACCCCCCGCCACGCTCATGAGTTCATCAAAGCCTGGCACTCCACAAGCCTGGCACTTCCATCAAAAGACATATCTATAATAATCTATAATAAAGGCCTACTCTCTGCCACACCTGTGTGTGGTGAGTAAATAAACTGTAATCTTTGTCAATTAAGAAAAAAATAAATTACATTTTAATCAGTGGCTTAATCTCACAACCTGTTAGTTGCAGTATAAGCTGAACTGGCAGCTAGAGGAAAAATCAATTTGGACTCAGGCTGCATCTGCTTATAAGATGTAAAACATGTTGCTTCACCAAGTGAGAAGTTAGCAAGAAAAAGCTTATCGGTTGCTGCCTTTTCAGGGGTAAGTATTTATTTTGGATTAATTAAAAAGCTTGTTTGATGTAGTGGTTAAAGCCCCAGGTTAGAAACTGGGAGGCTGTAAGACCCCCCTTAGGGACAAAGTGGTCTGGTAACCTTGGCTGGTCACTTTCTTTTAGTCCCACAGGATGGAGATCCTGCAAACCACTTCTGAAAAACCCTGCCAAGGAAACGGCAACCTCTGAGAATCGGACACTATTGAATGGGACAAAAAACAATATCGTGGAGTCTGCTCATCTCCTAGAAGTGTTCTTCATCTTGGCCTCTTTCTAGTGCCAATTTGTGTCTTGGTTTTCTGGCCTGTGAAAAGCCAGTTGTGGACCAGCCCGGATCTTGGCCTTAGATAGATGAATGAACAGGGACACCATCATATTCAGCCCTATATAGATAGAGTTGCTGGACACCTCTTGTTGAGAGAGGACAGAAATCTAAAGGGGTGAAGTATTTCAACAATGTGTACTAACACAACTTTTAAAAATGCAGCCTTAAAATGGGTGGGGAATCTACCAAGCATAGTTGGCTGGCAATATCCCTCGTAATATGTTGCCTTTAGTACAGGGAAAAGTTTGGGCAACTTGGCAGCAGGTGTGCTTGTATGTTAAGTGCACATAGGATTGTATGCTTCTGTATATTTAACTTGGAATTAGTCCCACTGAGCAGATAATGCCACAGGTTTTATTTTTTTATCTGTACTTGTTTCATAAACTATTCCTTTTGTCCTGCTTTTGAATTCTTAAGCTGATACTTACATTGACTGTGGGAAACTGAAAGAAAATGAGCAGCAGCTCTAACAGACTCAAATTAAAGTTTGCTTTTGTTCCAATGTTGTTTGGTTGTGCTCGTGTTGGTGCTGCCCTGCTCTGCGACTCTCAAGTGTTCAGTGGTGCAAGCCCAATCCTTTTCTGCAAGAAAAAGACAGATTCTCAGGCAGAGGGGATCCTGGCAAAATGGAGCAAGGCTAAGCAAGATACTCACCTGTCTCAGGTTGGGAAATGTGTCCAAGTAGGATGGGAGTTAAGGTGTAGGCAGGACGTGTTTTCAAATTGGTTCTCTTTCTGTATAGCAGAAAGCCAGAATTCAAACACCTCCCTCTTATTACGAGCAAGATTCAAGTCTCTGTAACTCTGGCTCTGCTCTTCGCATACAGATCCCACTGACCATTTGCTTCTTGGTATTAAGGAACATTTTACATTTCCAAGCAGTTTTCTTTCTGAGACTCCACCATTATGCCCTGGGCAGTGTTAGGCTGCAAATGTATGTCTGCCTACATTACAAAGAGGGGAAGATCTCTTTTTCCAAAACTCTCAGAAGGAAGGAGACCTTTTTACTTGTTTCTCTGAGCCTGGCTTTCTCCTGTGCAAGTAGCATGGCTCCCCTCTGTGCTGGAGAGGAAGCAGCAACTTCCCTGCTTGCTTTTGAAGTGGCCTTACTGAGGCTGAAGCTCAAATACTCAAATGAGAAGAGAGACTCCTTGGAAAAGACCCTGATGTTGGAAAACAGGGAAAGCAAGAGGAGAAGGGGACGGCAAAGGATGACATAGATAGTGTCACCAAGGCAATGAACATGATTTTGGGCAAACTCCCGGAGACGGGAGGGCAGAGGGGCCTGGTGTGCTGTGGTCCGTGGGATTGCGAAGAATCAGACACAGTGTAGTGATTAACAAGCAACAAAGTTTGTTTCCATTTATAACTTTACGTTCTTGTGTGCTCGGTTTGCCTTTCAGAGCTAGGGTGCCTTTTTGCATGGTGAGCATTTGGACCATCACTGCACCCTGGCAGCCCTGTGTGAAGTAACCCTGCCTGTTTCAGCTGGAACAGCACTTCTGCCTCTCCCTTGTCATTTCTGGAAAAGTATCTTGAAGGTTCTCTGTGCTCCTCTTCTGCCAGTTTTACAGAGCTGAGAACAAGGAGCAGGGAGGCACGATCTCCTGGAGAGCTTCACATAACCCTCTTCCATACAAAAGTGAAATCAAATCAATTACTTACCTCCACGCCCTCCCCATTTTAACTTTAATTCACTCTGTGCATTTTTTTTTCCGGTTAGTCCGAAGCTGCAGTTTCCTCCTGTTAAATCAGCTGCTCAGAGCTGGGGAGGGGGGTTACCAGTTTGAACAATTTCTGTGGCCCCTTTTTTATTTTGGCATACTTGATTTGTTTGACAACTGACCTAAACCAAGTCCTGCTTTGCCTCCCAAATATTGTAGTGCCTTGAATCTGTTTTCCATTAAATAAATTCTGGCCTCAAGAGGCATTTCAAGGATCTGAATCACCACCCCATTCCATTGCTTGGATGAATTTCTACCCTAGCTCTTTTTTTTCCAAGTAACAAATGGACCCTTGTCTTGGAGATACTTTATTGTTGGGCTTAACTGAGTTCCTTGATCCATGAAAATATTTAACACAGGACAAAATGGCAATGTTTATGCTGGATTTATGTTTTGTTTGCTTTGTGGTAATTGGAATTGTGCACCCTCCAATCTGGTTTATATAGGTCAAAAGAATACAGTGTATTTATTATTATGAGCTTAAGTCTTTCTAAGCCAGGGGTAGGGAACCTTGGCTCTTTTATGACTTGTGGATGTCAATACCCAGAATTCCTGAACTAGCCTTGCTGACTCAGGAATTCTGGGAATTGAAGTCCACAAGTCATAAAAGAGCCAAGGTTCCCTATCCCTGTCCTAAGCCAATTTGGATACCAATAAGGATGCTATCCAGGCAGTTTAGCTCTGAGTTATGCCCAACATTGTTGTCTTCTCCAGAGTGCTACAACAAGGAGTAATTGCTTTTCCTTCTCAACCTTTAGAATGAAAGGCAGGGAGGCAGTGGTAGACATTTTGGCTTTTCACAGACTGGATGAGGCATGATTGACTCAGAATTGATTTGCTAGATTGCATAAAGAGTCCTCTCTCCTTCTGTCCTCCCCTTCCTGCCCTTCCACAGCAGAGGATGGATTGAGTGGCTGAGATTGGTCCAACATCCTATGCATGGATGAGAACATGGCTTTCCGTCGCCCTAGTTCAGCACCTTAATCGCAGCATCCCAGTTCTGCTCCTTTCTGCTTCATGCAAGTTGCACTGGACTGGTGAGATTGAAGTTAATGGGTATATTATTATCCCATCATTACATGTCCTGTCACAATTCCTGTCTGATTTGTCCCCCTATCTGCTGAGGATTTTCTGTTTGCTTGTCCTTTAGAAGGGCAAGAGTGATTTTTTCCACTGACCTCTTGTAGTTGCTGTCAAGGGACTGTGGTGGTTTGATGGAGGCTGATTGGAGAGAGACTGGTAATCTAGCAAAAAGTTGGCTCTCCCCCCCCTCCCCCGCTTCTTGCTGCAGGGGAACATGAGGGCTCCAGTCCAGAGCAAACAAAGGCAGTGGTTGCAGATCGTCAGTTTAGGAACAGTTATGGCTACAGTCCTGATAACTTCATAATTTGGATTGCTTGAATTTAATTTTTATCTCTAAGTACTAGGATCTTCCTGATTTTGTTGGATGGCCATTCTTTTTTTTAAACAATATTTTATTATTTTTTTATAATCACAAATCCTTAATATTTTATCAGCAACATATTGTCTGCATTCCAATATTTAGCTTCCTAATACATGTTAAACTCCTTTCTCTCTACCTTGTTTTTCTAGCCATTGATAAAATGTATCCTATGTTTTAAAGCAGTGGTTCTCAACCTTTTAATGCCGCAACCCCCAACCGGTTGTAAGTCGAGAACTACTCAACTGGTTGTAAGTCGAGGACTACCCAACCGGTCGTAAGTTGAGGACTACCCAACCAGTTGTAAGTCGAGGACTTTCCCTGCCCGGGAGCGCCGCGCATGCATAGTGCCACCCCCTGCGCCAGCCAAGGCGTAGCTAGCAAGGGGCAGCGATGGAGCAGGCCGACCACTGGCTGGGCCACCAGCTGGCCCAGCCCAAAGGAGGTAAGGCACCCACCAGGCCCCACGCGTGCCAGCAACCCTCCCTGTGCCCGCCGGCCTCCCACCTCCCACCCCTGGCTCTCTTTTACTTACATTTTTAGTAGTTGCTCAGCAGGAAGGGGTGGAAACTTCCAGACAGCTCACCTTAGCTGCAGACAACTTGCAGCACCGTTTGCAGAATGGGACTTTTGGTGGGCTCAGCAGGGCAGAGACAGCCTGGACAATTCCTATTGGCTTTTGAAAGCCAATAGAATTAGACTCTATTCAAGAGAGTCTATTCTATTGGCTTTCAAAAGCCAATAGAATAAAAGGGAGTAGCACAGCTAAGGAAAAGGGGGAAAAAATGGTGGACTGCATTGTTTGGCGACCCCTGTGAAATGGTTGTTCGACCCCAAATGGGGTCACGACCCACAGGTTGAGAACCGCTGTTTTAAAGTATTCTGAATCTTCTTTCTCTTTTATTTTCAGTGTAAATCTGTCCATTTCTGCAAAGTCGAAAACTTTCTTAATTATCTCTTCCTCCGCTGTAATTCTTCATCTTTCCAATGTTGAGCAAATACAATTCTCTCTGCAGTTAGTATATGGTTAAATATACACATTCTTTCTCATAATTTCCTATAATTATACCTAACAAAAATAATTCTGACTTAAACTCTACATGTTTTTTTATCATTTTCTCTAACCATATATGTATTCTTGACCAAAATCTTTTGGCTTTAGAGCATGTTCACCAAAGATGATAGTATCTGCCTGGTTTTTGTCTACATTTCCAACATTTGCTAGACATATTTTTGAACATTTTTGCTAACCTCATAGGTGTTTAAGTGGCATCTGTAAAACATTTTATATAGGTTTTCTTTGTAAACTACCGCCTTTATTATTTTAGAGCAGTGGTTCTCAACCTTTTTAATGCCGCGACCCCCAACTGGTCATAAGTCAAGGACTACTCAACCGGTTGTAAGTCAAGGACTACTCAACTGGTGCAGCACCGTTTTCAGAATGGGACTTTTGGCGGGCTCAGCAGGGCAGAGACAGCCTGGACAATTCCTATTGGCTTTTGAAAGCCAATAAAATTAGACTCTATTCAAGAGAGTCCATTCTATTGGCTTTCAAAAGCCAATAGAATAAAAGGGAGTAGCACAGCTAAGGAAAAGGGGAAAAAATGGCGGACTGCGTTGTTTGGCGACCCCCGTGAAATGGTCGTTGGACCCCAAATGGGGTCCCGACCCACAGGTTGAGAACCACTGTTTTAGAGTTTCTTTTCCAAAAGCTTTGCCAGTTTTCCAACTCTATGTTATGCCCAAAGTTTTTTGTCCATATTATCATTGTTTCTTTAACTTGTTCCTCTTCCATCTTTAAGCTTAACATATACTTATACAGTTTCTTAATCCATTTTTCATCTGATGTCAATAGTATCTGGTCAAATTCTACCAGTTCTTTATAAAATCCAGATGTTTTAGCATCTTTTTCATATCTCATTTGAATTTGCAGGTGTGGCCACCACCAGTTCTTCCAGTTCTTGTCTAGATTTTAGTTTCCCTTCAATATTCAAAATGTCTTTATAAGTCACAATTTTCTCATATTTAATTAGGTTTGAATGAACAAACGCTTCCATTGTTGAAAGCCATCCAGGTATTTTCATGTAAATGTTCACGTTTACCTTTTCCCATTCTAGAAGAAGTGCATTTCTTATATATTGGTTTTGAAAGTATCTATGTATTTTATTCTTCCCATACCATAGGAAGGATGCCATCCACGTTGTAGGTCATACCCCTCTAGGTATAGTAATCTTTTATGTCTAAGAGTTATCCATTCTTTTAACCATGTTAATACAGATACTTGATATATAAAGCTCAATCTGGCAGCCCAAATCCTCCATTTTCTTTCGCTTCTTGTAGCATTTTCAATCTAATTCTGGCTTTTTTTCCTTTCCAAATAAATTTCAAGATCAATGTATTAAATTCATCAAAGAATTTTTTTCTAGTTTTATAGGTATTGTTTGAAATAAAAAGAGTAATTTTGGTAAAATATTCATCTTCACTGTTGCTATTCTCTAACATTGTAGATTTTTCCGTTTTTCCAAGTCTAGTTTTATTTGTTTTAATAATTTTACGTAATTGTCTTTTATTGTTGCACATTTTGCTGTTAAGTACATCCCCAAGTATTTAACTTTCTTAACTATTTAAAGATCTGTTTTTCTGACAGTTGATTTTTTTGTTTATCTGTAAAGTTTTTGGTTATCACTTTGTTCTTTTCTCTATTTATTTTCAGTCCTGCCACTTCTCCAAATTCTATCTTTTTCAGAAGCTTGAGGCTTTTCTCAAGCAGTTCTTTTAATATAAAAACCAAGTCATCCGCGAATGCTTGTAGTTTATATTTTTCATCTTTTATCTCCATTCCTTTAATTTCTGAGTCTTGCCTAATATTTCTATTCAATACTTCCAATGTTAATATAAATAATAATGGGGATAATGGACATCTTTGGCTTGTGCCTTTTTTAATATTAAATTTTTCTGTAAAATTTCCATTTATGATTACTTTAGTTATTTGTCTATGATAATTGTTTTAATTATATTTATAAAGTTTTCTCCAAAGTCCATTTCGTTTAGTTGTTGAATCATAAATTGCCAACTTACATTATCAAAAGCCTTCTGTGCATCTAGAAATGTTAGCACCATCTGCTTCCCTGGGTGCATTTCATAGTATTCCAAAGTATCTAAAATCATTCTTAAATTATTTTGTATTTGTCTCTTATGTAAAAATCCATTTTGGTCTGTATGTATAAATTTAGTCAAAAATCTCTTTAATTTTTCTGCTATTATTGACGCAAAGATTTTACAGTCCATGTTTAATAGGGATATTGGTCTATAATTCTTTATCTGTCAGTCTGAATCTTCTTTGGGTATTAAAGTAATGTTGGCTTCTATCCAAGTATTTGGTATTTTAGCCTCTAAAAGTACCTCATTACACAGTTCTTTCATTAATGGGCTTAATATATCTTGTAGACATTTGTAAAACTCTGCAGGTAGCCCATCTGGACCTGGGATCTTATCATTTTTTTTGCCTTTTTTTGCCTCCGTTACCTCCATCATTGATATTTTTTCATTTAGCATGTTTTGGATGTTCTCCAGTACACGAGACAGATAATCCACCAATGAGTTTTCTCTGTCTGCCTGCTCTTGAGACCAAGTAGCCAAATTTGACACGCCCCCTCTTGCCTGGGGCTCCATTCTTAACTTGGTCTCAGCTCTTCCAGACTCGTGTTGGCTGGATTCATTGGTGGATTCTCCCTAAATTATTGGCTTTTAAATTGGCTACCTTCTTTTAACAATTTCCCCACAGGCACTGAGATCATTTGTGATCTCAAGTTATTTAAAAGGTGGGGTATGGGGGGGAAATTCCTCCAGCTTCCCATCCCTTTCCCAGGGCTCTGGTGGGGGGGGGGGAGGAAGAAGGAACCAGCAGAGATTACCTGCTGTGCCTTTCTTCCCAGCTCCCAAGGGTTTTTTCCCCAGTTCTGGGGGGAAAATAGCAAGCTCCAGACTCGAATTCAAGTTGAATCTGCATCACCGGAGCTCGCTCCAGCAGCCCAGGGCAAAAGCAGGGGCCATTTTGGCTGCCCTTGCAGACAAAGGAAGCTGAAGGGAAGCTGATTTTTTCAGCCAAATCAAGCCCCAGAGCAGTGAAATCGCAGCGCACACCCAGCACTGCATCCACCACCAACCCCCTACACCAAAAAACACAGAAAGGCCACGGAGCCCGTTTTCGGAAGGAAACGGGCCGCAGCTGCCATTTTTCAAGCCCCAAACTAAACGGAGCCTTTTTTTCCTTTTGGCAAGGCTCCTGGCAACTAGGCAGCTGGGGGGTTGTAGGCTCTGGAAGAAAGCCGACCCAGCATCGCAGCACGCCACCCCAGAAGCTGCGGATCCGTGGATGCCACGGGAGGCCCTCTAGGCCACGGGAGGCCTTCTAGGCCCATGAGGCCTACCTCGCTGTAGGCGCGGCCTAGGGGGAGCCACATGGTAGGCCAGGCACAGCAGGTCATATAGCAGAGCATAGCATACACACACACACACACACACACACACACACACACACACACACACACACACAAAACACAAGGCTATCAAATCAAATATAAATCGGGGGGGGGGGGAGCCTGTAACCTCCTTCAGTCTTGGTAGCCGCCATTTGATACCCTTTACTGACCACCTCAGGCCTTCAAACCGCCTCGAGGTTGCCCTGATCTTTTTGCCTTTTTCTTTTACTGGTGCACACTGCCTGGTCACCTAAGGCCTCCGGGCGGAGCCCAGAGAGTGGTTCCAAACATGCCTTCGGTACCCGCCTTGCCTACCGTGACCGTAGCCCAGAGAGAATTTTTTATTGGTCGATTGATCAGGCAGTCTCAGTATTTGCTCCAATCTCGCTTCCGCCAACTACTTGCCTGCCAGAGCTTTTTCTCAGCGCTTGTTCCTGAGATTGCTCTAAAGGGATGGAGGGATCCTCGTTGCCTCAGTCCTTGGGCACGACCTCTCCACCTCCCAATTACGGCTGCAACGCTCCTTCTGGCCAGAAGGCGGCAGGCAAGCACAAAACCAAGACCAAGCATACGCTTAAGAAGCCCTCCAAGTTGGCGGAAAAGCAAGCCAGCCATAGGCACCAGGCCTTGGAGAAGGAGTTCTCCAGGGCGCAGAGGCAGGCCCAATTGGATTTGGATCAAATGGCGACCACCAAGATGGAACTACCATTGGGCCCTTCGACATCGACACAGGGCGTATGGTCCATTCCGGGATCTCTGCCACCACTAGGCTCGCCCCGCATATCGGTCCAACAAACAGCCACTGTCACAGGTACTCCTACTTTGTCACCCCCGACCACTGTAGTCAGGGGCCATGACATAGGGGATATTTTTTCAGACAGACGTCTGGAGGCGCTGTTAACCAAAGTGGTGGACCGCGCTCTATCGCAGCACTCGGTCCAACACGATCAGGGAGCCCACACCTCGACCACACCATCACTTGAACTCCCCACAGAGATCCAGGCTATCCAGGAGCCTGCATCTCCAGCCCATTCCTCCTCCTCAAGAGGAGGAGCCACTGGAAATCACCTTGTCTGAGGATGAGGAACTTCCCCCTGAACCATCCCCATTGGGAGGTCTATTTAATCCCAATCTATTTCTCACGATCTTTCGCAAGGCCACGTCCACTGCGAACATAGGGGCTGAACAGTTCCCTCAACTGCAGGTGACAACAGGCACCACGTCCAGGTCGATATTTTTTGCCAAGGTGACAACGGAACACCACGTGCCTTGTCCTGACATTTTCCTGCAGGAGATCAAGAAACAATGGACTTCTCCTTCTTCCCTCCCCTCGGCGAGTGGCACGGACAAGAGGATGTACAACACATCCTCAGATCTCAAGGAGGCACTAGAGATTCCCAAGGTGATGAAGCCTGGAGCCCCTTGGTTTCCCAGACAGCTGTTGTGGGGGACCTAATGGAGGTCCTCAAAGCTGATGACAAAAGGTGGGAGCAAACCTTCCGCAGAACTCATCAGTCAGCAGCATGGGCCATCAAAGTGGCCACCTCGGCTTCCTTCTTTGTTCGGACTACCCTCCTGTGGTTACAACAACTACAGGCCAGGGTCCTGGCTGAGGACTTGTGGACTCACCAGGACGTGGCCAAGATAGTGGCAGCCATGGAATATGCTGCAGATGCAACACTCCAATCGGCCATCTTCTCCTCTAGATCCATAGTGTCCAATATAATCGCCAGAAGGATGCTATGGCTAAAACACTGGCAGGCTGACACCAAGGCTAAGTGGCGCCTAGTGACCGCCCCCTATTTAGGCGGCAATTTGTTTGGAGAGGCCCTGGCTCCTTATCTCATCGAGAATAAGGACAAATGTAAGGTCATGGCTCACTTAAACAAAAAATCTGACAGACGTCCCGCGCCTTATTTTCGGAGGCAGCCCTTTCGCCAAACGACAACCGTACCTCTCAATCAGAATGCAAAAACATACACAACCAGGCAGGACAGACCGTACGACCGTCCCTATGACAGACCAGGGTTCAGATCCAGACAACAAAATCAGACTAAGCGGCCCTTTCATGGAACGGGCCGCCCCTACCGGAAGAACAAATGACCCTTACCCCGACCCCCCATTGGTGGAAGACTAGCCCATTTCTTCCATCAGTGGGAACAAAGCTCCACGGACAACTGGGTACTGTATACCATCCAGTCCGGGTTGTCCCTGGAGTTTCTTGTCACACCTCCAGACCGATTCAACATCTGCTCAGTTTCCAGGGACCCCATAAAACGCAGACTTATGCAGGAGGCCATCCAACACCTGTTGGATATTCAAGCCATAGAACCTGTTCAACCAGAATACAGAGGCAGGGGATTTTACTCCATCTGTGGTCCCCAAGACCTCAGGAGGATGGAGGGCAATCCTGGACCTCAAAAATCTCAACTGATACATAACATACAAAAAATTCAAGATGCAATCCCTCCAGTCCATCCTGGGAGGCATCAGACAGGGCAACTTCCTGGCATCGATAGATCTCACGGAAGCCTATCTTCACATCCTCATTCATCCATCTCACCGCCGGTTTCTATGTTTCTGTTACAGAGGCAAACACTTCCAGTACAGGGCCCTCCCCTTCGGTCTCTCCTCAGGGTGTTTACAAAAATACTGACGGTAGTAGCCGCAAAACTCAGAGAAATCCCAATACGCGTCCAATGTTATCTGAACGACAACTTGATTCAAGCAACTTCCCTCCAGGCGGCTCAGGTGGATGTAAGGACCGTTATCCGCGTCCTTCAGCAGCATGGTTTCTCAGTAAACTTCCAGAAGAGCCAGACAGCTCCTTCACCCAGGCTACTGCATCTGGGAGCCATCATAGACACTGCATGGTCTACCTCTCCCAGGAGCGAGTGGTCAGCATTAGGGAACTGGCTCGCCAGGTATACAAACAACACACAGTTCCCCTGGTAACACTATCCCAGTTGTTAGGCATAGCCATAGTCCCCTGGACCAGGCTTCATTTGCAGGACCTACAGTGGTTCCTCCTGCCATTCCAACGACAGAACACCAGCGGATCAAACGAACCTACAGACGCCAGCCTGTACAGTTGGGAAGCCCATCTACTCTCTCACTTCGCGCAGGGATGTTGGCCCACCGCAGATCTGAGGAACAACATCAACTGGCTAGAGCTCAGGGCAATCCATCTAGCCCTATGACACTTCAGACACAGAATCAGGGGCCGCCATGTCCTAGTCCTTACAGACAACATGGCAGCCAAGGCACATATCAACCGTCGGGGGCACCAGGTCCAAAGCCCTCATGACAGAGGCACGGCTCCTGTTCACCTGAGTAGAGCCCAGACTGGAGTTACTAAGGGCGGAACACATATCGGGGGTCAACAACCTGCAGACAACTTTCTGAGTCGTGCCACAGTGGACCCCTTGGAGTGGGGGCTACACCTGGACCTGCTCTCACACATCTCCCGCAGGTTTGGTCAACCGATCCTCGACCTGTTCACATCGTCAGACAATGCTCAACTTCCCAGATTCTACTCCCGCTATCTCAATCCAGGGGCGGAGGGGACGGACGCATTAAGAGTTCAATGGCCACAAGGCCAACTTTATGCCTTTCCCCCACTTCCGCTCATACCGGCAGCCATTCGCAAATTGCTACACAAGTGAGCGGAGGTGATTTTCGTGGCACCACACTGACCACAGAGACCGTGGTTCGCAGACCTGATGAACCTGTCTCAATCAACCCCGTGGAAGATCTCCTCCCACCGAGTGTCCCTATACCAGGCAGCCATCTGTCACCCGGACCCTCAATGGTTGCAATTGACCGTCTGGCACTTGAGCGCCGTGTAATGACGCAGGAGTTATTCTCTCCCCGTGCCATTACCATGATTCAGGCTGCACGCCGTCCAGCGACCAACCGCATATATGATTCCACTTGGAAAAATTTTTGCCTTTGGTGTAGAAGGCGGTAGTTTGAAATCTCCAAATTAACCATCCCTCAAATAGTAGACTATCTTTTAGATGGACTGGACAGAGGCCTCACTCCGGCGACTATTCGCAGGCAGGTGGCGGCTCTATCCACTCTTCTCACGTGTGAGGATTCGGTTCCCTCAGCTCACCATCCCAGGGTTCGCGCCTTTATCAAGGGTGCGTGTAACACCAGACCCCCAGTGGTACACAGATACCCATCTTGGGAATTGCTGCACTCTAATAGGATCGCCCTTCAAACCACTGGGGACCATTTTATTATGACACCTGTCTCTAAAGGTGGCGTTCCTGATTGCCATCACATCGGCTAGGCGAATTTCTGAGCTGGCCGCACTGTCAGTCAGGAATGACCTCTGCACCTTCCACAGTGATCGGGTGGTCCTTAGGCTAGATCTCTCCTTCATCCCAAAGGTGAACTCTCTGTTTCACAGGGCACAAGAAATTGTTCTCCCAAACTTTTGCCTAAACGTGACCAGGAGCAGCAATGGCATACATTGGACATACACAGGGCATTGCGACGTTACATAAAATGTATGGAGCCTTTCTGCAAGTCAGAGGCCCTCTTTGTGTCCTTCAGACCGGGTACTTTGGGGCGGAAAGTTTCCGCTGGTACCATTGGAAGGTGGATCCGGACCTGTATCGCCGAGGCGTACCAAGCCTCGTCTCTGCCGCCTCCAAGTCATCTCACTGCCCATTGCACTCAAAGTGCTGCAACCTTGGTGGCATGGGCCACTCAGGCGTCCATCGAGGAAATTTGTAGGGCCGCGACATAGTCCTCACCTTCCCCGTTCGTACGCCATTACAAGATCAACCGTTTCGCTTCAGTGGACGCCTCCTTTGGTAGGAGGGTCCTCCAGCAAGTGATCTCCAAGGACACCCTTCTGGCCTTATCTGTCTCCCACCCATCGGGACAGTGAGGCTTTGGTATGTCCCATTGGTGGATTATCCATCTCCTGTACTGGAGAAGGAGCGTTGGTCTTACCTGAACGCCTTTTCTCAGTATGGAGACGGAGAATCCACACCCACCCTAAGGTCAGTTAGGCCGTTATTAGGGAACTGAGAGCCAATATCTCGTCAACCTTCAGCCACTTCGCCCTCGTTAAGAATGGAGCCCCAGGCAAGAGGGGGCATGTGAAATTTGGCTACTTGGTCTCAAGAGCAGGCAGACAGAGAAAACCCATTGGTGGATTCTCCATCTCCGTACTGAGAAAAGGTGTTCCGGTAAGACCAACACCCCTTTTCTGAAATTTTTGGTAAGTCAGCTTTTTTATATATTGCTTTATTTTTTCTTGAGAGGTTTCTTCTCTGTCATAAAGTGTCTCATAAAAATCTTTGATTATTTTTTAAAATTATGTCATTTTAGAATTGTAAATCGCCTTTTGAATCTTGCAACTTATTTATCAATTTTTTCTCTCTTTCTTTTTTCAATTTGTATGCTAACCACCTACAGTACCTGGTTTATTAGCATTTTCAAAAAAAAATTGTTTTACCCTTTTAATTTGTTGGACCATTTTTTTCAGCCTCTGCTAAGTTTAATCTATGTTTTATTATTTCCATTTGCTTTTTAAGAGTTTTCTTTTGTGGATCTCTTTGTAGTTCTGATTCCAATTTTATAAATTCCGCCTTTAACTTCATTTGTTGTTGCTTTTTTTCTTTATTCTTTTTTGCCATGTAAGTTATAGCCAACCCTCTAAAGCAGTGTTTCCCAAACTTGACCATTTTAAGGCATGTAGACTTCAACTCCCAGAATTCCACAGCCAGCATTGCTGGCTGTGGAATTCTGGGAGTTGAAGTCCACATGCCTTAAAATTATTAAGTTTGGGAAACACTGCTCTAAAGTGTGCTTTAGCAGTATCCCACACATTTTGAAGCGATGTCTTCTTCTTTGTTTATGGCTACAGTCCTGGTAACTTCATAATTTGGACTGCTTGAATTTAATTTTTATCTCTAAGTACTAGGATCTTCTTGATCTTGTTGGATGGCGATTTCTTAAGAACCCTGGACAATCCTGTATGGCAGAAAGCTTTTGATGGAGAATTGGGCCCCATTCTCCTCCTGAAAGGTTGCTTATTGCAAAAGGCACCTGACAAAGTCAGCTACTGAGCTTGTGACAAGGCATTGATTCGTTCCGAGGAGGAATTATCCAGCTCTCTGGGTTGAGCTTTGCTACAGAGGGCTTCCAGATTAAAACCCCAGAGGACAAATATGTGGTGGGTAGGTGCACCCCAGAAGGAAGGAGCCCGGCAGAGCTTCATGTTGGGTTTTGTTGCATGAAAAAGTAAACCCGGGGAAGCATGTTGTGATCTGAAAGAGAATCTTTTCCCTGACGGGATCTTTCAGGGGTCTCCCTCCTTGGGGGCTTGCCCAGCACCAGCATTGTATTCTTTGAGCATTCAGAAGAGCCGTTTTTCCAAGTCTTCTCAGTGTCTTAACCTACCACAGTTGAAGTTTTAATTTCTTTGGTCATACATTTCACTGGAAGTTCTGGCGAAGGGTGGAATGCTTTGTCTGCCTGGTGAGTTTTCCCCCTATGGCAGCACTTCTGAGGAATGGCCACAAAAGAGCCACAGAGGTCTGTTGGCTCAGGCTTTGCGCAAAATGGAGAGGGTGATTCTGAGCAAAAGCTTGAGTTTCTTTGGGCGGCTCTCAAGAAGCTGGTAGCAGCTGAGCACTTCCTCCTGCCAGAGCTGGAAAATAGATCTTTGTGGGTAGAAAATGCTGAAAGAGTCTTTTTTACAGACAGGAAGGGTAGAAGTAAGTGCTGGAGCTTCTCTGATTCCTATGGCTCAGTTCAAGCTCTCTTCCTTCCCTTTTTTTTGGGGTGGGGGTAAGGGGAGGGAGCGGAATGGCGTTTTAAAAATCTCTATCTACAGGATTCAGCCGTTATGTCCCACTTCAGCATTGGGTTTGCCTGCAGGCCAGGCCTGCGCAGAGCTGTCTTGGGAGTGTTCAGCTGGCTCTTCTCCAGCAGGAAAAGAATTTGGCACAAGGAATCCACCCGACGAAGGCTCACTCTCTCACACACACACATGGACAAAGAGGTCCGAATGTCAGCAGCAGGTCTTTCAAGGATGAGCATTTATTTTTTGCATTCTTTTTTCTACTGTTTTAGAAGAAGGATTATTTTCTAGAGCATTTTATTCTGAACTTTTCAAAACTACTATTAGTTAATTTGTGTCAGGGCTGCCATCTTCAGCTTCTTCTCTTCACTGGCATCCTGCCATAAAATGCAAGGGGGAGGGGAGAAAGAAATTGGGTAAGTAAAGTTTGGGCATGGACATGGGAAGACAAATGGAGGGGGGAGAGAAGCTGAAAGAACCAGAGGTATCAAACTGGAATAAGGCAGCCCCCAAGGACAACTGGCCTGGGATCAGACTGCGAAACTGCACCAAACTTCAAAGCAGTTCCCAAAACATCAAAAAGGAATACTATTGGACACTGATGAACTGGTCAAGGAGGGAAGGCCAGAGAAAGGGAAAAGTGTAACCTTTGCGAGTGAATACTTAGAGCTAGATTTACTTTCGCTGCAACCGCTTAACTTTATTAAAAGAACCTATCACTTCAAACAAATGGAGGGTCTTTATTTCCTAATTGTCTAAGCCAGGGCAGGTCTGACGATTTGACCCCACAAGGACAGATTGGGGGAAAGTTGTACATTTGACCAAAGTAATATAAAGACCATCCCATCTAAGGAGGGAATTTTGTAATATTCACAGTGATGAAAGTGTATCTGACTGTCTCACTAACTCACATGCACACATAACAATGGGTTAGTGCAGGGGTGTCAAACTGCTGGCTCACGGGCTGGTTTCATCATACCAAAACTACGCCCACCCCATTGCCAGCAATGCAAAAAGAGTCACGATATGTCACAACACCTCACGTGATGTGGCGAGTTTGACACCCATGGGTTAGTGGGTTTATTAATATTCCCCAGCTATTCCCTTCACTAAAAACCCAGAACTGTCCCAATAAAGTCCAGCAAAAGCAGACCAATGCTAGTCCACAGAGCAATGGCCAGCGAGTCCACAAGGCCCTTGAAAATTTCTCCAGTACAGGAGATGGAGAATCCACCAATGGGTTTTCTCTGTCTGCCTGCTCTTGAGACCAAGTAGCCAAACTTGACACGCCCCTCTTGCTAGGAGATCCAGTCTTGACTTGGTCTCAAGCTCTTGAAGACGTATCAGGTTTGGCTCTCTCAACAGCTAGCAAGTTAGAGATCCATTGGGTGAATTCTCCTTTCCCTATAATCACCCTTAACAATTTAATTACATAAGAAATTTGGAATCCTTCCCTAATTTTCCTTACAGCGCTGGGATCAGTGCTGAATCAAATCGCACAATTTGAGCAGTGAGGGGTGGGGGGAGGTTTCTGCAGCTTTCCCTTCCATTTCCCCAGGGCTCTGGGGAAACCTTTTCTGGGCAGGGGCTGCTTTGGATATATCCCTCATTCTCCCCCCCCCTTTTTTGAGCTACCGAGCAGAATCTCGTACTGCAGGCCTGGAATTCTTTGTTGAATTCGGGGCCTCTGGATCATCTCCGGCAGCCAGTGATACCCGCGGACACCATTTTGGTTGCCATCGAAGGCAACAAAATCAAATTCAGCCCGTTTTTTTGCCTGTCATTCGGAGGCAGTCTCGCTGAGCACATTTTTGGCGCACTCTTAGCGCTGCCATCGCAATTGGCCCCAGCACCTGAAATCTTGCCTTTGAGGCCTGCAGAGGCCGTTTTCAACGGAGAGCAAGTTGCGGCCGCCATTTTGGGGCCACCGCCAAAGGCAACGTAGTCACAAACAGTCTTCTTCAGTGTCCTAGTTGTTTTGTCCTTCATAGGTGGCTCAGTTTGCACAACCTGTCTGGAATTTCATTCTCCACTCAGGCTGCACACCTCTGGGCATAAAATAAGCTAGGGCAATTCCCGGTGGCCACCATCTTGAACGCCACATGGGAGCTTCTTTAGGCCCCACGAGGCCTACTCACAGTAGTTGGCCTGACCCAGGCCGCATTTGAGGTGTGTGTTTCTTTCATCGCAAATCACTTGTTACAATACAACCACAATTTGACTAGCCACCATTTTGAGCCTGATCCTTTCCTTGCCATTTTTTCTCTCAGGCCTTCTGTGTTGGGGCTTTTACTGGTGCACTTTGACTGGCCACCTAAGGCCTCCGGGCGGAGCCCAGAGCGGGTCCCCAACCGTGCCTTCGGCATCAGACTCAATTGCCGTGACCAAAGCCCAGATAGTTTTCTGGTCAGGTGGTCAGGGGAGCAGTCTTGTTACTTGCTCCAATTTCACTTCCGCCAACTGCTTGCCTGCCAGAGCTTCGCCTCTGTTTCCCTGAGACAGCTCAACCAGGATACTCCACAATGCCTCAACCCATGAGCACTGCCTCCCCATCTTCCAGTTATGGCCGGCACAAATCCTCTGAACAGGAGGCGGCAGGCAAGCCCAAATCCAAGGCTAAGGCCACTCTCAAGAAGCCTTCCAAGTTGGTGGAAAAGCAAGCCAGCCGTAGGCACCAGTCTCTGGAGAAGGAGTTCTCCAGAGCGCAGAGGCAGGCCGGATTAGAGACGGATCGGCGGCTCCTGAATTTGACCTTCCGTTAGGCCCTTCATCCTCGGCTCAGGGCATGTGGTCTCTCACAGGGACGCCCACCACGCTCAGCTCCCCTTCTGAATTGGTTCAACATACAACAACCATCTCAGGTTCAGCCCCAGAGGCCACCATCACTCCTACGGCCGCAGGGCTCAGGGGTCCAACATCGGAGACATTTTCTCCGACGGTCGTCTTGAGGCCTTGCTATCCAAGGCTGTGGACTGCGCTCTAGCAGAACGGTCTTTCCATCCACCTGGACAGGAGACTTCCACATCAGCCATGCCACCTTATGTTCCTCCTATGGGGTTCCCTATACTGCAGGAACCCACATCTCCTGAGCACTCCTCCATGAGTGGATACTCATCCCCACAGGGTGAGGAGCAGTCAGACTTTAATCTATCAGAGGAGGAGGAACTTCCCCCTGAACCCTCCTGTTCGGGAGGCCTGTTCAATCCAACCCTGTTTCTTCCCTTGCCCACCAAGCCGGATATGTGAAGTAGGTGAGGGCCATGTGCTGGCCACTTCCAGGCGATGGTGCATTTCTTCATTCCTCACAAAGGGTGTCACCTCCCCAGCTGCGTTTCTTGCCTGTTTTTCTCCCTCCCTCTCAAATATTTTCCTGTCACTCTGCTCTGAAGAAGGAAGGAAGGAAGGAAGGAAGGAAGGAAGGAAGGAAGGAAGGAAGGAAGGAAGGAAGGAAGGAGATGGGAATGAGAAAGAGGGAGGCAGTGAAGGATGCAGGGAGGGAAAAAGGAAGGAAGGAGATTGGAATGAGAGGGAGAGAGGATCTGACGGAAGTCCTGCCTTAGTCCTGCCCTTTCGCCATCCCCTTGCCCCCTCCTCCTGGTCTATCCTGGGGTTCTCCCATCCTATTACTAAGGATGCTTTGATTACAAAACCGGGTCTCCTCGCATAGAGAGGGAGTGGGCCTTCCTCTGACCTACGCACTTTGCCCTCCTGCACCCACCATGAGCAAACTGGCTAAGGAGACTGAGCACAGGAGCAGCAGCCTTGAGAAGGAAGTAAGTGCAGCTAGCGCCCCCTTGGGGAAATGGGGCTGGGCTAGGTGCCGTGGGAGTTTGAGAGCTGGGCTGGGCATTTGACCTCTGCTACCCAGGGCTCCGGGCAGCCCATGCCACCATCCAGGCCCCCCCATGGCCTGAGAGGGATGGTGAGGCTCTTCCAGTGGACCATGCCCTGGTGCTCGCCCTGGTCCCACCCCCCTCTGCCGGAGATCCTCGGATCTGCCCCAGTCCTGTCCAGGCGCCCACAGGCACCCCTGATATGAGTGATGTCAAGCTGGCCACACCCACCCAGTAGACCACACTCACCCAGCCATGCCCACTCAGGCTGCACTCCCCCGGCCACCCCGCCCCCAAAGGGCAACCACAATGCTGATGCGGCCCTCAATGAAATTGAGTTTGACACCCCTGGAATAGGGTGTAATGGTTACAACATCAGGGAGGGTACAGCAGGTTCATTTCTTTGGGGGATTCTGGGCCATCCCCTTCAGCATGTCCTCACTTGGGAGAAGACCCCTCTGCTGTTCCTTCCAGCAACCAATATTTCGTTTTCTGTGCTGCAGGAGTAGTCAAGAGGGACCAGCATTAAGAGGAAACCCATCTAGTTCCCTTTTATTTTTTAATTTGATTACCTTGATCACAAATGCTAGCAGCAAATGCGGATTTTTTCTATGGAATAGGTTGAAAGAACATCTTTTCCTTCTTGCCTCTCTTGAATTAATTTCATTGGATGGAGCTCTAACTTTGTAAGAGAAGAAAATCTCTTTTACCTCTCTGCCTCCATCTGGCACATGCCCTATAAGTGCCTCTGTATAATTTGCTTAGTTTCCTATGCATGTTTGATTTCTAGGTATCCAACTAAGTTGCATCCCTTGTGACAAGAGAATGTTTGCATTTTGAATGGTAGCACAAATGAAGGAGTCTTTCTCTCTTGAGAACGTTGTCCTAATCTCCTGATAAGACATGGTATCTATTGGGATAAGACTAAACTTCCCCTTGCTGAGTTTAGACATTCTCCTTCCTTATCCAGCTCATAATTGATGAGATTGGAAGTAAGGTTTTCTTTTAGATTAATGGTAGCTTAATACTAGCATAGATCTTTGCTTCCTTAAGTAAGTTAATCTCAATTCTCTTTAATTGACTCAGGACAGCCCCACTGACTATGCTTTAATTACAGTAGGTCTTGTTGCAGTTGCCTTCTACTTCAACTTAAGCAATACTTGTCAATGACATGCAGTCTGTACTTGATCTAAAACCGAAATAAAAGCACCAACTCCTCTAGGCACATAAGGGTGGAAGAGGGTGTAGAAACCAACAATTCAGGAGTGTTGCTGCTTGTATCCTCAAATGATGGCTTAGTTCAAACTGTTCTTTATACAAAGCTTGATTAGCATGTGGAACCACAAGATGTGATGTTGGCTACTGTGTTTATTTGTCACAGCAAAGCATTTTGCAAGTGTGCATTGATTAATAATGTGACTGGAGATTTTGGAGCTCATTGCAGAAATTAATATTCCGAGTAAAAACTAGGTGTACTGTGGAGATAGGGAAGAAAGAAAAATAAATAAAAAGTGTTCATCGTAAGGCAGAATGAATGATACACACCAGGAAGGACTTGAATGCCTATCAAATCTTCCCTGAGGGTTGGGCAGAGATGCTGGGGAGCACTCCCTGACCCCAGAAGGGCCTGTTGAGATCTCTGGTAGCTGTATTCCTAATGCATCCGGAGAGGTCTAGGCTGGGGAAGCTGCCATTGAGCAAAGATGTAGAGTTTATGTTGAGCAAAAGATGTAGAGATTGATATGACTTTCACGCTGTATTACCATTTTCCACTACCACAGAGCTTGTAG
The DNA here is from genome assembly GCF_016545835.1 of Crotalus tigris. Lineage (NCBI taxonomy): Eukaryota > Metazoa > Chordata > Lepidosauria > Squamata > Viperidae > Crotalus > Crotalus tigris. Next base: position 503,640 of record NW_024097841.1, on the reverse strand, counting down.
TTGAAGCTGAAATGGCAGGCTGGCCTTGACCTTCCTTGGAAGAGAAGATCTTATTCTCCCTTTTAACGTGTTCATACCAGGCATACAGAGCCAGCTGGGCGGACCTAAACAGGGACATTTAAACACTTCCCTTTCAAGTAGCCAATGAAAGAATTGCGATATCATAGTATGGAAAGGGATGGCTACATATTATGGGATGGAGAATGACCTCCTAGCTGATGGGTTCAGTGGTGGACACTTGTTTCTTGTACCTTCTAGTTGAACTAGAAATGGTGAAAATGGACTAGCATTAGGGAGAACCATGTTTTAATCTCGCATCCTTCATGCAGGTTTCCCGGAGAACTTAGGGCCAGTCACATTTTTAGTCCAGCTGACCTCCCTGTGCTATTGTGGGGAAAAAATAGAGGGAACACAAAGTAAGACACTTTGAGCTCCTGGACAAAAAGTGCAACATTAGGCTAATAAACAGTGGCTAAGGGTCCTTTGATTAAAGAAAGAGAGAGGCTGTCAGCCATCCATGTATCTGTTGTAATCTTTATATTTTTTGAATCATACCTTGGCTGTTGTCGTTTGAGTAAGACATTTCCAATTGAGAAATTAGTGCTGCTCAGCTCAGTTTTTGGAATAAATCTTACATCCATTTAAAAGTACGCTTTGATCCAACTTATTTGACTGTATACAATAGCAATAGCACTTAGACTTATACACCAGCTCAGAGTGCTTTAAAGCCCTCTCTAAGTGGTTTACAAATGTCTTGCCCCCAACAATAGGCCCTCATTTTACAAACCTCGGGAGGAGAGAAAGTTGAATCAACCATGAGCCAGTCAAGATTGAACTGCTGGCTGTGGGCAGAATCAGCCTACAATCCTCACATTCCAAACAGGGCTCATAAATACACTACAAATAATCTGTGTCAGAATCAGTGTAGCATCAGAGTGCAGGCTACCCAATGATGACAAGATGAGAGTTATTTATTTAGGCTTCTGGTTCCGGTTTTCGACGCTGGTGGGCAAGTGGAGAGATCCTTCTCCCCATCGTCCGGTTTTTCTCCTTCGGAAGATCCTGGAAGGGGTCGAAAATCATCCTGAAGGGGCAACCATTGTTGGGGGGGACTGTTGCTGGATTGCGGAGGGGCAGCATCCTTTTTGTTTGATCTGCAGTAACTCCTCAGGACCGAAGAGAAAAAGAGCAGCCATTAATATGGCTGCTCACTTAGTTGAACCAGCCGAAAGCCCAAAGCATCATCTAAGCATGAAGAAGCAACTGGAGGAGTTGGGTGAGACCCTATTTTTCCTTTTCTCTTTCCCAACTACTTTCCTGTAAAAAATTTTTAAAATACCCCTTTCCCCCAGCTGAATTCCGCGGCTTTTGTTCAATTTAAAGAATTTAAAGCCAAGAAATGCACACACACACACACACACACACACACACACACACACACACGAACAACAAGATTAAATGACCACTTACCTGGATTTGTAATATCTGGATACCTGGGCTCCCTAAAATCTCGACAAAAACTTACTGCTTTACTTTTTTGTTAACTTGGAAAAAAAGGGAATGTTCTTTGTTTCCTCTCTTGAACTGGAAAAAAGCCCTATTTTGTATGTCACTGGGGATATCTAGTGGTGAAATTTGGTACAGCAGGTGGAATAAATCTTTTCTGACTGGGAGATCTCTGAGACTAAAATTTGTCTGTCAACACTGCTAATATTGAATATTCTTGCTTTTACAAAATATGCAGAACTGTCTGGTACTTTTAGAGTTAATTCAGATGAGAATGAGGGAGGAGAGAAAAGCCCGCGAAAGGGAACGGAAGAGAACCTTTGCCCTTCAAACTAATTGGAGAACGTAAATCATGACAGCAAAATAAGAGAGGGGAAATGCTAGCAAAAATAACTGCTTGCGGGGGTGGAGATTTCAGATATTAGCTTCCTTTCATCATCCCGTGCCGATATTTTGTCACATGAATAAAAAGACTTTTTAGGATAAAATGCCTGGAAGTTCTTTGAAGTTTTTCATTAGTCGGAACCTTGACATTGTCCTTGACAGCAACCAAAAGATAAGAACAGCTGGGTGGTGAAAATATTTCTTTATAGTGGAGGTGGACAGTTATTGACTCTTATTAAAAATAGCCTCCACTAAAGGACTGTAAATGTTACAGAAATGGAGGAATACCACCCACAATCTTATGTCAAACTTATACTTGAAAAAATTCTAGAGGCTACTGAGCTAATGTATTCTAGAATGAAAGACTTACGTGCCATTTTAAAGCCACAAAATGCAGCTTTAAGCCCATTAGAGGAATCCACACTTTTCAAAAAACAACAGAAGAAGGAACTAATAACAAAGTGGATTTTAAAGAATGCCAGGAACAATCTTCTCAGAACCTTAACACCCAAATTTTGACCTCACTTAAAGACTTTACAACTACAATAGCAACAGAAACTGAACAAAACAATGCTAAGATGGAACTTGCAGAGGATTTACGACAATACACTGAGATTCTAGATAATCTAGATGATCCAAAAACAACTACAACATCGAACATGAATTTTCATTTACTCCAGCTGAAACCAGAGGAAGAACCATTTGGCCAACAATTCAATGACTGTGAAGGGACTGGCTAATGATTGGATGATCTCCCCTGTTTCAAATGATATATCCAGGAAGGAAGGGAGAGCCACTTGAGGATCTAAAAGCTTTTTTATGGAAGCTGGCTTGGCATAAAAGGAAGGCCAGAGTTAGACTAAAAAAAATGGTTTTCTTGTGTAATACCTAAAGGAAGAGCTTTAAACTTTATGTAACGAGCCAAGGAGATTTTAAACGATATTATTGGATTTAATAGTTAGGTTCTATAGTATCTATAAGGGAAATAAATAAATTACTTAAATAATTGTTTTGAATTATAAATAGAAAATGAATTTAGAGGATAAAGGTTATTTTATGAGTAAGCGATGATATTAAAATGAGAATTAGAATATGATAGTGAAATAAATTAAGAATTTACTGGAATAAATAATAAGTATTTTAGATACGATATCATTTTGTATGAATTAAGGGAACCGTGGGCTATCCAAAATTTAAACTGTTATTGGACAGTAAGCCAACTGGAATATTCTCATTGAAACCAGACAAAAGTTAAAAACAGGATACTGGCAGAGGGCTAGTACTAGTAGCGCCAGAAAGAATGAAGTGACTGGGCCAAAGCCAAAAGGATGCTCAGCTGTGGATATATCTGGTGGTGAAAGGAAAGTCCGATGCTGTAAAGATTTTTTCTCCATAGGAACCTGGAATGTAAGATCCATGAATCAAGGCAAGCTAGACATAGTCAAAAAAGAGACAACAAGACTGAACATCGACATCTTAGGAATCAGCGAGAAGACTCCTGCGAGTCCCTTGGACTGCAAGGCGTTCAAACCGGTCAGTCCTAGAAGAGATCAACCCCGACTGCTCTTTAGAAGGCCAGATCCTGAAGTTGAAACTCAAATACTTTGGCCACCTGATGAGAAGGAAGGACTCACTGGAGAAGGGCCTAATGCTGGCAAAGATTGAGGGCAATAGAAGAAGAGGACGACAGAGAATGAGATGGCTGGATGGAGTCACTGAAGCAGTAGGTGTGAACTTAAATGGACTCCAGAAGATGGTAGAGGACCTGGAGGAACATTGTCCATGGGGTCGCGATGGGTCGGACACAACTTCGCAATTAACAACAACAACAACAATCTAAAATTTATTTATAAATGTTTTAAATGATTGAGTTATAACTAGCAATCTACTAATTTGAATTTGGTATAATGACTAAGGGAAACAGAGAGGAAAGTTTTGATGATGTAAACTGATATATGTATGGATAAGCGTGTTATTGGACTATGTATTATTCAACCATCATGTTGCTTCCTTAAATACCTGAAGATTTGTAAAATGGAAAATTAATAAAACTTGTTTTTTTAAAAAAGAGGTATTTATTTAAACAATTTATATAACTGAATTGCTGAATTTTGCAGCAATGACTCTGATGGCCACAGAAGATTAACTCCCCCAAAGCAACACTATATACAAAAGAAACAAAACAATGGAAAGAATAACATAACACCTTGGGTCTAAAAAGTAATCCCATTTTCAATCTATAACAAGAAAAATGGGTGCATCAGCTCCAGGTCCAAATGGCTGAGAGAACATCCAGGTCTTGCTCAAAGCCAGGAGAGTTGGGGCCATCCAGATCTCTGGGCAGATCGTCTGGCTGGTTTGGCTCTGTGAGAGAGAAGGCTTTCTTTTTCCTAAGTTTCACAAGATGCCAATTGTTAAGGGGCTTGAAGCAGGCTGACCCTGCTGGTTCTGATCAAGTGAGAAAGACCATCTGTCAGCAGTGGGCAGTTAGAAAATCTGCCACCAAGGAATCACCATTGGGTTAGACCACAGGTTGGCAACCTGTGGTTCTGGAGCCACATGTGGCTCTTTCAGCCTTCTACTGTGGCTCCCAGTCCTCCGCCATTTGCAGAGAGACAGAGAGAGGCACTTGTGCTTCCCTTTTCTCTTTCTCTCTCTCTCTCTCTCTCTCTCTCTCTCTCTCTCTCTCTCTCTCCGATCTTCTGCTCACTTGGCCAGCTGGCCTCACGCTATTCTCCGACAAGCTGACAAGCTTATTGGGTGGGCTCCCTGCCCTTGCTGCATCTCAGCAGAAAGCAGCAGCGCTCTCACTCACTCTCTCTCTCTCTCTCTCTCTCTCTCTCTCTCTCTCTCTCTCTCTCTCTCTCTCTCACACACACACACACACACACACACACACACACACACACTTTTATTTAGTGGGGAAGAGGACTGGCAGACCAAGGGCAAGAGAGAGCCAACCCAATAAGTCAGTTTGTCTGAGAACAGCATGAGGCCAGCTGGCCAGGTGAGCAGAAGATCAGAGAGAGGGAGAGAGGGGGGGAGAGGAGAGAGAGGGAGAGGAAAGAGAAAGAGAGGGACGGAGAGAAAGAGAGGGAGAGGAAAGAGGGAGGGAAAGAAGGAGAGAGAAAGAGAGAGGAGAGAGAGGAAAGAGTGTGTGAGAGAAAAAATATGAATATATGTTGTCCTTACTAGACTTTTAGTAAAAAACATTTAATGAAATATTTTGATATTTTAATTAAGAGATGAGGTATGGGGATAATTATGCTGTATTTAAAGATAAAAGATAAGCTACTAAAATTGTTTTCACCTGTTGGGATGAAGAAGAAAGGTTTTTCTTCCCCTCTTTCTCCGGCATAAAATTTGTTTGTAGCAGTTCATTGATTTCATAAGTGCAACACACTATAATTTTTTTATACATAGCATAAGGGTAAAAAAAGGATATATGCAGTGTTATCTTCATTTTAGATGTCAAAAGGGTTTTGTGGCTCCCAATGTTTTTTTTTTTCTGCGAGAAACAAGTCCAAGTGGCTCTTTGAGTGTTTAAGGCTGCCGACCCCTGGGTTAGACTGATCCTTTCTCACCAGTTTGATCTCAAAGCTGAAATTAATCTGGGAGAACTGCCTGACAGCCATGGCTCCTCGCTCCATCCCAACTCCCCTCCTAGGAAGCGCCCTTTCTTTAGGCTCAGGTTGTTGGAGAGGATGGGAATCCTCCCATCAGAATCATGGAAGGATTATGAGCTGCTATTTCTAATATTACTTCAAGAAGCCAAAAGGTTATCCGCTGGCATGTTTGTGGCCCAATCTTGCCCCAAAATGGTGCTATCATGCTTTTGATTCCTACAACTCTGCAGGAAATTTTGGGCACAGAAGCTGCAAACATTCTTCATGCATTCTAGTGAAGCATGAGAGTGAAAAGCAAAGTACCTCCTTCTCAGTGGTTTGATCCATATCAAGCCCTCTTATGAAAAGAAGGGTCTACAAGGGTTCCAGCAGCAGAGAGAGTCCGAGGAAGTAAACAAGAGTAAAGCTGGCCCAACCCAGTTCTCGCTGCGTTGTCATTGGCATTGCCCGGCCTCTCCTTGTGCTATGATCAGAATTATTAAACTTGGAGGATGGCCCAGTCTTCTCCTGAACCTTGGAAAAACCATCGGTTGGTTATCTGAAGGTTCAGAAAATAAGATGAAAAAACCTCCACCTTCTAGTTGGGCTCCCTGGAGAACTGCTGCTCTCTCTTGTGTCAAGCAGAGCAAGCGAAAGGAGGAGGCAGAAGCTTGTTGGCGACAGTCTGAGGATGAGTTGGGTGGCTGTCATCTGATTAAGAGCACTAATGTGGCTTTTGGCTTCCGCATGTCATCTCTCTGACCTGGCTAATTTTAGAGTTGTTGTTGTTCCTCTTCAGAGCAGCCCATCTGGGCCTCTCCAGCTCCTCCTGGACACACCCTTGTCCAGTTCCTAGATGCTTTCTGCTGAAGACACTGCAAATTAGATTCTATTTAAACTCAGAAAAGCCATCTTTGTACGGCAGAGAATATGGCAATTGGCCATGGGAAGAGACTTGGTGTGGCGAAAGAACTGACATGAAGCTGGGACTGGGTGGGGGTGGAGATGAATGAACATCCAGATCTCGAGCCCTTGTTTTCTTGGAAATTGTGTCTTTGCATTGCCAGTCCCTGAATCACAGCTCCACCTACCTCAAAATGTAGATGTATGGTTAAAATAAGGAAGGGGTGAGGAGGGTGGAAAGAGTAAATGATACACACATACTGTCATTCACACTGCACTTTAATTCCTCCCTTAATTCCTCCTTTTCCCTAATATGTTCTTGATCCTTGCCCTTAATACTGCTCCTGGCTATGAAGGATCTTGCTCAAGGTCCTTTTATTTCTCCTTTCTCATGGATCCTTCACTCACCTGACCGCAAATAGTCAGAGGTTTATTGGACTAGAGAACATTCGATTCCTCACTGGTTCCAGTGTAGGGCCTGGTTTATCTGCAGCTCATCCCTCTGGCCCTCTGATTCTTTGTAGTTTGGTTGCCTTCAAAAGAGGCTGAAGAGCATAAACTACTCTTCTTTGGATTCTGCCCCATACGCCCAGCATGGCAATCAAAATTAGAGTTTTTTTCCTGAGGGTTTTGCTGCCTGCTCTTGAAGACAGTTCATATACTACCCCAGGCAACTCTGGCTGCCTCTTCATGCCGTTCATAGTGCAGCCATGGCAAATGTTGTACCAGCAGGGCTTAACGTGCAACTGTTTGAACTGTAAGCTGCCCAGAGGCATTGACTGAGTTGGGCAGCTATCGAAATAAATCAATAAACACAAACAAACAATGTCGTATGGAATTTTGTGAGATTTCCACAACGTGGCACTTTAATCTCTCTTGTGATGGGCAGATCAATACTTGGAACAGAGCTTGAATAGCAGATCAAGTGTAGGAGCGCTTACTAGTGAGTAACGGGATTAGCTCAATGTAAGACAGGGACTGATCGAGCAAATTCAGGAAAATAAAGTTTAATCAGACTGGATGGGAGGTATGTAGTCTCCCCAGTGTGTTTGGAGCAAACATTTTCCTGATTCTGCCTCTTAGGAGAGGCATTTCCTGTCTCACTGTCGAGGTTCAGGTGATTACAGTGGGGAATGAGGTAAGGTGGTCTTACTGTGCTGTCCACCCTCAGCTGATACTTGTCCCTCATGCTCTCCTTCATACAAACACCCAGCTGGGATTGTGACAGGTGTCCAATCTGAATATAGTGGTCTCATAGTTGGATGCTTTTTGCTTGGTATCTCTGGGTAGTCGCAGTATGCAAAATAGACTGAAATCCTGTTTTCATATGTTGAGTGCTGATTTCATACGTAATTATGTGGAGCTGGTCAAAGCAGTTATTCTCCCTTGGTGTTTAAGACTTAGTTGCTTTGGTAAGCAAGTATTTTCCAAACTTCCAAATTCCAGTATGCATAGAAAAAGAAATCAGATGAGTTTTTAAGGCATTTTAGAGATTGTGACTCAAAAGTAAATTAATTCATATATGCTGCCTACAGATTCAGTTGCACTGAGAGGGAAGAATAATATAGGAAAAGGTAGCATCAAGATCATGATCAATCAGGTAGGAAGGGATAGCATCAAGATCACAAGAAGTGATGATACCATTTTATACTGAGGCCACACTTGGAATACCGAGTCCAGTTCTGGTCACTAAGATACAAAAAAGGTGTTGAGACCCTGGAAAGTATTCAGAGAAGAGCAGCCAAGACGATAAAGGTCCCTTCCAGCTCTATGACTCGATATTCTTATGTGTACCGTTTTGAGTTGTTTATATAAAATAATAAAGGTCTGATATAAATAAAATAAATACTAATAAATAATAAGAAAATGGCTTGAAAATCTGATCACCAAATATGAACATGAAGAGGGAAGGTTAAAGGTTAGTGATAAAACCATACTGAAAAAATGTGGTTTCGAATAGAAGTATAATTTATATACAATGAAAACCACATAAGGTGCAATATCTCCAGTTACGATATCCAAGGTGGAAAAAGACCGGCTCTCTGAGGGCTCAGCAGCTGGCTTTGCTGGAGAACAGTTTTGCAAATCCACGCAGTCATCAGATGAAGAAAAAAAATTCAGAACAGTCCTGCCGATGTTTTCTTTCCTTCCTTCCTTCCTTCCTTCCTTCCTTTTCCTTCCTTCCTTCCTTCCTTCCTTCCTTCCTTCCTTCCTGGAAATCATTTTCAATGCAAACAAAGTCCTCTGCATGTTTATTTTAAAACTGGTGAAGGCAGTTTAATAGCCACGGAGAGCAGTGTGTTGGTAAACATTTACTGTGGTGCCTCCCTCTGATTCCGGATTATGTTACAGATTTTTTTCATTAAAAAAATATTGAGAAACTGCCATGCTGTAAAATAGAGTGCCAGCCTTCAACGTAAGATTTATTTCCAAGAATGTCTGTTGGCCCCAAAGGCATTTTTGGCAGACAGCAATCAGGAGTTGCATCCAGGGCTTTTTGTGGAAGTTGCAGAGCCCAGCCGGGGTCATGGGTGGGATTGGGAGCAAAGGGGGAGGAGCCAAGATGATGCAGGCAAGCCAGCTGCAGGGGGCAGTTGCCTCTTTGTAAATGGGGTGTTTGGGGGAACGGAGGGTGCTCACCGGTGCATTCAAAACTCCTCGGGGGCCAAAGTTCAAAATCAGTGTTCTGCTTCAGCTATGAGATCTCTCTTCTTATATACTCATGTTTGAAACTCTCCTGTTTAAACTTTCTCAGATTATTCCTTGGCTGTCCAGAAATTCTCCCTGACACTCCAGTCCTTTCAGTTTGACTTCATAGGGGACACTCTGACTGATGATGAAATCAACATTGGTAAGTGCTTTTTTGGCCAGCTGTCTCTCTTGCCTTGTCAGGGTTGAGTGCTAGAAGTCCATTTAATGTCCGCTTGAGTAATAAAATTCTTGGTTGTAATTCAGTTTAGAATATCTTGCATAAAACCTATCCGGCATACTTAACTGCCTCTCCATAACTGCCATGTCAGCCCTCTTATGATGGGCCGCTCAGTACTTGAAACAGTAAAAAAACACCTCAGATCCAGAGCAGGAACCGTGTTTTAGGTCAGCTGAAGTCTCATTGAAAAGTGCAAGTTGTGAAGTTTAAAAATTCAAATTATGTCTGGCGTTGATATACGCGGGAGGTCCCATTCTTGGAAATACACATTCCGGATATTGCTGGGTTCCCCGTGCTGCTGTGCAATGTTACATGGATCCCTTGGCCAGAGGAAAACAAGACATACTATCTTGTACAAAACGTCTTGTTTTCCCCTGGCCAAGGGATCCATGTATCATTGCACAGCAGCACGGGGAACCCAGCAATATCTGGAATGTGTATTTCCAGGAATGGGACCCTCCTGCGTTCGACTTCTTCTTTCCAGCATGACTTGGGAGGCCCTTCACCCATTGCAACTTTCTTCTCTTGAAAAAAATGTGTTCATGCTCCCATTCCTCTTTTTTAGACAAAGCAGCTGTATGATTTTCTGTCCTGATCAGAAATTGGGCTTCTACTTATTTCCATGGCAAGAAAATAATCTGGAGTACCTCTTTTAAGAATGCTTTTCTAAAGAGTGTGCTCACTATTTGCATTTCTTAGCCGATAAACAGCCCAGCTGTATGACCTGAATCAGTGATTGTACCTCGTGATATTTGAGATGGATGTGTTGAAAGATGGAAGTAAACGCTAGATCAGTTCTTTTATTGCAGTATATAGAAAATATTTATAAAACTGTATAGAATTTATATTTTGGGGAAGAATAGGTAGTTAAGGGGACGGTGTGAGCAGCCACGGCAGCCGCAAAGTGAAGATGAGTGTCAGAAAGCAGCAGGGCCCTCCGGGCTGCCCTCCAGCCGTCTCGGGTGAGCGTTGGACACCCTGAGGATAAGACAGGAAAACCGAAGGAGGGGAAAATTTGGATAAATTTTCAGCATAAATATCAAACAGATGATTCCATATGATCCTATAGGTATAATGGTGATGAGAAAAGGGAAGAACTCATGAGCGTTATGCTGGGACAGGAAAGATCAATCCTCTTGTGCACTTTTGAATTAAAGCAAAAAGCCGAGGCAAAAGTTGTATGTGGTTTGATTTGAGGCAGTTATAAAATTAGCATGTGGAAATGCTTCAGCTGTTTTGGACATGGGAGACTTGGGGCACCCCTCTCACTTGCTCAGAAGATTTCTTGGAGAGATTCTCCTGGTCACAGCCTGATAATCTCTCCTGACCCATTGATATGATGACCCACCAAGAAAGCTACACATTCAGGGTATAATCCACTATGAGGATGCTAAAGGCAAGATGGGGGAAATAGGAAATACTTTATATTCCCATCTCTGAAAGTCAGTCTTTGTTTGCATCCCACCTTTATTAGTTTTACAAATAACTCAAGGCAACAGACATATCCCATAACCGTCCTCCTCTTCTTATTTTTCCCACAGCAACAATCCTGTGAGGTGGGTTGGGCTGAGAGAGTGACTGGCCCAAAGGCACCCAGCTGGCTTTCATAGCTAAGGCGGGACTTGAACGCACAGCCTCCTGCTTTCTAGTCTGGCGCTTAACCATTATACCAAATGGGCACTCTGTTAATCTCTCAATTCATTAATTCCTCAGTTAATGTTTTCTCATTATTTTCTCTCCTTTTCAGCTGAGTCCTTTAAGGAATTTGCTGAGTTGCTCCAAGAGGTGGAACTTGAGCGGTCCATGATGGTAATAAGGATGTTTCCCTTTCTTCCGTAGTCTGAGGTGGGCTGAGGATTCAGTAGGTCGGGATGCAGCATGACCCAAAGCATGGTTGGCTTGGGCCCAGCATGTTGGGAGCTGTCAATCTTAGCTTATGATTTAATCTACTCTGAAGCTATGCAGTTTTGGTTTATTTGACCAACTATAACCATAACTTAGTAGTTATAACTTAATAGTTAACCTAATAGTTAAAACTAGAATCAAAAATTAAAATAAGCAAGAAAATGGTAAGAGAACAACTATCCAACCTTGACGAATATAAATCACTGGGACCCAACAGATTACATCTCAGAGTTCTGAAGGAGCTGGCAGATGTTATCTCAGAACCACGTCTTTCATAAATCCTGGAGCACCGGGGAAGTACCTGAGGATTGGAAAAGGGCTGATGTGGTTCCCATCTTCATGAAAGGGGGAAAAAAAGACCCAGGAAATTACAGACCAATCAGTTTAACATCAATACCTGGGAAGATCATAGAAAAGATAATCAAAAAACAGATCTGCGAACAACTAGAAAGTTATAACAGAGTTATAACTAGTAGCCAGCATGGGTTTGTTAAAATCAGATCATGCCAAACCAATCTTATTTCATTTTTTTGATAAAGTGACTAAATTAGTAGAGCAGCAAAATGCTGTGGACATAGTATATTTAGACTTCAGTAAGGCATTCAACAAAGTAGATTGCAACCTGCTGCTTAGTAAGCTAGAAAAAGGTGGGATAGACAACTTCACCACCAGATGGATCTGTAGCTGGCTGGCAAACCATACTCAATGAGTAGTCCTCAATGGCACTACATCCACATGGAGAGAAGTAAGCAGTGGGGTATCACAAGGCTGCGTCTTAGGCCCAGTACTCTTCACTATCTTCATAAATGACCTAGGTGGGGGAATAGAAGGGGAACTCAAATTTGCAGATGACACTAAACTGGGCCCTATCCAACAAAATGAGTTTTAATGTGGAGAAAAGCAAAGTTTTATATTTAGGCAGGAACAATCTGTAAAACTACAGATTAGGCGAGACCTGGCTCAAAAACAGCAACTGTGAGAGGGACTTTGGAGTCCTAGTGGATGACCACTAGGTCAGACAACACCAAGCTGGCAGGAATAGCCAACACTCCAGAAGACAGAAGGATCTGGACAGACTTGAACACTGGGCACTAACTAACAAAATGAAATTCAATGGTGAAAAAAGCAAGGTTCTACATTTAGGCAAGAAAAACCATATGCACAGATATAGTGTAGGAGGTACCTTGCTCAATAGTAGTAACTGTGAGAGGGACCTTGGAGTCCTAGTGGACAATCACTTAAATATGAGCCAGCAGTGTGCTGCAGCTACCAAAAAAGCCAACACAATGCTAGGCTGCATTAACAGTGGGATAGAATCAAGATCACGTGAAGTGTTAGTACAGCTTTATAAAGCCTTAGTAAGACTACACCTGGAATACTGCATCCAATTTTGGTCACCACAATATAAAAAAAGATGTTGAGACTCTAGAAAGAGTACAGAGAAGAGCAACAAAGATGATTAGGGGACTGGAGGCTAAAGCATATAAGGAACGGCTGCTGGAATTGGGTATGTTTAGTTTAATGAAGAGAAGGACGAGGGGAACATGATAGCAGTGTTCCAATATCTCAGGGGCTGCCCCAAAGAAGAGGGTGTCAAATTATTTTCCAAGGTGCCTAAAGGCAGGACAAGAAGCAATGGGTGGAAACTAAGCAAGGAGAAAAGCAATCTAGAACTAAGGAGAAACTTCCTGACAGAAGAATTAACCAGTGGAACAACCTGCCTCCAGAAGCAGTGAATGCTCCAACCCTGGAGGTTTTTAAGAAGAGACTGGACAGCCATTTGTCCGATATGGTATAGGGTTTCCTGCCTGAGCAGGGAGTTGGACTAGAAGACCTCCAAGGTCCCTTCCAACTTTACTACTACTACTACTACTACTACTACTACTACTACTACTACTATTATTATTATTATTATTATTATTATTATTATTATTATTATTATTATTATTACCACTTGACTATGAGCCAGCAGTGTGCAGCAGCAGCCAAAAAAACTAATACAGTCCTGGGATGTATAAACAGAGGCATAGAATCAAGATCACACAAGCATTAGTACCGCTTTATAAAGTCCTAGTGAGACCACACCTGGAATACTGTAGCCAATTTAGTCTCCATATCACAAAAAAAGATGTTGAGAATTTGGAAAAAATTCAGAGAAGAGCAACTAAGATGATCAAAGGCTTGGAGACTAAAACATACGAAGAATGGCTGCAGGACTTGGGTTTGGCTAGTCTAAAGAAAAGAAGAAATAGGGGAGACATGATAGCAGTGCTCCAGTATCTGAGGGGCTGCCACAAGGCAGAATGGGTCAGGTTGTTCACCAGAGCACCAGACGGAAGGATGAGAAACAATAGTTGGAAACTGAACAAAGAGAGAAGCAACCTGGAATTAAGGAAAAACTTCCTGACAGTGAGGACAATTAACCAGTGGAATAGCTTGCCCCCATAAGTCGTGAGCGCTCCATCATGGAGATTTTTAAAAAGAGGCTAGACGGTCACTTGTCTGAGATGGTATAGGTTCTCCTGCTTGAGCAGGGGGCTGGACTAGAAAGCCTCCAAGGTCCCTTCCCTATTCTATTCTATTCTATTCTATTCTATTCTATTCTATTCTATTCTATTCTATTCTATTCTATTTTCATGATCCATGTTTGCTGTCTAAACCCAGCCAAATTAAGATTAGCAATAGCTAGAATAATGCTAACCTACTGCCCTTGCAGAATTCCCTGCAGAAAAGAGTCAGTACAGATCTACCCCATTTTAACAAGCTACCTTCTTTCCATGAGTTTTCTGGGATTCTGTGTATTATTGGATTCCTTAATTAAAACGTCTTAATTACTGTGGGTATTTCTTGTGGAGTTTTTAAATCAAACAGTTGCATTTCTGGTGCATGCTAAATATGCTCATTTCCCTTACAAAGCTGTATGTCCCCTTTCTTTCAGGTTTTTCCACTCTTCTTTCACTTCAATTAAAAAAAAAAACCTCCCTTCCAGGGAACCTGATCAGTCCAGGATCTTGCAGGTTCTAAGGAGATGTTTGATACGTTGTAGAGCTCTCGGCAACTGATGTCTCCAAACTGTTGGAGCAGGGAGGTTTCCTGAAAGCACAACATTACATTATACAAACCCTATTGCACCATATCATGATTTCTTTTTTTTTATTATAAGTTTTACAAATTTATTACAATATAAACCCCCACCCCTTCCCCCCTCCCCCACTTTCCAGAACTGATTACAGGGTAACAAATAAACAAACATAATCTAACTAACATAAACCAACTATACTATCAATCAAAACCATAACACACGTTAGCTCCTTCTCAAAACAAATATTAACCAATTAAAACAATAATAATAATATAATTAAAACAATTAATAATTATCTAAAATCTACTCAAAAGCAAGGTAATACTTTTCAGTTTCATATTTCTTTTGAATATAATCAATCCATCTTCTCCAAACCACAATGTATCTTTCTTGTGAATGGTCCTTCAAATAGGCGGAGATTTTTGCCATTTCTGCTAAATTAGACACCTTAAGTATCCATTCTTCCAAAGTAGGCAGTGAGTTTTTCTTCCAATATTGCCCCACCAATAATATTGCAGCTGTTATAAGATTCAACATCAAATTGATTTCTTTAACATCAAAATCTACAATAATACCCAACAAAAATAATTGCAGAGTAAACTTTATCTTTCTCTTAAAAATCTTTTGAATATTTCACCAAATCTTAATCCAAAAAGCTTTAACATCTCTACAGGTCCAGCAGATATGAAAATAAGTTGCATCTAAATTTCCACATCTCCAACATTTGGGCTGTAAATTCGGATACATGCGAGACAACTTTTGGGGATCCAAATGCCGTCTATAAAACATTTTATAAAAATTTTCTCTTAAATTTTGTGCTTGAGTAAATTTTACATTTCTAACCAAATTGTCTCCCATGTATCCAATAAAATTGGATCTTGAATATTTTGAGCCCATTTGACTATACAATCTTTAACTAACTCCGTTTCAGCATCCAATTCTATTAAGGCACTATAAATTCTTTTTATATGAGCTCGACTTTGATCTTTAATCTGTTTTACCAAATTCACATCCTCTAAAGTGATACCAACCTTTTGATCTATACTCTACCTCACTAACAATTGATTATAATAAAACCAAGAATATACAATATTTTCTTGCTTCAACTCGGTTAAGGGCTTTAATTGCCAATGCTGCACAACCAAACTAAGTAATTCCTTGTAAGAAATCTTATCCAAATTTACTCCCGTAGATACTCCCTCTATCACGTGTCCAGGAATCCCCCAAATTGGGATTTCATAATTTAACCTATAATAATATTTCTTCCAGACACGCAACAAGGCACTTCTCAAAATATGGGTTTTAAAAACCTGATCAACTTTTTTATCATAAATTAAATACGCGTGCCATCCATATAATAAATCCCATCCCTCAAGAGCAGTGGTTCTCAACCTTTTTAATGCTGTGACCCCCAACCGGTCGTAAGTCGAGGACTCCCCAACCGGTCGTAAGTCGAGGACTACCCAACTGGTTGTAAGTCGAGGACTACCCAACTAGTCGTAAGTCGAGGACTACCCAACTGGTTGTAAGTCGAGGATTTTCCCTGCCCAGGAGCACCGCACATGCGTGGTGCCGCCCCCTGCACCGGATGAGGCGTAGCTGGCAAGCGGCAGAGACAGAGCAGGCCGACCACCGGCTGGGCCACCAGCTGGCCACCAGCTGGCCCAGCCCAAGGGAGGTAAGGCACCCGCTGGGCCCCATGCGCGCCAGCAACCCTCCCTGTGCCCGTCGGTCTCCCACCTCCCACCCCTGGCCCTCTTTTACTTACATTTTTAGTAGTTGCTCAGCAGGGAGGGGTGGAAACTTCCAGACAGCTTGCAGCACCGTTTGCAGAATGGGACTTTTGGCGGGCTCAGCAGGGCAGAGACAGCCTGGACAATTCCGATTAGTTTTTGAAAGCCAATAGAATTAGACTCTATTCAAGAGAGTCTATTCTATTGGCTTTCAAAAGCCAATAGAATAAAAGGGAGTAGCACAGCTAAGGAAAAGGGGAAAAAATGGCGGACTGCGCTGTTTGGCGACCCCCGTGAAATGGTCGTTCGATCCCAAATGGGGTTGTGACCCACAGGTTGAGAACCGCTGCTCAAGAGAAAGAATATTTTTATTTGTTAAGTTGAGCTACTGCATCATAGTACAATTTTAAATTGGGCGCCTTTAGTCCTCCTCTTTCCCGTGTATCCTGCATAATTTTGAATTTAACTCTCGGCTTTTTCCCTGCCCAAATGAATTTGTTAATCCCCTTTTGCCATTCCTCCAGATTAGCATCTTTTTTCAAAATAGGTATCATCTGAAATAAAAAAAGAAAGTTTGGAAGTATATTCATTTTAACTGCCGAGATTCTCCTCAACAAAGATAATTGTAATTTTTTCCAATCATTTAAGTCCTTTTGCACTTTTACCCATGATGTCTCATAGTTATTTTTATACAATTTAACATTAGAAGCTGTTATACATACTCCTAAATATTTAACCTTTCTCACTATTTCAAAACCTGTTAATTTAACCATAATATCCTTTTCCTTCATAGACATATTTTTCGATAATATTTTAGTATTATTATTTACCTTAAAACCAGAAACCTCTCCGTACTGAATTAAAATTTCAACCAAATCCCTAACCGAATCTGTCGGTTGAGATAATGTCACAACCAAATCATTGGCAAAAGCTCTCAACCTATAATCATTCTTATTTATTTTTATTCCCTTTATACAAGGTGACTCCCGAATTTTGATAAGTAAAATCTCCATTGTTAAAACAAATAACAATGGTGATAAAGGACATCCCTGTCTTGTACCCTTTTCAATTTTAAATGCTTCTGTTAATCCCCCATTAACTATGATTTGTGCAGATTGTTGTTGATATATAGCCTTAAGGGCAGATAAAAATTTATCTCCAAAATTCATTTCCTCTACTACTCTGAATAAGAATTGCCAATCTAATTGATCAAAAGCTTTTTCAGCATCTAAAAAAATCAAAGCCGCGGGAATTTGATTGTTCTTGTCTAAATACTCAATTAGATTAACAATTTGTCTAACATTATATTTCATATATCTTCCAGTTATAAATCCAGATTGATCACTATGAATCAATTGCTTCAAAACTCGCATTAATCTATTTGCCAATATTTTTGAAAAAAATCTTATAATCTGTATTCAAAAGAGATATAGGCCTATAATTTTTGGGCTGGGTCAAATCTTGGTCCTCCTTTGGAACCAATGATATAAAAGCCCTTCTCCATGATGGAGGTACCTCTGCTCCCAACAAAATACTGTTAAAAAGTTCCTTCAATGGTTCTATCATTTCTTCAGATAACATTTTATAGTAAATTGCTGTTAATCCATCTGTACCTGGAGCCTTACCAACTTTTAATTGTTTAATTGCCCAAACAATCTCTTCAGAAGTAATTAAACCATTAATCTCATCTCTTTGATCAATAATAAGTTTAGGAAAATGTGATTCCTGTAAGTATTTTTCTATATCTGAAACTTGTATGCTTTCACTAGCATATAACTTTGAATAAAAATCTAAAAAACTCCTTTTAATCAAATTTTGTTGATAAACTTCTTTACCTTTATAGTTTATTTTCTCTATAATCCTTGATTTCTGTTTCTTTCGTAGTTGGTAAGCCAACCACCTACCAGGTTTGTTTGCATTGCAAAATATATTATGTTTCATATACCTCAAATTAATTGCAATCTGATCAGCTATTAACATATTAAATTGCTCCTTAAGCAAGATAATAGAAGCCTTTAAATTATTGTCCAATGGATTTCATGTAAGAGCCTTTTCCTTAGATTTAATCTCTACTTCCAACTCTTTATGTTTCTGCATCCGTTTGCGTCTATGTGCATTATTCATATGAATCAAGACCCCTCTCATATATGCTTTACTGGCATCCCATACCATTGGCATCGAAGTACCCTTATGCATATTCAAAAGAAAAAATCCCTTTAAATCAGTGGTTCTCAACCTTTTTAATGCCGCGACTCCCAACCGGTTGTAAGTCGAGGACTACTCAACTGGTGCAGCACTGTTTGCAGAATGGGACTTTTGGCAGGCTCAGCAGGGCAGAGACAGCCTGGACAATTCCTACTGGCTTTTGAAAGCCAATAGAATTAGACTCTATTCTATTGGCTTTCAAAAGCCAAAAGAATAAAAGGGAGTAGCACAGCTAAGGAAAAAGAGAAAAAAATGGCGGACTGCGTTGTTTGGCGACCCCCATGAAATGGTCGTTCAACCCCAAATGGGGTCCCGACCCACAGTTTGAGAACCACTGCTTTAAATAATCTCTACATCTCTGTACATTCCCCTCATATCTAAATAAATTTTCATTCAATCTCCAAGTCCTTCTATTCCCATCTCCAGTAGATAACTCCATCCATACAGGACTATGGTCTAACAATATTCTGGGGACTATCTTAGCATTCTTCACCCTAGAAAAAAGATCATTAGTAATTTAAAAAAAGTCAATTCTGGAGTACGACTGATGCCTGTCCGAAAAAAAGGTAAAATCTCTTTCTTCCATATTTCGTTCATGCCAAATGTCTCTAAGTTCCAAATCATCCTTTAAATAAATAAAAAAAACTTTAGGTAAATTTGCATGATTAGGAGATTTAAAAGAACCCTTCTTGTCTTTGCTTGAATCTAAAATACCATTCCAATCTCCCATCATAATTACTGATTTGTAATCCAATTGAATTATTTTCTGATGTATCAATTTATAAAAATATTTTTGTTGCTGATTAGGAGCATATAGTCCAATGACAAGACTTCTCTTGGCATTTAATAATAATTTAATAATAACATATCTTCCTTGTGGATCAGAATCAATTAACTTCGGTGATAAGTCTTTCCTCACATAAATGACTACTCCTGCTTTTTTCTTCGGAGCAGAGGCTGTAAAGTGTATTCCCAGCCGGGAATTAATCAAATATTTTTCATCCTTTAAAGCAATATGAGTCTCTTCCAAACATATAACATCATTCTTATGTTGTTTCAAGTAGTAAAATACTTTCTTTTCTGTGGTGAATTCAAGCCATTAACATTCCATGTCAGGAACTTTGCCATCTCTAGTGGCTTGAAGCCTTTGGAACACTGCATCTAAATCTGCAGTTGATGACCTCTTCGGTCTTGTTCCTCCCACTGGCTCAGAGGTAGCCACCTGTAATTGTAATTACAATTGTAATTCCAGCATCTACCTTTTGTTGTTCTTTTTCTCTACGTTTATGGGCTGCACGAGTCTTCTCTGTTCCCTTGGATCTTCTCTTATCTCCAAACACTGCTGCATAGATTCAACCAACAACTCTTCTCCTACTAATGGCATTGATCCTGCATCCAACTGTCCTTCAGACTTACTTTCATTTCTTCTAGATCTTGGAGATGGTGGTGCACCTGCCTTCAGAACAGAAACATAAAAATCTCTTGCTTTTAAAATTGTATTAAGTCTATAATGTGTTCCAACATAATTCACCACTATGCCAACAGGTACATCCCATCTAAATTGAATCTGTCGTTTCTTAAGCTCCTCAGCCAAAAAAGCAAAGTCCTTTCTTCTTCTAAGAATTTTTGGAGGTATTTCTTTTAAAATTATAACATCTTGAGCTGCAATTTGAAATCTTTGCTTATAAAAAGCCTGTATAATTTCATTACGAAGTGATCTCCTGGAAAAATAAATGACCACATCTCTTGGTAAATTTCTCTGCTTCGCAATCCATGAATTAACTCTAAAGGTTTTTTCTATATCTCTCAGCATTTCTTCAAATCCACATCCCAAAATGGATGCTAATTCTGCTGCAGTCTCTTCTTTCAAATTCTCTTGCACATTCTCCTTCAACCCTCTTATTCTCAAAGCAAACTCCATATCTCTGTATTGTGACATTATAATTTCATTCTGTGCTGCATCCACATTATTTTCAACTCTTTCAACTCTTCCTTCTAATCTTTCAACATTTCCAACCACCTCATCCACCCTATCATCCAGGCGTTCTATGTGGGCCGCAAGCCCCTGAAGAGCCAGCACAATATCTTCCCTCATCTGATGATTTTTCTGCTCCAAAAGTTCTGCTGTCTCCAACTTAATCTTTTGCACAGTTTTCTCCAAAGCATCCTGTACAACATTCTCTACAACATTCTGTATATCTTTAAGTGTGAGTACTTGAGATGGGGGAGAGGGTGGAGGAGACTTAAGCTTAGGTTGCTGTATAGTCTGTGTTACTGGAGAGGGAATTGAAACTTTAGAAAGAGAAGAAATTCCATGGCGTTTTGAAGCCATTTTAAAAAACAAGAGATGAGAAAAAAAAGAAGAAAAAAAAGAAAAAAACCACTTCTTATAACAAAATAAAATAAAGGGGTAATAAAAACAACTCCCCTTACTCAAAAAAGAGAAAAACTCTTTAACTAAGCAAAGTCTGTTACATTATTGAAACTTTGTTGCCAAGTAAAAGTCCTCAAACAAAGAAACAGGATTCCTCCGCCATTTTTCCTTTCACTCCAATCGTTAAAATAATAGTTGGAGAAGACAATATTTCTTTCTTGAGTTAAAGTTAAAATTCAGCACAGTTCTGATCCTCCTGAACAACTCTGTCTGCTTTAAATTTTACTTACAGTTCTTCTTATGTAGCAGATGTGGAAGCAGCGTCTAGCTTCGTTCTCCGCTGGAGAACAAAGGCATCTTGATATGCGGAGTTATTCCAGACTCCAAAGGAGCTCTCACCTTTCGTCTCCCCAAAAATAATCTCTGGGAGACTAGAGGAGCTCGACTTCTATCCGGGAAAAAACTCACCTTCTTTCCTTTGCCCGGGAAGAAAGTTCCAAGCCACAAAACAGCTGATAGTCGCTGTCTTGCTGGCTCTTACACAATCCCGAGATGGGCGGCTAAAAAAAAAGCCGCCATTGACGCGGCAAATGCCACCGGAAGTCCACCATATCATGATTTCTGTTATGCCTTTCAATGATTAGCTTTTAATTATGGTTTCTTGAAAAGGCCAATGTGATTGGTCTCACATTACACACTAATCCAGAAGAAGACTTAGTTTTATGTGAGAACCTGGCCAAACTGTGCTCATGTGAACTCATGTCAGAGCCCTAAGGTCCTTCTTAGCTCTGCAGACTCTCAAATGAGTTACTACAAAATTAGTTCTGGAGCACAGCTGAAGACCAAATCATGCAAATTTAAAGGGTTCAGTGTTGCCTATTTATTATTTCGCTACATTTTCCCCACAGGTGCAAAATGCCAGTAATTTGTTGATCAAGCCTCTGGAAAAATTCCGTAAGGAGCAAATTGGATTCACCAAAGTAAGTTTTGGGTCTTTTGCCCCCATTTTACTTATAGCATAACTGTATTAAGATGGGGCTGATGTGATTCTTTTGTGTGATTCTCAATACTCATTCAAAATATCTCTAGCCAGTTCCTAAAAAGAAATAAATTGCAGAGCAGTGTCTTGGATAGCTACATTTATTAATAGTTATGTATTTTTATAATTTTAAAAATTATGATGATGTTATAACTTTGCTCTTTCTATATTGTGAGAATATGCAGATCCTGTGCGAAGACTGTGAATATTGTAAAAATAGCTGAATAAGTGCTAATATCTTTGCATTTGCCTTCTGGGAAGTCACAGAACTAACCCTCACATTTGGTTATTTGTTAAATGCCACTTCTTACTTTGTTGAGAGTGAGTTTCTCATTTTAAGGAGCTCCTTGGAGGTGAGGGATCTTTTCCACTTTCAGCCTCTCCGTTTGGGCCAGCTTGACCCACGGACACTTGCAGAGGCGGATCCCCTTCCTAGAACCCAGACAAGCAGCTCAGCTTTGCTGGATTTCGGGGTGAGAAAGAAGTACAAAGGCCTCCTTCTCTCTCTTGGGGTACCTTATTGTTTATTCCTTTTTAGTTTGGGGGCAAGGCAGAGTGGCATGGCATGACTCCTGCAATGTCTAGAAAAACAGGAGATGGTGATGGAAAGGGGCAGCAGCAGTCTGTAAATAGGCGGACGGGGGAGATGACGGAAAGGGGGGAATGAAGCAAAACTTAGTTCCAAGAATTTGCAGTCCAGAAAATTCCTTTTTTTTTTTTTTACCAGAATTAAACATGGCCATAAATAAGACCTTCTTGTGAACATTTTACAAATGACATTTTAAAAATTATTGATAGTTCCATTCTTGGTGCAGCAAAATGCTTTCCAAAGGTCCATAATAATTAATTGACCTGGATGTGGTGGAACTCCTAGTGGTTTCTCAAAGTTTCTCCCTCTTTCATTGCTACTCAGAACACTGCTCGATTTTGGAAGAAAATAAATGTGGGAACGGTCTGGCTAAAGAATGGCTTTAAGGGGGTGTTCCATTTAAAATGAATTCTACATCTCTCTCCCTGAAGAACATCTATTTGGGTTAAATCAAACCCAGACATACTTTTTACTAAAAATAATTGTGATTGAATCTCCCCAGTGTGTGAAAAAATTGTGATGGAGGTAAGTAAAATAACCTTCCTGGTTAATAATTCCTCTGGCTGACCCCGGCACATGCTGGATGCCCCCTTTTCTGAACCGATTTCTCCCTACTTTATGGCTCTGGCTCCATTCCTTTGGGGTTTTTTTTGGGGGGGGGAGATTTTCTATATAAGGCTCCCTTTTTAGTAGGACAGTCCTTGGCGTTGAAGGCAGCCTACTCCTCTTGTGGTCCAACGCTTGGGGAGGGGGTGGTTAGCTCAGCAGCTTCCTGTGGTCAGCTGGCGTGGGTGATTCACGAATGCTGCATTTTTAAAAAGAGGATCTGATTTGCAGAATTTATCTATTTAGTCATATGGCATAGAGGTTAAAATGCCCAGGTTAAGAATGTCAGGCTTAAGAACAACCTCTAGATGCAATTGGCATTTTCCTTCCTTGAGCCAACAAACTGCTGAAAAATGCTTTCAGCCGTGCATTTTTAATATTCAGCTGGTTTTCATCAGTTTCGTTCAAGGAAAGGCAACCAGAGCAATAGGTAGCCCACTTACAAATACAAGTTCCACCTAAAGTCCAAATTCGGGCTAAAGGCAGAGTTAGGAATGGAACTCATGCTGAAGCATAGGCCGGCCTCTACGCCCCTCCACCACCAGCCCCAGAGGTTTGGCTCGTGGCCGAAAGGTCGAGAAAAAGTGAAGAACATCTGTGTTTGTTCCCTTCTAAACTTGTGAATCAGCGTCATGGGTATCGTTATAGTGTTCTTCCTATAGGGACTCCTGATAGTTATTCAAAAAATGTGAAGAAGTCTGGTAGCATCTTTTCTGACTAACAAAAGTCATAAGCTTTTGTGAGCAATAGCTCATGTCATCAGAGGTATCGTTGGCAATATTGTTTTAAATTCAGGGTCAGTCTGAGGAAATGCACTCACAAAAGCTTTTAATAAAACATTTTGGCGTGAACAGATGAACAGACTCCTGATTCTTGGCTACCACGGACTAGTACGGCTCTCTCCTGATTCATAATATTTCTTTTAAGCAAATACTGAGGTAGAGCAGTTATCTGCTTCCTTTTATCAGATTAAAACCTAGATATTCTTTAGATAGCAAAATTCATCCCTGGGATTTATTTTTAATAAATAGCTTTATCAGATAGCTGCTTGTGAAATGAAAATATAATGATATATTACGCATATTTGCTATGTGATTATGGCAAGCATAACCTGTAGCAGAAAAAGTATTTTATTTCAAGGAGTGATGAGAAACCTCTGGGCCATTTTGGGACACCAACAGAGTTTTGATCACGAGAGTTATATGTGTGATAATGACACTCATTTTTCTTTGGAGAAACTTTTACTCTGAAAATTGGTGGTAAATTGCAAAGTTTGTACCAAAGCTGAGATCATGACTTTACATCAGCTGTGTCTATGCCTTTTTATTTGATGGAATCCATGTCAGAATTAAAACATGTACAGTGAGGGAAAAATTATTTGATCCCTGTTGATTTTGTACATTTGCCCACTGACAAAAAATGATCAGTCTATCATTTTAATGGTAGGTTTATTGTAACAGAGAGAGACAGAATAACAACAAAAATATCCAGAAAAATGCATTTCAAAAAAGTTATCAGTTGATTTGCATTTTAATGAGTGAAAGAAGTATTTGACCCCTTTGCAAAACATGACTTAGTACTTGGTGGCAAAACCCTTGTTGGCAATCACAGAGGTCAGATGTTGCTTGTAGTTGGCCACCAGGTTTGCACACATCCCCAGAGGATTTTGTCCCACTCCTCTTTGCAGATCCTCTCCAAGTCATGAAGGTTTTGAGGCTGACATGTGGCAACTCGAACCTGCAGCTCTCTCCACAGATTTTCTATGGGATTAAGGTTTGGAGACTGGCTAGGCCACTCCAGGACCTTAATGTGCTCTTCTTGAGCCACTCCTTTGTTGACTTGGCCGTGTGTTGTGGGTCATTGTCATGCTGGAATACCCATCCGTGATGTATTTTCAATGCCCTGGCTGAGGGAAGGAGGTTCTCACCCAAGATTTGACGGTACATGGCCCCATCCATCATCCTGTTGATATGGTGAGGTTGTCCTATCCCCGTAGCAGAAAAACATCCTCAAAGCATAATGTTTCCACTTCCATGTTTGACGGTGAGGATGATATTCTTGGAGTCACAGGCAGCATTCCTCCTCCTCCAAACACAGTGAGTTGAGTTGATGCCAAAGATTTTGATCTCATCTGACCACAACACTTTCACCCAGGTCTCCTCTGAATCATTCAGACATTCACTGACAAACTTCAGATGGGCCTGTATATGTGCTTTCTTGAGCAGAGGGACCTTGCAGGCGCTGCAGGATTTCAGTCCTTCATGGCGTAGTGTGTTACAGTTGTTTTCTTGGTGACTATGGTCCCAGCTGCCTTGAGACCATTGACAAGATCCTCCTGTGTAGTTCTGGCTGATTCCTCATCATTCTCATGATCATTGAAACTCCACGAGGTGAGATCTTGCATGGAGCCCCAGACTGAGGGAGGTTGACAGTTATTTTGTGTTTCTTCCATTTGCGAATAATCGTTGTCACCTTCTCACCAAGCTTCTTGGCAATAGTCTTGTAGCCCATTCCAGTCTTGTGTAGGTCTTGTGCCTGACATCCTTGATCTCGACCATGGTGGAGAATTTGGAATCTAATTGATTGATTGCTTCTGTGGACAGGTGTCTTTTATACAGGTAACAAACTGAGATTAGGAGCACTCCCTTTAAAAGGGTGCCCCTAATCTCAGCTCATTACCTGTATAAAAGACACCTGGGAGCTAGAAATCTTGCTGATTGATAGGGGATCAAATATTTATTTCACTCATTAAAATGCAAATCAATTGATACCTTTTTTGAAATGCATTTTTCTGGATTTTTTTGTTATTCTGTCTCTCACTGTTACAATAAATCATTAAAATTATCGATTGATCATTTCTTTGTCAGTGGGCAAACATATAAAATCAGCAGGGGATCAAATAATTTTTTTCCTCACTGTAATGTATTTTTATTAAAATCTCAAAAATACTTTTCAAGAGGATATTTCTGGAATATTTCAAGCATGGACTTAAGAAATAAATTCTGAAAAGTCCCATCAGTGGATTTATGACCTTAAAAATGGTAAAATGGTGTCTACAGATTTAAGATTCAGGTTGATTCATCAAAAAAATATATTTAGGGTGGATTGGAGTCCATGAAGAATGTATTTGAAAGTATAGATATCAGATTTTCTATGCTGGAGATATAAAAAATGGCAGGTTCCTTGACCCACTTGAATATGGTTATATGATCAGTTGGCATCTTTTTGGGATAGCATATTCATGTATAGAAGCAGATTTGTAGGAAAATCTTTATGTTAACATAATGTTATATACCAAAGCTTTGGAATTTGATTGTTTATCAGGATTTACGGTTGTATTGATCATAGGGATGGCAAGAAGGATCATACTGAGAAATTGGTAATTTGATATTCCAGATGTCACGGAATGGTTATTGGAAATGTGTAATGGATCTGTTGTCAACGCTGCTAACATCAGATGTTCTTGCTTTGACAACAGATGGAAATGTAGCCATCTTTTCTCTTTTGCTTTTAGAGTTAGATGATGCTGGGAGGGGGGATGTGGATGAGAGTCCGATTAATCATAACAATAATAACTCAGCTGTGGGAATCAAGGTTATTGTGCCCAGAGCTGATAAAGATTTGACGAGCTGGATTGCTGGGGAGAAAGCCCATGTTTCAAGCTAATTGGGATATGTGATTTATGACTATTAATTGGAGGAAGGAATTGTGCTTTGCTACTTTGTGCAGAGGGGAGAATTCAGTTTTTGGCTTTAACTATGTCAGTGGTTCTCAACCTTTTTAATGCCGTGACCCCCAACCGGTCGTAAGTCGAGGACTACTCAACCGGTCGTAAGTCGAGGACTACTCAACTGGTGCAGCACCGTTTGCAGAATGGGACTTTTGGCGGGCTCAGCAGGGCAGAGACAGCCTGGACAATTCCTATTGGCTTTTGAAAGCCAATAGAATTAGACTCTATTCAAGAGAGTCTATTCTATTGGCTTTCAAAAGCCAATAGAATAAAAGGGAGTAGCACAGCTAAGGAAGAGGGGGAAAAAATGGCGGACTGCGATGTTTGGCAACCCCAAATGGGGTCCCGACCCACAGGTTGAGAACCACTGAACTATGTAGTGCTGATGCTTTGTTTCTCGAATAAAAGATTCTTTAAGATAAACAATGCCTCAAAGTTCTTTTGAAGAGTTTAATCAGTCAGAACCATGACATCTGTTTTGGAAAAGGCAGTATTTTGTACAGTTATATTATTTGTTACTATGGCAGAAAGGTAATGAAATCTTAGAATAATATTCTGTTCATTCACAGTAGCGAATTCATTAGTAAGTGTTGTTTACCAGTCTTCTGCTTCCTAGGCCACAACTGTAACCACTATACCAAACTGGGTCTTATATCGTAATCTGTAAAGTCTATAAACTATAGTTTTAATAATAATAGAAATTACAATTCATATAGTAAATTCTAAGGGTTTAAGAGTTCGTTTGTGGTTAATAATCTGTATAATTTTGTTATTAATCTGCTATTCTATCATTTTAATTCTTATTCCTGGACTGAATGCAATTTAACGTTTTGCACTGGGTCTCTGTTAAAGATAAATTGTTTTTTGGCACAGCAGAATAAACAAAGGTGAGATACAGAAGATGGGCATTCAGCTCAGAGGTGATCATGAACATTCTGGGCAAATCCTAGGAAAAATTAATCTGAGAATCCTCCATTCACAGCGCTCATTAGTTAAGTTCAAGCATAGTTGTAAGTGTGTGTGTGTAAACCAAAACCCTGTTATACTTTGTGTCTGAGGAAGCATCCCCCAACCAGAAATGGGATTATATGAAAATAATATTAGCAAAGTCCTTGAGCAAAATCAGAACAATCTTCCTTCCTCTCTGGACATCTAAGTTTTAACGGGTCAAATGAATTCTGCTTTTGGCTCTTCATTTGTGCTCAGTGGATCCCAGCAGAAACTTGTCCAAATTCTCTCTCCGTAGGAAAGGAAGAAAAAGTTTGAGAAGGATGGGGAGAAGTTTTACTCCATGTTGGACCGCCACTTGCATTTATCTTCCAAGAAAAAGGAATCTCAACTGCAAGAGGTAAAGGGCAGACTGATGGTTGGGTGGGTGGTTAGAGAACTTTGTTTGAGAGAAAGGCATCTTCATGTAGCTGCTGTGATTTATTTATGTCCTACCATTTCTTCAGGAAATATAGACACTGGCATCGCTCTGCATTATTCCTGTGGTTCTTGTTCCTTTTCTGCCTGCCAGCAAGTTTTTCCCCACCCCAGAGTTCTCCCATCAGTGGATCAGGTCCACTGACTTTGCTGCCTCACACTACCCACCCCGCCAGGCAAACGGATTAGCATTCAGGTTATCAATCAAGGCTTGACAGTTATCTGTTTGAACTGATATACCAGGCCATAATCCTACAGCTATTGCACCAATTACATCTGCTTATTTCAACACTTCTCTGGCAAACAAAAACATTCTGGGCTTTTTATCATTAATGGCAGGCCAAAAACGAACAGGAGCCATCTCTGCAACAACTTTGTCAGTTAAATTGGTCTGAGAAAGCAGTGGCTGGACCTAAGTCAGCCAGTGAGTTTTGTTGGCTAAGAGTGGACTAAGCTTGGATTTTGCTAGTCTTAGCCCAGCACCTCCCACCTGGCCTGGCTTCCACATCCATGAGCAATGCCAAGAGCTGGACCCAATTTGTAAATGAGTTTGGAGAGCCAGTTTGGTCTGGCGGTTAAGGCTCCAGGCTAGAAAGCGGGAAGTGGTGAATTCAAATCCCACCTTAGCCATGAAAGCCAGCTGGATGACCTTAGACCTGTCACTCTCTCAACCCAACCCACCTCCCAGGGTTGTTGTGGGGAAAATAGGAGGAAGATGTGTCGGATATGTTCGCTGCCTTGAGTTTTTTGTAAATGTAATAAAAGTGGAATATAAATAAAAATTCACAAACTGGCAAAATTGTGTGTTCAGTAATAGAGAAAATTAGTTGAGCTTTTTATTTACTTTCCCCCTATTTGTTATGTAAAAATTGTTGATTTCTGTTGCTTCAATTTGTATGCTTTTCAAATAGGAATTCTGGCTAGTATAGCTAATACAGTTTGTTCTTGGGAAACAATTCAAAAACACACGGTGTTTTCTGTTCTGGGATACATTCCTCTCTCTTTCTACTTTTACAAATAGTGTTCAGCTGCTCATGGATTTATAGCTCCCTTAAATGCAGCAGAAGGATTGTGTAGGATTTCTTTTCTTTCTTTTTTTCTGTTTAGGCTGATTTGCTGGTTGATAAAGAGCGACACATTTTTTTTGAATCTTCCCTGGAATACGTGTATCAAATCCAAGAAGTGCAGGAGAGCAAGAAATTCAATATTGTGGAGCCTGTAAGTCTGGTCCCAGTTTAAAGAGATTCTTTAATTCACAGACTGGCTGCTAAGGGCAGTCCTTGACTTAGGACTGTAATGGAGTCTGCCAGTTATGGCCATAAGTTGTGGCAGTTGTAAAGCAGGTCAACACGTGACCGACTAGATTTCACAACCTTTTTAAAGTTGTGTCAGAACTTCAGAACTGGGTAGATAAGTACCTTTTGGGCGGTCATTAAGTGGCTGTTCATAAGTTGAAGACTGCCTGTACTCTTCGTTGTAAGCCTTTACAATTATCTGTTTCAGAAATGCTTTTATTCTTAAAGAGAAAGGAAAGAAAAGGTGAAAAAAGTAAATAAAAATTTTCAGGAAGGTGAAATCGGTCCTCAGTAGTCTTTTGCATTTTCTTTTTCTTTTATTTTGCTGTAAGTGGAACTCTTGGTTGTAAAGTGATCAAAAGCAGGAAACTGAAATGTGCACATGTTTTACACAGAAATAAATAGTTACATCCCATTTAGTAATGGTAGAAAATTGGCTCAGTTCCATTCTTTATAAACTTTATAAGCTTAAGTCTGCATAAAAATTGGTTATCTGTGCCAGCTATTTCCCAAAGTGGCAAAAGAGGGCTCAAAAGACATACCTACCAACACTGTTATAGTCAAACGTTGACTTAGAGAAAATATATAATACATTATGCAGAATTAAGGGCAAAAACCTATTTCACACAATTGTAGATGCACAAAGGTTGAGGCCTTGTTAAGGGAGAGTAGGTGAACTTGTGTTTCCTGATCAAGTGTGAATGTGATCAGAATCTCTCCATTGTCAGGCACCCGGGATGTGATCTGTGACGACAATCAGCCCTGCTTGGCCAATGTTGAAATCAGTTCTAATTTGTTGCAAAGTCGTTTGGCAGCATGTTCCTCCTCCAGAGGCCCAGTGCCATTTTTGGCGTGGTCCATGGCTTTTGCCTGTACAATTTTTAAAATATTCTTATCATTCTTCCGTGCACAGGTATTGGCTTTTCTTCATAGCCTCTTCACTTACAACAACCTGACTGTGGAGCTCACACAAGATTTCCTTCCGTACAAGCAACAGCTTCAGCTCAGTTTGCAAAATGTAAGTGAATTTCCAATATTCCCAGTGTCTTCCCACTTCTTTTTAATTGGAGAAGCAGCATTTCTTAGTGACACTCTTATTCTCGCCACTGACTTTTAGGCTGGACCTGCAAGTTTTAACTCACTTATTTTAAAATACAAGGAATCGGCTATGTTTAGAGAGCACCTGGTCCTGTTTTCAACCTTTTTTTAACCCGAGACGGGAACATCTGAGAACCCCTACCTGTGGCCTCAATTGATCCATGGGGCCTGATGAATTTATCTGCTGAAACTGCTCTGAGGCCTCCCTCAGATATTCTGGGCCTTCCCTAAAGAGGGTGGGGCAGCCAAGGAGTGCCTCGGACAGTCTCTTGGTCAGCCAAGGACACCAGGCGTACACTAGCAGGGATCCTAGCTGCAGCACTTACCTTCCCTGGAAGAGGGAAAATAGTGATCCTGGTGCCCTTCCCAAGTGGACCTGTTCCTCCACTTCTCCAACCTGGGGAAGGGAGAAATGGCTGTCCAGAAAAGAATCTGGTTGTGCTGATTCTGTGCCTCTTCCTTCATAGGAAGCTGGTGGGTTTCCATACAAGGGACTTCTGGAGAGGGGCAGACCTGCCATACCTCCAGTTCTTGCCCAGCCCAGTGGGAGAGACCCTGGTTTCAGAACAGCTTTGAACCTAGGATCCAGGCTCTGCCCTCTTTCCCCAGGTTCCAGGGAAGGGCAAATCAAATACATTGAGCCTCTTTGGATAAATATTCTTCCCGGATGTTCAAAGGTTTTGTTTTGTTTTGTACTTGGGGAAAAAAAACCCCACCCTCCCTGTACAGGCAGGATGCAAAAGTATGCTTGGTTGTTTAAAATATTTAAAAACTATCCCTTTGGCTAAACTTTTGGTAAGACACTATGATTATCATCCATTTATGTTAAAGCTCCAGGATGGAAAGTCGACTCTTCCACTGTTCTTTGCGGAGGCACCTTCTCAGAGCAGCCCCACTGATCTTAGGATGTGTGACGCACCTTCACTTTGTAGAGGTGGCTCTACAAAGCATTCTTTGCTTAAAATGATTGCTAGGTTGGCCGATGAAGATTAGCCTTCTTCTCTGGCTCTTTCATGGAAGACCACTGAAGTATGCCATTGGCCCTTTGCTCCCCAAATATGAATTAAGTCTTTTCTCCCATTGCTCCATAGACAAGGAATCATTTCAGCAGCACTCGGGAAGAGTTGGAAGACCTCAAGAAAAGAATGAAAGAAGCCCCACTGACCTGCAAATTACCTGGCAAATCAACTATTGAGGGATACCTCTATTCACAAGAAAAATGTAAGAGGCAGAGTTCCTTTCTTATTTTAAACGGGGTTCCTACAGAATGGAATGCTGAAAGTTCTGGAATGAAAATAAGAGAAGAGTCACTCCTTGTGACTGTGGCTAAAGGTCGAAGAACTTGGAAATAAGTGAACTCTGCTCTCCCACTTGCCTCCTTGCAGTCAACTAAAGGTCCCCGGGCCCGGTGATCTCATCAAAATTCACCTTTTTATCAAGCCTAAAACGAATTGAAATGAAACGAGGATGGAAGATTGGGGGGACTGGGGGCTGGGAGGGCAAAACCATTCAAAATGAACCTGGGAGGTTGGGGCCTTGACTGGCCCCGTTCAAACCCTGATGGTGATGTTCCCACCCAGCTGTGCCCAGCTCTTGGCCAGGACTCTCCCCGCCTTCCGCCCATGCCAGGGTTTAAGCCCGGCTCCCTCCCTCTTCTGTCCAAACAGAGGCAGATCTCTTGCACCACTGATGGGGACTTAGCTAGAATCCTCACTATTGCTTTCAAAACATTTTTACCAAGGATACAGGAAAATGAGGAAAAACTAAAATGGAATCGTTTTCTGCTTCCCTGTGTTACAGATAGTCCTCAGCTTAGGACCACAATGATGACCAGAGCTTTTGTTGCGAAGCAGTTTGGTCATTAAGTGAGACATCATGTGACCTTGTCCAATTTTATGACCTTTTTCCCACTTCCCCCGCTGATTGTGCTCGGCAGAAGGGAGGATGGCAAGTGGCAGTCATGTGAGCCCAGGAGGGTGCAACTGTCATATGCGGTCACTAAATAAATAATTGTAATTGTAAATCGTAAATAATTGTAAGTTGAGGACTGTCTGTATTTCCCTAGGCTAAACTCCCTCCACTTGGGATCTTCGCTGCCAAGTGGGGGGCTCATGGGGGGAGCTCAAGCCCTTCTCCCCTGAAGCCCTGGGGAGCCGCCTTTCCCAGGCAGTCTGCCCACGAGTGCGGCCCATCCCTGGCCAAAGGAAGGGGCCGTGCGAGACCACAGAGAAAAGTGGCACCTTCAAGAAGAGGGACTTCACTCTTGTGAAAGTTTTTGGGTTGTGTTGCCCATCCTCAGTTCTCCAGTTTCTCACAATATTCCTCCTGCACAATATCTCCTCACTGGCATAACTTGGCTAGAATCTAACTGATATTTACTCTGCTGCTTGCCATATTTCTCAGATATTCCAGCAGTTCCTCACATCTTCTGAATTCTTCTTGTTATTATTATCATATTTTTATCCCACCTGTATTTGTTTGTGTATGTGTAAAGTGTGAACTCAAGATGACAAACATACCTGTAAGGACCCACCCCACTTTGCATCTTAAGAAGACAGAACTCTTGGAATGATTCTTCCAACAGGCATCCTTTATTAAGAGAAAATGGTTGCAGGCGTTCTAGACAGGACTTGGGGTCCAAGCTCTCCAATTCAAGGTTTTAAGGGGTTCCCCAGTAGCCCCACCCAATCAACCCCCTCTTTCAGCGACAGTCTCAGGCATTACACTTCCACCCCCTTTTCATTACTGCCCGGCTGGATGGAGACTTCAAAGAAACTACATGAAAGGAAAACGGCCCCATTCTTATGGTTAGTTCTTTTGCAATACACACATTCAGTTCCTTAGAAGTATACTGAAGGAAGTGAGGGCCATAAAGCCCCTTTGTTCTCCCCCTTCTCTCCCTCTTATGGCAGAATCCAGAGAAGGCAGAATTGGGGTTTTCTATGTTTGATAACTAAAGATGAAATATAATTGGATTCTGACATCATACCTAATACTCCTGCCACCTATCCCACCATCCCCCACAACCCCGGGAGGTGGGTTGGGTCAAGAGAGAGTGACCGGCCCACTTACACAGCCCTGCCCTCTCTCCTGTGCAGAATTTCAATATAGGACACATTGAAATGGAGGGTTATCATCTGTCTACTGAGATCTTTTGGCCTATCGGTTCAAGGTTATGTTCGAAGGTCTTTTGGAAGGCTTTCTGGTTTCTCCATCTCTATCGTCAATGTTGGTACTCTTTTTGTCTCTGAATTTCTTTCTTAAGAACCTCCTGGGAGCATTGTCTTTCTTGGCTCTGGCTTCTCTTTTTGTAATTCCCCTGTTTTGTTCCCGAATATGACGAATAAGGCATTAGTAAACTAGGTAGCGGGTTCCTCTGTAAATGCTACCAGTATACTACTAAGGGAAGGCACTCCAGTTTTTCTTGATTCTCCAGAATGAAGGGCGGAGCTTAGTTCTCTTGAGTGAAGCCCAAAGAGGAACTGAGAAGCTGCAGGGTCTTTCTAACATCTGGGTCTGGCCTTCTTTCGGGGAGAAATCATTATTACCAAAGAGAATTATGGGATTCTGCCCTAAAGACCGCTTTTAACCAGCACTGGAGGTATCGCAGCCTCATGCTAGTCCCTGCAGAAACCGGAGTGGTGGGAAAGAACATTTGCACACCTGAAGGCCCACAGGACACCCTTGCGGGAATGCAAGGTAAATAATTGCATCACGGGATCTGAGGCATTCTTGGGCTTCTTAAGCCAAGTGCTGATCACCCTGGAATCCCCATGAGAGACCCTTGAAAGCAGCTCTGCTCATCCGAGAGATGCCACTTTAAGCAAGGCCATTAATAGAAGTCTCTGCTGTGTATTGGAAAAACTCAGGACAAACTAAGCTCAAAACGCTTACCTGTGTGCTGTATATGGCTGCAATCATCCTTGCAAAAAGCGTTCCCAGGTTCATAGCAATTCTGTTCCTTTTTGAAGAAATACACGCTTCCTGTATTTACTTTTCTCCCTTCTCTCTCCCCCATCCCACTCATAGTTTCCTATAGAACCATAAAGCTGGGAAGTACTTCAGCCTGTCCCACCGTTTGACAGATCTCATTTTCTGGAAGCTGTTCCTGATTTCTTATCTGGATCTATTTCCTTACCTTTCAGCTTCCAGCCTTGCCCTCTGGGGCAAAAAAAAAGAAGTGTCTTTCCTTCCTACAACTTTAGGTTTCTGCAGGCTGCTATTTTTTTCTCCCCTCGATCGTCTCTTTTGTAAGCTGAACTTCCATTAAACTTCCTCCCTGGGCAATTCCGTTCCTAGGTCATTTAGCCCTCTTCTGAGATATTCCAATTGGTCTTTTCCTTTTTAGATTGTGATGTGTGGAATTGGGTGCCCAGCTCCACATGGGCCATGACCATTTTCCACGATCTGGGCTCTACCACCTTGCTAATTCAGAGTAGTATTTACTGCTGGGTGGCTTCACCACTTTGTTGGTTAATGTTCACACTGTGATGTCTTGGAAGACCTGGATCATTTGCAGGTGCATCATTGTCCAGCCAGGACTCCCCCATTCTACACCTGTGCCTTATCCTTTTTTTCCTTCCTAAGATGCAGGACTTTGACATTGTCCATGTTAAATGTCAACTCCTGTCCTGGTCATTAATAAAAATGTTGAGCAGCACTGGGCCCTTTACCCCAAGCTGAATGGAGCCATTCACAAGCATTCTTTAGACATGCTCATCCTACTATGGGATTGTCTAAGAGTGACATCATCTAAACCTGTTTTTTCAATTCTGTTAATGAATTTTAATCCGTGAAAGCAGATGCTTTACAGTTAGTTAAATTCAACCTTGTAACCAGAATGGAAATCAAAGAGCCGAATCAAGTTCTTACAAATACTGAATTGAGAAAAATTGACAAGAGCCAGTACATCACAGCTAGCCTGTGGCATTGTTCTTTTTCTACAGCCCAGAAAAATGAGAGATGTCCACCTGCCATTTGTCTTTTCCTTAGTGCCGGAGACCCGGGCACAGGCAGCGTTTGAGATGGTTGTATTGGATATTGCACGTTTCTGAATGTGGAGAGTGGGGTATCTCAGATATTAATTCATCTCTTGACTTGATGTAGGGGCACTGGGAATCTCCTGGGTCAAATACTACTGCCAGTATGAGAAGGAAACAAAGATGTTAAGAATGACACCCATGGAGCAGAAACCAGGAGCAAAACAAGTGAGTAGCTTCTTGCGTCAATGGTGGGAAACCAGGCAGAACCTCTGCACCACTTTGGTAGCTCTGAACGAACGCTGAGCTCAAACTGCAACTTGTGGGTTCTCCCTCCTCTGTAACTTTCTGGTCTCCAGTTGAGATGTGTTTGATGTTGTTTGTTTGTTTGTTTGTAATCTTCATAAAGGGATGTAATTTTAGAGTGTTTAGAGGCAAAACCATGCAGGCTGGCGATTATAAGAGCTACGAGACATTAGATTGGGGACACCTCTTCTTAACAGAATGGAAATTCTTTGACATGTCAGATTTGCACTCTGTCATCTGCCAGTCTCTCAGAAGAATCATAAACAGGACAACTGATCTTCTAATGCTCAGGATCAGCATCAACTGCCTGGAGAAGAGAAAACCTTCGACATTTCCCCAAGACGTCTATCCCAAGGATTCTTAAGCTGATGACTTTTATCTTGCTAAACTTTAGCTCAGTGAAGCGTCTTTGAGCAAATGTATGTCTCTTTCTCTGTAGTAAGCATCTTTTTTCTCCATCAGCCAATAGGTCAATTCTTATTGCTTGTAATAATCTTTGAGAGAATATAGATCTCTTCCTCTGCAGTAAATGTCTTTTTCTATTCTCTTTTCTATTCTCTTTTCTATTATTAACTATCCTTTAATATAGGCAAAATTTTGCATGTCTAACCCAAGACTTCTCTTTACTTGAAATTCTCTATTTTCATTTTTATCAATCAAATTTGAAAAAAATCTTTCTACTGGAATGATAGGAAGCTTCTTTTCACCTGGTTACATTGTCAGCAAGGGAAGGAATAGAAATCTCTCAAAGAGAGATTCTGATGTTCTTCCTGGGGAAGTTTGAGCGTTTCCTTTGGATTTCTCTGCATTGCCCATTTCAACTGATCTTCATTCTTTGGATGGCAGAGACGGAGCGGCTACGGATTGTCTCTCCAGTGTGCTGGGCCCCCTCGGCTGCGCCTGCATCCCTGTCTGAAGGGGTCCCATGCAGGAAGTTCCCTTCTGAGCTCTTCCCCTCAGGTGAAGTGGGAAGAGTGGCAGACCAAGAATGCTACAGACCAGGACATACATTGCCACAAGAGAAACAGGTTGTTGGCTACCACTTAACTAAATAAAGGGATGGTGCCTTGTCAACTTTTTCTTCTCTCTTGAAAGAAATTTTAAAAGCAAAGTCTCATCAAATTGAATGAGGCCTACTTGAAAGAAATGCAAAAGAATAAGTATTTTTGTATGGGGAGGAAATGTTTAATCCTCTCCACACTGAGTTGCCAATAAATTGCAACTTAGGTAGTGGCTAAGCTTTTATTCCCTTTCATTTATATAGCTGCTCCTCTTGCAAATGCAACTCTGGATGGTGCATATAGTATTAAAAATCCCAAAACTACAAATGTAAAAACAAATAGCAAAAGCACAATAGTGACATTATGGTGCCTGAAGACATTCTAAGCCAATTCAGAATAAGAAAAATCCCATCAACAGGATCTGACCCCCTGGTGGCCCCATGGAATGAATGTGTGGGAATTCCCCCTGCTGAATAAACCTGGTGAGCTCCCCCCACTTGGAGCGAGTCTGCCAGCTCTCGGTGGAGAATCCGTTGAATCCATTCCATATTATCTTTTTTTTTATTATAAATTTTTACAATTTTACAATAAAAAAACCCTTCCCCAATCCCTCCCAATCCTCCCCCAAACCCTCCCCCCTTCTTCCCAGAGCTGAATGTATTTATTGAATGTAATTATATTTGTTTGAGGTTTATTTGAGTTTAAAAGTTTTTCCTTTTAAGTTCCATTCCATATTATCTTTGACCAGGCAAAGCCCAGCTTCGTTTTGCTGACTTATCCAGGTAGACCAGTTCTGGCTTATCCATGTGGCGGTGAAAACACAAGGCGTCAATCCTCAGAGGGCTTTTGCTTGTGCATGCAGTTCCTGGGTCCAGCCCTCCAGTGTGGACAGATGCCGTGTTCTACAGAGTTGGCAGCTGTGAGTGAGCCCATGGCTCACCCAGAAGAAGCTGTAGGCCTCCCAGTTCAAGCCACTGTCCTCTTGGAAGGGAGAAGGAAAAGGACTGCAAAGGACCTCCTTCTCCTGGCACTTTCCATCCCATACCTCTTCCTCACATTGGGATCTTGGTGCATTTTGCCTTGTGAATTTCTGCTACTAGGATTAGGGCTTTTGGAAGGAGAGCAGCAAGGTTTATCACCCTCATTGCCAGAATCCAGGGCCACCAGACATCCTCCGCCCACTTGGTCCCATGCAGGTCTTCCTTTCCCCTCTTACATACAGTTTTGCAGATCCACTTGATATTACTCACACCTAAAAAAGAAATGGAAGAAACTCACTTGAACTGCAGAATAAGCCTCCTAGCCCAGCAGCTAACCAAGGGAAGGCTGGCTGCTGCCCTGAGCTTCCTCCTCCATTCTCCATTTGTCAGGTGCCATCCTTCCTTCCGTGCTGCTGCATTTTGTCCCCTTTCACATCCCACTCCCTGCAATTGGGCCTGGGTGGGAATCTACCAAGCTTCCCGGCAACCCACCCCAACCCAGTCATGGAGGCTCCCCAGTGCCGAAGTGCAAGCAGAACTGAGGCTGCTTCTTCAAGGCAGTGGCAGGACCAAGGCCTGCACAAGATCCCGCAGTGACTGTCGGGGGCTCCCCTGGTCGGGAGCCCTGCTGAAAAGGGCAACAGTGGCTGCGTCTGCCGGGCTGCTCCTGCTTCGGCCTTCTGTCCTGCAAGCTTTCCTGTAATGTCGGCTCCTGCTCTTGTTCTTTGATTTGCCAAAATCAGATGGAGACTAAGACCACTTTCAACTTGCATTGATTGGAGGGTTGGCTGTTACTCTTGATGAACACTTCTTAAATTGCCACCTTAAAGTGCTGTTGTTGTTTCTTTTAAATGCAATGTTCTGTTTCTCTCAGGGCACCCCTGTCCATTTGATTCTGAAATCCTGCGTGCGAAGGAAGACTGATTCTATAGACAAAAGATTTTGTTTTGATATTGAGACAGTTGAAAGGTGAGCTAAAATTTTGGCAGCTTCGGTCCCACTGAATTATTGTTCAGCTCTTCTTTAAAGATTGTGCAGATAAAAATAAACAATAATGAAGGGGTGGAAACTTTTTCTCCCTCATATGATTGGGCATGTCATTCTATTTGAGAGAGTTGAAGGGGCTGTAGGGATCTCCCTCCCTCCCCCCATGCTCAGTGTGTAAATGCAGATTAAAACTTTCTTGATCAATCTCTCTCCTTTCTCTGCTTGAACATGTCTGCTGAATGCTGCAATCTCTCTGGGTCTGCTCTTACTTTTTTGAAGGGTTTTGATGCTTTCTGCCTGCAGCGATGATGGAGAATTTCAAGAGAAAACAATTCTGCTCAGGTCTAATATTAGTGCAGATTTCTATTCCCTTTGAGCTGTTGTTGGCATCCAGACTGGATGTTGGTTAAGAATCCAGAGCTGCTTGATGAAGTCATGGCAGTCTTGATGATGAGACATTTGACTTAATCAGATCCAAGGGGAGATTGATGGAAAAATGGGTTAAATTCAGAGAGAGAAATGTAGAAATGGTTTGATAAATTTGGTGAATTTCTTTGAATAAAATAAATTTCATACGCATTTGTTTTCAGTTTTGGATTAAGCTAAAATATATTTCTGGCCCTTAGTCCAAGATGTTTTCTTGATCAGACCAGTGACTGATCTGTTGTCCTCTGGCCTCTGTTTCATTTGCAGCTGGGCAACTTTTGAGATCTGTGGATTTCAGCCTCCGAGTTCCCCAGTCAGCACAACCATTGCTGAAATTTTGAGAGATAAAATCCACATATCCAGAAGTTGTTCAATTTGAGTAGTACTTGATCTACTAAAACAAGAGAAAAATCATTCCTCAGAATGAACAAATATTTACCTCCAATTGCTAAAAACCGAAGCGTTAATATGCTGAGGAGTGCTTCCTGAAAGAAGCCTGCCTACTTTCCTCAGAGCCCTCCTAGAGCCTCCCTCACATTGTTCAGTTTTATTTTGGGAGTTGTAATAAAAAAAAATAAAAGCTACACTTGAGTTGGCTGTTAATTTTTCTTTCTTGTCTCCCTTGCTGAATTTTATGCAGATCTGGTCCCATCACCTTACAAGCTCCCTCAGAAGCCAACCGACGGCTCTGGATGGAGGCCATGGATGGGAAGGAGCCGGTAGGTAGGCAGGCAGGTGGTCCTTTTCCTCTTTGCGAGAATGGGAGTGATTTTGGATTGGCAAACTCTCCTCAGAAAGTGTTTTCACTGTTTCTTAAATACAAAATAC
Source organism: Crotalus tigris (assembly GCF_016545835.1). Taxonomy (NCBI): domain Eukaryota; kingdom Metazoa; phylum Chordata; class Lepidosauria; order Squamata; family Viperidae; genus Crotalus; species Crotalus tigris. The sequence continues at coordinate 463,725 of NW_024097841.1, read as the reverse complement.
GCCTTAAAAGGGTGCCTTGGAATTAATTTTCAGTCTGGAGGGGTTGGTGTATTCCGGGGCGCATCTATTCAGAAGGAAGCCCTTCTGAATGAAGCTGGACCTTAGTGAAGTACGGTGGGGTCAATGGATCAGCCGGCTCCTTAGGGCCCAAGGCACCCTCAAAGGGCATTCACAGGCCTCCCCCCCAAAGTTTAAAAAATAATTGAATTATTGAGATCTTTTAAGAAGTTAATATCCTGGCAACTTTTAACATTTAGTTTTTTTTAGTTTTTGTATTATTATATCAAATGCCTGGCATCACTTCAGACCTCTAGGGAAAAGGGTAGTGTGACTTCCAGCTGAGCCTGTTGGGAGAGTTAGAAAAAGAAACCGAGTCACGTTTCTCTTCCCTGTTGCTTCTCGGGCTGAAATATCCAGCCTGTTGGCTCTGAGCTGCCATTTGAATCTCCACCACCACCACCACAGGCTGTCCACAGGCCTCCTGCTCCTCCCCAGAGGTTTCCCCATTTACCTGACCTGCCTGGGGATTCATGCTCTGACTGAAGGAGCAGGAACCTCAGCCAGAACACGGATCGCCGTTCCTTTCCTAGGATGGACGGCCAGCAGGAAGCACCCAAGCATGGAAAACATTTGTTAAACATCCCAGCATTCAGATTTTCTTGAATCTCTGCAAAAATTATTTCTGGATTTGCTTAGATTCCTTGCAGTCTGAGTATATCATCAGATACTCTAACCTTGAACCCTGGCACATAAAGCTTGCCTAATGTTGGAGATGAGAAGCCAGGCTCACAACAGGATCCAGGGACTTTCTGGGTTGTGAAGAAGAAAGGTTGTGCTGTCCATACATGATATTTGCGAGACCGCCTACTACCTCATAGTTCCCTACGTCCGGTTAGATCCCACAAGCTGGGCCTCCTTCAGGCCCCGTCGGCCAAGCAGTGCCATTTGGCGGGGCTGCGGAGGAGGGCCTTCTCTGTGATGGCACCCATGCTTTGGAATCAGCTCCCCCCGGAGATTAGGACCGCTCCCACCCTGTTGGTCTTCCGTAAGCTACTTAAGATCTGGCTTTTCCGGCAGGCCTGGGGTTTATAAAACCTTACCCCTAGATGATTGTTTTTGTATTGTTGTTTTGTTATGTTTTATGTGTTTTTTATTGTTAGCCGTCCAGAGTCTTTCGGGAGTGGGGCGGCTTATAAATTTTAAAAATAAATAAATAAATAAATAAATAAATATGTTGGGGGGGGGAATGAAGGATCCTATGCCAGCACCCAAGTGGACACTCCCCCCTCCCCCTTTTAAGAGAAGAAAAACCCTGGCTGGTGTACAGTCCCTTCTCAGGTGGGGTGTACTCCAGGCATGGCAGCTGCAGCAGGGCATTCTGGGAAATGTCCCCTCCTTCAGTCAGACCTTCTTTTTCTGATGCTGGGAAAGCAGCATCCTGGGTGTCAGGGGGGCCGAATAGGTGGAAAATTGAAAGGGGAAAGAAGGAGCAGGCCACTGAAGCAACCGGGGCAACGTGTGGTGCCCCTGGAGAGCAACCTGGCAGTGGGGGCCACAGTCTGACCTCTGAACGTTGCCCCCATTGTTTACAGGGGGGCCCTGAGAGATTATTCTCTCCACTGGTTGCTAGGTTCTTCATGAGGGTTGCTTAGGGTAGGTTTTATTGGGTGGGTTTATACCTTATTTATACCTTATTCGTCATCCACCCCAACAATTATTTGTCCCTGATGCCATTTTGTGTCCTCCGGATGTTTTGGACGAGGAGAAGGACTGGGGGTGGGCCTGGGGAGTCCCTCGGTGTATCTCACCCTGCTGTTGAAGAGAGGATGGAGGATGCCTCCAGGGATGCTGAGGAGGAGCACTCGCCCACTCGCCGGACAGGAAAAGAAGCCTTTGCTTCTGTGTGGAACTGCCAACCTAGGTTTCTGTTGCCAGAAGCAAGCCTTGTTTTGGGATGCGATGGCGCTTCATCGGGGGTGCTGGGGCAGCCGCACGGAGAAGGCTGTAGAACAGTGGTTCTCAACCTGTGGGTCGGGACCCCATTTGGGGTCGAACGACCATTTCACGGGGGTCGCCAAACAAGGCTGTCCGCCATTTTTTTCCCCTTTTCTTTGGCCACGCCCCTGGCACCCAGTGATGTATAAGTGGTTGGGGGTCACCACAACATGGGGAACTGTATTATGGGGTCGCGGCATTAGAAAGGTTGAGAACCACTGCTGTAGAAGGAGAAGGCCTTTTGGGGGGAATCTGGAATGAAAGATATGAAATGGTGGACGCCCCTGTCCTCAACAGGGAGTGGTAGCATTGATTGGTAGCAGTAGGATGTCCCCTCCCACTAGACTAGACAAGCCACAGAGAAAATTTGGAAGACAGATCTGGGGTGTGTGTGTGTGTGTGTGAATTCATATTGGAAACAGACCCTTCCCAATACTCTTTTTAGAAAATTAGAAACACACACGCGTACACGCACACACGCACACACACAAGTTCAGAGTGCCTTTTTTTCCATCTTAAGCATTTAAAGCCTTTCACTGTAATGTGCAGCTTGGCAAAGACTTTGCAAAGATGAAAACTAACCCAAGTGCTTGTTTTCAAATGATGTTATCTCTGTTTCCTTTGTCTCTCTCTCCTCCCTCACCCCATTCCTTTGGCCTGTTGTGCTTTGTATTGACCACTTGTTTTTCTTTATCTCTCCCTCCCCTCCCTTCCCCTCCATTTTGCTGTTTAGATCTACCACAGTCCCATCACCAAGCAAGAGGAAAGTGAGTATGTCAATTTTCCCAACATTGGAGATGCCAAAGTGAGTCATTCCGTTTCAGAGAGAGCCCCCTGCTGCCCCCTGCTGGTGGCATGTCCAGGTTTCGTAATCACATTTTAAAATAGGAATGATCAGAAACCTTGCTAGCGTCTGGAAAGGTACAAAGGGTCAAGAAGAGTATACTTCATGCATCGAAAATGAACCTCTTTTTTAAAAAAATGTTTTGCATTTTGTTTTGGGAAGGATCTTTCTTTCATGTTCTTTAGGATTGCTCTGACTTCAGTGTCCACATTTTAAATAGGCTTCTAGAGTCCAACCAACTGCAGGCAATTCATAGTCTTGGTTTTCTGAAAGAGTAACATTGTCTTGCACCATTTCCAAGCTTTAGCTACAAATATCTTGGGGTTTTCTTAGCAGCTTGATAGCTTTTTAATGAGATACAGCTCCCCTCTAGAGTTAGACATGCTGATATTTTTGAAAATGGCTGCAGGGTAGCCGTAGAAAAGAGGATCAGCAGCAGTTACTTTACTTTTCTTCTTAACCTGAAATTTCAAATCCAGCCGTTCTCAATCCCAGGAAGCCATTTTGCACCAGCCCATTCCCCTTTCCCCACAAATGTGATTTGGAGGAGGAGTAAAATGTAAAGAAGTAGAAAGAGTGTCAGAATCCAATTATATTTCATCTTTAATTATCAAACATAGAAACTCCCAATTCTGCCTTCTCTGGATTCTGCCATAAGAGGGAGAAAAGGGGGAGAGCAAAGGGGCTTTATGGCCCTCACTTCCTTCAGCACACTTCAAAGGACTGAATGTGTGTTTATTGTGGCCTCTAAGCTTGAACATATCAAAGAAGAGTAATTGCCTTTCATGTAGTTATCTGAAGTCTCCATCCAGACGGAAGAAGAAAGGGGATGGAATTGTGATACTTGAAACTATCACGGGAAGGGGGGTTGATTGGGTGGGACTACTGGGGAACCCCTTAAAACCTTGAATGGGAGAGCTTGGACCCCAAGTCCTGTCTAGCATGCCTGCAACCATTTTCGCTTAATAAAGGATTCCTTTTGGAAGAACTATTCCAAGAGTTCTGTCTTCTTAAGATGCAAAGTGGGGTGGGTCCTTACATTAGACAGGACTTGCAAAATTAATCCACCTGGAAGGTAGACCCTTGCCGGGGGATTTTGCAAAAAATTACCATGTCAGACAACGAAGCAAGAGAGGGAGAAAACTCCCTGGAAAGAGAGCCGCTGACCCCGTTGGAACCTTGCCAGATGTTGGGATCCGAGAGGCCAGATTTCTCAGAAGAAGAAGTGGTGGAGACACAGGACCACAAGCCTCGCTGGTCGATGGGCGTTGGAAAGAAAAGCGAGTGGGGAAAGGAATCAAGAAAAGTGACCCTGAGACGAGGGACCAAGCAACCAGAATGGAAGCAGGAGATGGAGAAATCCCTGCACGCAAGTGAAGAGGGAGGAAGCTGTATGCCGTACTCAGACTGGATCCTAGAGAGAGCTATTGACCTGAGGAAGAGAACTCTCAGCTCCCTAGGAGAGGAGATTCCTGAGCCCTACGCCCGCCCCAGTTCCTGGAGCCACAAAGGGAGAGACACCGAGGGGGACGTGGAACCTGCAACCCCAGGGACATTTACTGATACAGGAGCTCCCACCCCCTACCGGACCACAGATGGAAATCTGGACGGAAGACACTACCACCCACAATGGAGGCACCGATCCATTCCAAGACGTCCACCGTTGGAGGTGAAATTCAAAGGTGAGCCAACACGCTTGGGGTTTTTCCTAACCCAAGTCCTCAGCTACATGGAGGAATATGGGCAGGACATCCCCCGCGACAAAGCCCGCATCCGGATCGTGCAATCTGCCCTGGATGGACCAGCTGCAGATTGGGTGGTGAACCTGCATGACTCCAATGCCCCAGAACTCAGTAACTTCAACCGTTTCATGTCCTCGTTGAGAAGACGGTTTGAAGACCCACTGGCTGATCGCAAAGCCCGTGAAAGAATAACAACGATGAGGCAGGGCAAACGCCCAGTGGCTGAGTATACACAAGAATTCCGAGCCATTGCCAGCAAACTGAATTGGCCAGAAGACATCATCCTTGGCCGTTTCAAAGACGGACTAAACTATGATCTATATGATGCTTGCCTGCCCCGAGGAGACCCACATCGACTTGAGGAATGGTACGTCTTGGCAGAGGAAGCAGAGATCGACATATTGAAGAGGCATCGCCGAGGAAAACAATGGAGCCGCCCCCCGCCTGAGATGACACACCAACCGGTGAAATCATCGGATACAGCCAAGAAGCAGATGGGGTGTTTCAAGTGCGGAAGAGAAGGGCATCGAGCTGTAGAATGCCGCTCAAAGGCCCCCCAGCACAACCCAGACAGATCACCAATCAACAAACCCAGAGGGTATTCAGCTAAGCCAAAAGAAACAGCCATGAAAATGATGGAAATTGCAGAAAACCCCACCTCTGCTCACCAAGGGGAAAGAACTCCAGCCTACACCACAGGGACGGGGGATGCCTCAGATGACAGCTCGGAAGGCGAACCCCTGGTAAGTGGACGCATCACACCCATCTTCAAAACATTGACTATATTAATCCCCCCCATGCCCGAAGCTGTGAAGGTGAAAGCCTTAATAGACTCTGGCTGCACCCGCTGCCTCATTAGCCCAACACTAGTGGGGAATCTGGGCATCCCATCCAGGAGACTGGAACAACCAATCTCATTTGGCCAGCTAGATGGATCCATAGCAGGGGGGGTGCCAGCTACCCTAGCCACTCTGCCACTACACCTCTCCCTGGGCAACCATGAAGAGGACTTAACGTTTGTGGTGACCCCAGGTATGGAATGCCCAATGATTCTAGGGATGGAATGGTTGGAAAAATGGAACCCCTGGGTAAATTGGAGGACGACAGAAATCAAATTCCCGAAGGGGGACCCTATGGACTTAAAACCCCAAGAGAGGCTACCAGAATCAAGAATAGAACAAGCATCCATAGGAGAGGAAAAAAGAGTAACAGAAATACCAGAGGAATATAGGGACCTTGCTGAAGTCTTCAGTGAGGAGAGGGCGAATGAGCTTCCCCCCAACCGACCCACAGACTGTACCATTGAATTCAAGCCTGGGGCAAAACTCCCGAAACCCAGATTATACTCCATGAGCCCAAAGGAGAAGGAGGAAATGGAAAGATTTATAAAAAAAAAACTGGAGAGAGGTTTCATTGAACCAGCTAAGCCTAAAGTGGCTGCCCCGGTCCTTTTTAGAGAGAAGAAGGATGGCTCTTTACGTTTATGCGTGGATTATAGGGCCCTGAACACAATCAGTGAAAGCAACCTATACCCGCTGCCCCTCATGAAAGACATGCTGTCACACCTATCGAAAGTGAAAATTTTTTCTAAACTAGACTTAAGGGAAGCTTACTATCGCGTGAGAATCAAGGAAGGGGACGAATGGAAGACTGCATTTAACTGCCCCATGGGGTGCTATCAATTCAAAGTCTTGCCATTTGGATTACAAGGGGGCCCTGCAGTCTTTATGCAATTAATCAATGACGTTCTAAGGGAGCACCTGTTTAAGGGGGTCCTTGTTTACTTGGACGACATTCTTATCTTTACCGAAACAAAAGAAGAACACGTAAAACTTGTCAGAGCGGTTTTAAAGAAGCTGCGAGCCGCTCACCTATATGCCAAACTCTCAAAATGCGAATTCCACCAGGAAAGGATAGACTACATAGGCTATCGCATATCCCCACAGGGCATTGAAATGGACCCAGAGAAGGTCAGAGCAGTATTAGAATGGGCACCACCCCGCACAAGAAAGCAACTACAAAGTTCCCTGGGCTTTGCAAATTTTTACCGCCAATTCATCCCCTCATTTGCACAGATAGCCTTGCCCCTCACCAACTTACTAAAACCGCAGGGAACATCCTCAGTAAAACCTAGCCAGCCACTAACATGGACAATGGAGTGCCAAGCAGCGTTTGAGAGACTAAAGAGACTTTTTTCTGCCGAACCAGTACTAAGGCACCCAGATATGGACAAGCCCTTCATAATACAGGCAGATGCAAGTGATGTGGCAGGGGGGGCTGTGCTATTACAAGAAAATGATGATGCAGTATTGCAACCCTGTGCATATACATCTAAGAAACTCACGGAAACAGAACAGCGCTGGCCCGTATGGGAGAAGGAGGCTTATGGGATACGTTGGGCATTACTCACGTGGCGACAGTTCCTGGAATGCAACAAAATCCCCTTCCAGGTATGGACTGATCACAAAAATTTAGAAGCCCTGAAAACTTCCAGGAAACTCAATCCCAAACAAGCCCGCTGGTCCCAGCATTTTCACCAATTCCAATTTAAGCTCAAACATTTACCAGGAAGAAAGAACTTCCTGGCAGATGCACTATCTCGCATGCCCCAATATAACAGCGCAAGAACCACAGACTCTAGACCAATAATGGCAGAATCACAACTGGCAGCGCCAGTAACCACAAGAACCCAAGCCAAAATAAAACCACAACTGGACAGCCAAACTGGGATTGAATTCAGAAAAAGTTTGGAAACAGATGATTGGTTCCAGAAAAACAAACATGTGTGCACAATGAGAGACGGATTGCCTTGGGTAGGGGAAAAGTTATATATACCAACAACTAAAAGACTAACTTTCATGCAACTTTGCCATGACACAAAATCAGCAGGGCATTTTGGATTTGTAAAAACTTTACACTTAATTAAACGGCAATTTTGGTGGCCATCAATAATAAAGGACATAGAAAGTTATGTTGCCAGCTGCCCAACCTGTGCATCAGCAAAGAGGTTGCAAGGGAAATCGCCAGGGCTATTACAACCAGTGGCAAGTCCCTCAGCCCCCTGGAGGGAAATAGCCATGGATTTTATAGTGGAATTGCCAGAAAGCAATGGAAATACTGTTATCTGGACAGTCACGGACCTATTTTCCAAACAGGTGCACTTTATCCCTTGCCAAAAAATTCCCACTGCAAAGGCCTTAGCAAAACTTTTCATCCAGCACATTTACAGATTGCACTGGGCACCCCAACGCATCATCTCTGATAGGGGAGTGCAATTTACGTCTACATTTTGGAAGGAATTTTTATCCCTCTTAGGGACCACTCAGGGACTGACATCTAGCCATCACCCTCAGACAGATGGACAAGCGGAACGCTGCCCGTCGGTCCTTGAGCAATATTTGAGATGTTTTTTAAATTTCCAACAGAGTGATTGGACGGACTTACTTCCTTTTGCAGAAGTTGCCTACAATAATGCAGTCCACTCCAGCACAGGCTACCCTCCTTTTCAAATAGCCAACGGCCAAAGTTTCAACCCTATGCCAGAGTTAACCCCAAAAGAACCAACGATCCCTCCACTGAAAGAATGGATGGAAAGCCTACAAAACACCTGGCCAATAGTCAGAAAATCACTAGATGAAGCTAGGCGGGCATACAAAGCACAAGCCGATAAAAAAATGGTTGAGCCTACACCATTCATTATAGGAGAAATGGTGTACTTATCTACAAAATACCTAAAGTCCCTACAGCCCTGTAAAAAACTTGGACCAAAATATATAGTACCTTTTCCAATTAAAAGGATCATAAATCCAGTAACAGTAGAATTAGAATTACCCAAAAACCTCAGGCAAATACACCCAATTTTTCATTGCAGCTTGCTGAAAAGAGAGCATCAGTCACCTCTACGGCCAAAAATCCCCCCCCAACCACCTCCAATCATGGTGGAGGGGGAACAACACTTCGAAATAAAAGAGATCCTTGACTCTAGGAGATATCGTGGAACAACTCAGTACCTAGTTGCCTGGAAACACCTCCCTGCCTCACAAAATGAGTGGGTCCATAAACGTCACGTCAGAGCCCCGAAGCTATTGACGAAGTTTCACACAGAGTATCCTAACAAGCCTAACTAAATTTTTTACTTGTGTTTTCTTTCAGGTGGATCTCTCTTATTGTTAAGAGGGGCCGGATGTCAGAATCCAATTATATTTCATCTTTAATTATCAAACATAGACACTCCCAATTCTGCCTTCTCTGGATTCTGCCATAAGAGGGAGACAAGGGGGAGAGCAAAGGGGCTTTATGGCCCTCACTTCCTTCAGCACACTTCAAAGGACTGAATGTGTGGTTATTGTGGCCTCTAAGCTTTAACATATCAAAGAAGAGTAATTGCCTTTCATGTAGTTATCTGAAGTCTCCATCCAGACGGAAGAAGAAAGTGGATGGAATTGTGATACTTGAAACTATCACTGGAAGGGGGGTTGATTGGGTGGGACTACTGGGGAACCCCTTAAAACCTTGAATGGGAGAGCTTGAACCCCAAGTCCTGTCTAGCATGCCTGCAACCATTTTCTCTTAATAAAGGATTCCTGTTGGAAGAACTATTCCAAGAGTTCTGTCTTCTTAAGATGCAAAGTGGGGTGGGTTAGGGCAACCCCTTTCTTTCAGCAGGATCTTTGCCTGAATGAATTAAGCTGCAAAGAAAATAAAAACAAAAAAATTAAGGAATAGTTAATTGGAAAGTTCATTACAGCCACCAAACGAGGGCTGGAAAAATCTAGATAGTCAGGAGGGCAGAAAGCCACGGGGAGACTTCTGTTTCCCTGTAGAGCAGGTGTGTCCAACCTTTGATTTATATACATGGACTCCATTATATATTTTATATGCAGCCCAAGGCAATTCCTCTTTATTCAGCACAGGCCAGGAAGGTGGACCTCCATGCTTTAGAGCAGATGTCTTGAAACTTGGCCCTTTTATGACTCATGGACTTCAACTCCCAGAATTCCTCAGCCAGTTTGCCTGGCTGAGGAATTCTGGGAGTTGAAGTCCATGAGTCATAAAAGGGCCAAATTTGAAGACCCCTGCTTTAGAGTGTTTCAGCCCTGATTTGTTAACTGTGTCATCTGACATCAATAATATCCTCTTAGGAATATTTTAATTAACATACATATTCCTGCATGTGATACACTGAGTCCAAACTGACTTCAGTAAGGACAGGGCTTTATGTAAAAAAAAAAAAAAAAGTTTTACTGAACTTACATGGTTCTACCCGCCACGCTACCTGCAGTATGCTTTTCCAATTTGCCAGCCTTCCACCCTCATCCTTCCCAGACCACATAGTTAAAGACTTACAGGGATTGGAGTTCCACATATGTGGACAATGCCAACCCATAAAAGACTGATATAAAACAGTTCTCCTTAAATCTAAGATTTAAATTAGGGCAGACTTCCTTGACCGCTATACCTGAATTTGGTTCATTTCTTATCGCACCACATTTGAAGAGCAGGGCTGGTTTTGAAGTTTCTGAAAGTCATTTTATCTAGTGGGATCTTGCTTTCTCCTTGCATAGAGGAATCCACTAAGACTTTGAATAAGCTGGGTTCTCAGCGCAGCAGGCTTTACGTTGCTTGCTCTGGCAGCAGTTTTTTTTACTGTCCCACAGATTTGGGCCCAGCCATACCTAAAGAAGGGCAGGCTGAAGCCCGCGGGCCTCTCGTCCTTTGAACTGATCTCATTCATGGTCCGAGCCTCATTTGATATCAGGGCTGCTCCTTCTTGCAGCGGCCGTAGCTCACCCTCAGTTGGTGGGAACGGGAGCCTTGCTTGCCTGCACGTGCAGGACGAGGCCGATGCTGGCTGGCTACCGTAAAAGCAGCAGCATCTTTTATTCAAGGAGAGCAAAATAAACATGTTCTTACTTGCTTTTCTGGAAGTTGGCGAGGGATAATATTCTCTGCCTTTTGCTTTTTTTCCCCAACAGTGGAACTGAACGAGATCGGCTTCAGATTTGTCCGGAAATGCATTAATGCAATAGAGACAAATGGTAAGTATAGCACGGGGCCCATTTTATTTAACTAGAGCAAAACATTGGAGTGGGGGGGGGGGCGGGAATGTCTGGCCGAGCAGTGCTGGCCTTGAATTGCAGTCCTTAAAGGATCTGGAGCATCCCCAATTTGTCTCGTCTATTGCATCTTTCCACAGAGGAAACAAAAGAGAATTCCTCTTTATTTCATATCTGCCCCGGTTTTAAAAGACTGTTTAGATTATTTTTTCCCCAACATTGACAACTTTTAAGATCAGTGGGTTTCAATTCCCAGAAGTCTCCCAGATGTCCACACAAAGCTTGTCAAGGTTGGGAGAAAAAATAGTCTAAACAGTCTTTTAAAATTGCCAAAGTTGAGAAATGCTGTGTTAGGCCAATCAGCTCACTTTCCTAAGATGGCCAAGGGATAATTTTACGCTCCCGATGACAATTTCTCTAATTTGAATGGATGGGATCTGAGGAATTCTTTGGTTCTAGAACAGTGTTGCAGAGTTTGAAAGTTAAACTCTAAAGTAGTCTTAACATTATTCTTAAATCACTAAATTAAGCCAAAATGTCAACAGCAAAGTGCAATTGGTGGAGACACACATTTTTGTTAGTCCTTGTAAACAGCAGTTGGAAAGATGACATGCAATTTTAGGAGCATCAAAGTAAACTAAATATTTGATACCTGCTATAAAGAAGAGTGGAAAACTGTTATAAGAAAAACATTTTGTACAATTTTAAAAGAACTGCGAAGGGAATTAAATATACTTCTGAAATGCTCAGAGGAAAATTCAAGATGGCTAATATTCCAGAATGAAACAATAAAAAAGAGTAGAGAAGAACAAGCAAATCTTCTGTTTCTAGCTTTAAGAAGTTGTATCATAAAAGTGCCACAGAAATAAATGGGTTCTGTTCAGCTCTGTTCTTCAGACAACACTCAAAATCCCAGACAGTGGAGTGTTTCTGGCAGAAAACCTGAACAAGTGGCCAACAATGGAACAAAATGAAGGCAAGAACTTCAGCAGTATCAGTTTGCTTTAGATGTTGTCATTGTTTTCTTTGAGTATCCTTGTAAATTCTTTGGCTGGAATATTCTGGGGACATTCAACTAGAAGGCAGCATAGATTTGGTGCGGTCATGCGCATCTCAGGGTTGAACATGGCATTGCGTGCCTAGACTCCCACATGGATGAGTGTCGTCTGCCATGAAGGACAGGCTTTCCTGCCACAAAAAAGTTCTATGAAGAATTCTCTAAGGGTTTGTGGGTCTTAAAATTTGAGGCTGTAGCTAATTACTTCAGGTACTAACCGTCTGCAAGGGAGGAGATGTTGCAGACTGCTTTGGAAGTGCTGGGAGCTGCTTTTCCTCAGAGGAGGATGTGCAAAACTTCTCGGACAGGGTCAGTCTCCACACAACTTTCTTGCCTTCATTAGCTCGCACTGCACGTTTGCAGGCAATTTACCCTGAAGCCTTTTCTGAGAATTACTGTGTTCTAATAAATCATATTAAAGAGGACTGCGATCTCTAGATTCTTTCCCATTTTAAATTATTATTCCAGAGTTTGTTACAAAGTATGTTTGAAAAATGATTTTCCCCCTTAATGATGGCATAAGGTGGCACTAGTGAGCTTCCTCAAATCCTAATAAAGGTCTTTGTTTTGCTAGGATGAATTATTTGAATGGCTTCTTGTTTCTTCCTCCCGTTCAGGTGTCACCACTGAAGGGCTCTATCGCACCGTTGGGAGCAACATCCAAGTCCAGAAGCTCTTGAATGCCTTTTTTGGTAAGAAGCAGGTCTTAATCAGAAGCTGTCCAAGATAAACTGTCGGAGAGTTAAGGAACCAACTCCCGCTATTCAGACCACCACAGGGTGTACTTTGGCCATTCTGAAATCTGACTTAGCATTTCACTGCTTTCTCTTTTTAATTTGCTGAATAATCTGTGAATATGGATAATACATTTTTTTCATGGGAATTAAATTAATATAATAGTTATAGCAGAATGGCTTTCATTAGCACACTCTTTTTCGAATGATAGAAAACTGGACTCAGGAGGAGCAGCAGAGGGGAAGGACAGACCTAGTGGGGCTGTGCTGCAAATAGGTACCCTCCACTTAGAACCATTCGTTTAGAAACTGTTTGAAGTTACAGTGGCACTGAAAAAAGTGATATATCACTGGTCCTCACACTTATGACCATTGCAGCAGTCGCATGGTCACATGATCAAAATTCAGGTGCTTGGCAACTGGCATGTATTTATGATGACCGTCGTGTCCCCGGGTCATGTGATCGCCATCTGCGTTCTTCCCAGCCGACTTGTAATAAGCAAAATCAATGGGAAAAGCCAAATTCACTTAATGACTGCATGATTCATAGTGATTTGCTTAACAACCAGGGCAAGCGGCCATAAAATTGGGCACGACTCACTTAGCCATACCCTTGGTTACCAGTGAAAACTCAGATCCGAGTTTGGTTGTAATTTGAGGATTACTTGGGGGCCCCTCGAGGCCAAACGGGTCAAGGCGCTCTGGATGTTTCCATCCACACCGTCCAGCAATGTTGGGGAGGCTCTTTGGTGCATCGACAGAATCTGGCCCTTTAAGGGCTTCCTTTCCACCAACAGTTTGATGGTGGACATCGCTGGAAGGGCTGCAGTGTAATTTAGTGATGTTTGTATGGCAAAATTATCAGTTGGATATAACATCTGCAGGACACATTCTGCCCTCTTGAACAGGCTCACAAACGTGTGGATAAGAACCAGTTTCTACAGAAGAGAATATGCATAGCTCAGGGTTCAACTGTGGAGTCCTCTTCTCAGATGTTTCATTACCCAACTAACATCATGATTTAAGTTCCAGAGGGAGGGAGGGAGGGAGGGAGGGAGGGAGAGAGAGAGAGAGAGAGAGAGAGAGAGAGAGAGAGAGAGAGAGAGAGAGAGAGAGATGCTACTCTGCCATCCCACATCTCTGCCAGTGTTGAACATCTCAGTGCTTGCACTGGAGAATTAGGATCTGCATAAAAGAGTGAAGATTTGTATTCATAAAAATGTATTGATTAGCTTTGAATTTTGCAGAAGCTGATGGAAAATCTGTAAATCTGTAAAATATGTAAATCCAAACCTTCCAACTTTCCACTCATTTCGATTATTCAGCTGCAATTGTGAACTATCGCTGTTACTTGCTAATACAATCAGAACAATTTGCCAAATGAAAATAAATCCCAAAGGCTCAGGGCTTGTTTTTTTGGACTGAATATCAAGATTTACAATCTGGGACAAGAGAAGTAGAAATACGAGCACAGAAAAGGAAAGAAAACAGTTTTGGAGAGGAGAGTTTGGTAAAGATTAAATAGCTGGAAAACTGAGTTTGATTAGACAAGTATATAAATGTGAAAAATAGCAGCTAGCAATCACAGCTACTCAGGCTTGGAGGAAAAGGGCTGGAGTTAGATTTCTGGGGCCGAGAGGAAAGCAGTAAAAATGATGAAAGGCTGCAAACAGTTGGGCAGGCAACAAAAGCAGAAAAACTGCCAGAGGAGTAAAAAAGAAAAAAGACAGATTTTCCTCCCCAGTTAAAAAGGAAGGGATGAAGATAAAGGAGAGAGTAAGAAGGTCAGGGTCAAGTCTCTGCTCTCAGGGATTAGCAGTCATTAAAGTCATTAGTAAATTATAGCTCTTTCATAAAGAAGAATGACGATTTGAAGGCAGGTTCAGTTATAACACTTCCAAGAGAGGAAATAGAACAGAACAGAACAGAATAGAATAGAATAGAATTGGAAGGGACTTAGAGGCCTTCTAGTCCAGCCCTCTGCTCGAGCAGGAGAACCTATACCACCTCAGACAAGTGACTGTCCAGTCTCTTCTTAAAAATCTCCAGTGATGGAGCGCCCACGATTTTTGGGGGCAAGCTGTTCCACTGGTTAATTGTCCTCACTGTCAGGAAGTTTCTCCTTAATTCCAGTTTGCTTCTCTCTTTGATCAGTTTCCAACCATTGTTTCTTGTCCTGCCTTCAGGTGCTTTGGGGAACAACCTGACCCCTTCTCCCTTGTGGCAGCCCCTCAGATACTGGAACACTGCTATCATGTCTCCCCTCTTTCTTCTTCTCTTTAGACTAGCCAAACCCAAGTCCTGCAGCCATTCTTCGTATGTTTTAGTCTCCAGGTCTTGGATCATCTTTGTTGTTCTTCTCTGAAGTTTTTCCAAAGTCTCATCATCTTTTTTGTGATAGGGTGACCAAAATTGGCTGCAGTATTCCAGGTGTGGTCTCACTAGGGTTATCCGGTGTACGTTCCAGAGACGGGAGGGCTTCAAAGACATTGGAAGTTCAGTAAATGAAAGGATCACTACCAGTAAAGAACCACAGAAAGTTCACTAAGCATCTTATGTGCCATTTGAATGTCTCTTTCCCCTTAGGAAAGACAGAGATCTACTGGAAAGAGCCAGCAACCAATGGGGATGTTTTGTTTCAGGTTCAAATCTTTTCTGCAGAATAGGTCCTTGCATGGCCAAGATATGAAGGGGGCAAACCCTCTCATGTTCCTCTGAGATGTGCAGTGGCTTCAATCTGTTTGGGTCTTTGGGCGGACAGGCTGGAGCCAAGCATCCCTGCCTCCCTCGGATGCAACACAGCCCCTGTGAGAGGCCGATTGCCAAAAGCTGTTCCCACAAAGTCATCCTGCTCTCCCCCTGCTCTCCCCCCCATATCGGCACCTGTTCTTTTATCTGTCTGGGAAGCCCCCCTAAAGCAGCAGGAGAGGCTTTGCAGGATCCCACAGGGTGAGGGTCTTCCCATGCGGTCTCATCAGATTTTGGCTCATGGACAGCAGTTTCTTCAGTCTCTCTTGTGGCTTAATAAGATGGAGACCAGATTTCCAGTCCTCTGCTCATCTCATGGCATCCTCAGTTTTATTTATTCCTTTTCCCTAAAACTTATCAATGTTATTTTGAATTTTATTTCAGTCATCTAAGGCAGATAAAACATTTTGATCTCAGGAACCTTTTATGTTTTAAAAAATGACTGCAGACCCTAATGAGCTCTGATCTATGTGGGTTATATCTGTCAATATTTCCTGTTTTAGAAAATAAAACAGAAGTTTTTAAATATGTATTTATTTGACTTCATGGGGACCCTTTGACAATTGCTGATCTAGGGGATTAGTTTTCTACCCAGTTTTATATCATTCACTAATGATCGAAAAGGACAAATCTGTTAAACCTCCCTTCAATTTCATCCACCTGATTAATCAAAATGTTGAAGCCTATGGGATCAGTACTTAAACTTTGTGGCCCTCATGCATAACTGCATCCCATATTGACGAGAAAGCATTGATGAGCAGTGTCTGAATATTGATTTTCATAATCTATGCACTTAATTATCAGGTTTAAATGATTTGCTAATCAGAAATAGGGTATTTTGTTAGATGTTTCTCTGAATCAAAATATATCTGTAGCATCCTTGCAATTTATTGAGAAATAAATCAAAACAGTGGGAAGAAGATGGGATGAGAATGGATAAATCCATACTGATTTCTGGAAAGCGCACCATTGTTTTCAGTCATTGTGTGGTCACGCTCTGGAATCTGTCCCACCGGTAGTGCTGATTCTAGGCTGGCTGGGGATCCTTAAGAACAGGCTGCTTTGCCAGTGGCTGGAGTTCCCACAGGCTGCCTTGGGTTGGGGTGCTGGTGGCCTGGACTTGAGGTTCCGAAGTGCACCCGAGAGGCCTTCAGCCTTCAGCATTTGCAGCCACTTGCTGTATCCCGCAGTCACGTGGCACGTTTTGCAGCAGCTTTGCCAAGGAGCCAGAGTGCGGTCATTTGATGTCAGGGTGGTGGACCATGGTCGGAACTTCGAATCTGGGGCGTAAGTACCCTTCATGTAGGAACTTTCGTCGCAGGTCACACTTAGACTCTGTAATGCTTTGAGATTTGCCTTTTATCTTGTTGATTTTATAAAAATGTTTTTCTATTTCCCTATAGCTAAATGTTAACTATACTGTACATGCATGAATAATTAATCTGACTTACCTTTTTCCATTTCCCCTCCTTTTCTAGATCCTAAGTGCCCTGGGGATGTGGATTTCCAGAGCAATGACTGGGACATCAAGACTATTACCAGCTCCTTGAAGTTCTACCTCAGGTAGGGTTCAACTTGTTTGCTTTTGGCAAATGACTGCCTGAGTTCAGAATCCTCTTGTGACCCAGATGGATGATGCTCTTGTAGTACTGCCTAGTTAGGTAGTGATGTCTGGATTCACTGCTTTGTGCCAGAGTTGCCTAAAACCAACAAATGCTGGCCTTCCGTTCACAATGGAAGTTATCCAGTCTTCTTGCTGTAAGAAAAGGCACCACTGAGAACCAGCCGCACAAGAGTAGAATAGAGTTGCAACTGCATTTTACAATTCTCCCAACCCTCTTTGTAGAGGGTGGGAAAATAGCAATAGCACTTAGACTTATAGCCATTGCAGTAGTGTTTAGACTTATATACCTCTCCATAGTGCTTTACAGCCCTCTCTGAGAAGTTTGCAGAGTCAGCCTATTGTCCACAATAATCTAGGTCCTCATTTTACCAACCTCAGAAGGATGGAAAGCTGAGTCAACCTTGAGCTGGTCAGGATTGAACTCCTGGCAGTGGGCAGAATTAGCCTGGAAGCTTTGTTTTCTGCCTCGCTTCCTTTTTCTTCCACAATGGAGCAAAATAAAATAAAATTTTAATAATGTACAGTGGTGTGATTGAGACTGTGCCTTCACAGAACTTCTGGGATTTATGTGTCTTTACTTAGCTCT
This sequence comes from Crotalus tigris, assembly GCF_016545835.1. Taxonomy (NCBI): domain Eukaryota; kingdom Metazoa; phylum Chordata; class Lepidosauria; order Squamata; family Viperidae; genus Crotalus; species Crotalus tigris. Next base: position 446,339 of record NW_024097841.1, on the reverse strand, counting down.
GTCCCTTTATGGTCATTTTCCATTGCTCATCCTAGGAGGCCATCGAAGGGTGGGCTGAAAATCAAAAGCTAAAGGAACAAAGCTTTCCCTTTGGTCTCAGACACGTAAGAGGCAGTTAAACCCACCTTCTGACCATTGCTAAGCAATCGGGACAGCAAGAGGAACCCATGCATCAACGCTTGGGCAGATCAGTGGCCGCTCCCCGAGGCAGTGATTAGCAAAGAGAAACTCGCTTCCTTTGGACATGCGATGTGAGTGGAATAGTGAAAATAAGTAGTTTTGACAAAATTGAAGAAATACAGGAAGTGCCGTGCTGTTAATAGGTATGAGGCTGCATAAATTGGTGTAAGATGGGCAAATTCTCTCCCCTGTCATTTATCAAGCCAGTTGATGCTTCTATCAACTATTTAAACAGGATGCTGCTTTTTAAAAATTACGTAAGGCATCATAAAGAATGAGAGCATAAAGGAGACCAGATGAGCAATCTCGATGCAACAAATGGAGACATAAAGTGCTCCCCCCACCAACACAGAACTTCCCAATGTTGAATGGAACTTGGTTGTTGTTGACTTTGGCAATGTGGCTGCTTCTCTTTCCAGGAACCTCTCTGAACCTGTCATGACATACAAGCTTCACAGAGAATTGGTCTCGGCTGCCAGTAAGTCTCCAAGACGGGGGCAGAGGAGGCTGTTTTGAAGGGTTTCCTGAATGTGTTGTTTGTTTTCCTGATGGTGTGAAAAACACATTTCTGGAATGTTCAGTCTTTGTCAGATGCTGTGAACAAATGTCGTGCTGCTGCTCTCTTCAATAATACCGAGAGACTTTGGCTCAGAAAAAGCAGGAACAGCCTTTCCTATTAATTGTACCAAATGCCAAACCAGGATTTTCAAGCCACAGTCCATTAAAAAAGCTAAAAGTGGGTGCAGAGCTAAGTCATAATGGTTGGGTTTATACATCACATGGACCAAAATAAACATCTACTTGATGGCTTAATGTGATGCATAAACTTTCTAGTTGCTTTTTTCTAGTGTAAGTATAAGTAGAATCTTTCCGACAAACAACAATTAACTGAGTCCTTTCATTTTTACATGGAACACGTATGCCCCACCCCAATATTGCTATGCAGTTTTGTTGCTATTGATGCTACATCATGGTTAAGTGTGAAGAATTCGTGATTTCAAGTGAGTTTCTATAAGGGAACAACTGATTTGGTTGAAAGTGTAAGTAAACAAAGTGCATGACCACAATTTACCATTAAAATAAATTGGCTTTCCTCTGCCTTGAGCTGTTTCTTTGTGTCTTGCCTCTCTTCAAAATGGGGCTCAAGGCAGTGACAAAAGTGCAATGGAAACACATATAATAAAACCTTAAAATGCCAACATAAAATAGACACGTAAGTTAATTAGTAGTTAAATCAGGAGAAGTGAGGGGCAGTGGTCTGTTTCAGAATATTGATGAGAAAATTAACCGGCCAAAACTGGAACGTCTCCAGAGGGGGAAGTGGCAGAGCTGGCCGGCCGGGCGTTGGCTGCGCCTTCTGGGCAGATTTCTGGGGAGGGGACGAGGAGGGAGGATTTCTCAACTGCAAATATTATTTCCCACGGTTGGCACAGACTTCAGGAAGGTGGCTTAAAGATTAATGTTAGCGATAAATATAAGACTCTTTGGAAATTGCAAACGGTCTTTTTAACACTCATTTGTTAATCAGTTAATTAAAGTGGACACTCTTGAATTGTTTCTTCCTCAGGTTTCTTGCCCCCATTTATAAGAGTTCTTCATCTCGCCTTCCCATTACTCTGCTGGCCTTCTTGCAATGTCTGCTTTAACTCTGCAGTGGGAGGGATCTTAGATGGAGAAATTGCAGTCCTGGGCATTTTCACTCTTACTTTTGAAAGCGGAGCCTTTTCTGGAATGAATGTGCTGACACTTGGAAACTGACAAAGCTATTTTCCAAATTGACAAATGGATCGTTCTCCACAGCTGGGGAGTTTGATACTCCGTGCTCCTTGAGAAGAGAGGGGCTCTCTTGGGTCACAAGGGCCTGGATGCCAGCCCAAGCCCCCACCTGCTGGGCACCAAACATTGTTAATGTTTACATGGGGGTTTGCTTTATATTCATATAAAGTTATATTCGTATAGAATATTTGTATACGTTGTTTCCAACTGCAGCAGCATATAAATATGTTTATATAAATAAAATAATGCAATGAATGTTGGGGTGATGGACAGGAAGCAGCCCTCACTCCAAGCCCTTCAGAATAAGGGCCCTTCTTCCCCCTCCCCATCAGTGCTCCTTTCAGATGCTGCTCCTGTCCTCAAGCAAGGGACACTTGGGGGCCTTCTGGAGAAAGGGTCTTGCTCTGCTGTCTGTTCTTCCAGGAACCACTTGAAGATTTAGGAGCTGGAGGCATCTGGGGAGTGAAAATATTGCTGGGCTATCCAGAGTTTCTTTTAAAACTCATTTGGAAACCCATCTCCAGGAATTCAAATGGGTGCAAGCAGTGATGAACTCTTCACTGCAGGAGGGGAAGTTTCTGGGGTCTTTTAAGTGATACTGTTGCTGCCCTCTCGCAGAGCCTCCTCCTCAAAAAAAACCCCATCGCTTGATCCCACCTGCTTGGACAAGTTATGTCCAGTTTCCCTTCTTCCCCTCTTAGGGAAGGTGGTAGAAAAGCTGCTCGCCTGGCAGCTTCAGAGGGTCCTGGATGGAGCAGAGTATCTGGACCCTTTTCAGTCAGGATTCAGGGCATTGCTCTCACTTGCTGGTGATCTCTGGCGAGAGGGGGATGGGGGTAGTGCAACCATCTTCATTCCCTTGATCTCTCAGCGGCCTTTGATGCCATCAACCATGGTATCCTTTTGGGCCAGCTGCAGGATTTGGGGCTGGGTGACTCACTTCTGTGTTGGTTTGGCTCCTTTCCTCAAGGACGGTCCTAATCCGTGTTAACAGGGAGTGAGAGTTCCTGCCCACAGCCATTCCTTTGCCAAGTGCCACAGGGCTTGGGACTCTCTTCACTCCTTTTGAACATCTGCCTGAAGCTGCTGGGTGAGACCATTTGCCACCCCTATGCTGGTGGTTCTCAACTTGTTATCTGCACCCTGGTGATCCAAGTGATGTTGTTGCCGGCCTCTCGCAGAGTGTGGAGGCTGGATGGGGGACAGCAGGCTTTGGCCGAACCCTGGCGAGATCATTGACTTTGGGTGCACGCAGCTTCAAGATCTGGGTCTTGAACATCTTTAGTTCTGGGTGGGGTGGCTTTGCCCCAGACGCTTCCAGTCCACAGCTTGGGGCCTCTCCTGGACTCAGACCTCCTGTCCAAAGAGCAGGTGGTAACTGTGGCTAGGAGAGCCTTTGTACAACCTTGTCTCGTGCACCAGCTGTGGCCCTTTCTGGATCAGGAGTCCCTGCGCTCAGTCACTCAAGCCACGGTCATCTCACATTTGGACTGCTGCAATGCGCTCTACATGGGGCTACCCTTGAAGAGCATTGTGGTGGCCGGGCAGTTCTTAGGGCCCCTAGAGTGGCGCATGTTACCCCACTGCTCCCTGAGCTGCACTGGTTGCCAGTTTGCTTCTGGCTGCATTTCAGGGTGTTAGTTATTATCTTCAAAGCCCTGCATGGCACGGATCCAGGTGCCTGGTGGGACTGGCCCACCCAAGCCATGCTGGCCGAGGCAGCACACTGCGGATCCCGTCAGCTGGCATGCTCTGGGAGAAGAGCCTTCTCCACCGTGGCTCCTGCCCCTCGAAACATCTCACCCCCTGAGATGGACTCCCAGCCGCCTGACCTTCCGTAAGAGCCTGAGGGCCCGGTTCTGCCAGATGGCTTGGGGCCCCAGTGGGGCAGCTTCCTGCTGGAGATGGTTGATCGATTAAGAGCTAACACCACTCCCCCTCCTTCTCAATCTTGTGACAATGAGCTTCCTTTGTTTGTATTGCCGTTTTATTGTGCTGGAATATTTATACTTCATGGTTTTAATGTTTTTTATATTGTAAACCGCCCAGAGTTGCTTTGAAATGAGATAGGTAGCAAATAAATTTAATTTAAAAAAAATTCAAGTCCCTTTTGCTTCTGGGTCCAATTGAAGGTGTTGATCATCACCCTTAAAGCCTTTCATGGCTTTCATGGGACCAGGTTATCTAGGCACTGTCTCGCCTCACTGGGACCGCCCCTCCCATCTGCACCGGCAGAAGGGGCTTTCTTGGGACCCCTCCAGCTAAAGAGTTTCGGCTGGGGGAGTCAAGAAGAAGTGCCTTCTCTGCCATGGCCCCCACCCTGTGGAACATCCTTTTCCAGAGACGAGATCTGTTTCCACTCTAGGTTTTAATTTGTTATTTAATTTTAATGTTTTTATTCCTATATTTTTATTCTGTTGTAAGCCACCCAGAATTATCTGGTACAGCGAGATGAGCGGCATATAAATGTATGAAACAAACAATTAATTCCAGGCTTCTAAAACGGCATCTAGTCCAACTATACTGGACCCCCTCCCCCATTCCTACGTTTCCTCTAGTGCCCCTCTCTTTCAGCATACAGCGCCTCATTGCAGTTACATAATTTCCCAGATTTGTTATAAAAAGGTAAGTGACACAAAGTTAGGAAGGATTCGAACCTGAGCCTGGTAAAATTGCCCTCCAGGCAAGGAAGGAAGCCCCCATGGACCTGATTGTTTTTTTCTTTTTCACCTGCAGAGTCTGAGAACCTGGATTACCGGCTGGGAGCCATTCATGCCCTGATTTATAAACTCCCTGACAGGAACCGAGAAATGTCTGAGCTGCTCATCAGGCATCTGGTCCAGTAAGTGGAGGCTGATCTGAAACCCAAGCAAAGGGTCCCTATTGAGCTTTGGCATTCTGGGGGGTTGGGGTGGGGAGGAAGTGGAGTAGGGGCCAAGGATGTCCAAGCCACGTGAGTGGTGAGTGTACTCAGTAGCTGTTCCAGAAATGAGCAGCTTCCTTGTTTTCCAGCAGAGAAAGATAAAGTACGTTGGAATTAGGGATGAAGTAAACACATTTCCATTTGGGGGCTCAAAAGAGTGCCTTTTTTGGCACTAGTGATATTTGTAGAGGTTGTTGTTGTTGTTCAGTCGCTAAGTTGTGTCAGGCTCTTTGCGACCCCATGGACCCTAGCAAGCCATGCTCCCCTGTCTCCCGGAATTACTTGTGGAGGCCCCCCCTTTCGTGGGGTCGGGGTTTTTTTATGCTTTGTTTGATGCCTGGTGTGGTGGCCTCTGTTTGGCCCGCGCTCTCCTTCCTGATTCACTTTCTTCCTGAGAGGAGTCATTTCCACCAGCCGGGTCACCAGGGCTGGGGATGCTGGGCATTATAATCCAACATGGCATAGGATTTCCACAGCAGGTCAGATTAGGTTGTACAGTCCAAGAAGAACATCAAATGGGCAAACATTTTAGATATATCTGAAATACAATTATAGAAAGGGCAGAAAAGTTTTATATGAAAGACAGCAGGGCACTATGGCTTATTAGAAGAAACAGTTGTTTCTCTTCAGAGATATAGTTCAGGTGGATGCATATTTTACCTATTTAAAAAAGCTAACAAGTTGTCAGTGCTGAGATGCCAGCCATTTCCAAGCAGCTAGAAGCCCTTACTACAAGCAGTTCTCAACTTACAGCTACAATTCAATCTTAACCTCAAGTCATTGAGTGAAGCGGTTAAGCAAGACATCATATAGCTGTCCACGCAGTTGCTTTCCTCAACTACTGCAATCCTGGCACTCCCAGTTGCGGTCATTAAGCAGACAAAATCCCAGGAAAGGAGTGTGGGGCGCTTTGGGGGTTGGTGGAGAATCTGGGAGGCTTTGCTCAGAAGCTGAAAATAGCCTTTGTTGAAATCCAGGCAGAATTTTCAGCCCCTGAGAAATAGAGAGGTCTGGCCTGTGCCGGGCCTTCCAGTGCCATTCCCCCACCTGCCTGAGGCACCCACACTCCTCCCCTTATTGTGTTCCCTCTCCACTCTGCTGGGATTTCAGCTCCTGCTCATCTCTGGGCTGCTTGAAAAAACTGCCTGCCAAAGGATGTCAGCTCCCCTTTCTGTGGGGAAGGAGCGCTTTCAGCAGGGTCCAGAAACGATGCTCAAATGATCAGGATCTGAGCATCCCACTGAAGTTCAGGCAGGCAGCTCTTCCAGCCAGCTCCCAGCAAGATGCTGACCAGATACGGACCTGAGTCACTCTCTTCAGGCCATGCTTGAGCTGAAATTAATCTGCATCCTTAATTGGCTCTGGCCATTGATTTCTCCCTAAATCTTGCCTAAGGAAGGTCAAAGGAAGGGGGAGAAGTCCTGAATTCTTTGTCGAGAAAAGATCACAAGGACATCTCAGCCCAAGAGTGATATGGCTTGGAAAAGATTAGTCCAAAAATGTATCTCTATTCCATCTTACCCACTAAAAGATCCAGCCCTTGGACTGAGGAACATTGCCATCTTCGGTCAACCATATCCATCCTCTGTCTCTCATGGTCCTTGCATATCCAAGATATGCAGTATGGTTTAACCATGATTCTTTAAAACAGAATAACAGAAATAGAAGGAACCTTGGAGGACTTCTAGTCCAACCCCCTACCCAAACAGGACACTCTGTATCATTCCAGACAAGTGGCTGTCCAGTCTCTTCTTGAGTCTCCAGTGATGGAGCACCCACAACTTTTGAAGGCGAACTGTTCTACTGCTTAACTGTTCTCACTATCAGGAAATTTCTCTTTAGTTCTAGGTTGCTTCTGTCCTTGATTAGTTTCCATCCATTGTTTCTTGTTTTGCCTTTTGGTACTTTGGAGAATAGGGTGATCCCCTCAATTTTGTGGCAGCTCCTCAAATATTGGAAGGTGGTTATCATGTCATCCTTCATCCCTCTTTTCACTAGACTAGACATATCCAATTCGTGCAACTGTTCTGCATATGTTTTAGCCTCCAGCCCCCTAATTATTCTTTTTGCTCTTCTCTGGACTCTTTCCAGAGTTTCAACATCTTTTTTTATATTGTGGTGACCAAAATTGGATGCAGTATTCCAGGTGTAGTCTTACTAAGGCTTTTTAAAGCGGTACTAACACTTCACCTGATCTTGATTCTATCCCTCTGTTAATGCAGCCTAGGACTGCATTGACTTTTTTGGTAGTTGCAGCACATGGTAGGCTCATATTTAAGTGATTGTCCACTAGGACTCCTAAGATCCCCCTCACAGTTACTGCTATTGAGCCAAGTTTCATCTAAACTGTGCCTGTACATTTGGTGTTGACTATTCCTATCAGGTTAGTGTTGTCTGAAAATTTGATGAATTCCCTATCTATCCCTTCATCTAAATTGTTTATGAAAATATTGAAGAGTCCAGGGTCTAAAACAGAACCTTTGGGGTGTCTTACTCCTTCCTTCCTTCCTTCCTTCCTTCCTTCCTTCCTTCCTTCCTTCCTTCCTTCCTTCCTTCCTTCCTTCCTTCCTTCCTTCCTTCCTTCCTTCTAGATGTAGTTCCATTAATGACTACATGTTGAGTGCATTTTGTTAGCTAGTTACAAATCCATCTGGTGATGATGTTGTCTATCCCACATTTTTCTAACTTACCAAGAAGTAGGTTGTGATCTGCTTTGTCAAACGCCTTTGTTGTTGTTAGTTGCAAAGTCAGTCTGACCCATCGCAACCTCATGGACAATGCTCCTCCAGGCCCTCCACCATCTTCTGGAGCTCATGCAGGCTCACGCCTATTGCTTCAGTAATTCCATCCAGCCACCTCACTCTCTGTCGTCCCTTTCTTCTATTGCCCTCAATCTTTCCCAGCATTAGGCCCTTCTCCAGTGAGTCCTTCCTTCTCATTAGGTGGCCAAAGTACTTGAGTTTCAACTTCAGGATCTGGCCTTCTAAAGAGCAGTCGGGGTTGATCTCTTCTAGGACTGACCGGTTTGAACGCCTTGCAGTCCAAGGGACTCGCAGGAGTCTTCTCCAGCACCATAGTTCAAAGGCCTCAATTCTTTGGCGCTCAGCCTTTCTTATGGTCCAACTTTCACAGCCATACATTGCAACTGGGAAAACCATGGCCTGGACTATACGCACTTTTGTTGGCAGGGTGATGTCTCTGCTTTTTAGTATGCTGTCTAGATTTGCCATAGCTTTCCTCCCCAGGAGCAAGCGTCTTTTAATTTCTTGGCTGCAGTCCCCATCTGAGGTGATCTTGGAGCCCAGAAAAATAAAATCTGTCACTACCTCCATTTCTTCCCCATCTATTTGCCAGGAATTGAGAGGGCCGGATGCCATGATTTTGGTTTTCTTAATGTTGAGTTTCAAGCCAACTTTTGCACTCTCCTTCTTCACCCGCATCAAGAGGCTCTTTAGTTCCTCTTCACTTTCTGCCATTAGAGTGGTATCATCTGCATATCTTAGGTTGTTGATATTTCTCCCGGCAATCTTAATTCCAGCTTTTGTTTCATCTAGCCCTGCCTTTCTCATGATGTGCTCTGCATATAAGTTAAATAGGCAGGGCGACAGAATACAGCCTTGCCAGACTCCTTTCCCAATTTAGAACCAATCAGTGGTTCCGTGTTCAGTTCTCAATGTTGCTTCAATGAGTCACGTGCCTTACTGAAATTCAAATATACTATGTCCACGGCATTTTCTGGTCCATTATTTTTTTGCTGGTCCACTTTGTCAAAGAATGAAACAAAATTTATTTGTCATGATCTGTTTTTGAGAAACACATGTTGGCTTCTGGTTATTAGTTTGCTCGCAGGTCTATTGTTTGATTATCTGTTCCAGGATCTTTCCAAGTATTGATGTTAGGCTGATTGGTTAGTAATTTCCTGGATCTGTTTTTTTTTTTTCCCCTCTCTCTTCTTTGAAGATGGAACCAATCTTTTGAAGAAGGAATCACAGTTGGCTTGGTTCTCTCATAACATTAAGTAGTAAATCATGGTTAGGATTTACATGGTCTGACTCCTTGCATTTGGCTCAGCCAAAACCCAGCAAATTACATGCAAACCTAGCTATTTTCCAACTGCCCATAGGACAGCTTTAGAAGACGTCTTCTGGAAAACAAAATTGCCAATCCATTTAGCCAAGATTTCTTTCAGGGGTTTCTTTTCCAACCTAGTTTCTTTTGGCTCTCCCTGTATGTGTCTTTTCTGCTGAATTCAGGAAGGGAAGTCCAGCCCTTGTCTCTAACCCTCTGGGGTTCTGTGATTGCTCAGCAATTAGTGGCGCTGGTTTCTTCAGTGCAAGCTAGTCTTGGAGCCTGTGCAGGATTTCCATTTGGCACTCCTTCCTAACGCCGCCTGTTTCTCCCCTCTTGGGAAATGGTGCTGATCTTCTGTTGTGCCCTGTGGCTGTGCTTTGCATCGTGTGGCTTTCTTGCTTTCATCAAGGTGGGGAGTAATGTGAGATTGAAGGCTCACATGGGCAAAAGGAATTATTCAGAAGCTGTGACTTTATGCCACGCCTGATCCCAGCCTACCTGGGATAAACATCTGCAACAGATGAGGTTGTTGTAATTCTAGAAAACCCTAGATCCAACTAAATGGCTTATTCAAAATAGAACCAGCTAATATTTGGGTGGGAGACTACCAGGAAACTGTGTGAGTTGGATGAGAAATCAGAAGAAGCACTCCAGAAGAAGCAGGGACAAAGCGCTTCCGTATTCTTGCTATGGGAACTGATGCGTAAGCAGAGAAGGGGTCTTAGAAGCAACCCACTCCAGCACCACCGGATGGACTGCCGTCTGAGCAAGCAAGAAGGTAGGGCAAAATGGTAAACGGCAACACAGCTGCTATCACTCTCTGGAGAGGAGGCGATGGAATTACCACCCTCTTCCAATGCTAGAGAGTAGAGAGTAGAGCTGAGGCGCTGTGTAAGACTTGCACCTCCATATGAACCACACTGGGGCTGTCTTATTAAAAGGGAGCTGCCAGCACCGGCTCTATGTTGGCAGCAGGAACTCATTAACCCCCACTGCACTTGCCTTGACTTGTGAACTTCGCAACTCTGACTTTGAACCTGGACTGGCTGATGAATCTGCTCTGAGCTTCAACCCTCAGATTCCACCTGAGTTCTCGCCTGCATGCGTCAGGCTGGCCCCAGTCTGATCCCTTAGGGAAGTCTTAACTCTCAGCTCCATTTGATTGAAGTGAAAAGGCACTTTTACTAAGAGATGCTGACTGCAGTAAAGCCAAGCTGAATCTAAAGTTCCTGCATGCCAATACAGGACTAAACACCTGGTTTCCCCTAGCCCTCCCACTGTGATCCGTCTGTGCACAGCCAATCCAGCACCGCCAAAATGTTATGGGAAATGCTGGTGAAATTCCACTCTCGGGGCAAGCGGCCTTGAAGGATGCCAGGGTGCCAGCGCAAACCGGATTCCAATTGCCTCTGTTCTTCCTCAACTGTCAGTTCCACCTCCCAATAGCCCCCCATAAAGGTATACAGCAAATTGCCCATTTGTCCCCCTCTCCCCATTGATGAGAGAATGCTGGCAAAGTGCCGAGCCAAATGGGGGGGGGGGATCTGACCTCAGGCTGCTTTGATTGGAAACTGTTGTAAACCAAACTTGCTAACATTTGGGGGGTAAACATGTCTCTAGACTTCAAGTGTGAGTGCCTGCAAGCCTCATTTACTAAAGAGAACAAAATAGTTGTTTGTTTATTCGTATGTGCTTGGCTTGGCGCCAGGCAGAAATGACCCAGATGTGTCTTTGTAGCCAGCTTGGATCTATCACATGAGATAACAAACTTTGTTAAAATATGCCCCGTTTCTCAAATTCAGGAGAATTTCATCTTTAGCTTGATTTAATGTGTTCCCCACAGCTGTCCTGGAAGGGAAATACAGAAAAACCCCACATGAAACCCGATGCTGCCCTTGTGATATGGGTGCCATAGAAACCACAGCCCGTGTTCTTCTCTACTGCCAGTACTACAGGGACATTCTCCCCCAGTTGATTCTCCCTCTTTTATTTAAATCTCCGGGGCATTCTACGCTGTTAAATAACCAAGAAAAAATATTTGTTTAAAAGCAGCAAAAAGTTTGCTATATTATGTGTAAACTTCGCCCACAAATCATTGTCAATAGTTCTTGTTGCTCAGGGATAGTTTTGTGTTGTTCATTGTATGGATTGTATTTTTATTGGCCAACAATTGAAATAAAGTTCTTTGTCTGTCTGCCCTGATTCTCTTTCTAGCTTTATTTGCAAAGCATTTTGTAAATAGCCTTGTTTCAGAAAGAAGTCATGTTTTGAATTTAAGGGGACCAGAAAGACCACAGAAGGGGAAAGGATGGGTGCTCCCCTCTCAAGGTCTTCTTGATGCTCAATTTGCTCACTGCCATTTTACTTCCTTTTTTTGCATGCACACACTCATGCACATACGCAGACAGAAATGTGGCTACTTTTCTCCAATAAGAGGGAACGTTTTCTGTCCCAGATCAGTGGAGCCTTAATGACATAAATCGTTCAAAATATTTGTGTGTTTATACATGACCAGATTGTGACTCTGCTGAAAGAGTGAGTTGGGACCCTCAGTGGACCCCCTCCCAGGCACGACAAGGGTGCTTTTGCTCTGAGTAAACATTTGTGCTTACCGTTGGCTTCAGCTGCAGTAGAAAATGTTTCCTGTTTGCATACACTTATATGGAAGAAATTAAAATGGCTGAATTCATTTCCCCTGGACAAAATTGAGTGGTGGTCTAAGATCCAGCCAGGCCCTGCTGACTCGGGAGGTGTTTGTTCTCTCCTGGGCCCACCAAGCCAGCTGTACCAGCTCTGGCTCCGTCCTCTGTCAGCTGGCCAGGGCAGCTGGGTGACCCGGCCTCTGGCATTTCCTTGGTCCTGACTTTCCTTCGTCTTTTATTTGTAGGGGGCAGTTCCAGGCCCTCCTTCAAGGCCCATGGAGTTCCCCATCTGCCTGCTCTCTGTCTCTTGTGCCCTTCCCTTTGCTGAACCGCCCTTTGTTTTTTCTTCTGACAGCGTGTGTGAGCACAGCCGGGAGAATCTCATGTCCCCCTCCAACATGGGGGTGATCTTTGGCCCTACCCTCATGCGTGCACAAGAGGACACGGTTGCAGCAATGATGAATATTAAGTTCCAGAACATCGTGGTGGAGATTCTCATCGAGCACTTTAACAAGGTACACAGGAGCTCCTGGCTGGCCTTTCCCAGACGGCTTTTCGGTGATGCTTGCAGGGCCTCCCCAAAACATAAACAGAATTAGGAAAAGGCAAATAAACCACGGGAAATGTGACTGAGCTAGCAGAGACGGTTCCAGAGTCAGAGGGGAGCCAGCTGCATTTGGGGAAGGGAGAGGTGGCCAGCAGACCCAACTGGAAAGATAGTTGGGTGAAGACCAGGAGGCTGGAGGCAGGGCTTGGTTCATGGAGAAGCTGGGCCACTCCTTTTGGGCAAGCAGGGTCAGCCTTGCCAGAACACCTGTAGGATGCATCGAGAAGCTGTCTAAAAAATAGATTTCTTTCAAAAGGAAAGACCAGGGTGATTTTGGCCTTTCTTATATTTCTATTTTATGCAAGAGTAGTTGCAGGTTGCCTTGCAGGTGTTTCCGGTGCACTTGGCGAATGCAGCTGCCACTGGGAGTGCTGGGAATGCAGCCATGGAGCCAGGCCTTTGCTCTGGCTGAGCCAGCGGAATTCGATCCACTTGGGGACTCCTCTGCAAGCAGTGATGGGGGGGGGGGATTTTCAAAATGGCATTCAAATATGACCATACCTGATTTGTAGTGTGTGTGTTTTCAGCCCATCAATCCCCCTTTTAAACTGGTTTTAATCAATTTCCAACTGAAAACTGCTGGAATGCAGTTTATTTTTAGCACCTCAACAGGGTGCTCTCAGGAGACTTTCTGGGGTAGGTGGGCAAGCCCCCCCAGGATCCCCCACCTTGTTTGGAGGCTTCAGGCTTGGATCAGGGAGCAGAAGCCTTTTTCTTGCCCATAACTTCTCTGGGTGTTTCCTTGCTTTTACAATTAAAACCATGGAACAATATTCTCCTATTCAGAACCAGGCTGACTTACAATTTGATGAAACCTTTATTTTGTCTTAGTTAAATTGCATAGTTTTAGGTGATATTTTATTACTACTAGAAAGCATAATATGATAAGACTGTAGGGTTTAATAGATAATTATGACAATTATCTACATAATCGTTACGTTGTTTTAATTTTTTAACCATAAAAAAGTCTGGCAATTATGGTATAAAACAGCAGCTCTCAACCTTTGTGTGACGGCAACCTCCGTCACACGGATGGTGCGGCGCGCATGCGTGGCACCGCCCCCATGCGCGGCGCGCATGTGTGGCACCACCCCCTGAGGGGGAAAAATGGCGGATCGCGTTGTTTGGCGACCCCTGTAAAATGGTCGTTTGACCCCAAATGGGGTCGCGACCCATAGGTTGAGAACCGCTGGTATAAAACATCTTTTTTTTTCAAATGAAGAGATTTCCTGATTTGCTTATAAGAGAATATAATATAATATTACGAGTCTGAGTTTTCCAAAGATTAATTGACTGAATGCCCATGCAATGACTGTGAAAGCAAAACCAACGTTTACCCAGATGGACATGCGGGACATGTGAGCTACTTTAATTCACATTTCTTGAAACAGTGGCTTCTGCTCCCTAAATCCCCATGCCAGGCCAAGGTCATAGTTGCTTTAATATGATCCTAATGAGACTGGCTAATGAAACTATTTCCTTCCATGATTTCAGCTTCAAATCATTCTCTTCTCCCTTCTCTTGGGAACTTTCAACAATATGTCCAGAGATTTAAGAAGGTTAGCCACAGTTTTGTTCCCATTTGATTGGCTCTAACAAAGGACCTCCCCAAGCATATGGATATTTTCTTACAGATCAGCACATCTATTCTGTTTCACTTCTGGTTCTTCATTTAAAAGTGTCTGTTGCTATCAAAAACAGGATTATTTCTAATTCAAAACTAGTCATTTATTTGAGATGTTTGTACTTCTGAAAATATGAAACAAGGAGGAGACCAGCAGCTGGTCTGCTGAGACGGCCAGTTGCAATCTTGGCTTTATAGCTGCACCTGGAAGTTGTTGATGGGATGCAAGGACCATCAACAGAGTTCAAGGCCTAGCTGCCTTTCAGTTAAGCAAGGGTGACCCAATTTTCCACTGAAATAAAGTAACTCCGAAACAGCTACAATAGCTGAACGCTTTGTTTTCAGATAAGAGGTCCAAGCTTTGGCTTCAGAAAGGTTTTCCATGATTTCTCTGTGTCTAAAGTTTCACAGGAGATTCGAGCCAGCAGAGGGAGAAGAAAATTGTCTGCTGCTCACTGATCTCCAGAGTGAAGTCTTTTAATTAAAAAAGAAACTGTGTCTTTTTGGCCTTCAATTTCTGCTATGATAAGGTTAAGCTAGTAACATTTTATTAGGCTGGGTGATTGTTAAATGTAGTTCTGAAGTTGATGTTTCAGTCTGCACATAAGCAAACATTCCAAATGAATTTTTAAGCAGGTATATAATTTGTGTGTGAATTATGAAGACTCAGAGGACAGAGGAAAATGTTCACTGGTATGGATAATTATTGCTCTGGCAGATTTAAACATGTACGCTAAAATTAAAATTAAAAAGCTAATCCCACAGGAAACAGTATGTGGTGTTACACAGTCCTTGCCCTGGAAAGTGGAGATTAGATCAATATCACCTCTCTTATGAATCATATAAATATAATTTTTAATATAAATATGACTTTGTGGTGCAAATTCAAAGTGTCTTTTGTCTGGGGGTGGGGTCACTTGAACGATTGCCCCCTTGTCAGTCTGGATTTCAAGCTGGAAAAGTCTTTGTGATCTTGGTCGTTTGGATTCACATTGGTATCCAGGGAAGCACATTCTTTGTAAGAAATACATTAGAATTCTGTCTATGGATTGCATGAATTTTGCTCCAAGAAACGGGGAATATTTTGGTTTGATAAATGGCACTATTTCTTGCACATCCTGTTGATCTCCATTTTTCTACATAATATTGTATTTTTTGAGCCCAATTAGCATGAAATCTATCCACGTATACATGCACAGATTTAGAGACTGTTACATTTATCAGTACTGCAGTATTTAAAGATTTGGGCTGAAGGGGATCTGAAATAACAGTAACAGAAATATGTGGCATTGTTTCAAATGTTGATTCAGAGGTTATGCAAGTCCATCTCAATCTGTGTTGCTACCTCATTCTTTAAGAAATTAAGGGGTTGGTGCATTTCCCTCTTCCCAATGTGTGTTAGGGTTCGGTCATTTAAATCACAGCTCGCTATTATTTCTGAATCAGATAACTGTGATAAAATATTATTATCCCTCTGACACCTCTGATTTGCAAGCTGCACTGGCTTCCAGTTTGTTTCGTAATGTGAGTCAAGGTGCTAATAACCGTCCAAAGCCCTGCCTGGTTTCTGACCTGCTGGGACCAGACCTGGCTCCCTTCCAGGAAGGCATGTCATCTGTTGGGACCCAGGAAGCTCCCCTTCTGCCGCAGTGCCTACCCTCTGGCATGGGGTCCCCCCTGAAACCCAGACAGTTCTCGTCCTGAGGGCATTCCAGAGACCCTAAAGGCCTGCCCGTTCTGCCAGGCCTGGGGCTAGGCTGGATGGGGCTTGCTCACTGAACGCTCAATCTTGGTTGGAAGTTCTCATTAATTGTTCTTCCTTCTTCTCTTCTCTTCTAGTTTGATTTTGTTGGTTGCTGTATTATGCTATTATTATAGTCTGGTGTATTGAGGGGTACTCCAGGTTGTTTGGAATCAAGTGGCAGTGAATCAAATAGCGTGAATACACAATGAATAATGTTCCTATTGGGTGTTATATAAAGAGGAAGGAGAGGCAGGAAGTAAATTGTGTAAAAGAGGGGCTTTCTTCAGCCATCTAATCATTCAATTGCAGTGGCTTTGTAGATATATATATATATAGAGAGAGAGAGATCATTTATAGAGATCATAAAGAAACAAAACTTACAGCCCAGCGACCTACTAGTGAGCTTCGATGTCATATCCCTCTTCACACAAGTGCCTATCAAAGAAGCCTTGACAGCTATCCAAAACAAATATAACCCCCCCAAACACATCTTAGATCTGACCAACCACTGCCTATCCAACACATACTTCATCTATAATGGACAAAAATACAAACAAACAGAAGGAGCACCCATGGGATCACCCCTCTCACCTGTCATTGCAACCTCTACATGGAACACTTTGAAACCCAAGCTCTAGAAAAATCTGATCACAAACCCAAACTCTGGCTCAGATACGTAGACGACACCTTCATAATCTGGCCACATGGGAAAGAAAAACTGGACAACTTCCTCACACACCTCAACAGCCTACACCCCAAAATACAGTTCACCATGGAAACAGAAGCTAACAACCAACTTCCCTTCCTGGATGTCTTAGTCTACAAGAAATCCAATGGCTCCCTAGGACACACCATCTACCAGAAGAAAACACACACAAACCGCTATCTGCACGCTCTCTCACACCACCACCCAGCACAGATCAACTCTGTAGCCAAGACACTCATCTCCAGAACAAAACGCTTAGCTGACGAACAACACCTAAAACCCGAACTACACACTCTCACCAATGTACTAACATCCAATGGATTCCATAGAAATAAGATTACAAACCTAATCCAAAAAGAAACCCCCACTAAAATCCAAGACAAAGAACAAGAAAACGGCAAAGCCATCCTCCCATACATAAAAGGCATCACAGACAGAATCAGTAAGATCCTCCATAAACACAACATCAAAACAGCATTCTGCACAAACAGAAAAATATCCACCATCCTTAGAAACCCCAAAGATAAAATTGAATTAGAAAATCAAGGAGTATACGAAATCCCATGCACCACTTGTCCCACCACATACATCGGACAAACCAACAGAAGAATAAGTGCACGCATTGAAGAACATAAGAACTCAATCAAAAAAGAGGAACCAACATCTTCCCTGGTCCAACACCTTAAAGCTACAGGACATGAAATTGACTTTAAAAATACCAGAACCATTGCCAAAAGTGAACATTTTAATAACAGAATAATCAGAGAAGCCATCGAGATAGAAAAACGCCCACACAGCATGAACAAGCGAGATGATACCTCCCGCCTACCAGCCATTTGGAAACCCGCCCTCATTGACAAACGACTCCCTAACACAAAAAATGATACCAGACCCACACTCACAAAAACCACACAGGATGTCACCACCAAACATCCACGCAAAAAACAAACCCAAAGCCACACTGACTATGAGGCACGACCACAAACCAGAAGCCAGACCACAGCTGCATCATTAGCCACTTTAAACCCCCCCAATCCATACATGAAGCAAACTGACACCCTCCATGAAGAGGAAGCACGACCACGAACGCGAAGCCAAGGAATGGCAGGGCAGCCCAAAATCTTGAATCCCTCTGCAACTCAGACTAACCTGAGCACAACCAAACAGAACACTCCCCCAGCCAATCAGAGCACAGCCAACCCCCCAGCCAATCAGAGCACAGCCAACCCCCCAGCCAATCAGAGCACAGCCAAGCCCCTAACCAATCAGAACACACCTCCACCCAATCAGAACACAGCCAAGCTCCCACCCAATCAGTTCATACCCCCACTGGCAGTTAAAAGGAAGAAACAGCTAAGACCACACATTGCTGCTCGAGGCACGAAGCTGAAAGCACCAGCCTGAAGATGACGAATGGGACTTCGTCGAAACGTCGCCAAGACACTTCCAATTTTACGTGGGAGAAAACCCGAACAACCAAGACCTACATACAATACCCGCGAAAACCTCAGAAAACATATATTATATAGATATATATATATATATATACTATATATATATATATATATATATATATATATATATATATATATATATATATTGTGAGTCAAAAAGTTTGTGATTTCTGGATGGGGGAAGTGCCCAGCTTCTCCTGAGTCCCAGCCTTGGAAAACCATATCACTTATTTGTCCTGGATGCAGCACTCCTGGTGTCAGAAGCCATTCGAGATTTAGCAGCTACTTTGATATACTTGGATTTGATGGCCTGAAAGCAAATGAAATTTGGGTGGTAAGTAATAAAATGCTCTGGCTGCCCAGTAATTCTGAAAGCAAACTTTGTGTTGTTGCCAGATATGGAAGGTATTTTATTTTGGCTGGAGAAACGGGTGAAAGAGCTCACCCCCAAATCTGTGTTGACAGCTTGTACATATCCATTGCAGTCTTGGACAGCAAAGTGGCAGTCAAGAGAGGGCAGGATGGCTACAGTGAGACTTCGCTTAATGGATGGCGTGGGGGCCCGCGTGTCTTTATGATCCAGATGCCTCATCCTTAAAACGGCCCTCAAAAGTGAGAACATATTTGCCATCTGTCATCACTTCTGGATATTCTGGCAGGCCATCCTGATCCATGGAAAAAAGGAGTGGCATTCGTTTGGTCTGGTCTGGTTCCATGGACTGTCACTCGATGGTCTCTTTTTTCAAAAAATGGAGGATGAACTAATTGATTCTCTGTTAAAAGTTGCCTGATGACCACCCTCAGTACCTGAAGAAAAGTTCTTGTCAGCTGCTTCTACTTGGCAACTAGGAAATTTGAGGAAGAACCCTCGCTCTATCCAGCCAGATCATTTCAGAAAAACTACCTGTCATCATGCCTTTATGATTAAAGATAGCTGAATGAAGTAACTGTCTAGAAGTAACCAGCACAGGCCATTTTTCTGTTACTAGAGACCCCTCTTTTTTGTGTCCAAGAGCTTCCCAGAGATCCAAGGGCATCTTGACATGTGAAGAAAAGAAGGAATGAAAGATGCAGGAAGTCCTTGACAGAACTCCACATTTGTTAAGTCACTGAAACACGTAGCAGATTCATTCCTCCAGAAATCTGGGTTTATTGTTTCCATTGGGGATGGTAAAAACAGGACTTTTTTTCTCATGGAACACCCAGAACGGAATTCCGGCACCTTTTTTGTATGGAAGCTTGTAGGGTAGGCAAGGTGGGTTGTATGATGTGTATGAGTTCTGGCACCTTTTTTTTTTTTTTTTAGAAAAAAAGCACTGGATAAAAGTAATAAAATCATAGAATCTTAGCATTGGAAGGGACCTTGAGGTCTTCTAGTCCAACTCCCTGCCCATGGCAGGAAACCTTACATACATCTTCAGCAAATGGTTGTCCAGTCTTTTCTTGAAAACCACCAGCAATGGAGCACCTACAACTCTAGGAGGCATTGGTTAATTGTTCTCACTATCAGAATAACAGAGATGGAGGTCTTCTAGGTTGGCTTTTCCTCTGATAGCTTCCACACACTGCTTCTTGTCCTAACCTCAGGTGCTTTGGAGAATTGAGTCAACCACCATCTCTTTATGGCAACCCTCATGTACTGGAGGACAGCTATCATTTCACTCCCTAATTCTTATTTTTGTTAGGCTAGACATACTAAATTCCTTTAACTTTTCCTTAGTGTATTTTTTTTTGTATTGTAGTGACCAGAATGAGCGCAGTATTCCAAGTGTGGCCTCACTAGTGGGGTATAAAGTGGTACTATAACTTCTTGTGATCTTGATGTTATTTGTATAGTGATGCAGCAGAGGACAGCACTAGCTTTTTTGGCAACTGCTGCACACTGCTGGCTCATACTTAAGTGGTTGTCCACTAGGATTCCAAGATCCCTCTCACAGTTAATACTGTTGAGCCAGGTGAGGCCTATTCTGTACCTGTGGATTTGGTGGTTTTTGACTAAGTTTGTAACCTTACCTTTCTCATTACTGAACTGTATCTTGCTGGATAGGGTCCAATACTCAATCTGTCAAGATCCTTCTGGATCTTGAGCCTATCTTCTAAATGTTGGCTATTTCCCCCAGCTTGATGTCACCTGCAAATTTAATGAGTTCCCCTTCTACCCTCTCATCTAAATCACTTATGAAGATGTTAAGGAATACTTGGGCCTAAGACAGAAACTTGCGCGCTTCCTACCCGTAGATGTTGTTCCCTTGAAGACTACACACTGGGTGTGGTTGGTCAATCAGTTACAAATCCTTCTGATGGTGATGCTGTTTATTCCACATTGTTATTGTATAGAATAAGTGTTCTGTACCAATCAGGGGTAGTTCTGCTGAAAGTCACAAACATATGTATTTAACTAATGTGGCTGGATCACAAATTCTTGCTAACTGTTTTGGAAAAAAATCTTAGTTTGGAGAAATGAAAGCAGAAGTCGTCATATTTCTTTCTGTGAAAGAAGATTTTAAAAATCATCACATCACGTTTACACAATATATTTTTCACTTCTCCAATTTAAATTAGAGCAGAATGTGGTGGAAGTTTTGTCTCTTTTACTGAAAGGTCAGATACCCAAATTGGGGGAAAAAAAATTCCTAGGTACCATTTTATTTGTTTTAAGACAAATTGAAAGTTGGCTGACAAAACTAAGTAATCTGGTATTGCAAAAGTCTTACTAACTTGGAACAAAATTTTAATGTCATTTTAATGCATTTTCCAGAGTATGGCTATTTTTAAATGTATCAACAAACCATCCAACAATACCTTTCTATCCTAGTTTGTGAGGTCACATTTTGAGGGAAATGGCAAACATGGACTGCCACATCCCAGAATCTTCTTCCTCTTCTGCAGAACCAAAAGAAAGTATGGAAATCAACCAAAACTTTTAATGCGTATAATGCCAAACTAGGGGAGCCATGGGGGGGGGGGACCATCAGAGCATCAGAAACCAGGAGCTGGTGAGCTCTAATCCTGCCTTAGGCCCAAAGCCAGCTGGGAGACCTTGGACCAACTACTCTCTCAGCCCTAGCGAGGAGAAGGCAATGGCAAACCACTTCTGGAATCTTGTCAAGAAAACTGCAGGGACTTGTTGCACTTACTTAGAGGAACCAAACTAAAAAGAAAAATGCCACACTAAAGACTCCCCTCAACGTTGTGATTAAAGACACCAGACTGGAAGCAGGCGACCAGGTAATCAAGTCTTGCTTAAGCCCAAAATCTAATGAATGACTCTGGACCAGTCCCTCTCTTTCAGCCCACGGAGGGAGTGGGGGAGGTCTGTACAAAAACTGCTGGGAAAATTGCATGGACTTGTCCAGACAGTTGTCAGAAATCAATACTGACTCAGAAGCAGAAGATGAGGAGAGGGAGGGAGGAAGGAGCAAACTGAGATTTGATGTTCTGCCTGAACATCAAATGTATAAAACAATTTAAATACTGGAAAAAAGTAAACAAAAATATACCAATTACAAATGCTGCTTTCTGCAAATAAAAGTGTTTCTCGAGTGTTTTTTAATGTTCAGCATAACTTCATCAGACGTGATAGATCTGCAGAGTGCTAGTAATGTATAATTAAAAGATTTTGTTGACAGCCGTTTTAGCTTATCACTTCAAGAATAATAAATGTACTTTTTTGGATAATTTAACAACAATTTGCAGTCTTTTTTGTTATTACAAAGGCTGTGATTTCAAGGAAACATGTGAGAGGCCAGCTGACAAAGACCCCAACGCCTCTCCTAAAAAGAAGAGCAAAAAGGAATTTGATTCTACCTGGCTTGGAGTTGCAAAGTGCTGGCTGCATCTCTTTTTCCCGACTGGGTTGCAGTGTAATGTGGCAGAAGTTCAGCAGGTGAAATTGTTCTCATCCTTAGATGGCTCTGCAGCTCTTGCAGCAATTTTGCTCTCCCTTCTGGCGGCTGGGGACAGAGGGAGGCAGGAGCTCTCGGACACACCTGACTGCAACCTTTTTTCCTGCCTTTTTTTCCTGCAACCACCGAATCACAATCATAGAATTGGAAGGATCTTCTAATCTTCTGCAATCTGCAGGAAACTCAGCTCAGGGACAGCGCCTTCCAAATGTATTGGAGCTCCATAATCCTCAGATGCTTTGTTAATTATGATGCGTGGGGAGCACAGGAGCTGAAGATCAACATTCTTGATAGCACTACATTGGGAAGACTTGGCTTTAACAAACCTGGTGGGCAGCCCCTGAGACAGAAAATTGTTTACTTTCCTTGAAGAAGGCTCCAAACTGAGCTCCAGGAGATGGACTGGCTGGCAGTCAAAGGGGAAGACTTGTGTTCCATCCAAAGAGACAGCTCAGAAGGTTTAAGACAGCTTCCCAAATTGCTAACTCTCAGTTCTGAATTCAGTTCTTTCACAGTCGGAGTTGTAACATAACTTGATTCCCAAGCTCATAATGGATTGTGGAATTCATCCCAAGAATCAAAAGAGAATTTCTGTGCAAAGTCATTTGCCCAACATTAACTAGTATGGTTTGAATTTGTGGCTTCCAGTTGGAAGGTGTTGGCGAAGACTAGTGGAGTTTGCCCCTACAAAGTAAGAAGTTGGACAGCGATATCACTGTGGATATTTATGAAATCAAGCCTCAGGTGGGGAAAGTGGTAGAAGTTTCATGCCTCTTGTGATATTAGGACTCTAGTATTCCTTCTCACAATAAAAAAATTAAAGAACTCCAATTGCAAGAAATGCTGCTGATTAAGATGATTTAAAGGGGGATTAAAGGCATTTGTGAGGGGTGCCCCAAAGGTGCTTTTTCAGGAGGCAACTGTTTTTCTTTGAAGATGTTTCACTTCTCATCTTCTTCCGTTCTTGATTGATGGTGGGGAGTGGAAGGATTTATACTCCTTGCAGACAGCTGGTCATTTGCATTCTTTTAGAGAGTCGTTGAGGCCTCTTGTAGGTTTGTCTGTGTCCTCAGGGTCCCCTGAGTAGTGCAAATGGGTGTGGAGCCTTCTTGATTGCAGGATGTTTTCTGCCCTGTATCCCTTCCCTATTGAAGACGGGCGCAGACTGTTGGGGATGAGTCTGTGTTGCCTGCATCTCAGTCTGAAGCGCAAATGGTTCCTGGAGTCTGCAATGTTTTCTGGAAATCCGTTCATACTCCCTCACCATTCAAAGGATGTTCATCCCAAAGTGCATAGCCAAATGTCTTCGGAGATTCTGAAGTAAACCTCCGTGGCCTCAATGACTCTCTAAAAGAATGCAAGTGACCAGCTGTCTGCAAGGAGTATAAATCCTTCCATTCCCCACCACCCAGTCAGAGCTGAAGAAGCTTCTGGGATGAGAAGCGAAACGTCTTCAAAGAAAAACGAAGCCCAGTTGCCTCCTGAAAAAGCATCTTTGGGATAACCATAATCTGGATGATTGAGAATCTCCATAGATATTTGGGAGGGGTAGTTGCTGAGATCAACAATGAGCTGCAGCTCTATTTCCTTGTTAATGGCCGTCTTGAGGGTTGGCCCTCCAGGAGCACCATCCATCAGACACTTTCGGAACTTTGTAGTCCTTCTAGAGCAGTGGTTCTCAACCTTTCTAATGCCGCGACCCCATAATACAGTTCCCCATGTTGTGGTGACCCCCAACCACTTATACATCACCGGGTGCCAGGGGCGTGGCCAAAGAAAAGGGGGAAAAATGGCGGACAGCCTTGTTTGGCGACCCCCGTGAAATGGTCGTTCGACCCCAAATGGGATCCCGACCCACAGGTTGAGAACCGCTGTTCTAGACATATTCTCCCATCAAGATCATCCTGTTCAGTCAGTGGAACAGTTATCACATCACTGGATGTAGCCTCTCTCTCTCTCTCTCTCTCTCTCCCTCCCTCCCTCCCTCCCCTCTCTCCCCCTCTCTCTCTCTACACACACACACACACACACACACACACACACACACACACACACACCTGTATGTAGTAGCTTGTAATCTCTGCTGCACAAGAGAGCAGGAAAAGGGTTAAAGTCATCTGCTTCTTAATAATTTTTCTCTTTTAGATCTATTCTGGGCCTCCTGAAGACAATGCTGCACCCCCTATCCCCCCTCCTCGGGTAGCCACTCGAAGACATAAACCCATCACCATTTCCAAGCGCCCTCTGAGAGAGAGACCCCTCTTCTTTGGAGGTTCTGTGGAAGAAAGTGAAGGTTGGTTCTTGTAGAACTGTTCCCAAGGTCCTCTTACCACAAATCCTTTCATCAGCAGAGGCTGGACCTTCATTAGGATCAAGTTCTAGTGGTGTTGGGTGAAGGGCTGAGTGCATTATGAGTGTTGATGTGCCAAATGAGGTATGCATTTTTAGACTAATAGAAGAGAAATTAAACCTGGATGATTGAGTGTTAACATACAACAGTTTTTAAAGGGAAATTGTTACTCCAGTCTACCTGACAAAGTTTTTGGAACTTGGAAGCAGTTATGACCTCTGTTGCTCATGCAACGGGTCCAAAATGTTGCTGCCATAATTTCACCATAAGACCAAAGGAGATTGATCCTGCTGGCTTACCCAGACTTTGGGTTTGTGGCAATGATGAGATAGGAAATTGAATGTCTGGACTCTTGTTTTGTTTTTGTTTGCACTTGGAGCAAAGAGATTCTGGCATCTAGGATCAAAGATTCAATGCATTGTTAATTTCCAGCACTCAGTGTGAGGATTGTCCTGTTCTTCTGGGATTCTCTAGCACAAGGGTACAGCAGCAGCCAATGACCACTTGAATTGTCACTTTGTAAAAGGAACTTGAGATTTCCAATCTGAGCCTCTTTTCCTGACCAAATTTGTACTCTCTGTTCTTCAACATTCAAGTATTTCAAAGGCCCATTAGAACATTGGTCTCAGAGTGTTTGGGGAGCTGCTTGGAATAATCATGCTTACAGCCAGCATTGGGGTTTGTGCTGCAGTTTTGCTAACAGAAGAGCGAAGAGAGCCAGAACATGCAAGCATCTTAGACATCACGTGCGCAAAAGTTGGGCATTGTAATACCTGCCCTCTGGGAGGGGCTCTGAGGGTAACTGAAGTCAATGCCCTTTCCTGATCTTGCTGGCTGGTGGCAACCTGACCCGGAAGAACCTGAGGTCAAGGAGATGCAGCCTTTTGGAGGTGTGATGGCTACTGAATTGGGCAAAAATGAATTTGAACTTACTCGTATCTTCTTCCTTCCTGGCAGCAGCTTCTGAAAACTGTGTCCTGCAAATCTTACTAATGATGCAAAGGACATATTGCCATTACCCAAGAGCTAAATGAAAGCACAATCAAGGTCCTGAAGCCCCCAAGCCCTATAAATATATTTCCTGTTTATATGAGCCGAGGTGGCGCAGCAGTTAGAGTGCAGTACTGCAGGCCACTTTAGCTGACTGTGTTCAGCAGGTCAGCGGTTCAAATCTCACCGGCTCAAGGTTGACTCAGCCTTCCATCCTTCCGGGGTAGGTAAAATGAGGAATCAGATTGTTGGGGGCAATGTAAATATAAATATAAATATATATATATATATATATATATATATATATATATATATATATATATATATATATATATATATGTATGTAGGTCTTTGGTTGTTCGGGTTTTCTCCCGCGTAAAATTGGAAGTGTCTTGGCGACGTTTCGACGAAGTCCCATTCGTCATCTTCAGGCTGGTGTTTTCAGCTTCGTGCTTCGAGCAGCAATGTGTGGTCTTAGCTGTTTCTTCCTTTTAACTGCCAGTGGGGGTATGAACTGATTGGGTGGGAGCTTGGCTGTGTTCTGATTGGGTGGAGGTGTGTTCTGATTGGTTAGGGGCTTGGCTGTGCTCTGATTGGCTGGGGGGTTGGCTGTGCTCTGATTGGCTGGGGGGTTGGCTGTGCTCTGATTGGCTGGGGGAGTGTTCTGTTTGGTTGTGCTCAGGTTAGTCTGAGTTGCAGAGGGGTTTAAGATTTTGGGCTGCCTTGCTATTTTTTGGCTTCGCGTTTGTGGTCGTGCCTCATTTTCATGGAGGGTGTCAGTTTGCTTCATGTATGGATTGGAGGGGTTTAAAGTGGCTAATGATGCAGCTCTGGTCTGGCTTCTGGTTTGTGGTCGTGCCTCATCATCGGTGTGGCTTTGGGTTTGCTTTTTGCGTGGATGTGTGGTGGTGACATCCTGTGTGGTTTTTGTGAGTGTGGGTCTGGTATCATTTTTTGTATTAGGGAGTCGTTTGTCAATAAGGGCGGGTTTCCAAATGGCTGGTAGGCGGGAGGTATCATCTCGCTTGTTCATGCTGTGTGGGCGTTTTTCTATCTCGATGGCTTCTCTGATTATTCTGTTATTAAAATGTTCACTTTTGGCAATGGTTCTGGTATTTTTAAAGTCAATTTCATGTCCTGTGGCTTTAAGGTGTTGGACCAGGGAAGATGTTGGTTCCTCTTTTTTGACTGAGTTCTTATGTTCTTCAATGCGTGCACTTATTCTTCTGTTGGTTTGTCCGATGTATGTGGTGGGACAAGTGGTGCATGGGATTTCGTATACTCCTTGATTTTCTAATTCAATTTTATCTTTGGGGTTTCTAAGGATGGTGGATATTTTTCTGTTTGTGCAGAATGCTGTTTTGATGTTGTGTTTATGGAGGATCTTACTGATTCTGTCTGTGGTGCCTTTTATGTATGGGAGGAGGGCTTTGCCGTTTTCTTGTTCTTTGTCTTGGATTTTAGTGGGGGTTTCTTTTTGGATTAGGTTTGTAATCTTATTTCTTGGAATCCATTGGATGTTAGTACATTGGTGAGAGTGTGTAGTTCGGTTTTTAGGTGTTGTTCGTCAGCTAAGCGTTTTGTTCTGGAGATGAGTGTCTTGGCTACAGAGTTGATCTGTGCTGGGTGGTGGTGTGAGAGAGCGTGCAGATAGCGGTTTGTGTGTGTTTTCTTCTGGTAGATGGTGTGTCCTAGGGAGCCATTGGATTTCTTGTAGACTAAGACATCCAGGAAGGGAAGTTGGTTGTTAGCTTCTGTTTCCATGGTGAACTGTATTTTGGGGTGTAGGCTGTTGAGGTGTGTGAGGAAGTTGTCCAGTTTTTCTTTCCCATGTGGCCAGATTATGAAGGTGTCGTCTACGTATCTGAGCCAGAGTTTGGGTTTGTGATCCGATTTTTCTAGAGCTTGGGTTTCAAAGTGTTCCATGTAGAGGTTTGCAATGACAGGTGAGAGGGGTGATCCCATGGGTGCTCCTTCTGTTTGTTTGTATTTTTGTCCATTATAGATGAAGTATGTGTTGGATAGGCAGTGGTTGGTCAGATCTAAGATGTGTTTGGGGGGGTTATATTTGTTTTGGATAGCTGTCAAGGCTTCTTTGATAGGCACTTGGGTGAAGAGGGATATGACATCAAAGCTCACGAGTAGGTCGCTGGGCTGTAAGTTTTGTTTCTTTATGATCTCTATAAACTGGAATGAGTTTTTTACGTGTGAGGTGATGGATTCTGCATAGGGCTGTAGTTGTTTGGCGAGAAATTTGGCTAGGTTTTGTAGAGGTGAGCCTATGGAGCTGACTATCGAGATAGAAAAACGCCCACACAGCATGAACAAGCGAGATGATACCTCCCGCCTACCAGCCATTTGGAAACCCGCCCTTATTGACAAACGACTCCCTAATACAAAAAATGATACCAGACCCACACTCACAAAAACCACACAGGATGTCACCACCACACATCCACGCAAAAAGCAAACCCAAAGCCACACCGATGATGAGGCACGACCACAAACCAGAAGCCAGACCAGAGCTGCATCATTAGCCACTTTAAAGCCCTCCAATCCATACATGAAGCAAACTGACACCCTCCATGAAAATGAGGCACAACCACAAACGCGAAGCCAAAAAATAGCAAGGCAGCCCAAAATCTTAAACCCCTCTGCAACTCAGACTAACCTAAGCACAACCAAACAGAACACTCCCCCAGCCAAGCAGAGCACAGCCGACCCCCCAGCCAATCAGAGCACAGCCAACCCCCCAGCCAATCAGAGCACAGCCACGCCCCTAACCAATCAGAACACACCTCCACCCAATCAGAACACAGCCAAGCTCCCACCCAATCAGTTCATACCCCCACTGGCAGTTAAAAGGAAGAAACAGCTAAGACCACACATTGCTGCTCGAAGCACGAAGCTGAAAACACCAGCCTGAAGATGACGAATGGGACTTCGTCGAAACGTCGCCAAGACACTTCCAATTTTACGCGGGAGAAAACCCGAACAACCAAAGACCTACATACAAACACCCGCGAAAACCTCAGAAAACATATATATATATATATATATATAATATATATAATATATATATATATATATATATATATATATATATATATATATATATATACACACATACATACATACACACATACATTCCTTACTGGTGTACACCGCTTAGAGAGTGCTTGCACTTAAAGCGGTATATAAGTCTCATAAATAAATAAATAAAATATCATAGTCATTCATGCTGTTCCTTTATATATACTAATTATGAGATATATATATATATGGAGAGGAAAATTAAGGAGTCCTTTTTAATACTATAATAGAGAAATCTATTTCCATGGCCATATTTACGTAGACATTTTGGGTGGATTTCGTATAGGGAATTGAAAGGCAGACATTCTTTCAGCCCCCCACCCCCCAAAACCTTCATTGCCCTTGCTCACTTGGCCATCTCCTCCTGGAAATGGACCATTTGTATACAATCTGTAGGCTCAGAGAAGGTTCCTGGTGCCCACAATTTTATGAGTTGGGTTTTCCCTTTCAGATCGCCAGCCAAATAGCTGAGAGTCACTATCCAGGTTCAGTAGAAAATATCAGATGCAATCAAGGTGTGTGTGTGTGTGTGTGTGAGGGACAGATTAATAAGATACAGTTGTAGAGATATTAAATGAAAAATCAAGAAATTTGCTATCAGCTGGATTTCATGATGTCAGTGAGGAGTGCATGGCTTCCACTGCTGTCTTTGCAGAGGCCTGCCTCCATGTGTGACTTGCCTGGATGCCCTAACAACTGACCGTCTCTTGTTTTTGGCTTTCCTCTAGGAGAGGACAGCTGTGGCCTGACCCCGAATGGCGTGATTGCCACCATCAGCCCTGATGCTCCTAAGCCCCTCCAGCGTAGCCGACTGCAGAGGCCGGGAGAACTTGATTCAGGAAGGCCCAGCCCAGAGAACCGTGGAACTGGGGAACCCTGTGCAGAGGTGGATGTAGGAAGGCTGGTGTCCAGGCTCCAAGAAGGAGGAGCAAAACTCTCCAGTAAATCTGCCAACAGCATCGTGCCAACTCCCAATTCTCTGAAGGCCTCCAGCCTACACCCGAAGAAGCCTGCTCCAAGGCCTGTGGCTGGCTGCAAAGAAGGTGAGCCTGCTAGTTTGTTCTTTTCCAAGACACCCTGCATCCCAGCTCCCAGCCTTTAAAAGACCCCAGTGCTCTTTGTTTTGCAATATAGTTCAAACTACATTTGGGGTGAACCGTGTGTTCGGTGGGTTTTTCATCCTCTGAATCAGAATCACAGCTGGGAGATTAATTAAATATTTATTCATTCACTTTTTCAATCATTCATTTATTTTGTTTAGTTTCAATTCTAGCATATAGCACAGAGTTAGGAAATCACATTGTGGTATTATACTTTTACTGAAGATAGAAATATAAAGAAAATGATGAACTATAACATAATTCCTCACTTCAAGTCTGAAACCCCCCCCAAATAAGCATTGTAGCTACTGTATACATGTCCTTGTTCAAAAAAGAGAATCCCTTATTTTTAGGGTTGAGCAGCAAAGGCAGTTGAAATACATGAAGCCATAAGAAGACCAAGCCAGTAGTTTCTGTCCATGAAACCAAACAGGGCTACCATCTTTATCAATGAAAAGAAGAACCAGGGGTGACATGATAGCAGTTCTCCGATATTTGAGGGGCTGCTACAAAGATGAGGGAATCAAGCTATTCTCCAAAGCACCTGAGGGCAGGACAAGAAGCAAGGGATGGAAACTAATTAAGGAGAGAAGCAACCTAGAACTGAGGAGGAATTTCCTGACAATGACAACAATTAACCAGTGGAACAGGTTGCCTCAACACTGGAGTTTTAAGAAGATATTGGACAGCCACTTGTCTGAAATGGTATCGGGTTTCCTGCTTGAGCGGGGGGGGGGTTGGACTAGAAGACCTCCAAGAGGATGGGACCCTGTTGCTCTTTTCAGGAGCACGTGATCTCCACCTTGGTGCAATGTGGGAGATGGTCTGTTCCTGCATGCCAGATGGACAGCGAGGACTTTTTCAAGAGAGCTTTTTCTGCAGATGTTAAATTGTCACCTTTAACTAAAAGATGGAGTAGGATGAATAGGGGAGAGGTGGGTTATGCAGTTAAACTATCAGCCACCTCCAGCATGATGCTCATCCGCTGAAGGCCCAGGGCAACTGGACAGAACCAGGTCTTCAAACCCTTGCGGACGGTCAGGAGTGTGGGCACTGGCCTCATTCGGGGGGGGGGGGGGCAAGAGGTTCCAAAGGGCAAGAATGATAGCAGAGAATGCCATTCTCCTGGACCCCACCAGCTGGAATTCCCTGGCTGAGGGGGCCCAGAGCAGGTCTCCTCTGCCGGCATGGGTGGGATGGACCAATCCCATTGGAATGAGATGGTTCCTGGAGTAACTTGGATTCTTGCCACGAAGAGTTTTAAAGGTGATAACCAACCCCTTGAATTGTTTAACACATGCTCTTCATTCCTTGAGATGTCCAAATGTAGTTTCCTAGCCGATCTGCCCACCTGTCACATTGCATCACAACGTCCACAGAAAACACCGAAATAACTATTAGTTCCTTGTTATGTGTGTTTCATAGAATTCTGTGCTACCGTCTCTTTCTTGCCTGTCTTCTAAGCTCAACAAATACTGTAATTGGCTTGGCAGCCATCAGCCCCACCAGTAGACCAAACCAGGAAATCAATTCCACTTTTATTGAAATGGCTCTGGTTACAGAATCTTTTGCAGATCTCCTCCCCGTATGAATTATGAATTATATCCCCTATATAAATTAGGGAGGTGTCTGGCTGAGCACTTCCAAAGGATGTGTCTATTGTGGACTTGAGCCATGTTTTTCTCCTTATCGCTTTGGTAAAGCATTTGATCTATCTCTGTCAAGATCATCTTCCTTACCCTTTACATCATATCTACAAAAACTCCAGCCACATTAATTAAAGAAACATATTTAAGATGGCATAAAATTTACAAGTTTATGAATTCCACAAGAATTTGGTGTGTTACAGGCGCTTGGGATCTAGTATGGAATCTCAATGAAATGATGGCTGATCTGTGCTATAGGGATGAATGTGCTCCTGGTCTCCACTTACTTTCCTGAAGCCCAAGCTTTGATTGAGGACCCTGGAAGAAGGGAGGCGTGCAGCCGCAAGGCCCTTGGGCTTCCTCTGAACCTGCCCACCATTTCTCACAATCTTGCTGGAACTACTGGTCACGTTACACACTCAGGCTGTAAATAGATCCCATTTTTTCATTCTCCAGGAGGGTTTTTTTGGTCACTTTTTATTTTTATTATTTCTTTAAAATATTCTGTGCAAACTGCCATTGAGGGTAAAGCCATAACAAGAAAACTTCCATTGTACAAATACAAAATCATTATTACAAAATAGGACAAAATCACCACAAACTATAAAAAACATTATGTAAAAATATCATAAAAGCAGCAGGAGCAGTGAAGAAGAACAAAGTAGGGACTATTAAACAGCATCCAACTCAGTATAACATCATTAAGAACTATGTTAAGCCAGAATGTGACTTATCTGATAGAAGCCACAATGGAATCACAATACGTATCCATCAGGTGAGGTAAACTACGGGATTTGCAGCACGGCCCTTCATGTTTCATCACAGCTGCCCAAAGCCATGGTCATCATGCATCAACTTAAGATAAACTTTCAAGAAAAGCTATAGAGAGTATCTCTGGCAAATGGGTGGCCCTCTCAACTTCATTAGAATAGAATTTCTACCACAGTTAAAAAATCTTCCTGTGTACAATTGTTCAATTATCCTGAAATGCTGAGCTTTAAAAAAATTCAGATAATCTATTTTCAACTGTTGGTCAATTGCATAGTTTCGATTGAGAATATAATATAGCTCCAATGCTGATTTTGTTTGTTTACATTTCTGTATTTTCAATTTTTGTAGCTCTGCCACACAACAGGAGTTATTTCATACCTGGTAGCATTCCCAATCTTTCTGTTGTCGGCCACTGTACAACTGTTATTATCGCTCGTTCTGCTTTCTGATGGCAAGGAATTGAGGCAGCTGCAGTGAGACATCATTTCAGTCAGTTGGCACATTTCAAATAATATTTAAAGGGTCCTTTTCAAAATAGAATTTTTGATCAGCTGCTCCATGGTAGCTCCCTTACCTTGGGTCACATATAGGATTGGAAAATGGCCCTAAGCCCTTTTGCTTATGCTTTTCCCATTAGAATCAGAATAGAGCTAGAAGGGACCTTGGAGGTCTTCTAGTCCAACCCCCTGCTCAAGCAGGAGACCCTATATCATTTCAGATAGGTGGCTGTCCAATCTTTTCTTTAAAACCTCCAGTGATAAAGCACCCACAACTTCTGAAGGCAAGCTATTCCATTGCTTAATTGTCCTCATTGTTAGAAAATTTCTCCTTAGTTCCAGGTTGCTTCTCTCCTTGATTAGTTTCCATCCTTTGTTTCTTGTCTTGCCTTCTGGTGCTTTGGAAAATAAGTTGACCCCCCTCTTCTTTGTGGCAGCTCCTGAAATATTGGAAAACTGCTATCATGTCGCCCCTGTTTCTTCTTTTCTCTAGACTGGCGATACTCAAATCCTGCAACTGCAAACTTCATATGTTTTTGTCTCCAGGCCTTTAATCATCTTAGTTGTTCTTCTTTACGCTTTTTCCAAAACATCTTTTTTGTAATGTGGTCACCAAAACTAGATGGAGTATTCCAGGTGTGACCTTACCAAGGATTTATAAACCGGTACTAATGCTTCACGATATTTTCATTCTATGCCTATGTTAATACATTTTGGCTGCTCCTGCACCTTGCTTACTCATGTTTAAGTGATCATCCACTAAGACTCCAAGGTCCCTCTCACATTTACTGTTTTTGAACCAGGTTTTGCCTAATCTGTACCTGTACCTTTGGTTTTTCCTGCCCAGGTGTAAAACCTTGCTTTTCTCCACATTAAATTTCATGTTGTTGGATAGGGCCCATTGTTCAAGTCTGTCAAGATCTTTTTGGATCCTGTGCTTGTCTTCTGGGGTGTTGGCTATTCCTGCCACCTTAGGGTCACCTGCACATTTGATGATTTCCCCTTCTATTCCCTCATCTAAGTCATTTATGAAGATATTCAAAGAGTACTGGGCCTAAGACACTGCTTATTTCCTTCCATGTAGACATAATACCATTAAGGACGACTCATTGAGTACAGTTTGTCAGCCAGATACAAATTCATCTGGTGGTGATGCTGCCTATCCCACATTTTTCTAGTTTACCAAGAAATAGGTTGTGGTCTACTTTGTCAAATGACTATGTCCACAGCATTTTGCTGATCTACTAATTTAGTCAATCTGCCAAAGAATGAAATAAGATTGGTTTGGCATGATCTGTCTTTAAACAAACCCATGCTGGCTTCTAGTTATAACTTTATTTGTTTCTAGATGTTCACAATCTGTTTTTTTTTTTTATCTTTTCCAGTATCTTCCCAGGTGTTGATGTTAGGCTGATTGGTGAGCAGTTTCCTGGGTCCTTTCCCCCACTTTTTTTAAAGATGGGAACCACCCTTCAGCTCTTTCCAATCCTTTGCAGTTCTCCGGTGCTCCAGGATTTTTTTAAAAAAGATATGGTACAATAGTTCAGAGATAGTATCTGCTAGTTCCTTCAGAACTCTGGAATGTAATCCATCAACTCCCAGTGATTTATATTCATCCATTTTTTTAAAATATTTTATTTTATTATTTATATTCTTTTTGAGTTGTTTTCCGTTTTAGCATTTTTATCCATGGAATTTTTCTTAGGCTCTCTTTTTTTATTAAAAGTTTTACAAATTTAATACAATATAACCCAAACCCCTCCCACTCCTTCCCCCCCTCCCCCACTTCCCAGAGCTGATTACAGGGTAACAAATAAACAATCATAATCTAACTAACATTACCCGCCTGTATTATCAATCAAACCATAACATACTTTAACTCCTTTTCAAAACAAATATTAACAAATTAAAAACAAAAATAATAATATAATTAAACCATAACACTAAAAATAATATAAATTCAATCATATTAAACTATTAATAATAACCTAAAATCTACTCATAAGCAAGATAATACTTTTCAGTCTCATATTTCTTTTGAATATAATCAATCCATCTTCTCCAGACCAAAATGTATTTTTCTTGTGAATGGTCCTTCAAATAAGCGGAAATTTTTGATAGGCTCTCTTTGAGTTTATTAAAATCAGCTCTTTGAAAGTTTAAGAAACTGGTTGGATTACATTCTATTGCTTGTGTTTGCATTATATTGAATTCCAGTATGACGTCACTTTCACCCAAGGTTCTGGCAACTTCAACTCTCTCTATCACTTCCTCTCTATTAGTAAGAATTAGGTCCACTTTATCTTTTCCTCTTATTCCCTCCTCTACCTTTTGGATGACCAAAGTTGTCAGCTAAGTTGGCTAGGAATCTGCTCAATTTCCCACTGGCTGCAGAGTTTATCTCCCAGTTGATATCAGGATAGTTAAAATCTCCCATTACTACTGTGGTATGTTTCCTACATACATTTGTTACTGATTAGCAAAGAATTCATCTCTTTCTTCTGCTTGTTTGGGTGACCTGTAGTATACGCCTATAGCAATGTCATTCTTTTTTCCTTTTATATTGACCCATATGAATTCTAGGAGTTTTCATCCTTGATTTTCCCAAAGGTGCTTTTTCAAGAAGGAACTGGACTTTCTTGTTTTTCTTTGAAGACGTTTTGCTTCTCATCCAAGAAGCTTCTTCATCTCTGATTGGATGGTGGGGAGTGGAAGGATTTATACTCCTTGCAGACAGCTGGTCACTTGCATTCTTTTGGAGAGTCATTGAGGCCTCTTGTAGGTTTGTCTGTGTCCTCAGGGTCCCCTGAGTGGTGCAAATGAGTGTGGAGCCTTCTTGACTGAAGGATGTTTTCTGCCCTGTATCCCTTCCCTGTTGAAGACGGGCACAGGCTGTTGGGGATGAGTCTGTGTTGCCTGCATCCCAAACTGAAGCGCAAATGGTTCCTGTAGTCTGCGATGTTTTCTGGAAATCCGTTCATACTCCCTCACCATTCGAAAGGTGTTCATCCCAAAGTGCATAGCCAAATGTCTATGGAGATTCTCAGTCATTCAGATCATGGTTGTCCCAAAGGTGCTTTTTCAAGAGACAACTGGATTTTCTTGTTTTTCTTTGAATATGTTTCGCTTCTCATCCAAGAAGCTTCTTCAGCTCTGACTGGATGGTGGGGAATGGAAGGATTTTATGGGTGTGGAGCCTTCTTGAAACTGTTGAAAAGACTGTATTGTGGAATTGTGCTTTCTGCAGGAAGTTTTCTGCCCTTGCATCTCCCCACACATTTGCACGAGTGAGGTGAACCTGAGGACACAGAAAACTCCCCAAGTGGCCTCAATGACTCTCTAAAGCAATGCCAATGACCAGCTATCTGCAAGGAATATAAATCCTTCCATTCTCCACCATCCAATCAGAGCTGAAGAAGATTTTTGGATAAGAAGTGAAACGTCTTCAAAGAAAAACAAGAAAGTCCAGTTGCCTCTTGAAAAAGCTTCTTTGGGACAATCATGTCCGGCATGACTGAGAATCTCCATAGACATCCTTGGTTTTGTGTATTAGAGCTGTAGTGATCTTTTATATACAGTGCAACTCCACCTCCTCTTTCGTTAGGTCTGTTTCTTTTGAATAGTTTGTATCCTTCCATGAGTTTCATCCCACCAAGTTTCAGTAATGGCAACTACATCATATCTACCTTCAAGTACTAATACTTCAAGTTGACTCTGTTTGTTCCCTAAACTTTGAGCATTAGTGTAAGCATTTGGGTCCTTTATGGCAGAGGTCTTCAACCTTTTGGGCACCAGGGACCGGTTCCGTGGAGAGAGGTTTTTCCGCGGACCAGAAGGTGCCTGGTTTTGTGTGCTGCCTGCATCTTGTGAATGGGACTTTGCTTGTTTGTGCAGCCCGGTTGCTGGCATGCCGCAGCCCGGTATTGGTCCATGGACCGGGGATTGGGGACCCCTGCTTTATGGGTCTTGGGTATGTTTCTTATATCTCCTACTTTGTACCTGGGATTTCCATCCGTCCCATCACTCTCTACTTCATTATGGTTTTTTTAAAATTTCTTCTCTCTCTTTACTCCCAATCTCCTCATGTGATTGGTTATCTAGTCATTTTTGCTAGGTTCTAAAGGTTGTGAAGATTACCCCCCTCCTCCCTCAATTTTAGTTTAAAGCCCTTCTGCATGAGGCTGTCGGCAGGCCCAGAGGATGGGAGAGAGGATTTTGGAGGAGTTGGTGGCAGCGGCAGCGTTCTCCAGGGGTGAAAAGGAGTGAGGCCTCTTTAAAGAAAAGGTGGAAGAGACAAGATCAGAAAAAGGAAAGGAGGCGAGGTTGTCGTGCAGGAATACAAGCTAATTTGAGGGCTAATCCACATGGAGCTCCATTTCCATCTGTCCTGTTTGCCATCGTTCGCTCCCTAGAGACTCTAAAATGGAAGATCTGTAACGAGCCGGCCACGAACAAGGAATGTATAATCGGAGGTGGTGACCCTTTGAGAGCTGTATGCAACGAAATTTCATTTTGATGTATGCCAATTGGTAAGGTGACCAACTTTTTTACAAAGAAAAGGAGGACACAAATAAATTGAAGAATAAAAATCGTAAATAAAAGAAACGTTTTATTCATTGCAACAATAATACAGAATACACTATAATATGATAAATGCATAATAAAAAACATTTGTAACAATAACATTTTATATTGTAATTATGCTTAGATGCCACGCCCCCGCCCACAACCACCCCACCAGCACTGCTATCCCACCATGTAGAGCAGGCCCCGTGGCTCCCAAAGCACCAGCTGCGCTGGCTTCGGCCCCGGGAGTGTAGCCCGCCATCGACACACCCCACCTACAGCCGCCCCGCCAGCACCACCGCCCACCCTGCACAGCCCCGTGTAGAGCAGGCCCCACGGCTCCCACAGCATGGGAAGCAGCCGGCCACCGCCGCCCCTCACAGCCCCATCCGCAGCAGCCCCGCCGCCCCTGCCTCTTGAGCCCACAGCCATTATTGCCCTAGCAGGGCTGAAGATCAAGATAAAGTTACTACGGCATCGCCGCTCCAGTCTCCTCCAGGTATCTTTGGGACTAACTAGGAGGTGGTGTATTTGAGTAGCAGGGAGGGGTGCAAAGTTCCTGCCAATTCACCTTCGCTGTAGACAACCTACATGTGCAAAGTTTGCCAGCCAGGTGTTTTGGCATGCTCAGCAGCAATTCCTATTGGCTTTCGAAAGCCAATAGGGGGAGTAGCACAGCTCATGCAAAAGTTGAAAAAAAACCCATAAAAACAAGGTGTTGGAATGCCATTCTGAGCGTTCTGTGAGGGAAAAAAAAGCCCTGCAGATTAGTCTTCAAATATCGAAAAGGAGGACATGTAGGAGGACACTTTTCGAGGGAGGACAGAACTCACAAAAGGAGGACTGTCCTCCCTAAAGGAGGACGGTTGGTCACCTTACAATTGGTGTACTTTCAAAGTGACAATAAAGCTATTGTTGTTGTTGTTGTTGTTGTTATTATTATTATTATTCTGATCAGCTCAGCTAGTCATTTTCTGAATATATTATTTCCAGTTTTTGTGAGATTCATTCCATCCCTTGACAGTAGCCCTTCATGTAGGTAACATAGACCATGGTCTAGGAAGCTGAAGTTCTGTTGATGACACCAACCTTTAAGCCCTCATTGGATGTTGGCCTTTTGTTGGAAGTATGGATGAAAACACCACTTGGGCTACTAATTGTTTAACTTTCTTCCCTAGCTGTTCGTAATCTCTTGTTATTATTCATTGTTGTGTCATTGGTCCCCATGTGTAGGAGAAGAATGGGGTAGTAATCCATGGGGCTGATTATTTTAGTAAGGTACTCAGTTACATCTTAAATTTTTGCTCCAGAGAAACAGTATACCTCCCTAGATTTGACTGCCTGACCTGCAGACTATTTTTTCTCTTCCCCAAAGAATTGACTCTCCTCTCACCAAGATTTGCCTTTTTTTTTCCTTAGGGAGGTCTGGGATACTTTTCTTCTTGTAGCAGGAATGCTGAGTTTGCCTCTTTTTTAGGGACCTCTTTTGTGGGTGACTGCATATTTTCTTCCATTTCCTTCCTGCATTTCAATTCATATTTTTCAACTCAGGTGAACATGAGAGCTTCCCCAAAGCTCGGCTGCCAGGAGAGAAGCCGGTCATCACGCGACCTCCGATGAGACCCCCAGATCCTCCCTGCAAGGCTCCCCTGCCACAGAAGGTGGAGGCCAAGGCAGACCTGGTGGTGGGAACAGCAACAGAAGCCCCCTCCTCAGTGTGAGTAGTGGCAGAACAGGCCTAGCAGAGGGTCCAACTGGGTTGGGGGGCGTCTCTCCTAGTCCCCTTCCCCAACAAGTGCCATTTGGCTGGGGAATTGGGAGCGCCTCGGGACTCCCCATCTGGAGGACACCCAGTCAAACAGGGCAGCACATTTCAAGGAAGAACATCTGCTTCCCACGCCAGCAAACCGTACGGTTCTCTGCTGACAAAGACACCACGGAGGCCAAAGGCTTCTGGAGCCCGCTTTGCCCTCCTCAAGGGGGTCAGGCCTATATTGCACATTCTCTACCGTTCTCCCCCAAGTTCCTCTGTTTTCACCCAGAAAACAGCATTTGTGAACTGTGAACTCTCTCTTGAGCTCTGGGGAAATCTCCCTCCATAGGGGTGGCAGGGCAGGCCCTCTGGGTGGGTCCTTCAGGCGAGAACTAGCGGGCACTTCACTGAAGCAGGGGAAAGTTTCAGGAGAGCTGGGCACATCCCTCTGACCTTAGAGATGTATGTACATACATATACACACACTCGCTTTGAACCTTGGCAGTCGAGGTTCCGTACCAAGGAGAATGGCATTTTTACCAGTTAAATCAGCAGTAAGCCACTTTGCCTGTCTGCTGCCTTCCTCTCTTTCCTCTCCTGCCTGGGGAGCAGGTGGGGGGAGGGGGACTCCAGGAGCTTAAGGTACTTACAGGGAAGCCTTAATTTTATCCTTACAAAAACAAGGTCATCAAAGGGGTTTCTGTGACTGTGGATAGACTTGACTCTGGTTCTCTCCAGTTCTCATATTTCTGCCAGCTGAACTGCAACAGTTCTTCTATTATAGTGGAGACTTGCGTGAGTTTTGTATATCTTTATCCCTGGTTATATGTAATAGCTTCTGAGAAAGGTTCCCAGCGAGTCCGCTTTGCCAAGGGAGCTCAGCTCCATTGCTGCTGCCACGGTTGCTGAGCTCTGGTGCGCCTCCTCCTCCTGCTCCTCCACCTCCGTGTGGACTACTTCTTACGGCAGCAAGAGGGGGGGCTGTAATCATGGCCCAAAACCCGGCATGAAAATTCACTGGGGGGGGGGAATGGCATGTGCGCCGGGAGCTGCTGCTACTCAGGAACCGAAATGGGGCATCTGCTTGCAAGCAGGACTTTGGGGAGGGGGGCCGCCACAGGAGGGAGAGAGGGAGGGAGATCCCCTGCAGAGAGGCCCCTTTGGAAAATCGGGAGCAGTAGCAGTGCTGCCAGCCCTCTCCCCACCTGCCTCGCCTCACGGCTTCACTCACTCTCTACATTGTCCCCGTGGTAGACACACAAATAGTCACAAATTGAAATCCACTCTGAGTTACAAATAGAAAAGAAGTTTATTAGACTTCACAACAAAGTCTAAAAAAATAACGGTTTGCAAAGCATGGTGGATTCAGGAAGGCAATGCAATGTAGCCAAGCACTGAACCACACCCCAAATTCCAAAATCACATAGTATTATACATCCTATTGCGACGCCCCATTCCCTCCCCCATGGCCCCATTGGCTTAGACTTTGGAGGTACTGCAGGCCACTTTAGCTGACTGTGTTCAGCAGGTCAGCGGTTCAAATCTCACCGGCTCAAGGTTGACTCAGCCTTCCATCCTTCCGGGGTAGGTAAAATGAGGACCCAGATTGTTGGGGGCAATGTAAATATATATATATATACATTGCTTACTGGTGTACACCGCTTAGAGAGTGCTTGCACTTAAAGCGGTATATAAGTCTCATAAATAAAATAAATAAATCTCCGCCCCTGTTTGCTTACATTATACTAATAAGATCCTTCCCCTACTATCCGATATCAAGTCTAGAAGAGAGATGTCTCCCATCTTCTACACCTGTTAGATCCAGTAGGGGTACCAGGCACCAGAAGGTACTTAAAAACAATTCCTAGATGGTGACTCACACTGGGCCCCATGGTAACTCCTGTTCTCCCCCCTTCCTCCACCTGAGGCTTGTATGTTCCCTATATACTCAAAACATCTACTCAGGCAACTGATTATACAATGATAATTATAAAATATAAAATATGATTACATGATAATACTAAAAGCATATATATTTTTAAATTTCCCCCCACACCTGGGCAGGCAGTTTCAGCCACCTGACCCCTTTTGTGGCTCTGCCCACACAGCCACAGGAGAGTTGGCGGCTGGAGTCATGGCTGTGCTGTCTTTGGAGCACCCCCGCTACCAGCCCCTGGTATAATTCTCCCATCACTGTGTGGACCAGCCCCGGGACGATGCAGAGAGCCTACCACTAGCCTCCAGAGCTGCCGCCATTTAAACTATACAATACAGGCAGCGAACGGGGAGCAGGCAGTGCGAGGCGGCGGCCGAGAACCCAAGTGGCAGGTGGAGGAGGAGGAGGCAGCTGCCAGTAGGCAGGTGATCTGCGGAGTGGGGCAGAGTGAAGTGGGGTGGCAGGAACCGAAGAAAGCCCCTCCAGCCGCAGACACGGCTCAGGCCTTTTGCCATCACTCCCCTGGCTCCAAAATGGCGGAGGGGGACCGAGCCTCCCCCGCCCATCCTCCATAGCATGGCAGTCTGGCTCAGGAGGGGAGTGAAAGGGAAGAGGATGGGCAGCCGGGTCATCGAATGGGCGGGGGAAGTCACCGGGTGGGGAGTGGCCTGGCTGTGGGGGGGCCTGAGGTGTGCGGATGTGGGCTGCGGGGGGCAGATCCGCCTCCCCCCACCCTGCCTTGCTTCCCCTGCAGCGTGCCAGACACCCACCGAAGCCATGCAGGGCAGGGAAGGCACAAAGTGGGACACCTCTATCCCCCCCAAAATAAGACATTTCCCAAAAATAAGCCCTAATGGGTCTTTTAGAGCAAAAATAAATATAAGACCCGGTCTTATTTTTGGGGAAACACAATAGTTGCCCAATAATTGTGCACACATAGCTATTCTCCTAAGAAAGCCAAAGCCTCCCTTTTACTTTCTTAAATAGTCAGGTTTGAGGTTTATTAACATTTGGGATTGACTGAGAGCACGAGTTGTTCAATAAGAAAATTAATCCTCCAAAATACAACTTGCCTAATAATTGTGCCCACAGTGAAACCTGGACCACATGTGTGTTCTCTCATATATTGCCTATCTATCCAGATTCGGTACTGTTAATGGAGATTTGCTTCCTTGATCTTGGACCTTGTTTGATTGAACAGCCGTATTGCTACCACAAAACTAAGGGGCTGTTTGTGCTGGTTGCTTTTCAGAGTGGCGTCCAGGGCAAAGTTCTTCGAGACAGCCTCCTTCAGGAGAGGAAGGTAAGAGCAGGAAAGGGTTGCCGTTACACATATGTTCGGCATCCTGAAAAGCTGGTGAATCATGCCATCTTCTGATTTTGCCCATGAATGTTTGGGACATTTATCCCAAATGTATTCCCTCTGCATAGAGAGGTGTTTTTCAGATGCCTGAGATTTGAAAAGACTGGCAGATTTTTTGTGAGATTTTTGGGGAAGAGATGGTGAATTGAAAATGGCACAGCTGAGAGTGCAGCCGATGACTACAGTAGAATGAAAAGCCGGCAAGTAGATTGGCTCTTCATAATTCCTCTCTGGTCAAGGAGAGGACTTCACAATTCTCCAGACAATTGCTCCTAGCAAGGAGCCTGCAAGATGGGGGTCTCCGGTGGGTTTAGAGCTCTGGGAGTTGAGGGCATCTTGCTCAAATCACAGTCAGCACCTTTGAAAGGACACTGGGTTCACTTACTTCCTTTCCTAATCATTTTTGGAAATTGCTTATTAATTGCTTTCAGCTATTAGGTACCTTGGGAATAAAATTACTATTACAAAAAAGAGGCCTGCCAAATTCTGCCC
Source organism: Crotalus tigris (assembly GCF_016545835.1). Taxonomy (NCBI): domain Eukaryota; kingdom Metazoa; phylum Chordata; class Lepidosauria; order Squamata; family Viperidae; genus Crotalus; species Crotalus tigris. The sequence goes on along the minus strand of NW_024097841.1, from coordinate 404,150 downwards.
CGTAAAATGTACCACTGGCCCCTGAGGGCCTCAGGGGATGTTTGGCTTGCAGTATCAGAATTTTTCGGGGCTGACTGGTATAGGAGATGACCAGGCTGAGGAGGGAGGGGGTCAAATGTGTCATCAGCCTCAAGTCCCTCCGCACCCATAAAAGATCTAAGTCCAGCCCAACTTGACTTCCCTTGATCTTTATCTACTGCCAATTTGCCTTGACTGTTAGATTCTTGTAAAGCCTGTTAGCATGCAACAGACCTGTTTTCATCTGAACTGCTCTGGCTTTTGATTTCCTGTGCTTGGCAGCTGTCCTGTTGAGGGGCCATAACCTCCATTCCCTGTCACCCCAATCCTTAATCTCCCAGGTAGGGAAGCTGATTTTCAACTGAAGTTGGCATCACAGGCTCAGGATCAGCACTATTTTCATCATGAGTTATAAAATAATTATTTTGTTTGATAGTCAAATGGGGTTGCTGAATCTTACAAGCTTGTAACTTTCATTCTCTCGCAGTGTTCCGGCTTTTGCAAAAATCCTGAAATCTCAGGCATTGTTTTTCAGCATTAAATATATTAGGGTGCTGTATTGCCAGTCCCTGCGGGCGGGTTGAGCTGACAGAGACAGAGTCTCCATGACTGAGGGGGAATGAGAACTGGGCCTCCCCACCCCTAATCCAGCACCTAAGCCAGAACACTGCACCAGCCCTCTAGTGAACTCCAGTTCAGCCTGGCCAGTAGTAGAGATGTAGATGCAGTCCTGCTTTCTCCCTCATGGTTTTTCTTACTGCTTCATTTCTTTTGCAGTTCTTCCTGTCCCCAGGGCAGATTCCCAAATGAGGAGGGATGAAAGGCTCCAGGTAATCCTGCCATTTATTTTCTGATTTCTTAAGAACCCGAGTGCTGGAGGTGTTCTGAGCAGGTTGCAGAAACCTTCTGTGAGATTTTTCTCTTGGCGGCAGCTCCAGCAAGCCAAGCATTGTGTTTTGACATCCTCCACTTAGTTTCACTGCCTGTGTTTCTTTTCTTCCCAGACTTCTGCATGGCTGAGTCTGGACCACCCCAAATGGATTTGCAACCCATGATGTGTGCTCTATAAATCAGCTATCTCTAACCTCGTCTTTGAGCATGCCATTGTGAACATCTTGCATTTCTACAAGAGAAGCAAAGACATTCTTGGGGGGACAATAGTTCCACCTGCTGCTGTAAGTGTTCAAAAAGACAGAGCAACAATTGGGCCTTTTGCTCCTCCTTCTCTATCACTCCGAGCTCCTCTTACCCATCTCCAGAAAGTGCTGCTTTCTCCTTTGCTAGCGGTTGACCTGGAACAGCCAGGGGGCACATTGGGTGGTGAGATACATCCATCACGACGGGCCTCTTATGGGATCCTTCTCAAAGAATTGCTACCTGGGTCTAGGAACTGGGCTGCAAGCAGCTTCTCTGCCTCAGAAGTTTTCTGACTGGGTGGCTTCAAATGTGTCACATTTTGTTATTTTTTCTTTTCAAAGACTGAGATTTTGTTTCAGTGCAAGTGTGGAGGGTGGGGGTGGGGTTAGCTGTTAACTCATGAAAGGCTGAAATCATTCCCAGTAAGACCTCCACACCTCTTACTGGTTCTGCTTACACAACTGGCAGATGTCCCAGAGAGTGGATGGTGGGAGGAGGATGTTGGCTCCTGTTTCACATCTTCAAAAGGGAAAGATTTTTGAAGCCAGATACTCCATCCCAAGGGGAATGGTGCTGGAAATTGAAGCAGAGATCAATTGCACACCTCTGTGAGGGTAATTTCCCTAATGTCCAAAGCAGCTTCAAGACATTCCAGATAGTTCTACCTTTTGTTAGACCACGTTCCATTCTTCCATCTGTTTTCTTCCCAAAGTGCCCTTCCCACTTGCAGTAGAATGTGATGAGACCCTGCATTTAGATCTGTTTTTATTCGACCTGCAGCCAAAGGAAGAAAGAGATGCTGTGGCTGTAGTTGTGTGCCTGCCTGTGCTTATGTGCAGGTCTCTCTGCCTCAGGCGAGACAGCTTAGGACCTTCCGGCATCTCAGCTGGGATCTCTTTCTCCAAACTCCACTTTGGATCTGTGCAGAATCTTTGGACAACCCCGTCCCCAGGATTCCCCATTCCACAGACGCATGGTTGGTTCTTTCCTAGGAACTTGAATAAAGCACTTACATGGATACTTTTGCATCGGAGGTTTCGGCTCGCCTTGTAAGTGTCTCCGAGGACCAAGGTCAAAAGCCTCCAGCTAGCACATTCTAAATATGCTTTGCAGATACAAGAAATAAATGAATTTTTGGGAGTGGCCCTAGATTGCCAGATTTTGGGCCCACTCATTTCTCTTTAGAAATAAGGTTGATACTTGCACCGCCCCCACTTTACCAGCAGACAAATAATTATTTCCACAGAAGTCAGCAGGTAATGCCATACTGATATTTAACATGCTTTGAGGGGTAAAGAAAGTATATGTATATGCTTTATTCCTATGTTTTTGTTACCAGTGCCATCCAACGTTCACCTGAACTCCCCAAAGTTGCTGATCAAATAGAGAAGATTGTTCATCCTGTGAAATTCTTAATCACCAGTATGAGCTGGATAGAATAACTGAAGATTGAATGAGTGATAGAAAATGCCAGCATGGCCCTGGCAGCCTTGTCAGTTCAATTTTGGAGCCACCAATCAAAGCTTTTTGCTCGCTGAGTAGTGTGGGGTTGCAGTGACCTCCAGGAAGGCCAGGCATCGGGCTAACATCACAGGTTGATCTGTGTTTCCCAGTAATCCATTAAGGGATTATGCTGATACCATTGATTTCTGCTGTGGGAAATGACTAGGGGAGGCACATTCAAGATGTGATCGATTCCCGAGAGTAGAAGCTGAGACAGGAAAGGAAGTTCTGGAAGCGAACGTTTGCCATTGCTCTCTGCAGGAAGGGTGGGGTCCCAAGCTCCCAAATGATTGTGTGGTGATTGCATCCAAAATTGGTACATCTCTCTTCAAACTTGCTTTTGTCATAAGCTAAAAATGTCCAGCAATTCAGCTATCTCTGTTTTGTAAATTTCAACGCACTTAAAATAATTTCCACCTGATGTACTTTGTCTGGTAAAAGAAATAGATTAGTTGTAATAATGTTTATGAATTTTCCATAGATTAAAAAATCCACCTGATTACTCTTGACTGTAGTTTTTGAATTTGTGTGAACTTTATTTGTAGAATAGTAAAGTCAGCTTGCAAAATATAACATGACTGCATCCAACATTAGACACTTGCTCATTGCAAGAGTTGGGGGTTAGTGTCACACAGCACACGTTAGAAACAGTTGCAGTCCACTTACTTTGGAGTTCTCTTATAGGAGCTGACCTGTATGTCTTTCCTGTTTGGAATTAATATAGACATATCACTCCCTTTTTGAATGGACGAAAAGCCAACTTGAATAGAATAGAAATAGAAATAGAATAGAATAGAATAGAATAATGATAAGAACAGAATATAAATAGAATAGAATTGAATAGAATAGAATAATGATAAGAACAGAATATAAATAGAATAGAATAGAATAGAATAGAATAGAATAGAATAATGATAAGAACAGAATATGAATAGAATAGAATAGAATAGAATAGAATAGAATAGAATAGAATAGAATAGAATAGAATAGGTCCTGGTGGCGCAGTGATTAGAATGCAGTACTGCAGGCTACTTCTGCTGACTGCTGGTTGCCAGCAGTTAGGCAGCTTGATTTTCAGCCTTCCATTCTTCCGAGGTGGGTAAAATGAGGACCCAGATTGTTGGGGGAGCAATAGGCTGACTTTGTAAACTTCTTAGAGAGGGCTGTCAAGCACTGTGAAGCGGTATATAAGTCTAAGTGCTATTGGTACAGGATGGAATTCTTTATTGGTCAAATGTGATTGGACACACAAATAATTTGTCGCCTGTGCAGAAGCTCCCAGTGTACACATAAACAGCAAGTAATAGGTCATAGATCACAATAAACCACAATTTATAAATCATAAAAAACCAATAGAAGATAGAAAAGATGAGAGGATGAGAAAAGATGAGAAATGAGAGAGTGCTGTGGGAATTAAGTATTCAGCAGAGTGATGGCACGGAGGAAAAAACTATCTTTGTATCTAGTAGTTTTGGCATGTATTTATGTCCAGGATGTCTATGGATATTTTCTCATCCCTCTTTCTGGTTCATGCAGTATACCGGTCCTCAGTGGAAGGCAGGCTGGTTGCAATTATTTTTTCTGCAGTCCTATCTATCCATTGAAATCTGTATCTATCCTGGAGTTGATGCAAGAAGAACATTTTTTGTTGTGCCTTTTTAGGGAGCTATAATAAGATTTGTGATAGGACTATAAGACTAGAAGGTGGTGGTAGCTTAGTAGCTCCAGTGACTCTGGGAGTAGTGTCGGGATCCTCGTAGGGTCATCTCTGTCTGTACAGTTGGAGGGAAAAGAAATCCATGTGCAGATAAGACTGCAGGCATGACAGAAGCTAGCCCTCCCAAGACAAGGACATGAGATGTAGAGGAAGACAATGGCAAAACACTCGTACCAAGGAAACTACATGGACAGGGCTGAAACGCAGAGAGGTTAGAGTGCCAACTTGGAAAGTGCTTTCTAGTCAGGGGAACTTTCTTGAGTAGAACTAGAGTTGATGCAAAGGACCACAAGGAAACCTGTGAATGTTGTTGGTACTGAAGGAGAAGTTCATTCACTAGACTTGCATTCTGCTTTTTGTCCATGGTTCAAGGAAGTACCTGTCCCGCTTGTTCTGGTATTTCTGGTACTTTCCTCCTCACCTACATGTAAAATAGTGCTGGCCCAGTGAGAGTCTATGGATGAGGGATTTCCTGATCCAAATATGATTAGGCTAACTCTTTTCCGCTTAGTAATTAAACCTGTGAGATGTGTAGAAAAGGAAACTTTGGTAATTTTGAAGCAAATATAAAAACAATGGAGGGAAACATGCTACATATACATATGTTAATACCTTTTAGAAATGGAACTATCAATGACACCCTTTCTGTATGCTTTGAGGCCCAAATGAAGGATGAAGATCAAGCAACCTCTAGTCTAAGTCAAAAACTCAGGAAGCAAGCCCATGTATAAAAAGGAAGCAAGGCCCTATTCATCCTGAGAATATTAATATTCTCCTCACATTGCATGACATTTGTTCACTACTTTATGACCCGAATGGCTGTGTTTTGGACCAGGAAAGTCAAGATTCAATCCTTACTCTATACTCTCCTGGCAGATCACATAGCCTAACCTCACAACCTACTTCTGAGGACAAACTGAGGGGAATTCCGAATAAAGTTGTCAGAACTTAAACCTCTAAGTAGAAAACAATCCTTGACTCCATTTGCTGAGAAAGGTATATTTTTATTAGATCAAGTTTATTGCAGTAATGCATAGCCAAAATCCCTACTTTATACTTTCTCTTCCTTAACTGTCTTTCATTTCCCACTCAAGGTAATCAATTAAAATCTTGCAAGCTGTTTTCCTAACTGTCAGTTCAAGCATGCACTGGTAATGCCACTCCATCCTTCTGGCTGGGCAACCTTGAAGCAGCTTCTCGGGAAAGCACAGCACCTACTTTCAGTTTTGCAAGCATGCCCCCCTTCATCCACCTTCTCCAGAGTTCATGGCAGACTGTCACTACATATCAGCGAAGCACAAGGAAACTGTCCACTTTAAAAATGAGCATGGCTGCAGCCATCTTCCTTATTCATTTTCGGTTGACACGTTTAAAGGAGGGAGGGGGGATTGTCAGGTGCTTTGTTAGACTAAAAGAAAGAAAGAAAGAAAGAAAGAAAGAAAGAAAGAAAGAAAGAAAGAAAGAAAGAAAGAAAGAAAGAAAGAAAGAAAGAAAGAAAGAAAGAAAAAGAAAGAAAGAGAAAGAGAAACTTGCCTTCAGAAGTCGTGAATGCTCCAACACTGGACGTTTTTAAGAAGAGACTTGTCAACCATTTGTCTGGAATGGTATAGGGTTTCCTGCTCAAGCAGGGTGTTGGACTAGAAGACCTCGAAGATCCCTTCCGGTTCTATTCTATTCTATTCTATTCTATTCTATTCTATTCTATTCAGAGACCCAACAGCTGACTGCATGGGCAGCATTTGGGCTGCACAGCTGAGCTGAAGCCAGTGTAGGAAAGGAAAGCAGAGTGGCCTGAGCAAAACAACGGCTCCTGGGCAGCCATTGCAAAATGGGGCCTTCCTGTTCTGACCAGCCCTTGGTGAGCAATCTTGCAAGCACACAGCCCTTGCAAAAGGTCCGGCTTCTCCAGAGAAAGTCGGCAAGCGTGGGGGAGGATGAGAACTGCAGTCCAGCAAGTTGGTCTCCAGCAACGGAGAACTGAGCTGAGAGAGATGAGCCGGTGCCTGGATTCTCCAAAGGCATTTTTTGCTGTGCTTACAGTCTGGATGAGTTTGCTCTCTGGAGGGATGGCTGTGGCGGCCCTCAGTAAATGCCATTTTCTCTCGCCTTTTGGATCTGTGTGACTGCAAGCCCCCCTTGCCGGCTCAGCTTCTGACAGGGAGTTGAAAGACGGCAATCACTTTCTTCCACAGGTTGCCACGGTGACGGAGGGAGCCGAGGGCCGAGCCCCACTGCGGAGAGCCTGGGCTGACACTTCGATGCTCCTCCAGGCCGCCACAATGGACGCTCTGATACCAACTTGCTAAGCCCCCCCCCCGCCCTGTGCGCACATTTCAGCAGCTTTGTGATTTAGATAAAACCTTTCTCGTGGACGCTATTATGCACGCACACGCGAGCGCAGCTCGGGTCACGGCTTTCTACACACACGGTCTGCCCATGGAACACAAGCTTAAATGGCAAAAGGCAAAGCTGCTTAAAGGAGCATCTTATGGCAGACAAAACGCCAGTCTGAGGGCAGAAAGGGCGGGCGGGCCCGCCTGGATCGGCCGCGGGGGCGGGGGAGGACCCCGCCGCCTCTCGAAGAAAATCGTGCCTGTCAAGGAGGCCTGTCGCTCCCGGCCTCGCTTCAGCGCGTCACCCTTCCTCACTGCCGAGAAACAGAAACTGGTGTCAGACGAGCGCAAGGAAGGGCATCCGTTCGCCGCCGCCGCCGCCGCTCCTGAGCAGCCTTCCTCGGGCTGCTTTGGCTTCCTCGCAGGGGCCCAGCTGCTGCTCCCGCCTCGTGGCTAGTGAAGACCTGCAGGGAAAGCCCTTTCCCGGGGCCTCCCTCCGCAGCGGCCCAGAGGGCGGGCGCCGTGGCTCGGTGCTCCCGGGCTGCGGAAAGTCCCGGCTGAGCGCCGCCTTGGGAAGAGCCTCCGGAGGCGGCGGATTTGCCAGCATCTACATCAGTGTTTCTCAACCTTGACCATTTTAAGGCATGTGGACTTCAACTCCCAGAATTCCACAGCCAGCAATGCTGGCTGTGGAATTCTGGGAGTTGAAGTCCACATGCCTTAAAATGGTCAAGGTTGAGAAACACTGATCTACATGGTCAATTGATGTTCACATTGATTCTAATTCACGTCCCTGCATTTCTTCTTCATTTTCTATGCCTTTGCCTATTTTCGGCTCCCGCCAGTTCTTTCTTGCAGGCAAATGGCGTTTCTTGCATTTTTTTCCAATGCACCATTGTTGCTACTTTGCCATGCTGTGGTTTGTATTCAGTCTGTGCAGTCTTCTTGCCACAGCTAACTAGGTGGTCCATGGTTTCTTTAGTTCTTTGCAGAAGCAGCATTTTTATTCTTATTCCAAGTTCTTGAGTGGAATCACAGCCAAACAGCAGTAGACAAAGCTGAAAAGACTGGACAAGTTGGGTCCACATCAACTTAAAATGGACAATTTACCCCTCTCTGATCTTACCCACTACTGGTCACTGAGATTTTCACACAGGGTAATGGATGGCAAAGAAAAAGTTACACATTTGCAACTGTCATTGGTGCTATTGGTGTCATGGAGGCAGCATTTCTTGAACACCCTTTCACCTGAGGATGACTTAAGACTATTTCACTCCTGGGGACAAGATGAAGACAATATCCAGGAGGACACAACAAAGAAGATGCTCCCAGGATATTTTGTAGCCTAGTTAGAAAGCCCTTAAGAATTGGTTTGATAAAACTTTCACTGAATCGCTCTGTCCAAAGAAGGTCATTAATTGAAAGTGGGGCTGCTTCGAAGGAGCAAATTAAATCAAGCAGCTGCAAAGTTCTACTCCTGCTTGTTTTAGCTATCTGGCATTTCAGGAGGAAATAAGCAGAGGACATCCTTCCCTCCCCCCTCCCCCCCAGTCTGCAGCAACTACATGTCTTACGTCCCACTTTCTCTTTCCAGAAGGGAAGGCAGCAGGTTCATACGCTGGCCTTTTGCCTTGTAGGTTAATGCATTTGCTCTAATTGGCTGAGGTGAGCTGTGGCAGGACTTCCCCCATACCCCCGCTGCTCAGTCGGTTGGGTGTCCTGTAATATACACCTATAGCAAAATTTTGTTTTAATATTTACCCAAATACTTTCAAGAAAGCCAATTGAGAGAGCTAGTTACAATGGAAATGCCAGGAAGCACAAACTTATCTTCCAGACTTGAAAAGGTTCTGATCATGTCTGCATAAACCTCTGAGCTTCAAGTATGGTTGGAAAGACATTTTGGCTATGAGCTTGTCAACAGTGGCTCTGAGTGTGGAGCCACCTGTTCACACCCAGTGACTTTTTTGCCTCAGTGACTTTTTAGTGATTAGAAAAAAATGAAAGCAGCACTTGCCCAAATAAGGTTTCCAATTATCCATTGAAGCACAGATTTCCCAAGTGCAACGTGGCCTAATCCAGTTGGTTGTGTGAACCGTGCACACAAGAGAGTAGACAGCAAAAGAGGCTATTGTGGTACCAGGGTGGCAGCTGCAGAGATGTGCCCTTTACTTCTATTTGTTCCTCAGTGAGAAAACATTTTAGGATGAATATTAATCTCAGTGAAAAAAGGGGGAAATAATTCGTCATCCTCCTGTGTCCTCAAAGCTGCTGATGTGTTGAATAAATAAATGTATTGCAAAATATTGTCTTCAAACTGCTGCTTTCCTGCTTTCCTGCATTTAAAGTACAACCAACTTTTCCTCTAGGATTGATTTAAATAAGAAAGGTGATGACCTTACAAAATCCCAGGCCAGAGTAGGATGCAAACAAGGTCCTGCCTGACTTAATTGTCCTTGTTTTCCATAAATTATGCCATCCTGTTTCCTCCAAGCAAGACTAACTATGTGTCATTATTTTATTTTTCACTTTTGGAAGAGCTTGCCTGAGTTTGATGACCAAATGCAATTATTTGCCATCACACATGCAGAGAAAGGGGGAGATTTCTGAAGTGTTCGCTAAGAAATGACATTGTGGAATCCAAGTCCAAGGTCCCTTCCCAGCAGCCATGATCAACTCTCGCATTTTGAAAGGGCCCGTCAGTAGCAACCTTTTATCCTGGCAGTATGACATCTGTCTCACTCTTGATCCCCAAGGTACCCTTTTGCCATTGTCATTCTGCTTCCTTTCCTGCTAAATATTATTTTTTCTCCTTCTACTTACTTATTTGATGTGTCTTCAGATTGATTATAGCCTCCATGTAATCAAAGATAAATTGTGTTTCAGACCTTTTGGATTTTAACTTCTTGTTAAAGGAGTGTCTACTGTTTAGATTTATCACTGCCCCCAAACCCACCTGACAGTCACCACCATAGAGGCTATCACAAACCAGAAGGGACAGGGATACAACTGATAGATGAGAGATCAAAGACTCTGTCCACTTAACAGAATAACAGAGTTGAAAGGGACCTTGGAGGTCTTCTAGTGCAACCTTCTGCTCAAGCAGGAGACCCTATACCAGTTTGGACAGGTGGCTGTCCCAATCTCTTTTTTAAAAAAACTCCAGTGATGGAGCACCCACAACTTCTGAAGGCAAGCTGTTCCACTGGTTAATTGTTCTAACTCCATCAGGTCCAACTGTCTGAACTGCTCCCAGATAACTGGGCAAGATCTTTCCCCAGGCATCTCACATGAACCATACATGGTTTCTTATTGGGAACTAAGCTGAGTGACTTCGTCCATCAAATGTTGAACAAGATGATCCATTCTATCCAAGGAGGGATCTGGTGATCCTGAACAGGGCTGTCCAGGCAACACTCTGAAGACACAATAAGAGTGGAATTGTTAGAATAGAATAGAATAGAATAGAATAGAATAGAATAGAATAGAATAGAATAGAATAGAATAGAATAGAATAGAATAGAGCTGGAAGGGACCTTGGAGGTTTTCTAGTCCAGCCTCCTGCTCAAGCAGGAGAACCTACAGTATACCATCTCAGACAAGTGACTGTCTAGTCTTTTCTTTAAAATCTCCAGTGATGCCCACAATTTCTGGGAACAAGCTATTCCACTGGTTAATTGTCTTCACTGTCAGGAAGTTTCTCCTTAAATAATGAAATAATGGGGTTTTTACCACTCTTATTGACACAAGATAGCCCTTAATGGCAGCTCTAAATCATGTCTGGTTGGAGTAACCCTCATCTTCCTCCAGGGGTGCTCTAGGCATCTCTTAACCCCTTTTCAGAACCTGCAGCTCCTCCATGAACTATAGGGAGGGTTGGGAGCGATGGGACAAGCACGACCATGTTCCAAGCCTTGGCCTCCCTTTGATTCTAGGACATTATCAGGATCCTGCAGCAAAGCCCCCAGGGCATCCCCCAGCTCTCTCAGGAACCCATTTGGGTCATCAGTCGCCAGGGGCCAACCATTTGAAGAAAATAAGCATTTCTCAACAATTACGCTTTCACAATTACAGCTGTCTATGATAGCAATAAGAGAAACAGAAATAAGAATGAACTGTGTAAAGCAAATAAAAACCCTTTGAGTTTGCAAATAAACCACAGAAATGGTTAGCATATAAATTCCAAAAAATGGAAACAAAAATGATATTAATACTACAAGTGGGAGATATTTTATTAATGGATAATGTGGCTATTCCAAAAGCATTTCTTCAGTATTATTCTAATTTGTATAAAGCACAAAACATTTGTCTGGAGAAAATGGATGTATAGCTAAAGAAACAAAACTTACTGACGATTATAGAGGAACAGAAAAATAATTATGAATGGCCCCATAACAATAAAAGAGGTTTCAGAAACTATAAAAGATGGTTAAAATGAAACAGGAAAGAATGGATTACCAGCTTCTTATTATAACTGTTTTGAGACAAACGTTTACAACCTCTAATACGATGATTTCTATTTTACAGGCAGGAAATATGCCAGACAGCTGGAAAGAGGCCAACATAACATCAATATCTAAAGAGGGACCAAGGTTTGACTTCAACAAGAAGCTATTTACACAACTGATGGGAGAAAAAAAATCATTACTGAATAATGATTAGAAGTTGTTTGTAATTATTTCAGCTGACAGGCTGAAAATAATTTTACAAGATCCATGGAGGATCAATGTAGTTTTTTACCTAAAAAGACAGTTATAAGACAAAATAAGTTATAAGACAATATTAGAAATATGTTGCATGTTTTGGAATATTTGGAGCAATGTAATGAAAAACCAGTTCCACTGATCTTCTTTGATGCAGAGAAGGCCTTTAACAATTTGAACTGGGATTTCTTGTTCAAAATTTTGGAAGATTTGAATTTGGGAGAGAATTTTGTAAAATGGCTAAGATCAGTTTATACTTCACAAAAAACATAAATACATGGAGTCCTCGACTTATGACCCCAATTGAACCCAAACTTTCTGCTACTGAGAAATTTGTTAAGTGAGCTTTGCCCCATTTTATGACCTTTCTTGCCACAGTTGTTAAGTGACTCACTGCAGTTGATTAGTTAGCAACATGGCTGTTCAGTGAATCCGGCTCCTCCCTTGACTTTGCTTGTTGGAAGGTCATAAAAGGGGTTCAACGTGACCCCCTGGGGGGGACACGGCCACCGCCATAAGCACGAACCAGTTGCCAAGCATCCAAATGCAAATTACGTGACCACGAGGATGCTGTAATGGTCGTAAGTGTGAAAAATGGTCATGTCACTTTTTCCATTAATATTTTAATGTTAATAAGTTTTTGTGGTTGATGGTGATTTTGGATGAATTTTAAAAAAAATGGAAACTTTAATGGCAAAACTAAAAGGATTTGGTACAGATTGATAACTAGAAGATTAATAACTAAGATTAATAACAAGAAGACAAAGATATTAACAAAAAACATGAAAAATAGAGCACCAAGCAAATTGATGTATAAAACAGGTTTCAAGATTAAAAGTTAAATACCTGAGTATCACCATGAAGAATATGAATTGTATGTTATTTCAAAATAATGTTAAGACGATTCATTACCCCAACTAGGTAACATCATCAGTGCTAGTAAGGAGTGGGTTTTGCTCTCGGTTTATATTCTGGTGGCCTGCCCTGGTCATCTCAGCCTTGCTGGCTCTGATGAGGTTATCTAATTCAGGTCATGAAACCGCTGCATAAAAACAAAACAACCAAGCTCAGAGAGCAGCCCATTTCAACCATGAGACACAAATGTTCTCATTTATATGTGAAAAAAAACACACACCACAAGTTAAATATAAAGTGCTGCAAAGGGAAGAGGGGGGTGGGGTGGGTTTATTGGTTTGAAATTGTATTTTGCAGCTTTACGTTTGGGTTGGTTGAAAGAGTGGGTGCTCCTGAGAAAGCGAAGGATTTTGCAGTTAGAAGGACACCCCCTGAAATGTGGGGGACATGGATATTTGTAGTATGACAAAGTTAAAGTTAGTGTGGATTTTAAGAATCATTTATTGAGAAAATGGAATAGATATAAATCCAGGTTGTGCTCAAAAACACCTTTGTGGCTCTCAGCACAAGAAGCATTTTATAGATGAGAAATAATAGGGAAACACAAATGGCTAATGTATCATGAGATACTGGGATTTTGTCAAGGGAAATGCAAAATAAAATCGAAAGAAGAACTGGTGGCAGAGGAATATACCTGTCAATGATTTTCTTATTTACAGATGTGTAAAAGATTTTAAAAAGACAAAAGTGTTTGTGGTATTGAACACTGTATGGGAAGTCAGCGCCCCCCCCCCCCAGAGAAGGAAATATTAAAATGCCAGAAAATTATATTTCCTCAAAGGATCTTAAAGAGGCAGAAAACCATGCCCAATTTTTCTTAATAGCCCCAAGTCTCCCTCCCCCAAGCAGAAACCAGCTCTGTAGAAATGCAGATGTTATAATCCATTCAGGAAGGTTGAAGCCCTCCAGCTAGAAACTCAGGAAGACAGAGACACCTAAAATCTACATACCCCACCCAAACTCTAGAACAGGACATAATAGGATTAACCCACAGATGCCAGAGGGGCACACTCAGACTCAGGTCAAAGTACATGGCCCAGGAAATACAAAGCCTCAAACAGGAACAGGAAACAACCTCAAGAGCCCCAAAGAGTATAAAAACACCACTCCCTACATGTGCTCTCTCTCTCTCTCTCTCTCTCTCTTTTTTTTTTTTTTTCCAGAGCCATCTTTCTGTCTGGCTCTCCTCTTCAATAAACTACAACCTTCTTTCTAAAGCAGTCACCATGTTGTTTATTCCCAGCTTGGATTGAACCCTAATGAAGACTTTTCCTTCAACAACTGTAACACTGATATTGAAACAGAACTGATGAACACGTAACTGCTTAAATATATAACTTTTTTTAAAATTTGAAACAGAAGAAGTGAAATAATGTACTAAAATAATTGAATTAAAGCTTTTGGTTATAATACAACAGTCTGTCAGGACCCACCTTAACACTTCATCCCAAGAAAGCAGAACTCATGGAAGCAGGCTCTTCCAAAAGGAACTTTTATTAGGAGAAGCTGATGGCAGGCATACTAGACAGGATCTGAGGGATTCCTTTACAGATCGATAGGTTAAAGTATCCCCAAGCAAACCTCACCCCATAGTTCATCCAGACACTTCAAACCGGCCAATCCCCAGGTGTTAAATCCATCATGGGAAAGGAGAGATAACATCAGTCTGGCTCTGGTCGTAGCAGTGATGCTTAAACGGCTCTTTGCACCTTCTCTTGAGAGCAGAGAGATAAGTCAGGCTCCGGAGGTTGTATTTCTTTCTCCCCCCACCTTTTGCAAGCTGACAGGTTAGGGCAGTGGTTCTCAACCTTTTTAATGCCGCGACCCCCAACCGGTTGTAAGTCGAGGACTACTCAACCAATCGTAAGTCGAGGATTACTCAACTGGTGCAGCACTGTTTGCAGAATGGGACTTTTGGCGGGCTCAGCAGGGCAGAGACAGCCTGGACAATTCCGATTAGTTTTTGAAAGCCAATAGAATTAGACTCTATTCAAGAGAGTCTATTCTATTGGCTTTCAAAAGCCAATAGAATAAAAGGGAGTAGCACAGCTAAGGAAAAGGGGGAAAAAATGGCGGACTGCGTTGTTTGGCGACCCCCGTGAAATGGTCGTTCAACCCCACATGGGGTCCCGACCCACAGGTTGAGAACCACTGGGTTAGGGAGACGAAAGTTCAGAGAGAGACACAGTGCAGGAATGCGAAATGTTACATTATATTTATATATTTATTTATATTTATTAAAATTTATAGACCGCCCCACTCCCGTAGGACATTATAGCAATAAAGGAAGCTAAAGCAAAATGTTACATTGTAGCGAGAGGGAAAGAAGGCAGGAAAGCAAAGTGCCACATTGTAGTGAAGAAGGAAGTTAAGGCAATAAACCTGCGCTCCATCCCCCCTCCCCCCTAGGAGTATGGCAGAACCCAGGGAGATGAGAGAATGGGATCGGGAAGCGAGAGAAAGAGAGGCAGGGAAGTATGAAATATGATAGGTATGGGTTCTGACACAGTCCCTCTGCAGATCGGTGATCCCGGCAATGGCAGGGGGGAGAGAAATGGTTTTGCACATGCACACCGCTTACACAAATGCAACTTCGCACCCTCGGATGCTTGTCCACTGCTTGCACAGCCTGGTTCCCCAACAGGCTGTGCCATGGCCCGGGGGTTAGGGTTATAATATAATATATAATATACAGATTGAACAATGGAAATCCCAGTATATTGTTGAAAGGGATGAAATTTACTTTAAATTATAATCTTACAGAGAACTTTTATAAAATGATATGCTGACTGGAAATCTCTACGGATTTTTTGTGTAAAAATGAACTTATGATTTATGGTTTTGATTATTAAACAGGGTAAATTATAGAAACAAGAGAGCTATGAGATTCTGGAGATTCTCCGCCATCCAGGTCATGGCTGATCCAAAGGTGCTTTTCAAAAGGTTTCTTGGCTTTTTCCAAGTCACTCTTGTGAAGATAGCAAAGTCCACATTCTGAACAGAGAGGACCACTGGTTTGAAAGAGGGATAAAAGAGGCCACCTGTGTTAAAACTGAACAGTCCTCTCTCAGCAGAGGGGGAGGGATTTCACACCCCCTCTCCCCTGCCTACAAGACAGCCATTTCAGCAGTTCCAAGAATTTGCACTCTGATTCAGGTGATCCCAAGGGTCAAATAAACCCCCAAGTGGCCTCAACAACTGGCCAGCTATCTGCTAATGGCCAGATGACTGCAAAGACTATAAATCCTTCCATCTCCCGCTGTTCAATCAGAACTGCGGAAGCTTCTTGGATAAGAAGCAAAATGTTTTCAAGAAAAAAACCAAGAAAGTCCAGTTGCTTTCTGAAAAACATCTTTGGGACAAGAGAGCTATGATTTAACTTTAGAGAAAGAGGTAAAGTTATAATTGTACTTAAAATTGCTATAAAGAAGGTTGGAAACTACTTCAAATTTTTTGTTTGTAAAAATTTCAATAATATTTGATATAAAAAGTAATTGAAAAGTTCATGCACACCTCATGTGCACCCAGCCTTGCTTATGGTAGTGATAGGAGGCCAACAGGTGTACAGACTCTTTTTGTTAGTCTACTTCCGAGGCTTTTGAAAAACCCACATTCCTTGGGGAAGTTCATATAACAGCTCATTATAGGAAAAGGACCCGGGAAAACTCAGCTCCCCGATCTGACCTACTGTAACTTGGTTTCCCATCATAGTCCTAATTGAGATGGGGCTGAAGGCTTCCCACTCCTTGCCATTGCTGCCTCATTCACATTCCCCTCTTTCCCATTGGCAGGCTGTGTGCTTCCCAGTAGATACACTGGGCCATTAAGGAACATCTGCCCAGCCCCAGTGCAGACAAATGGGTCCTGGGGTGCATAAAACTCCAGTTACAGCAGAGTTTGTTGCAAGCAATATAATCATAGGAAAGGGAGCAAAAAAGAATGTTTATCATGCTGTCAGTCAGTGGCCATGACAATCTATGATGCTTTGAGCACTGCTTTATTTTACCTATTAATGGAGGGCCTGGAAATGAGATTACTAATGTACTGCTTATAGGTAATTGCCCCTCTGGATCAGCCTAGACTGCAAGGTCAGTTTCCTTGCACTACTTTCCCACAAAACAAATTCCAGCTTGTTTAAAAATATCTTTAAAAAGCATGCTTGCCTTAGCTCTTTGCTGTGATTTTTTGCCCCCAGAGTCTTCTGCCACTTAAAAAAGGGGTTGATTGACGTCAGTAATCTGTTTCAGTTTCACAAAAAATACAGGGCTGCTTTGCCCATTAGACATTGCCAGATGTTTTGCAAAACTCTCTCAGAGGAAGAATGATGGCTAAAAGGGACATGGCTTGTTCTACAATAATATTTTTTATCTTTTTAAAAAAATAATATTTTTATTAATTTTCTAATTTTACATTTAGATATTTAAAAAGCAACTGTTGGCTGGGTTCATCAATAGTTCAGTAACATACAAAAATCTTTAGTACAAATCTCAAACTACAACTTCAAATATTTCCTCTCTTTTTCCCTTAATATCTACTATCTCATATTTAAGCTAATAGTTCTTATTATATCAACTAAACAAAAACATCATTATTACATTTATCAATAAATTTTTAGCTTATATATATCTTAATTACTTTCATATTCAATCTTTACATTCAATCAATGTCCTGTTATTAGTTTTTCCCAATTTTTAGTTTCCCATCAATATTCAAATTTAACATTTAATATTTATAATTTCCAGGTTTTAAGTAACCAAAGTTTCCTTTATCTCCATTCATAACAGAATCTGGTATTCAAAATACACATCTTATCTATTTGGGTACAATCTTGTTCTATTTCCTAAAAGTTATCTATTTCCCCCATCTTATATTATCTAATTAATAATACAGTAATCAAATATATATTGTCTGAGTTAATAAATAAATAAATAAATAAAATATTCATATTTTTTTCTTTTGGGTCTAATTTTTAAGTATTAAACAAATAGCATCCTTATTTTCAACTAATTTCCAAATGTTTTAAATTTAATGACCAAAATTTCCCTTATCTCAACTTTTCCCTTTGACTGTCTAATTAGTAATATGAAATCCCCTCTGATAAATCAAAACCCCAATTTACTTCAGCCTTATTCCAGCTTTCTTTCTTTGCCAACTAGCCTTCCGTGTCATGCTTTTAAATCATCAAATAGATCTCCCTCTATTATCATATATATTGTTTGGAATAAGAGAGACCATTTAGTTGCTATTTTTTTGGAAGGGCTAGCCCATTTGTATTCCTTAAATCCCTATTATTCCAAATCCCCATTAAAAAAAAAACAAAATATTTTTTATCTTTTTATTTATGTCATTGTGTTTACAGCTTAGCCATTTTCTCATAGCTGACAGGCGCAAATAACAAAATCCTTCAACAAACAATAGGAAAACATCTAACAGACAACCATTGAAATATTAATTACCATGCAAATAAAAAAACAGGATTGGCAAATCCAGTTCAAAAAGCTTATTGCTTTAAAAATGGCATGAAAATGGATTCATTTTTCATGCAATTTTTAACACAATAAGCTGCAAGGAGGTGGCTAAGAATTTCTTCAGTTCCCATTACCCAGAAGGATTTTTTTCTCAAGTTCTCACCAAGTGAGTCCCTGAGAAAAGGATTGGGAGGCTGGGGAGAATGGCTGTACCCAGGCAGGTTCCTTGCGGCCCCTGCCCTAAACAGTTCAGGGGCTGGGACAGTAGACTTTCTGTTAGATGTCCCACTCATCCATCTGGCTCAGCAATTAGACATGGGAGGAAGGAAGTGTAGACAAGGGGAATGAGGCCCAGGGGATGGGCAGGATCTGCTGTACTAGCGCCAGCTGCACATAAGCATCCTTGCCACAACTGGAGAATGAAAATGGCATGGATTTGATGTTTCAAGAAGAATGCAAATGTATCCCAAGCAGACTGGCTCTAGTTATTTGGTCTGTGTTGCTCTCTCTGTCAAGTTCTGGCTGAGAAGCCCAACAAAGCAAAACACCAGAGGCACTGCGTTCTCTAATTCTAATCTTTATTAGGCATTAGCAAACCGGTAAGATAGAATTAAAGCTAGCTCTGAGAAAATGGTGGGAAGCAGTTAATTAAAAGAATGAATCTTCTCCTCCCCTCTCTGACAGTTCAGGTCACATTGTCCAATATATCTTCCAGTAATTATTATGAAAAGAAACCTTAGTTCACCAAAACGCTCTTCAATAGTTTCAGCTCTCACATTGATAAGAAACACCTGTGGATTCAAAATTCTCCCCTCTTTCCCTCCTGCACTGTTGGCAAGCTAGAAGCATTCAGTGGTCCTAAAGACAGTAGGTTTCGGAGCTTGACAAATCAACCCTCCCCCCCAGGAAAGAAAGGGAACTTGGAAAACAAAAAGAATACACATCGATGCTTGCTAATGTTTCCCTCGTACCGGCTTCTGGGGGTATTTTTTCCAAACCATCCGCTTTTAAGTGCTGGGCTTTTATCCATCCAGATCCTGACATTGGGTAAGTACTGGATTAAGTACTGTTGGATTAAGTACTGTAACTTCCCCTTGTGGATTCTGTAATTGAGGATTTGCTTAATCTCATAATGCATTTCCACGTCTACCACTCTTGGGGCAGGGGCTGCCAACCCTACTGATCTCAGTGTGGATTCTTTGTATGGCTTCAGTAAGTTGCAATGGAATACTGGGTGCACTTTACCCAACAACCTTGGTAGTCTTCGCTTTACTTTCACTGGGTTAATGATTTTCACTATGGGGAAAACACCTATGTACTTCGGCCCTAACTTTTTTCAACTTTGTCTCAGCTTAAGATCCTCTGTAGATAGATACACTTTATCCCCTACATAAGAGCTCCCCAATCTTTTGGGCACCAGGGATCATTTCCATGGAGAAAGGTTTTTCCACGGATTGGAGGGTGTGCGGTTTTGTGTGCTGCTTTGCTTGTTTGTGCAGATTGCTTGCTGGCATGCCACGGCCCAGTACTGGTCCACCCACCAGGGGCCGGGGAGCCTGCCCTACATGGAATGTCTTCTGAGGAGCTCGTTTCTTATCTACCTGTTTTTTTCTGACTTTTAGTGCCTTAGCTAAAGCCTTATTCACATTGCTCCAGACCCATTAGAACAAACCCACCCAATTGCTTAGGATGTTCGATGAGGGAGGCTCCTGTGGGCACTCTGGCATTGGCACAAATTCCACCCCTGTTGCTAACTTAAAAGTCGTGAAACCGGCTTCCAGTGTGATCAAGCAGCTACGATGGCTGCTTTTCACAAAGCAGCCCGTTCCTGGGTTGTGTGAAAGCCGCAGGACTTTTACAATCAGCTGTCCTGCGGCTTGAATCTCTTCCCTGGGAGAAAGGGAAGAGAAGAACTGCTCAGGTAGAGGTAAGAGCTCCCCTGGATCCCCATAATTTCAGGGATCGGAGGGTAGAGCTCCCTCGGAGCCTGAGCCAACTCTGCACTCCAGGACGTCTTTGTCCCGAATTTCTGGGATGAAGCAAGGCGCCGCTCCCACATCTGCTTTTTTTTGGCTAGGCTTGTGAGTATTCAAATGCAGACAGAGCAGACCAGGAGAAAGTGGATTTAAGACTGATTGTGACTTTAACTCCTGCAAGCATCTTCTCCCCGCTTTCTTCTCTTTGTTTACTTTCCCTTTTGAAGAAAGGGAAAGTGAAAGGCAAAATGACGACTGTCTTTCTTGTTTGACTTTGCAACAAAGTTAAAAGTTTATGTTTTAAATATAGAGGCAAGAATTTTGTTCCTCTTTCTCTTTTTTTCCTTTTTTCTTTCTTTTTATTATTATTTAAAGAACTGTGATGTTATAGAGGCAAGAATTTTGCTCCTTTGAATTTAACAGAATGGCTTGAAAACATTTGGTCTCTGTCCCTAAAGCTTCCATCTCCTCCCCAATCACTCAGCCTGTTTCTCAGTCTAAACCAAAATCATCCCCACCCTCTCCTCCACCTGCAATCTCTCTCAAAGACTTACAAGAAGCTTTAAAAATGACTGCTTTGGATATTAAAGAGGAGGTAAAAGATCTTACAATTGTAGAGAGGGCTATTACAGAAGAATTATTGGAGAAAAAGAACAAGCAGGTCAGAGAAGACATATTATTTGCGTTTTCTGGTCTTGCCCTGCATATTGAAAGGATTGACGATAAAATGGAAGAGATTACTGAAAATGCAGCAAAATTGGAATTTAGAATGGTGGAAGTGGAGAATAAGATAGAAGTTACACAGGATGAACAAACTATTTCACAATACAGAGAAATGGAGTTCGCATTGCGTATCCGGGGTTTGAAAGAAAATTCCCAGGAAGATTTGAAGATGCTTATTGTTAAAGATGTTGCTTTTAATCTTGGATGGAGACCAGAAGAAGTTGGGAATGAGATAGAAAAAATCTTCAGAGTCAACTCACGGGTGGCCAGATAGAGAAATTTACCAAGAGATGTGGTTATTTACTTTTCCAGAAGATCTATTCGTGATGAAATTATACAGGCTTTTTATAAAAAGAGGTTTCAAATTGCAGCTCAAGATGTGATAATTTTAAATGAAATACCTCCCAAAATTTTAAGAGGTAGAAAAGATTTTACTTTTCTGTCTGATGAGTTAAAACATCGTCAAATCCAGTTCAGATGGGAGATTCCAAGAGGAATAGTAGTGAATTATGATGGAATATGTCACAGATTAACTACAGTTTTAAAGGCAAGAGATTTCTATCACTCTATTCTAAAGGCAAGACCGTCTTCACCTTCACAAACAAGTATAATTGAAGAGCCCATTATGGCAGGAACTTCCTCATTGATGGTCATGGAACAAGCGGTGTTGCCTGTACAGAATCTTGAGATAAAAGAGCAAAGGATGACACGAGCTGCCCATAAACGTAAAGAAAAAGAGCAGCAGCAGAAGAGTGGCGATAAAGTAGAAGGAATGGTTACTACAGAGCCTGTGGGAGGGGCAAGACCTAAAAGATCTTTGACAGTTGATCTTCAGGCTATGCTTCAAAGGCTTCAGGCCGGTGTAGATGGTCAAGTTCCTGACCTGGAATGTTAATGGCTTAAATTCACCTCAGAAATGGAGAAAGGTCTTCTACTATTTGAAACAACATAATAATGACTTGATATGTTTGCAAGAGACTCATATAACTTCAAAGGACTCAAAATATTTGACAATTGGATCACATTTTATAGCTCCAGCTCCAGGGAAAAAAGGGGGTGTTGTAATTTATGTGAAGAAAAATTTATCGGCTAAATTAATTGAGGTTGATCTTGAAGGAAGATATGTCTTTGTGGAACTATTGTTACAAGGCAAGAAAGTTCTTATTGTTGGATTATATGCCCCTAATCAACAACAGAAGCAATTTTATAAGCTTTTGCATGGGAAGATATCCCAGTTGGATTATAAATCCGTAATTTTGATGGGTGACTGGAATGGAGTTTTGGATATAACTATAGATAAAAGGAGCTCTTCAAAAATTTTTACTCAAACTAAATTACCCAAAACTTTTTTTGATTTGAAAGAAGAGTTGGAACTTATTGACATTTGGCGAGAAAGGAACACAAGTGATAGAGATTTTACCTTTTATTCAGATAGACATCAGTCATTTTCAAGGATTGACTTTTTTTTGATTACTAGTGATTTTCTTTCTAGGGTGAGAAAGGTAAAAATCTTTCCCAGGACCCTTTCAGACCATAGTCCTGTGTGGATGGAGCTATACTTGGAAGATGGGAACAGAAGGCCTTGGAGACTGAATGAGAATTTGTTTACCCGGGGAGAGTTTGTACAAAAATGTAAAGAGTATTTAAAGGAGTTTTTTGCTTTAAATATGAATAAGGGTACATCGATGCCCATGGTTTGGGACACCAGTAAGGCGTATATGAGGGGAATTGTAATTCATTTAAATAAAGTTTCTAGGGATAAAAGGATACAAAGATGTAGAGAAATAGAAGATGAGATTAAAATAAGAGAAGAAGCGCTTGCTTTTAATCCAACTGATAATAACTTAAAGGTTTCTATAAAGATGCTTAGGGAACAATTTAATATGTTGATGGCAGATCAGGTGGCTACCAATTTGCGTTATATGAGACATAATACTTTTTGTAATGCGAATAAGCCTGGGAATTGGTTAGCTTATGAGTTACGAAAGAAACAGAAGGCTAGGATTATAGAGAAAGTAAAATATAAAGGTACTGAAGTTTTTCAGCAAAATTTGATTAAAAAGAGTTTTTTAGATTTTTACACAAAACTATACTCAAGTGATAATATAAAGGGAATGGATATAGATAAATATTTACAATCAGTACATTTTCCTAAACTTTCTGAGGAACAGCAAAATGGGATGAATTGTTTAATTACTGTGGAGGAAATTGGCTTAGCTATCAAGCAGTTAAAGGTGGGAAAGTCTCCAGGAACAGATGGATTGACGTCGACGTATTATAAAAATTTATATGAAGAAATGTTGGAGCCATTAAAGGAGCTTTTTAATAGTATCTTGCTGGGAGCACAAGTTCCTCCTTCTTGGAAAAGAGCGTTTATATCATTGATTCCGAAGGAGGATCAAGATCTTACAGAGCCTAAGAATTATAGGCCGATATCATTATTAAATGTAGATTACAAGATTTTTACAAAAATTTTGGCAAATAGATTAATGCAGGTTATGAAGGATTTGATTCACAGTGATCAATCAGGATTCATAACAGGGCGATACATGAAATATAATGTTAGACAAATTATTAACTTAATTGGGTATTTGGATAAGAACAATCAGATTCCTGTGGCTTTTATATTTTTGGATGCTGAAAAAGCCTTTGATCAATTAGATTCTCACTGGTAGAGAAAATGAATTTTGGGGATAATTTTTTACATGTACTTAAAGCTATATATCAGCAACAATCTGCTCAAATTGTTGTTAATGGGGGATTGACTGAGACTTTTAATATTGAAAAAGGGACAAGACAAGGATGCCCATTATATCCATTGTTATTTGTTTTGACATTGGAGATTTTGTTGATCCAGATTCGAGAATCAGCGGTAATCAAGGGCATAAAGATAAGAAAAAATGAGTATAAATTACGGGCTTTTGCGGATGATTTGGTTTTGATTTTGGAACAACCGATTAGAGCGGTTGATTGTCTATTAGAACTTATAATACAGTATGGAAAAGTTTCTGGTTTTAAAGTCAATAACCATAAGACTAAGATATTATCTAAGAATATGTTAGCCAATGACAAGGAAAATTTGGTTAAAGCCACAGGTTTTCAGATGGTGAAAAAGGTTAAATATCTGGGAGTATATTTAACTGCCTCAAATGGAAAATTGTATAAAAGTAATTGTGAATTACTATGGGCAAAAGTGTAAAAGGATTTAAATGACTGGAAAAAACTGCAATTGTCATTGTTGGGGAGAATTTCAGCTGTAAAAATGAATGTTTTACCAAAGTTTCTTTTCTTGTTTCAGATGATACCTATTTTTAAAAAAGATGTAAATTTGGAGGAATGGCAGAAGGGTATCAATAAATTCATTTGGGCTGGGAAAAAACCAAGGGTTAAGTTTAAGATTTTGCAAGATGCCCGAGAAAGAGGAGGACTTAAAGCATCTAACTTGAAATTATATTATGATGCAGCCGCCTTAACTTGGATAAGTGATTGGCTTAATTTAACAAATAAGGATATTCTTGTTCTTGAAGGGTGGGATTTAATGTATGGTTGGCATGCATATTTAATTTTTAATAAGAAAGTGGACTGGGCTTTCAAATCACATATTTTGAGGAGTGCCTTACTTCGAGTTAGGAAAAAGTATTATTATAGGTTAAACTATAAAGTACCTATCTGGGAGATTCCTAGACATGCAATTGAGGGGGTTTCTAAGGGGATGAATTTTGGTAAAATTTCGTATAAAGAATTATTAACTTGGTCAGGTTCGGATTGGCATTTAAAATCTCTAGATGTATTAAGGCAAGAAAATATTCTACAGTCATGGTTTCAATATTTATAAATAGTGGACAGGTGGACTGTAGATAAAAAAGAAGGAATAACACTAGAAGATGGAAATCTGGTTATTCAGATTAAAGATCAGAGTCAGGCCCATATAAAAAGAATTTACAATGCTTTAATAGAATTAGACTCTGAAACAGAATTGGTTAAAGACTGTATGATTAAATGGGCTCAGAATATCCAGGATCCGATCCCATTGGACTTATGGGAGACAATTTGGATTAGAAATGTTAGATTTACACAAGCTCAAAATTTGAGGGAAAATTTTTATAAAATGTTTTACAGATGGCATTTAGATCCTAAAAAATTATCTTGTATGTATCCAAATTTACAACCCAAATGTTGGAGATGTGGTAATATGGATGCGACATATTTTCATGTTTGGTGGAATTGTAAAAAGGTAAAGGCTTTTTGGATTATGATTTGGTGGAACATTCAAAAGATTTTTAAAAGGAAGATAAAGTTCACCCCTCAATTATTCTTATTGGGTATCTTTGTGGATTTAAATGACAAAGAAACTACTTTAATATTGAATTTATTAATTGCAGCAAGGTTATTAGTAGGCTCGTATTGGAAGAAGGACTCGTTTGCCTACTTTAGAAGAATGGATATTTAAAGTTTCTAACTTTGCAGAAATGACAAAAAGTTCTGCTTATTTGAAGGATCATACACAAGAAAGATATATTATTATATGGAGAAGATGGATAGATTATATTCAGAAAAAACATGGGACTGCAAAGTTTCATTTATTTTATGAGTAAATTTTATAGTAACTGTTGTAGAGATTTGTTTATATGACTTAATTTAAGGGGAGTTAAAGGTTAACTATGATGTTTTTTTTCTCTTTTATTTTCTTTTTTCTTTTTTATTATTGTTAACTTTCTTAATAATAACCTGTATTCTGCTCTAGGAAGCCAGGGGGGAGGGTTGAGGGTGGGTGGGTGGGTGGGTAATGATAATATAGACATGGTAAACGCTTGGGCATTTCCCCTATGCTGCGTTCATGTGTGGCAGAGGGATGAGAGGGGAGGAAGGAGTAGAGAGGAAGTAGGGTGGTTAGAGGAGAAGGGGAGGGGAAGAGAGTAGGAGGGGAGGAGAGAAAGAGGAGGGAAGTGGGGAAGGATTAGAGAGGGTGGACACAGCCTGGGGCGAATGGGCAGGCAGTACCAATGGTTAGGAATTTAATTGTATTTTGTATCAATAAATGGGGGGAAAAAGCGTGAAACCAGTACTGCTGTGCACTGTGTTGTTATACGCCACCTCTGCAAACAGCAACAACTCTGCCCAGTTTGTTTGTTGGTAGTTGACATGGCAGCACAGGTACTACTCCACTATGGCATTAGCTCATTCTTCAGATCCAAGCAATTACAGAGCTTTCTGGGGATTGTTAATTTTAACAGATAATTTATCCCCTCATTTGCATAGATTGCTCTTCCCATTACAAATCTGCTGAAAACAAAGGGGGAAAATAAGCCAAAGCCTAGCCAGCCATTAAAGTGGACTGCAGAATGCCAAGCTGCATTCAAAAAGTTTAAGAGACTTTTTCCCATGGAGCTGGTGTTGAAACACCTGGACCCGCAGAAACCATTTGTAATTCAGGCTGATGCCAGTGATGTAGCAGTAGGTGCAGTACTGCTTCAAAACAACCAGGAGGGTCATTTGCAACCCTGTGTTTATGCATCCAACAAATTAACTGAGAAAGAATAGCAATGGGCTGCTTGGGAGAAGGAAGCTTATGCAATATGGTGGACCCTCCATATTTGGAGACGTTTTTTAGAAGGGAGTAAACTCTCCTTCCAGGTTTGGACTGATCATAAGAATCTGAAAGCACTAAAAAAACCCAGGAAATTGTCTCCCAATTTCATCCCTCTCCATCCATTATCTCCCGGAGGGAAAAATTTCCTGGCAGACAAAGGAAGACATCCTGACACATACTGTGTCAAGTATGCCACAATATAACAGTATGAAGTCAAGGATGATTAAACCTTTGTTTTAGACAACACAATGGTTGGGGAGTTCAAAAAGGCGCTCAAAAGTGATGAGTAGTTTTGGGGCCATAAAAACCTCTGCTCAGTGTAGGATAATTTAGCCTGGGGGGGGGGATTATATATTCCTGAAAATCAGAGACTGAAAATTATGCAGTCATGCCATAACAAAAACTTGCAGGACACTTTGGGTTTGTAAAAATCCTTCACTTAATTAAAAGACAATTTTGGTGGCCCTCTTTAAAAAAGGACATTGAAAGTTATGTGGCCAGCTGCCACACTTGTGCAGCAGCTAAACGGAGGCAAGGAAAAATGCCTGGACCCCTACAGCCGGTAGTGAGCCCTTCAGCACCATGGAGAGTGATCTCTATGGACTTTATTGTGGAGCTTCCCAAAAGCATGGGAAGCTCCATAATCTGGGTCATTACTGATTTGTTGTTACAAGCCTATTTTATCCCATGTCAGAAAATTCCAACTAAATTGTTTGTGCAGCACATTTATCACCTGCATGGGGCCCCACAGTGCTTAATATATCGGATAGGGGCATCCAATTCACTTCCAAGTTCTGGAAGGTCTTTCTGGACCTTCTGGGTTTGGGTCAGGGACTGTCATCTAGTAATCATCATCCTCAAATGAATGGGGAGACAGAATGAACGAAGTCTGTTCTAGAAAATAGATTCGTTGTTTTATCAATTATCAACAAGACAATTGGATTGATTTGCTATAATTTGCTGAAGTGACTTATAATAATGCAGTGCACTTCAGTACCAATTACACTCCTTTCCAAGTGGCTAATGGGCAGATTTTCATCCCTATGACTGAATTGTCTGCTAACAAACCTGCCATTCCCTCCCTTAAGGAATGGGTTCATCAGCTGCAGAACATTTGGCCAGTTGTTAGGAAAGCTCTAGATTAAGCCAGGGCAGCATATAAGGCTCAGGCAAATAAAAAATGTATGGAGCTGAAGCCTTTCCAAGTAGGGGATAGAGTTCACCATTGCACCAGATTTTTGCAATTGTTGCAACCATCCTATTCTGTTCCAAATTGAACAGGCTGCTTTCTATACAATCCAAACAGATAGTTAACTCAGAAGAATAAACAGAAATATAGCTTTATTCTGGGAATTTAGACAATGACTTACAGTCACGTGGAGATGCATCCAGAAGTACATGTTTGCAATATTGGTTTATTCCTCAGGTAAATTGATATTGGATTTTCCCCTCTTCTCTTCCTGCATCACATGTTGGCAAGGATCTCCAAACCGTGTGGCTAGGAACCATGCAGCTGGAGAACAAAGGATCCCCTCTGGCTTGTGTCCAGGAAGTCTCTCAATGACATTTGATACTCCCCCCATCAATATACGTAGCATTTAACCCAATAACTGCCAGACACTCCAACACACTGATACCTGCTCTCTAATTAGGGCTACATATACGTTCCAGAATACTCCCCGCTTGGAAATTTATATTTCCACTACTAAAATAGTAAAAACATAGCATCAAGGCATGCAATACTCACTGTTAACTAACTTGTGACTAAATAGGTAAAAAACTTGGTATTAAACATGCATAACTATTGGTAAATGTAAAACATGCACAATAATGCAAAAAAGGCAAGTGTTACATCAAACAATGCATAAGACAATACATAATTTGAGGTTTGATCTTCTGGTTCAGTCTTCATCAGCAATGGGGACAAATCGATGATCAGCCTGGTACAAGTGTCTTTGAGTCATGACCTGACTCACGTGGCTTCACGATCTGGACCTCAGCTGGGCAAACTAGTTCATCATGGGTGGGCCTGGTGTGCAAGTCCCATGGGCCAGTAGTTCTGGTATGCAGTCTTGTCTCCCAGTGAGACAAGGTCTTCTTCCTGCGAAGGAAACTGGAACCAAATCTGGGATAGAAAACCTGGAACTGAAAGTTTCTCAGGAACAAAGGGAACTGGATTCACAGGATACTCAGGAACTGAAAAACCTGGAAAAACATAAACAGTTGGATCTAGAAACACAGTAACAGCTGGGGCTGAAGAATCAGGATCAGGAACATCTGGAAACTCAGGAACAGCAGGAGCTGAAGAATCAGGAACAACAGCTGGAACTGAAGAGGTTCGATTTTCCAAGTCGGTCTTCTTTAGCCACAGGACTAGGTCAGTGATTAGTCTGGTATAGAGCTAGTTGCTTGTCATGACTCCTTAGACAGCATCTTAGGTTCTAGGTGTAAGGCTGCTGGGTGCTTGTCACTGTCACACAGGTGGCATTTCACCTTAGCTGTGCAGTTTTTGGCTGTGTGATCCATAGAGTCACAGCATTTGAAACATATCCTATTCTCTTTGAGTAGGGTCTTTCGGTCATCTAGGGATTTTTTCCTAAATTCTCTGCAATCATTTAGAGAGTGAGAAGAACTGTGCATTGGGCAAGTCAGGCCTTTTGTAGTTGAATGCAGATTCAAAAGAACGCTTCTTGGTATTCGTTCATCTGGAGCCTTCTGTGGGGGAGGTGTGATGTCTGTTTTATACACTGAAGGGGTGGTTCTGTCCGTAGCTTGGACAGATCCCTTGGTTATATCAGGGCTGTGACTGCTTCGCCCGGTCGTCGGATAGTGTGCTTCTCTGACGGGGGTCATTGTGGAGTTTAGCCTTCTTGCTGATAAATTTAGCGAGAACTGCAAAGGGGGGAATTTTGTTTTGGTTGTCTTCCCCGTAAGTTTGAGAAAACTCGATCCATTGTTCACATATCAACTGTGGTAGTTTTTGGATGATAGGAGTTTGTATTCTAAGCAGGTCGAGGCAAGCTAATCCCGGCAAGGTAGGATCCTGTTGTGCTGACCGTAGTTGAGTAATGAGTGACGAGAAAGTCTTCAGCTGTTGGCAGTCATTGATTCTTATGTTGGGGAAATTGAGAACGTGGTCCAAAAGCGAGGACTCCATCACTGAGGGATCACCGTAGTCCTCATCAAGTGCGACCCAAGCCTCTGCAAGGCTGATGCTGGGATCACCCAAATGGGATGCAAAGATGTCGTTCACAGTGTTTACAGATTCTGGGCCTAACCATGCTGTCAGCTGAACAAGTTCCTCGTCTGGCCCAGCCTTTTCTTAGTTAATGGCGCACTTGAAGATATGTTTCCACAACAAGTAGTCTCTTCCAGCTTTGTCAGAGAATTTCCGTACCCCTCTGGCTGCCAAGTCCAACCTTCTTCCAATATACATTGGGGGATACATCGATCCCATGTGCGGGCTCTAGCTTGGTGGAGGTGGTGGATTCCTTCCGGGAGTGGGGGAGTGCACCATGGCTGGCTGGTAACTTCCTTCAGCCCAATGTTGGCTGAGGGCATTTTGCCAAGCCACGTGCAAGGGACCTTGTTGGCTTGGTCTGAACTCCTCTGCTCTGGCGTTGAGCTGAGGGAACTCAGGTTCCTGCTTGCTTACTTGTTGGAGGCTCTGTCTTTCTGGTAGAGTGTAGCTAGTTGCCTGGTAGGTTGGTACGGCTGTTGTTCGAGACTCTCCTCTGTGGTCAGGTCTGGTGGCAGTTCCTTGGGACGCTGCTTCCTGTTGGCGCAGCAGGGACTCTAGTACGGCTCAAATTCTTTCAATCTCTTCCGTTAGCAATGGCTGGTTCTGCTGTAGGGCCGGTGGCATTGTAGGCATATCCATCTGATTGTCATTAGTGGTATGATTTGGCGGATTCCGTGGGGCAACAATGGTGGAAAGATCTTGTGGCACTCCCCGCTGTGCAGTCGTTGCCGTTGCTGGTAGTCCCATCAGGTTATCATCAAGGGTGTGGTTCAGTGGGTTTGATGGGGCAGCAACGGCGGGAGGATCTCGTGACTAGGTGCCGCGACATCAACTCTGTGGCTGACTGGCAAATCTGGTTGTTGAGATTCCTCTGTTCGTCTACTCGGTCTTGGGGGACTTGTGGCTGGCTGTGGCGCTCTCACCTGCACATTCTGGAATGTGCTTTGATTGTCCACGTATGCCTGTACGCGGCTACGACACTCTTCATTTTCCAGTTGCTCCCTATTTGGCAAGAAAATGGTGTTCTGGAGTATTCTCTGAAGGCCTTCCGCTTTAGCCATTTTGTCTGCCATATCTCTTTGGCTTTGAACAAGTTCAAGCTCTGCTTGGGCGTCTTTTCTTTTGGCCTTCATTTTAGCTGCTATTTCAGCTTCTTCGAGTTCTATGGCCATCAATTTCTTCTTCTTCAACTGCTCCTCTTGTGCTACGCGAAAGACAGCTTCAGGAGCTTCAGTATCTATGATCATTTGCTCTTCATGTGAAATTCTGGATGCTCGGCTATGACAGGAGGATGCCTTCGAGAGGCGGGAGGTGCCTGTGACATGCGATTGTTGGGACACGCTGGAATATGCCTTGGATATGTGGCGAGAGGATAAGGCTGTTCCAGACACGTGGGATGGAGCCGCATGCGACCATTGGGAAGATGTATGTGAGGAGCGGGAGACTTCGGACTCAGCCCTGTCGACTGGTCTACCTCTCTGGCGAAGCTCGGGCTGTGGAGAACCCTGTGAGCTTTTCTTACATTTCTTGTTTAGTAGCTTGAGGCTTTGCATCTCGCTATCGATAGTTGAGTCTCTTAATTGTTCTTGAATGTCCTCGAGTTGCCGTTAAGAGCTCCTCCATTGCTCAAGGGCATCTTCTTTATCTTCTTCCAATTCACTCGCCTGTTCAGGGGAAAGCTCCTCCTGAGGCTCTTGGTAGAGTTGGAGTAGTTTCCTCCAGTGTCTTTCATGGCGCTTGTAGTTTGACTCCCATCTTTCTATCAGATGTGAGTGCATGGCTGCTGTGGGCTTTCTTTGTTGTCTTAGATTGTATTGACCCTGAGACGTTTTTGGCTTTGTTGAGGCTTGAGCTTCAACCTCTGCATACGGGTCAAGGTTGGCTGTTTGCAGCATCTCTCCTTGACTGGCTGGTTGGGGTGTCTCAATTAGGCTGGTTAGTTGAACCCCTTCATCCAAATCAATAAGACACTCTGCCATGGTTAGGGTAGGTTCAGTGTTCTTCTCAGCGATTTTGAAGCGAATTTGAAAAACTTCTCTCTTTGACCACTAGGGGTCGCTACTTGTAGATCAGCTTCAGAGGTGCTGTCTGTGGGTGGAGATGCCGCTGGGTACGTTCTCCTGCGTTTGTGGGTATTTCAGTGCAGTTCATCCCTTCACCACTAGGGTTCACTTGTTGCGGGTCAGCTACCAGGGTGCTCTGGCTTTGAGGTTCACCCTTTGTCCACTAAAGGGTCTTCTCTGGGCGCGGTTAAAGGCTTGCGTGTAGTGCCTCCTTTAACCACTAGGGGGCATCTGAAGAAAGGCCAGCCAAATTCTTCCTATTACCACGTTACTGCTAGTAGCCACTGAAAGAATGTAGAGGTACAAACTCTCACCTGGCGACCATTGAGTTGCAGGCTGGAACTCTGGGTCATCAGCTGTGATAATAAGCAAGACTTTCTTCTTCCTAAAGTGAGTGAGTACTTTGGCAAAGTTCACTCTGTGCCCTCTAGGGGGTGTTGGTAGCTTGGGATAAATTTAAGTAACTCGCACTTTAACTAACAGATTTACTCTGCGTAGTTAGTGATGCATGCAGTGAAGTACCTTCTTTCCCTCTGGTGTGTGCTGAATTAATTGTAGCTGTTGTAACTCAGCTTTAGATTCCAAAGGCCAAAAAAAAATCGCATAACGTTGTCATGAATAAGTTGACCACCAGGGGGTGCTTCTGCAATGCTATTGGGGTTGGTTCTGCCTCTGTGACCAGATTCCTCCTTATCCCATAACATTGGCTGAAATTCCAAGCATTTCTAAGGGGGGGAGGGAGCTTAGCTTTCCATTGGTGCTGTATCACTATAGCAACAAATGTGTTTATTGAAAGGGAGAACGCTTTGTGAAGGGCAATCAGCCTTCCTGGCTAGCAAACCTGTGAAGAAGAAACAAATTTGTTGTTGCTTGTTACTCTTCAAGCATAAAACTCAATATATTTCTAAACGCTTGGCTTCCAGGCAAACACACTGACTTTGCTTTGCAGGCTTTATTGGGAGGCTGCTCCCAGAAATTACTGCTGCAGCTTTGAGAGGATAATTAATCTTTATCAATTTAACTGAAACTGAACAGGCTGCTTTCTGTACAATCCAAACAGATAGTTAACTCAGAAGAATAAACAGAAATATAGCTTTATTCTGGGAATTCTAGACAATGACTTACAGTCACGTGGAGATGCATCCAGAAGTACATGTTTGCAATATTGATTTATTCCTCAGGTAAATTGATATTGGATTTTCCCCTCTTCTCTTCCTGTGTCACATGTTGGCAAGGATCTCCAAACCGTGTGGCTAGGAACCATGCGGCTGGAGAACAAAGGATCCCCTCTGGCTTGTGTCCAGGAAGTCTCTCAATGACATTTGATACTCCTCCCACTGACCCATCAATATACGTAGCATTTAACCCAATAACTGCCAGACACTCCAACACACTGATACCTGCTCTCTAGTTAGGGCTACATATACGTTCCAGAATACATGCAAAAAGTTAGGACCGAAGTATATTGCTGGCCAGGGTCCAAGCATCCAGGCTCCACTGTATGGGTACATCCATGGGCGAACCCCATACTTGGGCCCGGCAGTGGTCACCAGTTTGCCTCCCTAGGCTGAGGAGCAGGCGCTGGTGGGTTAGGGCAGTGGTGGAGAACCTATGGCACTCGGAGCCCTCTGTGTGGGCATGCATGCCATTGCCTCAGCCCTGCCTCTCTCCTCAGCCCCCTCCACACCAGCAGCCCCCCTGGAGAGTCACCCCTGGGTGCAGCCTGCATGGAGCAGTGCAGCCAAGCACATGGCAGCTGGACAGCAGATGTTGCTGCAGGGTGCGGGCAAAAGGCATGGCCAACATGATCGCCTGGGCAATCTGCAGCGGGCCGTGGATGGCTCTGAGGGTGGGAGGGGTGAGGGCAGAGCAGGGAAGGGGTGGGTGGGCGGAGTGGGGGCAGGCTGGTTTTGGGGCACTCGCTCTTTAAAAGGTTCGCCATCAGTGGGTTAGGGGCTCTCTGTCTTGGACTGGGACCAGGCTTGGGAGGTGGCTCTGACTGCAAGCTAACAGCTCTCCCAGCCCCCACAGCTGCTGCACCTGTCGTGTGCTGGGGCAAAGGGGCTGGTGCTGATGCCAGGAGTGGAGCCGAGCCCTTCGGGGCCTAGGATCCAGCCAAGGGATCGGCTCTCCTCCATGGACCTCCAGGCTGTTAAACCTCTGCCTCAGTTGCTCCACCGACTGATTGCCACACCTTGGGAAGTAGTGCTGCCCACTCCAAGGTGCCTCACTCCCACCACTCCAGCTCTCTGCCCATTCAGGCTGAGTGCAGTACAACAAGAACTCAGCTTCAGTAGCTTTCTGTAGCTCCTCTCACTTCTCCAACTCAGGTTGGTTGAATGCCACTGCTCCACCCTCCATTCCAGGATTAGCTCCTTGTGTTCAACTCGCTCCTTGGCTCATGTTGAGGCTGATGGGGTTATGAGGCCCACTGGTCAATCCCGACCCAACTCCAGCCAGCTTCTCCATTTCAGGCATCTTCTCCTGAGTCTTCACCACCTCTCTGGAGGCTCCCAGAGGGTATAGCGGCTCAGGATCACTTTAATGGAATTGGAATTGTTTAGAGAGCTAACTTATTGTCAAGTTCTAGCTGAGAAGCCCAACAAAGCAAAACACCAGAGGCGTTGTGTTCTCTAATGTTAACTTTATTAGGCATTAGCAAACTGGTATGATAGAATTAAAGCTAGCTCCACTTCTGGTTTTGCGCTGTAGTAAGATGGACGCAGGAAAGCAGGGCTCTGCCTTCCATGTCCAATTTTGCCCTGCTAGGGGCCCTGAAAAGTGCCTAAAGTTGCCCCAAAGAGGTGATGAAGGGGGGATGCCTTGTTGATCATGGAGATATAGCAGTCTTTCTGTTTGATCCAAGGAAAGCCCTCTAAACTGGCAGTGTTAAAAACTGGCCACACTTCTGTGACCGGCCTTTAGCTGCTGACAACCGAAGAACAAAAGCTTCAATTAACACATTGTAAACAGCATGTTTGGAACTGGGTGAGAATATTGATCCTTTCTTTACTATTTTACAACTATTTTGCTTCCTGGGAAAGGCTCCCAAGAAGCTAAAAACCTTCGGATGGGAACAGAAGTGGCATTTAAATTTTTTTATGGGGGACAGAAATACATAATACTGAAGTGAAAGTTATACAAAGCTACAGTTTTGATAAATTTGAGAACTGAGATATTTGTTAAGATTTTCTCTTTGTAAAAAAATCATTGAGGTGAAATATAAGAAATCAACCATTTGTTTTAAGAGTGGAAAATGGACTTTGAATGACATCTAGTGGTGGATTTGAGTATAGCACTATAACTAGCCCCTTGGGTGCTTGGTGACTTTCAGCTGAAGGGAGAACAGCTGGCAATAAAGGAAAATATTTTGGCATATTTATCATCTTGACCTTCTTGGACTGTAAATACCTACTGAGATTGGACTTTTAATCTCAAGAGCTAGTGGGAGAGAAAGAAAAAAATGACTTTTGAGTATGTCTGGCTGCAGGGTGGTTGAACATTTTGAACACTTGGAACATTGTGGACTACAACCTTGCCTGACATAATTTTCAGGATACTTTAGACCACAGGTCAGCAACCTGCAGCTCTGGAGCCGCATGTGGCTCTTTGAGCCTTCTCCTGCGGCTCCCAGCCTCCTCTGCCATTTGGAGAGAGAGAGGGGGGAGGGCACTTGCACTTCCCTGCTTCCCCCCTCTCTCTCTGTGTGTAAAAGAGAGTGGCCTCATGCTGTGCTGACAAGCTTATTGGGTTTGGCTCCTCCCTTTGCTGCATCTCTGCAAAAAACAGGTAGCAGGAAGCAGGATGGGCAGGAGAGAGCCAGCCCAATAACATGTGTCAGCTTGTTGGAGAACAGCCTGAAGCCAGCTTGCCAGGTGAGCAGAAGAGGGAGGGGGGGAGAGAGAAAGAAGAGAGGGAGAGAGAGAGAGGAGAAGAAAGAGAGAGGAAAGAGAGAAAGAGAGAGGGAGGGAGAAGGAGAGGGAGGGAGAGGAGAGAGAGAGGGAGGGAGAGAGGGGAGAGGAAAGAGAGAGAGAAAAATAAAGAAAGGGAGAGAGGGAGAAAAGAGGGAGAGAGAGAAAGAGAGAGGGAGAGAAAGAGAGAGAAGAAGAGAGAGGGAGAGGAGAGAGAGGGGGAGAGAGAAAGAGAGAGAAAGAGAGAGGGAGAGAAAAATAGAGAGAGGGAGAGAGAGGGAGAAAAAGAGAAGGAGAGGAGAGAGAGGGGGGAGAGAGAGGGAGAGAAAGAGAGAAAGAGAGAGAGAGGGAGAGAGGGGAAGAAAGAGAGAGAAAGAGAGAGGGGAGAGGAAAGGGAGAGAGAGAGAGAGAGAGAGAACTCATGCAGAGCAGCCTCTATTTCTTTTTAATTAAACTCTTCAATCAAGGTCCCCACCCCTTGCATGCACGCATCTGTGCACACACAAGTTTTGCGGCTCCCAGTGTTTTCTTTTCTCTGGGAAATGGGTCCAAGTGGCTCTTTGAGTGTTTAAGGTTGCAGACCCCTGCTTTAGAAAAAGGATTACTATAAAATACTGCCATTAGGACTGGATTATAAAGGCTACATATAGAAAACTAGAGTAAACTTTGTTCCACTCTTACTGAGACTGGTGACACTAGAGGATTTCTAGGAATGATGCCTCAAGAAAAAACAAATACCTTTCAGAAGGAAATATTCTCCATGCTACAGCTATTTCATCAAACAATTGTTGCACACAAAGAGGACATAAAAAGAAACCATAATGAGACTAAAAATAATCTAGATGATATAAATGACCAAATCTCCAGATTGGAGCTACAACTGGAAAGTTCCCAGATAATGACTACAAAGTATGAACAAATAAACCAAAAACCAGAGGATGAAGCCAAAGAAATGTACCTAGAGATGGAGGAGATAGGAGAAGGGAAACATGGACTGCTATTTACAAATAAAATACTGCAAGACCTACCTCCAATGAAAATATAAAAGACCCCTTACTCCTTTCTCCAAAATACACCTGATGACAAGGAAGAAGATTCTAGAAAATGAAACATAGAGCGGGCAGGGGAAATATTTAGGGAATGTGGATGGGTGGAGTCCCCCCCCCAAATACCTAAATTGTCTTCCTCATGCCAAGCAGCTTTCACAAAAACTAAAGAAAATTTTTGAGCAATTTAAATTGCCTTGGCTTGGAAAGCTACTTGGCAAAGAAAGAAAGAAAGAGTCAGATTAAAAAAACAGAGAATTTGATCTATCTATCAGAGGGGGCTCTGTCTGTTTAATATACCTGTTTGAATATGATTAAAAGAATGGATGACCCTTAGATATAACTAGATTTTTATAATGGAAGATATAATTTAGAATTAAAATAAGCATTTTTTCTTCTTTTGATATGGGAAATTTGAAAATAAGAGGATTGGTATGAATAATTTTTTAGCTATGTAAATGTAAATAATATTGAGAAAATCATAAATGACAAAGATACTGATGAGAAATCAAACCTGAATGAGCACAAAAACAGGATATTGACTTATGCATTCATATTATTGTTATTTGTATAATATTAGTAAAATACGATGAAGATGTCTATATCTAATTTTGTATACATCAATAGTACCAAGAATTGTAATTGTCTAATGAGGGGAAAATGAAAAAAATATGGGGAAGAAAGAAGGATTAAGGGATAATTAGGCATCTGGAGGCTATACCTTATGAAGAATCGTTAAGTGATTTAGATAAATTTGGCTTAAC
This sequence comes from Crotalus tigris, assembly GCF_016545835.1. Taxonomy (NCBI): domain Eukaryota; kingdom Metazoa; phylum Chordata; class Lepidosauria; order Squamata; family Viperidae; genus Crotalus; species Crotalus tigris. The sequence goes on along the minus strand of NW_024097841.1, from coordinate 367,042 downwards.
TAAGAGAAGGATTAGAGGGGACAGGAAAGCCATCTTCCAGTACTTGAGGAGCTGTCACAGGGCAGAAAGGGTCCATTTATTCTCCAAAGCACCTGAGGGCAGGACAAGATGCAAGTTGTCAAAGGGAGATTCAATCTGGAAATAATGAATTTCCTGACAATGAGAGCAATTAATCAATGGAACCATTTGCCTCCTGGAGTTGTGGATTCTCCATCACTGGAGGTTTTCAAGAAAAGATTGGATAACCATTTGGTCCAGGATGGAATAAAGACTCCTGCCTTGGGCAGGGGGTTGGACTAGAAGACCTCCAAGTTTCCTCCCAACCTTATGACTCTATGATTTCTAAGGAAAATGAGTACAGGGTGGTTATGCAGATAGATTTCAAGTAAACACCTATATCCTACCCTCTCAGATGTGACCTTCATGTGGCCAGAGTAATGCTTGCATTAGCTGACCAAGGGAGGGTTAGATTAGGCTGCCTATGAATCCTATAATATCAAACAACTTTGGCTGGAGATGTTAATTAGTATGAAATGTTTGAGGGATGGGGAGGAAGAGACATATTCTCTGGTTTGCCCCAAAGGTTACTCTTGGCAGATTTAAACCCTGACAATCTCGTACTTTGCTAGATTATTTTAGGTGAACGAGTTTGAAATGACTGCACAGTGATGCATTTTCAAAAAAAGCCATTTCCAAGAAAGGTGGGACATACTAGCAGAGCCAATGGCAGCTGGGGGTGGAAATGAAATCTAAGGTTGCAAAGCTATAGGGTAAATTGAACCGTTAGTTAGGGAAAGCATGAGCTTACTTAGCCATAATAGGCCAGGAATGGCACATGCATGCACACACACAGGCATACATGCATGCATGCACACATGCACACACACAAACACACATCTTTGCCACCCTAGCACTCTCATTCCAGAGGGAAATAATCAGATTTGATTGCATATTTTTTTTTTAAAAAAAGTTTTGTTTGCTTTTTTATTTCCACACTTAATGGTGGAAAAGAAGCAGAAGAACTTGAATGACCCTGGGCAATTTTACTCCCACCCACCCACCCATCTTTAAATCTTTTTTACTATGCTAAATTTAAACAATTTCATGAAGTGTAAACATATAGAGAAACTGGGAGGTACTGCTGTGTGGATATAGGTTGCAAAACCCAGCTGATAAATGGCAACTGATCACTCAAAGAAGCTCCATGGGAAGGTTATTCTTTAACCAGAAAATGTGTACTTTTGATTAAGTCGGCTGCTTTGCAAGTCCATTCTGGCAACAGCTCTGTCCTGGTGCAGAAGAGATCAAGGCTGACGGAGGGATTGGAGGCAGTTCATTGCAGAAGGGCGAGGAGAACCATCAAAACAGAAGCCTTGAACTCTCTTCCCCCACCCCAACATTTGGGTTCCTCAGAGGGCTGCATTCATACAAGTTAATAAAAAATCCTATTATGGGGTAATGTTGGCTTCAGATATTCAGATTCTACCGCATTCAAGCTGACAGAAAACATCCCTCAAAATTTATTTCACACAAAGGAACATCTTAGAATGATTCTCACCACAATAGTACAAGGTCTCCTTGCATTTGCTATGTGACAAGGTAACTAAGGTCTATATATGAATATTTTCTCATTCATGGTTTAGTCTCTAGCAATCTACAATTTCAGGCTTCCATTAAATCTCAAAGATAAAAAAAGTTCTGTTGAATTTTTGCAATAGACATTAGATAAAGGGATTTCTGCTTTGGAGAAATAGCTGGGGATGTTCTTACTCTGGAGAAATCATCCACTCAACTAACTTTCCTGTTTACAAATTTGATGAAAATTTTGAAAGGGACATTTTGGTCCTACTGGTTGTGCATGAGCACCCAAACCCTCTTTGGCAGGTTGTTTGGGACTGGTGACCCTTCAGGTCATCATGGCCACCAGACTTCATAATGTGAGAACCTCTATATGGATTGCTCTATGCATAACCAGGAGATTCTATCATATATTTGAAGTGCTTTGGATAAATTATTTCAAAAGCTATGCATGATTACAGCAGAAACCTATTCTGCCTTGTTCAGACAAAACCTCTCACAGAGACGTATCTGTGAAAACTCACAAGATTTCTTGTTGGACAAAAGAATCAGAAGAATTTAGCATTTGTTCATAAAAGCAAGTAAATAAAGGAGGATGGAGAATGACACTTGAGTCAATGCTCCTCCTCCCCAAAGGACTCAAATGCTTCTACACTAACGCTCAAAGTTTAGTGAACAAACAGGGTGAACCTGAAGTACTAACACACGAAGGCAGATATGACATAGTTGCCATTGCTGAACTTGGTGGGATGAAACTCATGACTGGAATGTACTGATGGAAGGATACAAACTATTTGAAAGAAACAAACCTAACAAAAGAGGAGGTGGAGTTGCATTATATATAAAAGATCACTACATCTCTACAGAAATCCACAAAACCAAGGATGAAAACCTCCTAGAAAGCTTATGGACGAAAGTGACCATGACATATTGGAATTCAACATAACGCAAACACAAGCAATAGAACATAATCCAGCCAGTGTTTTAAACTTCAAAAGAGTTGATTTTAACATACTCAGAGAGAGCATTGGAAAGATTCCTTGGATGAAAATCCTAAAGGGGAAAACAATGGGAAACTGAAAAATATGATCACAAAAGCCCAGACCAGCACAAAACCACTGAAAAAGAAAAACAAGAAATCCAAGAAGAAACCACAGGGCTGCACGAAGATCTCTGTGATAAACTGAAATACCAAAAGGACAAGTACAAAAAAATGGAAAGAGGGACATATAATTAATTCAGAATATCAGCAGTTAGCTTGAATCTGCAAAGATGAAGTCAGGAAAGCAAAGGCTCAGAATGAACAAAGACTTGCAACAAAAATCAAAGATAATAATAATAAAAAATTTCAACATATAAATTACAAAAACTAAGTCAAGGAAACGGTCTACTAAAGAGAGAAGATGGCAAGGAAATAGAGAGAAACCAGAGCTGCCTAACTCATTCTTTTCATCAGTTTTCATGCAAAAAGAAACTATAGCCCAACATACCAAAAAAACGACAGCAAAAGACAAACTAGAAACAAAAAGTAAAATAAACAAGAAAATGGTAAGAGAACAACTATCCAATCTTGACAAATATAAATCACCAGGACCCAACAGATTACATCCCAGGGTTCTGAAGGAGCTGGCAGATGTTATCTCAGAACCATTGCACTATATCTTTAAAAAATCCTGGAGTACCAGGGAAGAACCTGAGGATTGGAAAAGGGCTGATGTGGTTCCCATCTTCAAGAAAGGGGGAAAAAAACAGACCCAGGAAACTGCAGACCAATCAGCCTAACATCAATACCTGGGAAGATACCAGAAAAGATAATAATAATAAAAAAACCAGATCTGTGAACATCTAGAAACAAAGTTATAACTAGAAGCCAGCATGGGTTTGTTAAAAACATATCATGCCAAACCAATCTTATTTCATTCTTTGACAGATTGACTAAATTAGTAGATCAGCAAAATGCTGTGGACATAGTCATTTGACAAAGTAGACCACAACCTACTTCTTGATAAACTAGAAAAATGTGGGATAGGCAACAGATAGATTTGTAACTGGCTGACAGACCATACTCAATGAGTAGTCCTCAGTGGCACTACATCCACATGGAGAGAAGTAAGCAGTGGGGTGTTACGACGTCCTGGGCTGGGATTTAGTTTGCAGCAATAAACGACCAGCAGGCACAAAGAACAAAGCTTTAATGATGTCAGGATGCATGAATAAAGTCGGCACTGAGAACCCTCCGCTCTCAGTGCCTTTAAATACTATTTGGAACATTCCCACACCCATCACCAAGCAGTTCTGCCTAATTACCCCCCCAAGAAACCACCATCCGGCCCTGTCCAATTGTCCCATGTGCTGACAATCCGTCCCGAATAGTGTCCTCCTCCTCTGCGCATGTGTGAAAATACTTAGAAGACTCTGTGCATGTCTGGAAGCGTTCAGTAGTCTCTGCGCATGCGCGGCGTTGTTCAGAAGGTTCTGCGCATGTCCGGAAGCGCCAAATATCAATTGCACATGCGCAGAATGTCGTTGCTTGCCTTTTCGCCTGTGCGCATGTGCAGGACAACCAGACAGGTATAGTACTAGATGTCGGGCGCTGTTATGGAACATTGCCAGGAGCATCGAGGACTGCGGGACTCGCCGAATTAGCCGGTAGTGCCTTCAACCATGCCTTAAAGGCCCGACATACCGCCCCCCTTACCAGGGTTCCCCCTAGGACAAAAAACACAACAGGTTATTTAAGGCACTACATTGGTCTGCATAATACATGCCCCTGGTTTTCCTGGATACCGCATATGAAACTTCCTTATCAATCGAGGTGCCTGTATGTCCCCATCAGCCACTCTTGAGGCTTCCGACAATGGATAACCTCTCCATAACACTAAATAGTACATAGTCTAAGTCATGAGTCCAATATCTCCTGTACTTCATATTGTTCACCTGTGATAGGGCCAGGTGGAGTTGTTGCTCGATATTCAGATACCGGCTTCAATAAGCTGCTATGAAACATAGGATGAATCTTTCCCAAGAACCTAGGAAGTTGGAGTTTTACTGTGACTGGATTGATTATTTTAATTATTTTGAAAGGTCCTATATATTTGGGGCCCAGTTTTCTACATGCAATTGTATGTACTTGTATGTACTTGGTGGATAAATATATTGATTGCCCTACAGTAAACAGTTTATTTGATTTGCGTTTTCTATCCACCTGTTCCTTGGCTTTCACACCAGTGTTTGTTAACGCTTTTTTAACTGTACTCCACACTCCACTAATCTTACTTGCCCAATCTTTGGGTAAACATGGGTGGGATTCGAAATCTTGGCATTTGGGTATTGGAACAAAGTCTCTACCAGTTACTACCCGGAAAGGGGTATATCCGGTGCTGCTGTGTACTGCATTGTTGTAAGCAACTTCAGCGAAAACAACTAGGTCCACCCAATCTGTTTGTTGATATGAGGCATAGGTACATAAATATCTTTCTATTGCTGCGTTTGCTCGTTCTGCCACCCCATTTGTACTCGGATGGTAAGCCGAGCTGAGTGCTTGAGAAGAGCCTAATAAAGATACAAAGTTCCTCCAAAAGTGCGCTGTAAATTGGACTCCCCGATCGGATATAATTCTTCGCGGAGTGCCATGTATCCGATAGATGTGGGTGAGAAACAAATGGGCTAACCTCTGAGCCGATGGCAATCCCTTGCAGGGAATAAAATGAGCCTGCTTGGAAAACAAGTCAATAACTGTCCAGATCACTGTATAACCCTTGCTATCTGGAAGGTCTACAATAAAGTCCATGGCTATATCCTGCCACGGATATTCTGGATTGGCTACTGACTACAAAAGTCCCAGAGGCTTTCCAGGGTAATGTTTAGAAACAGCACACGTTGGACAGCTTTTCACATACTTCTCCAGGTCGCTTCTCATTTTGGGCCACCAAAATTGATGCCTCGCAAAATGTAAGGTTTTCAAAAACCCGAAAAGCCCTGCCTGTTTGACGTCATGGCAGCATTTAAGGACACTGTTACGCATTTCTTGAGGCACATATAGTTTCGTTCCATACCACGCTAAACCCCCTCGCTGATGATTTTGGAACCAAGGATCTTGTGGAAGAGCTGTGCGCAACTCATGTTCTAAATCCATAGTGATCAGGCGGGGTACTGCCTTGGCAACTCCCTGTGTATAGGGAGGTAGGATTGCCTGAATTTCTTCCTCTTTTACTATCATACTGTGACATTCTGGATAGGGCATCTGCTAAGAAGTTTCGTCCCCCTGGCACGTACTTTAGGCAGAACTCAAAACGCCTGAAATACTGTGCCCACCGCACATGCTTTGGGGATAGTCTTCTAGGCGTTTGTAAAACTTCTAAATTTTTGTGATCAGTCCAGACCTCTACTTCATGTTTAGTGCCCTCTAATAAATGCCTCCACATTGACAATGCCCATTTAACAGCAAAGGCTTCTTTCTCCCACACAGCCAAGCCCTTTCAGTATCCGTCAGCTTGTGTGATGTATATGCACAGGGTTGTAAAGTTCCTTTCAAATTCCGTTGTAACAAAACCGCCCCCACTGCTATATCACTTGCATCGGCCTGCACTATAAATGGTTGGTCTGGATCTGGATGCAACAAGATGGGTTCTTTGGCGAATAAGGTCTTTAACAGTTCAAAAGCTGCCTGACACTCCGAAGTCCAAGCTAATGCCTGTCCAGGCCGTGGTTTTGTGGGACCTTTGCGAGTTCGTAACAATTCTGTAAGCGGTAAAGCTACTTTTACAAATTCAGGGATGAATTGTCTATAAAAATTTGTAAAGTCCGACTTCCGGTGGTTCCAGCGATGACGAATGGCGGCGTTTTACAAAGCCGCCCGTTCCTGGTGCGTGTAAAAGCCGCGGGACTTTGACAATCAGCTGTCCCGCGGCTTGAATCTCCTCCCTGGGAAAAAGGGAGGAGGAGAGCTCTCAGGTAGAGGTAAGAGCTCCCCTGGATTCCTGTTATTTTGGGGATCGGAGGGTAGAGCTCCCTCGGAGCCTGAGCAACTCCGCGTTCCAGGGAGACTTCATTCCGAAGTTTTTGGGATGAAGCAAGTTGCCGCTTCCACATCTGCTTTTTTTTCCAGCTGCTTGTGAGTATTTGAAAGCAGACGGAGCAGACCAGGAGAGACTGTGTTTAAGTTTGATGGTGCCTTTAACTTCAGCAAGTTTCCTCTTCCTTTTCTTTTGTTCACTTTCCCTTTAGAAGAAAGGGAAAGTGAAAACTAAAATGGCGATCGTCTTTCTTGCCTGATTTGCATTACAGAGTAAAACCTGGATAGAGATTAACTCTTTAAATACAGAAGTAAGAATTTGGCTTTTATTCTTTCCTCTTTTTTTCTCTATTTTTTTTTCTCTTTTTTTTAAGAACACTTAAAAGAACTGTGCCCTTTTTTTTTTCAATAAGAATCTTTCTTCTTGGAACTTAAGAAAATGGCTTCAAAACGTCTGCCTCCCGCCCCTAAGGTTCCTATTTCTTCTCCAATGCCTCAGCCTGCATCTCAGAAACCAAAATCACCTCCACCTTCTCCTCCTCCTCCTGCAATTTCTCTTAATGATTTACAAGATGCTTTAAAACAGCATGCCTTGGATATTAAGGAGGAGGTAAAAGATCTTATAATTGCAGAGAGGGCTAATACAGAAGAATTATTGGAGAAAAAGAATAAACAAGTAAGAGACCATATCCTTCTGGCCTTTCAGGGCCTAGCCCTGCACATAGAAAGGATTGATGACCAGATGGAAAAGATTACTGAAAATGCATCAAGGATGGAATTTAGAATGCAGGAGGTAGAGAACAAGATAGAAATTACACAGGATGAACAAATCATTTCACAATATAGGGAGATGGAACACACATTGCGTATCAGAGGCCTGAGGGAGAACCTTCAGGAAGACTTAAAGATGCTTATTGTGAAAGATATTGCTCCTAATATTGGTTGGCGGCCTGAAATAATTGAGAATGAGATAGAAAAAATTTTTAGAGTTAATTCACGGGTTGCTAGACAGAGAAATCTACCAAGAGATGTGGTTATTTATTTTTCTAGAAGATCTATCCGTAATGAAATTATACAGGCTTTTTACAAACAAAAGTTTCAAATTGCTGATCAAGACGTGATAATTTTAAAAGAGATACCTCCAAAAATTTTAAGAGCCAGAAAAGATTTTACTTTCTTGTCTGATGAGTTGAAACATCGTCAAATTCAGTTCAGATGGGAGATTCCAAGAGGAATAATAGTAAATTATGAAGGGATATGTCACAGATTAACTACTGTTTCCAAAGCAAGAGATTTTTATCAGTCTATCTTAAAAGCAAGATTGTCACCACCTCCACAAATAAGGATGACGGAAGAGTCTCTTATGGCAGGAGCCTCATCAATGATGGTTATGGAACAAGCTGCACCGAATTCTGACATAAAAGAGCAAAGGATGACACGAGCTGCCCATAAACGTAAAGAAAAAGAGCAGTTGCAGAAGAGTGGTGAAAGTTTGGTTGTTACAGAGCCTGTGGGAGGGGCAAGACCAAAAAGATCTTCGACAGCAGATCTGCAGGCCATGCTCCAGAGGCTCCAGGCCGGTGGAGATGGTCAGGTTCCTGACCTGGAATGTTAATGGCTTAAACGTGCCCCAGAAACGAAGAAAGATTTTCCATTATTTGAAACAACATAATAATGATTTGATATGTTTGCAGGAGACTCATATAACTTTAAAGGATTCTAAATTTTTGATGAATTCCCGTCTGGGCACACATTTTACTGCTCCAGCCCCTGGGAAAAAAGGGGGAGTGGTAATTTATGTGAAGAAAACTTTTTCAGCTAAACTAATTGAGGCTGATTCTGAAGGAAGATATCTTTTTGTGGAATTATTATTACAAGGCCGAAAGGTTCTTATTGTTGGACTATATGCTCCCAATCAACAACAGAAACAATTTTATAAGTTGCTGCATGGCAAGATATCTCAGTTGGATTATAAATCGGTAATTTTGATGGGTGACTGGAATGGGGTTTTAGACCCAACTATAGACAAAAGAAGTTCCTCTAAAACTTTTATTCAAACTAAATTACCTATGACTTTCTTTGATTTGAAGGAAGAATTGGAGCTTATTGATATTTGGCGAGAAAGGAATACAAGTGATAGAGACTTTACCTTTTATTCTGATAGACACCAGTCATTTTCAAGGATTGATTTTTTTTTGATTACTAGTGACTTCCTCCCTAGAGTGAGGAAGGTGAAAATTTTTCCTAGAACATTGTCAGATCATAGTCCGGTGTGGATGGAGTTATATTCGGAAGACGGGAATAGAAGATCCTGGAGATTGAATGAGAACTTATTTAATCGGGAGGAGTTCGTACAAAAGTGTAAAGAACATTTAAAGGACTTTTTTACTATAAATATGAATAAGGGAACATCGATGTCTATGGTGTGGGACGCTAGTAAAGCATATATGAGGGGAATTTTGATTCAATTGAATAAAGTTTTTAGGGAAAAAGGGTCACAAAGACGTAGAGAAATAGAAGAAGAGATCAAATCAAAAGAACAAGAGTTGGTTCTTAACCCTACTGATAATAATTTAAAGGTATCTATAAAGATGCTTAAGGAACAATTTAACATGTTGATGGCAGATCAGGTGGCTACCAATCTGTCGTATATGAGACATAATACTTTTTGCAATGCGAATAAGCCTGGGAGGTGGTTGGCTTATCAGTTACGAAAGAAACAGAAAGCTAGAATTATAGAGAAAGTAAAATATAAAGGTACTGAGGTTTTTCAGCAAGATTTGATTAAAAAAAGCTTTTTGGACTTTTACACAAAATTATATTCAAGTGATAATATAAGGGGTTTGGATATAGATAAATATTTACAATCAGTACATTTTCCTAGACTTTCAGAGGAACAACAAAATGGGATGAATAGTTTAATTACTGTGGAGGAAATTGGCTTAGCTATTAAGCAGTTAAAGGTTGGAAAGTCTCCTGGAACAGATGGACTGACTTCTAGGTATTATAAGATTTTATCTGAAGAAATGATAGAGCCACTAAAGGAACTCTTTAATAGTATTTTGTTGGGTATGCAAGTTCCTCCTTCTTGGAAAAGAGCTTTTATATCACTGATTCCGAAGGAAGATCAGGATCTTACAGAGCCTAAGAATTATAGGCCAATTTCATTATTGAATGTTGATTATAAGATCTTTACAAAAATTTTGGCAAATAGATTAATGCAGGTTATGAAAGACTTGATTCATAGTGATCAAGCAGGATTTATAACAGGGAGATATATGAAACATAATGTTAGACAAATTATTAACTTAATTGAGTACTTGGATAAGAATAATCAGATTCCTGTGGCTTTTCTCTTTTTGGACGCTGAAAAAGCTTTTGATCAATTGGACTGGCAATTTTTATTTTCTTTGGTAGAGAAAATGAATTTTGGGGATAATTTTTTACATGCACTTAAAGCTATATATCAGCAGCAATCTGCACAAATTGTTGTAAATGGGGGATTGACTGAGAATTTCAATATTCAAAAAGGGACAAGACAAGGATGTCCATTATCCCCATTGTTATTTGTTTTAACATTGGAAATTTTATTGATTCAGATTCGGGAATCGAAGTTAGTTAAGGGTGTAAAGATAAGGAAGAATGAGTATAAATTGCGGGCATTTGCGGATGATTTGGTTTTAATTTTGGAACAGCCGAATCAGGCGATTGATGGTTTATTAGAACTTATAACACAGTATGGGAATGTTTCTGGTTTTAAAGTTAATAATTATAAGACTAAGATATTATCTAAGAATATGTCAGTTAAAGAAAGGGAAAGTTTGATTAAAGCCACAGGTTTTCAGATGGTAAAAAAGGTTAAATACTTGGGAGTATATCTAACTGCTTCAAATGGAAAATTGTACAAGAACAATTATGAACCACTATGGGCAAAAGTCCAAAAGGATTTAATAGATTGGAAAAAATTGCAATTGTCATTGTTGGGGAGAATTTCAGCTGTAAAAATGAATGTTCTACCAAAGTTTCTTTTTTTGTTTCAGATGATACCTATTCTTAAAAAAGAGGCAAATTTGGAGGAATGGCAAAAGGGTATCAATAATTTTATATGGGCCGGGAAGAAACCAAGGGTTAAATTTAAGATATTACAGGATGCTCGAGAAAGAGGGGGACTTAAGGCACCCAATTTGAAATTATATTATGATGCAGCCGCCCTAACTTGGTTAAGTGATTGGCTTAATTTAATAAATATGGATATTATTTTTTTGGAAGGTTGGGATTTAATATATGGTTGGCATGCATATTTAATTTTTAATAAGAAAGTTGATCGGACTTTTAAATCACATATTTTGAGGAATGCCTTACTTCGTGTTTGGAAGAAGTATTATTATAGATTAAATTATAAAATACCTATCTGGGGGATTCCCAGACATGTAATTGAGGGAACCTCTAAGGGGACAAATTTTGATAAAATTTCATATAAAGAATTGTTAATTTGTTCTGGTTCGAATTGGCATTTGAAATCCCTAGATGTATTAAGGCAGCAAAATATTCTACAGTCATGGTTTCAATATTTACAAATAATGGATAGATGGACTGTAGACAAGAAAGAGGGAATAACACTAGAAGATAGACAATTGGTTATTCAGATTAAAAACCAAGGTCCGGCTCATATAAAAAGAATATATAATGTTTTATTAGAGTTAGATTCGGAAACAGAATTGGTTAAAGATTGTATGATTAAATGGGCTCAGAATATACAGGAGCCGATCTCATTGGATTTATGGGAGATAATTTGGATAAGAAATGTTAAATTTACACAAGCTCAAAATTTGAGAGAAAATTTTTATAAAATGTTTTATAGATGGCATTTAGATCCTAAAAAATTATCTTGTATGTATTCCAACATACAGCCCAAATGTTGGAGATGTGGCAATAATGATGCGACATACTTTCATATTTGGTGGAATTGTAAAAAAGTAAAGGCTTTTTGGATTATGATTTGGTGGAACATTCAAAAGATTTTTAGAAAGAAGATAAAGTTTACTCCTCAACTATTTTTACTTGGTATTTTTGTTGACTTAAATGAAAAAGAAACTACTTTGATGTTGAATTTATTAACTGCAGCAAGGTTACTAGTAGGTCTATATTGGAAGAAAGATTCTTTGCCTACTTTAGAAGAATGGATATTTAAAGTATCTAGTTTTGCAGAAATGGCAAAAATTTCTGCTTATTTAAAGGATCATACACAAGAAAGATATATTACTGTATGGGGAAGGTGGATAGATTATATTCAGAAAAAATATGGAATTAAAAAGTTTTATTTATTTTATGAATGAATATCAAATATTATAGAGAATTGTTTTATAAGTTATGGAGTTAAAGGTTAATTATGATATTTTTTTTTCTTTCTCTTTTTTTTTCTTTTTTTTAAATTATTATAATTTTCTTTTTCTTTTTTTTTCTTAACCCTGTATTCTGCTCTGGGAAGTGAAGGGAGGGGGGGTGGGGGTGGGAGGGAGGGTAAGGGGGGGGTTCTCTATTTTAAAATTTTATTGTATTTTTATAAATGATTGTATGTTTTAAAAAATAAAAATTTTCAATAAAAAAAAAATTTGTAAAGTCCAAAAAACTTTGCAACTGACATCTAATCCATGGGGCCTGCCATTCCAGCACAGTTTGCACTTTTGCTGGGTCCATCTCTATGCCGGCTGCTGAAATTCTATAACCTAAATAGTCAAGGCGCTCTTTATGAAATTCGCATTTTGACAATTTCACAAACAGTTGGTCATCCAGCAATTTGTGCAAAACATCCCTAACTAGCCGTATGTGCTCTTCCATCGTTTCGGAGTAGATTAATATATCGTCCAAATACACCAAGACTCCCCGGTATAAATGATCATGCAGCACCCCGTTAATCATTTGCATAAACACAGCTGGGGCACCACGTAGCCCAAACGGCATAACCCGAAATTGGAAACTGCCTAGAGGATAATTGAATGCAGTTTTCCATTCATCACCGGGTTTGATTCTAACCCGGTAATACACCTCTCTAAGGTCCAGCTTGGTGAAGATTCTTCCCTGTGCTAAATGAGCTAACATATCCTTTATTAAAGGGAGAGGATACATATGCTCCACGCAAACTGCATTAAGACCCCTAAAATCTACACAGAGTCTCAACCCACCATCTTTTTTCTCTTGGAATAGAACAGGGGCTGCGATTCGGGATCTAGCTGGTTGTATGAAACCATGGGACAAATTTTTATCAATATATTTTCATAATTCTTCCAATTCTCGAGGTGTCATAGGATACATACATGGCTTCGGTAATGTCGCCCCTGGTACAATATCAATTGCGCAGTCAGTTGGACGATGAGGTGGTAAGTTATCACACTCTTTCTCGCTGAATACGTCTTCCAGATCATTATACACTGCTGGAAACCCCCGCTCTCTTTGTCCTTGTTCTTTTGCTATATGTAATCCCTCCTTCAATTCCTCTTTAACACTACTCCTGCTGTCAGGCACACAGCTGCCAGGAATATCATCGTCCTCCGGTGGTTGAGGCACCACACCCAATCGCAAATGGCAACAACTCCCCTCCCACCATATTGTGGGACGCCATTTATCTAGCCAAGCTAGGCCTAGTATTATCTCCTCCGTCATGGATGGAACCACGATGAAACGTAAGATCTCCCAGTGGTTTCCCATGTCCAATCGTACAGGTTTCGTTACCAGAGTGGTTGGAGCCCTGCCCAACAACGATCCATCTACCTGCTCAAAATTAATGGGACGTGCTAATCTCCTGGTCCGTAACCCCACTTCCTCTACCACCTTTTTGCTGATTAAACATCTAGTGCACCCAGAATCTATTAAGGCCTGACAGTCCCTTCTTTGACCGGTAACAGGGCTTGTTAGAAGGATCGGAATGGCAAATGGCATGACTGGTTGGCTTACCATTGGATCCTCATCTGGTTCTAGCCAGGCATATTCTTCCAGCAGAATGTCTGAAGTAGGGGCGGTTGCCCCCCCTGACTGTTGGCGAGGGGTGTCCTCTTCCGCCTGTCGTAATGCTCTAGACTGGTCAGAAGTCCTCTGTGGCATAGACCCTACCCTTCCCGGAGATGTTGACAAAATCTTTCCTGCTGGAACTGGGCACTGTGCGATGCAATGACCTGGTCGGTTGCACCTAAACCATCTGAATGTTCCTCTAGCCAATGGTGGAGATACAGGTGGTAGAACAAGTGGAGGTTGAAAGCCTGGCTCCTTTGTTCTACCTCCAGTCTGTCGTAGGACTGACGGGCTAGCAGTACCTGTGTGAAACTCTTGCAACCCCGTATATAATTCAGTCACTATCCGAAACCAATCCTGTAACCTACAGGGCACACCCCGTACAATACAGGCCTGCCTTAATTCCTTAATTTCCCATTACGAAAATGGTGCACTAAAAGGCGTTCAGGCCAAGTTCTTAACCGTCCGGCCACTCGTTGGAATTCTCTTATATACTCTTTTATGGGCCTACCTCCTTGTCTTAATCCCACAATCTCTCCTTCAGCCCGTTGGACCCGTGTGGGATCTTCAAAACGGGCTCTCAAGGCATCTAGGAACAACCCAACATCCCCCAACTCCCTAGCGTGGTCACTGAAAAGATCAGCAGCCCAAGCGGCTGCCTCCCCTTGTAGATTGGCGGTTACTGCCACAACTATAGCCCATTGGGAGGCATATTGAGGCGCAAACCTGTCAAGATAGCTAAGGACGTGTCCCAGAAACATGGCTAGCCTGTCTGGGTCTCCATCAAACGTTACTCCAATGGGTGGAGGAATCCAGGTCATACCTGCAGGCCACATCGTGGCGGCTTGTCCAACCTGTTGACTACTATCAGGCCTAGGCTGACACCCCAGGTCTCCTGAACCCAAAGGAAGGGGGAAAGAGGTAGAACGACTAGCAGGTGCAGTTGTAGATGCGGTACCACCTTGGATTCCTTGCCTTTGCTGCGACAAACGTAACCATGGACTTGCTAAACAGAAATCAGATGAACCCATTGGGAGCTGAGAACCTGAAGTTCCCCCAGTTTTAGGCAGAAACCCCATTTCCCCAAATCTATCTCTCAAAACGTCTAGAGTGTACTGTTCAGGGGCAGTAGAGTAACTCCACTCCTCGTCTTCGTCTTCAACCATGCCTTAAAGGCCCGACATGGGGTACCACAAGGCTCTGTCTTAGGCCCAGTTCATAAATGACTTAGATGAGAGAATAGAAGGGGAACTCAGCAAATTTGCAGATGGCACTAAACTGGTAGGAAGACAAGTACAGGTTCCAAAAAGATCTTGACAGACTTGAACAATGGGCCCTATCAACAACATGAAATTTAATGTGGAGAAAAGCAAGATTTTACACTTAGGCAAGAAAAACTAAAGGTACAAATACAGATTAAGGGAAACATGGCTCACAAAACAGTAATTGTGAGAGGGGCCTTGGAGTCCTAGTGGACAATCATTTGACTATGAGCCAAAAAAGCTAATACAAAGCTGGGTTATATAAACAGAGGCCTAGAATCAAGATCATGTGAAGTATTAGTACCGCTTTATAAAACCCTAGTGAGACCACACCTGGAATACTGCAACCAGGTTTGGTCACCATACTACAAAAAATATGTTGAGACTTTGGAAAAAGTTCAGAGAAGAGCAACTAAGATGATCAAAGACCTGGAGTCTAAAACATATGAAGAACGGCTGCAGGAACTGGGTTTGGCTAGTCCAAGAGTAGGCAACCTTGGCTCTTTTATGACTCATGGACTTCAACTCCCATAATTCCTGAGTCAGCATGGCTGGCTCAGAAATTCTGGGAGTTGAAGTCCATGAGTCATAAAAGAGGCAAGATTGCTTACCCCTGGGCTAGTCTAAAGAAAAGAAGAAACAGGGGTGACATGATCTGGAGATTTTCAAAAAGAGACTAGACATTCACCTGTCTGAGACGGTATAGGTTTTCCTGCTTGAGCAGGGGGCTGGACTAGAGGACCTCCAAGGTCCCTTCCAACTTCTATTCTATTCTATTCTATTCTATTCTATTCTATTCTATTCTATTCTATTCTATTCTACTCTACTCTACTCTACTCTACTCTACTCTACTCTATTGGAACAGCTTGCCTTCAGAAATTGTGAATGCTTCATCATTGGAGGTTTTTAAGAAAAAAAACTGACAGCCACATGTCTGAAATAGTAGAGGGTCTTCTGCTGGAGCAAATGGTTGGACTACAAGACCTCCAAAGTCCCTTCCAGCTTTATTCTGATTCCTCCTCATTCAGCTCAACTGGATGGAGACTTTGCCTCAAAATGTGTGCCCCAGATGCACTTATTTCTGGTGAAGAAATGAGCATGGTTGTGCTTAATCTAATGTTATATAATGAGTTTTAAAAGTGTGTGTCTCACTAGTTTACTCCTTAGGAACTAGGACTGGCTTCAGCCCTGCAAATAACCATCCCTGCATAACTGCTTGTAATAATTTACATAGGGATTAAATTGTTTCCTGATAGCTAACTGGGAAGGGATCCTGCCCTTATGTCAGCCCTCCCAGGTAAACCAGGCAGGAAACAGGACTACTTCACTGTAGGCTACATTAAGAGAACTTAATGCAAGTTGCAAGTCTGAAGGTACAAACTTCCTGCGCGTCTTTTAACTAGGTGGGTCCTTCCTAATTTTTTTCCTCTAACCCTTAAGCCACTGGGGGCTCCTCTGTTCTGTGATTGTTTCCTAAGAAGCATTTCTTTCCCTCATCCCTCAAGGTCATTCTCAAACCCTTAAGGGCAGAAAACTGCAGATTTATTGCCAGTTCCCTGCATGTTGGAATCATGTTCTAGGCAGAACAAGTTATAGTCATGGGTAAAGGATTTCAGTTTGCTATGTATACAGAACAATGTTTGAAAGTCTAAACTGAAATTGAAGTTCTAACAATCCTTCAGTTGGAATGAGGTAATGTTGTAGAGTGACATTTTCTCTTCCTGTCTCTATCATCATTCTTGAATCACAACCAATGATGTTTTGATCATTGCTCATGATAGGCAAAGTGTTGGTGTCATCCTTTGTCTTGGCTGGACTCCCTTATTAGCAAAGCTGGGAAAATAATCTACTAATCACAGCACTGCTACAGCCATGGGATAGGTCTGCCCTTTCTGCTAATCCAACTGTCCAAATCAGTGGTGGCCTTTTCTCCAGCCTTAGAGGGAGCACAAAGTCTCCTTTGAGTTAAGCTCAAATCCTAGTGACTACGTATTTGGTTGGCAAATAAATGGTTTTGTTGACATCAAATGTCTAAGTGAAAAAAGAGCAGAGTGCAGCTTCCTCTGGGATGCAATTCCAGAGGGCAGGGGCTGCGACAGCCTTGCTTCCTTAGAGCTAGAAGATGTTTAATTGAAGGGACACCCACTCTACCCAAATGTACTGTCTACTACCCCAAGTCTCCATAGCTGGTCAATGGCATTGAAAATCACTGAGTGGTCAATGCATCAAAAACACCGAGTGGTCAAAGAGCAGCAGACAGATGCACCACTTCTATCCTGGATTCATCAAAGGTCATTGATAAATGTGACCAATACTACCTGTGTACTATACCCCAGTCTGAAATCAAA
Source organism: Crotalus tigris (assembly GCF_016545835.1). Lineage (NCBI taxonomy): Eukaryota > Metazoa > Chordata > Lepidosauria > Squamata > Viperidae > Crotalus > Crotalus tigris. The sequence goes on along the minus strand of NW_024097841.1, from coordinate 349,835 downwards.
AGAATCTCTTTCCTCCAAGATCTTCTGAAGCTGCTGAACAGAAAGGGAAGATTGGAAACCAGACAATATTGCCCAAGATATTGCTTGTCTCTTCAGCATACAGTGGGAACACCTGTTTCAATGCTTTTATTGCCCTTAACATAACTGGAAACCTGGCAGGAACAGTGGGTGGGTTCAATGGCTCTATAGCCACTGCATAGCCTCTATATGAGCAGGCCCCATGGATGCTCTCCTCTCATCCCTTTAGAGGTTTGATACCCTTGTCTCCCCAAGCAGAGGTGATTTCAGGTGCTCTTCTTGTCGAACTCCTGAATTACCAGCTCAGCTCAGCTTTGTTGACACTCCACAGAAATGCTCCTGAAAGGCTCCTCAGATGAGCACCTGGGATCAGGCAGGTTATCTGAGTAGCAAATGTCCCTTCCAGGGGAGACCAGCCTTGGCTTTTCCATTTCCTCTTCTTTACACTTATTGCAAATGAATCATTTCAGCGCAGTTACCTAAGACGTATTTGCAGGAAAGTTGGTGGCCATTTTGTCCTTAGGAAGATGTCCTTTGAAGTTATTATTCAGAATATAAATGTATTGCCAGTCACCTTGAAAAGAAAAGAACCATATAGAAAAGCTAAACAGATTTAGGGTCCAGCTGGAAGGGATAAGAAAAGATTCTACTTATCACTCAGGTCCTGTAAAATGTATTCTTAAATAATCTATGTAAGCTAATTATTTATTTTCTCTTCAATAAGATTGATTTTGGAGCTTCCGGTGGTTAGCGACGATGATGGCGGCTACTTCGTAGCCGTCCTCCTGGGATGGCGTTAGATCTGCGGAGCACAGCGGACATCAGCTGGCCCGCGGCTCGAAATCCCCTTCCCGGGCGAAGGGAAGGGGTAGAGACTACACGAAGAGAGGTAGAACCTCTTAACCCCCTCTGGATCTTTTTTTTGGGGGGGTAGAAAGAGTGTTCCCTCGGAGTTCGTGGTTTCTCCGCCTCCCAGCTGTTTTTGTTTCTTCGGAAACAAAGTGAAACGCCGCTACCATCTCCGCGCTTAAAGTGTTCTGGTGAGTGACTTCTAAAGCGGACAGAGCTGTCTAAAGGATTTTACTTGGAGTGTAGTGTTTTATTTCTCTTTTAGTTCATGTTGATTTCTTTTTCTTTTGTTTTTTGCTGGTGTGGAGAGTGAAAGTAAGATGGCGATTTGAAAGTGCTTTTTTTTTCCCCCGGAAAGAAAGAACGGACTTAAATGAAACGTATGGACTATACAGCTCTTTCTTCTTTCAAGCTTTTCTTTTCTTTTGAAAGTGTTTTGGAGGTTTTGAAGTTCTTTTCTTGCACTCTCCCTGGTCTTTTCGTTTAAACCTTAAGGACTTTAGTATTTTCTTTTTTTTCTTTAAGAAGAAAGAAAGAGAGAATAAGATTTTGAAAAATGGCTTCAAAGAAGCAACCAGCTTCTATAGTTTCTAAGGTGGTTTCCTCTCCTGCAATTCTAACAGTACAACAACAACTTAAAGCTACACCACCAGTACTGCAACCTAAAGTTACACCTCCACCTTCTCCTCCTTTGCCAGGCTTATCTGTACAAGATATTAAAGATATAATGGGAAATGCTGTATCCCAAATCAGAGAGGAAATGAAGCAACTTCTTGAACAGAACAAGTCTGAAAGTAAAGAGGAAATGAAGGAGCTTTTAGTGGAGAATAATACTATTTTGAGGCAAGACATAGTAACAGCTTTATCAGGACTGGCTTCTGTGGTCGAGAAGTTGGACTCCAGAGTGGAAGAGGTCGCGGATAAAGTAGACCTCCTCGAAGATAAATTCCAAGATATGGAAAAAAGATGGAAACCTCACAAGAGGATATTCTTATGTCTCAGTATAGGGAAATGGAATATGCTTTGAGAATTAGGGATCTGAAAGAAGATATGAATCAAGATTTGACAGAGATGGTGCTTAATGACCTAGCTGTTGTTCTGAATAGGGATAAAGATGGATTACATAGAGAAGTGGAAAAAATTTACAGAGTTAACTCCTGGATTGCAAAACAAAAGAATCTGCCAAGAGATGTGGTGATCTACTTTGCAAAGAGATCTCTGTGTAATGAAATCATACAATCTTTTTATAATAAGAGATTCCAGATTGCTGCCCAAGATGTCATCATTTTAAAGGAAATCCCATCCAAAATTTTAAGAAATAGAAAAGACTTTGCTTTTCTAGCTAATGAACTTAAAACAAGATTGATGCCATTCAAATGGGAGATCCCGATGGGTATTGTTTTGAGCCATGCGGGGACACGTTACAGACTTAATACGGTTGTTAAAGCCAAAGAGTTTTACAATACGGTCCTGGGAGCAGGCTCATCTTCATCTATGATTCAGAAAGCTTTGGGCGGCAAAGAGGTGGAACAGCAGTCTGAAGGATTAGGTTTGATGGTTGCTGGAAAGTCACAGGTTGAATGGCTGCGCCAAACAGAGGTCAAAGAGCAGAGAATGACTCGTGCAGCACATAGACGTAAGGAAAAGGAACAACAGAAGAAAGAAGTTAAAGAATCTTCTCATGAAAGTGTTTCGTTGCCAGTGGGAGGAGCAAGACCCAAGAGTTCTGCAACACATTCTTCAATGGCAGATCTCCAGGCAGTCTTCTCCAGGCTTCTGGTCAAGGGAGATGGCAAAGTTCCTGACCTGGAATGTTAACGGCCTTAACTCCCCTCAGAAGAGAATTTTTTTTATTATCTAAAGCAACATAATAATGATATTATTTGTTTACAGGAAACTCATATTCTACTTAAAGATCAAAAATATTTAGCCAATGCTCGTTTGGGATCTCATTTTGTATTTCCTGCCCCTGGGAAAAAAGGGGGTGTGGTTATTTACGTTAAGCAAAGTCTACCAGTCTGTCTGGTAGAATCAGATCCTCAAGGAAGATATGTTATGCTTGAACTTGGTTTATATGGTAAGAAAATACTTATAGTGGGACTGTACGCACCAAACCAACAACAGGAACAATTTTATAGATTGTTACATCAGAAAAAAACTTCGCTGGACTATAGATCTGTGATATTAATGGGAGATTGGAATAGTGTTTTAGATACACAAAGGGACAAAAAAGGTTCTTCTACCTTTTTAAAACAGGCTAAATTACCTAAAGCTTTTTTTGATCTGAAAGAGGACTGGGAACTGAGGGATTATTGGCGTGAACGTAACCAAGAGGAGAGAGACTTTACCTTCTTCTCAGATAGACATCAATCTTTTTCAAGAATTGACTTTTTCTTGATTACAACTGACTTATATAACAGGGTAAAGAATGTAAAAATCTTTCCTAGGTCATTGACGGATCATAGTCCAGTTTGGATGGAACTGGCTGATGAAAAAGAGGAGAGGAGATCCTGGAGGGTAAATGAGAACTTATTTAGACAAGAAAGGAATGTTCAAAAATTAAAGGAGTGCTTAAAGGATTATTTTGCTTTAAATATGCATAAGGGAACATCAATATCAATGGTATGGGATGCAGGTAAAGCTTTTATGCGTGGGATTCTGATAAAAATGAATAATGTCCATAGACAAAAGCAGATCCAGAAACATAAGGAACTGGAAGATGAGATTAAATTAAAAGAAAAGTCTTTGATTCTAAATCCTACAGATGAAAAGCTTAAAGAATCTATAAAGTTGCTAAAAACACAATTTAACATGTTGATGGCTGATCAAACCGCAACTAACTTATTGTTTATGAAACAAAATACATTTTGTAATGCTAATAAACCAGGGAGATGGCTGGCTTATCAATTAAGAAAGAAACAGAGACAGAGAATTATAGATAAAATAAATTATAATGGTAAATTAGTGTATCAGAAGGAGTTGATCAAGAAATCTTTTCTAGATTATTATCAAAAATTATATAAGAGTACCAATGTACAAATTTTAGATATAAATAATTATCTAAGTGAGGCTAATTTCCCTAAACTAACAGAAGATCAGAAACAAGAAATTAATGGTTTAATTACCAATGAGGAAATTGTGACAGTTATTAAGCAATTAAAATTAGGTAAAGCGCCGGGTACGGATGGTTTGACATCCATATATTATAAAACTTTAGTAGAAGAGATGATTCAACCTTTATGTGAGCTTTTAAATAATATATTACAGGGCTCAGAGATTCCTCCGTCATGGCGTAGTGCTTTTATATCCTTGATTCCAAAAGAGGATCAAGATCTTACTTTACCAAAGAATTATAGGCCTATATCTCTCTTAAATGTAGATTATAAGATTTTTGCAAAAATTTTAGCGAATAGGCTTATGAGGGTTTTGCATCAGCTTATACATAAGGATCAATCGGGTTTTATAATTGGTAGGTATATGAAAAATAATGCTAGACAAATTATCAATTTATTAGAATATTTAGATAAGAATAACCAAATCTCTGCAGGGCTGATATTTTTAGATGCTGAAAAAGCTTTTGATCAATTGAATTGGCAGTTTATGTTAAGAGTAATTGAGGAGATGAATTTTGGAGAAAAAATATTACAAGCTTTTGGTGCTATATATCAAAAACAAACGGCACAACTTATTGTTAATGGGGGTGTGTCAGAGGTTTTTACAATAGAAAAAAGTACAAGACAGGGATGTCCATTGTCACCGTTACTGTTTGTTCTAACATTGGAAATTTTGTTGATTAAAATTCGACAGTCGCAGGAAATAAAAGGAATAGAAGTTAACAAAAAAGAATATAAGTTAAGAGCTTTTGCAGATGACTTGGTGGTTACTTTGTCTCAACCTACCTATTCTGTAGTAAAGTTACTACAACTGATTTACCAATATGGACGGGTTTCGGGTTTTAAAATTAATAATAATAAGACTAAAATATTATCTAAAAATATGACTAACCTGGACAAGCAGATTTTGGTTAATCTGACAGATTTTGAAGTTGTTGATAAGATAAAATATTTGGGGGTTACTTTATCTGTTTCTAATGTAAAATTGTATAAAAATAATTATGAAAGGCTGTGGGTCAGGGTACAGAAAGACTTGAAGAATTGGGAGAAGTTACAGTTATCTCTTATGGGAAGAATTGCAGTGATTAAAATGAATGTCCTACCAAAATTTCTTTTTTTGTTTCAAATGCTACCTATTTTAAAGAATGAGGTTAATTTAAATGAATGGCAGAAAGGCATTAATAAATTTATTTGGGCAGGGAAAAAACCAAGGGTAAAGCTTAAAATTATGCAAGACTTCCGTGAGAGAGGTGGACTCAAGGTACCGAATTTGAAATTATATTATGATGCTGTGGTTTTAACATTAATTAGTGATTGGGTAAATTTAACAAATGTAGAAATACTCCATCTGGAGGGTTGGGATTTACTTTTTGGATGGCATGCCTATTTAATTTTTAATAAAAAAGTGGATCGGGTTTTTAAATCTCATATTATAAGGATTTCTCTACTTCAGGTTTGGAGGAAATATTATAAAAGTGATTTTAAAATACCATTATGGGCTATACCTTGGCATGCGATAGAGGGGATAAGGAAAGGAGTTAAAATGGATAGGGTCTCTTATACACAACTACTTAGATGGGATGGTCAAAATTGGCAGTTAAAATCTTTGGAAGATTTACTACATGAAAATATTACCTATTCATGGTTTCAATACAGACAAATACTGGATAGATGGAAGATGGATCGTAATATGGGCTTGCTTAGAGAAGATGAAAATCTTTTTAAACAAGTAAAGGATCAAAAGCGAACTCACATTAAGAGAATTTATGGGGTTCTAGTGGAACTGGATTCAGAATCAGAACTAATTAAAGACTGTATGATTAAATGGGCACAAAATTTTGGTGAACCAGTTCTACTGGATACCTGGGAAATTATCTGGGTGAGGAATGTCAAATTTACACAAGCCCAGAATTTAAGGGAGAATTTTTATAAAATGTTTTATAGATGGCACCTTGATCCACAAAAAATGTCTCTTATGTATCCTGACTTACAGCCTAAATGTTGGAGATGTGGTTGCCTGGATGCCACTTATTATCATATTTGGTGGTCGTTTAAAAATATAAAAGCTTTTTGGATTAAGATATGGTGGAATATTCAAAGAATTTTTAGAAAGAGGGTAAAATTTACTCCACAATTGTTTTTGTTAGGTATTGTTACTGATTGTGATGCCAAGGAGGTTATATTGATGTTAAATTTGATTACAGCCGCAAGGTTGTTAGTAGGGCAATACTGGAAGAAGGAATCTTTGCCTACCTTGCAAGAGTGGTTTTTCAAAGTTTCTTATCTGGCGGAAATGGCAAAGATTTCGGCTCTCTTAAAGGAGCAATCGCAAGAGAAATTTTTTGCCGTATGGGAAAAATGGATAAATTTCACACAATACAAATTGGATATAAAAAATATCATTTAGCTTTTTTATAACTTGTATATAAATTTTGATATTTTATAGATTGCACTTTTTCTTTTTTTATCTCTTTTCTTCTTTCTTCTTTCTTTTTTTTAACCACTTTTTTATGCTTATGCTTTTTTTGTTATATATATTTTATTGTTAATCATTTTATAAGTTGTTTAATTTTTTTAGGATTTTTAAAATTTTAATTAAGCCTATATTCAGCTCTGGGAAGCTCGGGGGGGATGGAGGGGGTGGTTTGGGAGGGGTTGGGTGAGAGTTGTTTTGTTTTTTATTGTTGTCTTTTTGTTCTTTGTAAAAATCTTTAAAAAATTTTCAATAAAAAAAAATAAGATTGATTTTGGTGGGTGAGTGCATGAAACTTCATTTGCACATGTGTGGGATCCAGGTTGTGTGCATGAAACCATCCCCTTCCCCCGCCACTGCCAGTACATGGAAACAGAAAGGTTGGGGATGGCGGGTCTAGATGATAACCAAGAAACTATCAAAAAATAGAAGCCACTATTCCTAGTTACAGGAAAAAAGCAGCCAAGAAAAGAAATGTACACACGGATTCAGACAATCAAGGTTTACTTTTTAAATCTGTATTTGGAGGAACAATAGAATCCAAGGTTACAAAGATCAGAATTGGTTTACAGCGTGAAATTTGCCCTCTGTCCAATGACTGTCACCTTCTATTAAACCCACAACATGCTAATGAAGTTAGAAACAAAAGCTTATGTTTTGTCTTGTAACATACTCTCTTTAACAGTTCTCAGTTCACTTCTGTCTGTTGAGGCTTGGCATACATGAACTCTCAGAAGGTAGCCTTCGCAACTAAGAACGGATAGCTACAACCCACCAGTAAACAGAGTTTGCCCTGGTCTCATGTCAGTCACTCCAAGAGCTGTGCTACAGTTGCTTCCGGGATTGTACTCAGGATCTCCATCTAAGTGTCCAACATTGAATTACACTTGGGTGTCTAATTCTGACACTAATAAAGTCAAGTGCAAGTTCTTCTATCAGTGTCAGTAAATAAATGGCTGGTTCTATCTGCTTTGGCACCATTAAAGACCACTTCCTGGATAAAGCCATTATTCTCTTTAAGTATGGCCAAATTTTGTCATGTAATATGCAAAATGCGCAGCAATTGGACTGATCTGCTTACTCATCCATTCACCCAATCAATCAATGAATCAATCACTATTATTTTATGTATGCAATGATTTTATGATCATTGATCATAACAAAGAATCCATCCATCCATTTTATATTCTTTCTGCAATGAATTTTTGGCCTAATTGAAGCATTCTTTATCTACTGCCATTTGATGCCTCTCACGGGCAGTTCTGGGCCCTGAAGCGCTGCATGGGCAGCTGTTCTGAGGGCAACATTTCAGCTGTTTGAGTGGTGTTGATATTTTATAGCATCACAAGCTTATTTGACTGCATTAAGACCATAGAAACCTGTACAAGTCCATCTAACTCCCCCCCCAACTCTAGTGCAGGGCTTTTCAACCAGTGGTATGGGTACCACCTGTGGTACATTGGCACCTGACAGATGGTACACGACCATCCTAGAAAAGTGGTAGCGGGGGAGGGGAATGAGCTGAACCGGGGGCAGCACCGCACAAGCCTGAGCGAGAGATGGCTGGAGCTGCAGGGCTGTCAGGGCTCAGCGGAAGCCCCAGGATCAGTGCCGCTTTCCAACTGATTGGCGCTTCTTCAGGACTGTCAGGGCTCAGCGGAAGCGTCAGGATCAGCACTTCTTTGGGACTGTCAGGGCTCAGTGGAAGCGCCAGGATCAGCGCCAGACTCCAGCTGGAGCTCGGCATTGATCCTGGCGCTTCCGCTGAGCCCAGAAGAAGCGCCGATCAGCTGGAATGTTGCAGCATCTCCAGGGTCTTGTGATTTACATTCAGATGCTTGGCAACTGATTCATATTTATGACGGTCACAGTGTCCCAGGGTCATGTGAAGTGAACAAAATCTGCTGCAACCACCCAGCAGACGGGGGGAATAAAAACCAAACACTGCCCACCCCACCTCCACTGCCAATCCTCAACAGAAATGCTCGCAACAATGAAAACCTCGGACAGGAGGAAGAGTGCTGCCGGGCGGGCAGGCAGGTGTCTTGCTCGGCTGTGCCTTGGGGGGCACTTTTTTCAGTGCCATTGTAACTTCAAACAGTCACTAAGCGAACTGTTGTAAGTCGAGGACTACCTGTACTTTTATCACTTTTTTCCTTTTTTTTTTTTTGGTCATCAAGTTTTTGACCCCTTGCTAGGCACTGGTGGTCCTCGGATGTTGCCATATCCTAAAAGTGGTACAATGGGTGAAAAGGTTGAAAAACCCTGCTCTAGTGCACAGCCATTTGGGTGATCTCATCTAAGAATAATCTATGTATGCAAAGATTTAATTAAAAATATACACAAGCAGATTAACAAATGTAACTTTTTAAAAAAGTGCCACAATTTTTACAGAATTATTTCTGGCTTCAGCTAAGCTAAAAAAACAAAGCCTATTGCCCCACCCCACCCTACCAGGCTCTCTAAACAAGGACGGACGTCTGATGCCTTCAGCCCCTCTGCTCTGAGCCCCTCCACACTGTCAATGCAAAAGCTGAGGGAGAAGCCGTCTGCTCCCGCTAGAAATGAAAGCCACATTACACAGAAAGATGGGCGCTTGGTTCTCCCTTGCATCCCTCCCTGGTAAACACCCCAAGAGGGGCTCCTTTCCAGCAAGGGAGACAAAGCCCCTGCCCTCCCCCGGGCACAGCCGGACCCTTCTCCCTCCACCTATGCTGCACAGTGAGGGAAACAGAAATGCTACACAACCTTTAGCCTCCCAATCCTTGTGTACAGCTCAGATTGAGGTTGTGCTGTAAAAACGCCCTCTCTGGTAAAAACGGTTTGCCTCCACCTGCCGAGGAGCTGTGTGCATCAACAGCCTTTAGCGCATGGGTGTGAATCACTCCACGTCACATGACGTCGTATCGTGACTTTTTTTGCATTGCCAGAGCTGGGGTTGGCGCAGCCTCCGTATGATGCAACTAGCCCGTGTGCCCTCAGTTTGACTCCCCTGCTTTAGTGCGATCAAATGGGAGCAGAATTAGTGCATGCCCCCCCCCCAGTGCAAATCATGCAACCAACGGGCTCTTCCCCACAAGAGAAATTCCCTCCCCTCTGGAGAAAACCCGGCTGGCTGCTCCACTCAGCAGGCCAGGAAATACATCTGTACAATCGGATTTCATTGCTTTTCAAATGCCTTCCTTGGTTAGCCCCACCGGCCCTCCGTCCCAACAGCAGGGCAGGATGCAGAGGAAGGCCCGTGGGCTCCCAGAGCAAGGGGGTGACATGTCCAACTACGTCAGAAATCTCTTCCCCCACTTTAAATAACATTCTTTGGTACTAATACTACAAACACATTCTTTCTGTCAAAACTGCAACAAGTGAACACAGAAGCAGCTCAAGCTTTTACGTGGTGCTTCAGACAAAAGAGAATTCAGAGTTCCAGTAAAATTAAGGGACAGGATTGGAAAAAAAGTGTTCCAGAAGAAAACAGAAAAACACAGATATAGGCATCTTTAACTACAGAAAATCTAAGATTCTTAAGCACATACATCCCACATGAAAAATAAAATGCAATAAATCCCAAATCTGTGATGCACAGCCGTTGTCATCAGAATCGTGATGTTGTCTAGGGTCAAATGCTCAGGTCCCTTCTTTGTGCAACGGGAGCGCACCTTTCCTTCAATCCACGGCCGTCTTCTTTTTTCCCAGCTGCCAAAGGTTCAAGGCCAAGCGCGCCCCAGGGGGAGCTCATCGGGGCAAAGGAGCAGGCGGCAGCAGCCGGTGCGGAAAGGCCATCGTCCATCCAGCGGCCCCTTGCTTGTCAGTCCTTTTATAGTCCTGTGCATTTTCAGAGTGATTGAGGTCTGGCAAATGACTTCTCGTATCATAAAAGGCAATTTTCATACGGCAGAATAGAACGTCCTCAAGCCTAAGTACACTTTTAAAAATGCGTGATAATTTTGATGCATAAGATGCATAGTACTAAAAATATGGACTGAGGACTATGTAAATGCTTTTTCCCCCTTTTCCCTTGTACTGCCGCAGCAGTAGTCCACTGAAAATAAACCGAAGAAAGTAAATATTTAACTCCTGGCCACCACTCATCCATTCTCCAATATTTACATGACATTCATTAAAAAGGATTGAAAGGATCTTCCAGAAATGGTCAGAAGACCAAGCTTCTCCTGGACCCGATGCGCATCGGAAGATTGCTTGATGCCGAAGAGACAGATGAGAAATCATGACAGGTTACAGCAACCATAACTGAGTAATCCTGGGGCACCTGAAGAACTAGCAAGTTCGCTGTGGTATCAAAAACAGGAAGCAACCATGCTAGATTGCAAAGGTCTACCAGGTGGCACTTTGGTTGCATGTGGATTTTGAAGATGGCAGAGGAGGAACTCTTTGCCATTTTGCAACAGCTGAGCATGAAGGATGCATGTTGCCCTTGAATTTCAAGATTTTCAGAAGATTTGAGTATGGAGGAAAGTTCCCTGAAACCAAGCACAGCATGCATGCACAATGGAAAGCCACGGACACAGCTCCCCACAGCTAGCTCTGTGGAAGGCACATCACAAGTACAATGCAGTGGAGGGAAGTTGAATCTGATCTGAACCATTTGGGTTCGTCAAATACAGAAGTGCTTTTAGCATTTCTGCCCAACTTTTGATGGCCTTGTCTTCACTCATTTATAAGGGCGCCTGAGGCAATATTTCTAAAATGAATAATGAACTTAGATTAAGTCTACAGGGAAAGATGGTTAAGAGTGCAATTCATCTGGTTTGCTGTATGTGGGAGGAGGAGGTTTTCAGACCAAGCACCCAAAATGTAGATTCTTGTCTTAAAAAAGAGCTTCATTGTATTTTTTAAAAAAAATCTCTTGAGATAGCATGAACAAGGTTCAGGAAAGCCCAAACATCCATAGCATTGTCACTGTTGCTCTAAGGAATGAGAGAAGGAGAGAGGAACCTCTATACAGAAACCGAAGCGTATCTCAATGGTATTTCTAATTATTGTTAACAATCCAAAAATTATAATGCAGGTCAAAAATAAATTTACTTTAGCAATGCAATGGACAGCATCACTCCAAAGCATCAGCTAATTCAATGTATTGCTGTTTTATAGTTCTTGTTTCTGCAGAGATGAAACCGAACATTGGTCATTTTAACTCTGCGTTGCTACAAATGTAACCTTGTTTTTCCGTTAGCTGAAGCCTGGAGTGTGCAGGATCCATCAAAGACACAAAAATGGCCAGGTAATTAATGAACTTAAGCGTCAGATCAAAATGACCCAAGGTGGGCCAGCTTTAAAATCAGAGCAAGACATCTTGAAATCACAGAAGATGAAGAACTGGGCAGGGCCTGATGAGGGCCAGGCAGTTTTCCAAACGTTTGATCCTAATTCTGTTATTTTCAGTAGCATCACCTTGTGCTAAAAAATGATGCCTAATAGGAAAATAAATCAAGATAATGTTCTCATTACAACCACAGACTTTTCACACATTCACTTAGGGTATCTAAGGACACGTTTTAAATGTTCTTTTCAGCAAAAATGCCCAGGTGTATTTTTTTTTTCTGAAAAACAAAACAAAAAATTCACCTAGATGGCTTCTTTGAATCTTTGGATTCCAGCTCATGGGATTTCATGGTAAGTGATATCACAGTACAGCTGGATTAGAAAAAGGGACTTTATTTTCCATTAAAAATGAGGTATAATTTTGAGAGGATGGTTTCCTTATCTGCTTTGATAAGGCCGTTTCTCCTATTGTTCAACAGAAATTGCAGAAAGGAAAAGAGGCTCCACCATTTTTTCCTTGTAGTGTGGTTTAATACATTAGAAGCTCATGTTAAGTTTCAAAAGAAATGTCCTGGGATGGGCTAGGACAATGCTGATGGGTGTTCCCAGGAAGGTTCATGGATTTTATGATTTCTGAGACTGTTCCCTGCCATACAGCAAAAAGCAATTGAGCCAAGAAAGTCTCTAGAAAGTTAAAAGAATAATGTGTGTGTGCGTGCGAGAGAGAGTGTGTGTGTATGTTAGTTCATGAAAAGATAAAAAAGCTCACGACTGGAATGTGTTCACATTCACTGGGCAAATGTTTTTACTTCTGGCTCATGGTCCACAGAAGAAGAAAGATGAAGTAGTACTAGCTGCAAAACAGCCCCATCACTTCTGGGCATTGGGTAAACTTCCAGCCCTTCTTATTCCTCCTGCCCATTCTTGTGGCCGCCAGTACCACTGCATGAACTGGGCTCTCAGTGTTAGGGAACTGCAGCTGCAGCGTCTTCAAAGGGGCCTTCTGCAATAGCCACTGCAACAGCAACACCCAGCTCCTTGTGTCTGTTCAGGAGAGAAGATGAAGCTGAAGGTCTGAGTGCTGGGAACACAATGGCTGTCTGTGGTTTTCTGCTTGAGCAGAAGGTTGGACTAGAAGACCTCCAAGGTCCCTTCCAATCCTGTTATTCTATGCTCTGTGTACATAGTTGGACCAATGATGGGTGTCTTAAGCCTGATTGTATGTGCAAATAAAGCTCTGTCTGAAACTAAAGTCTAGCAGATGCCCACAGATCATCTGTATCAACTACATTCTCTTTGTCTGCTTTGGGGTTTACATCTCTCATTATTTCCAGGTATACTTCAGACCTTTTCTCAAAGAGATGAGTAGCCCAGGTGAAAAAGAAGTTGCAAGGACTGCTAAAACAAACCCAAAATACACCCCCCCCCCCAGCTCGAAAGTCTTCCCTTATCTCAGCATTAATGACCTGCTTGCCATTGGTTAGAAAATAAACAGCAGCAAGAAGAACCACCAGAAAAGCAGCTATGTATGTTTTTGAACCGACACTTCCCTTGGTTGCAGAGGGCCACCAAAGCCACAGTGGGGAATGCACAAGCACAAAAGTGTAAACAGTGCTGCCAGGCACTATGACACAAAACCGGAAGACAAAGTTCACACACACAATGAGCCACTGAAGCTGGCAAATGTCCAGACAGATCTCTCTATGGGAAGGCAGGGAAAAGCAGAGAAGAGAAACCTGAAAGAGGGCACAGCAAAGAGTTCTTTGTGGTTACTGTGCATCTTTGAGGACACACAGTGTGCCAAGGCACTGCAGTGCAGGAGTCGAGAGACGCGAGGAAAGGAGGCCATCTGCTGCTTGCCATCACTGGGCGTGGAAGTAGATGGGTTTCACTTTTCCAGAAAGGATCTTGGGGACCTGCACCGAGATGATCTCAGCCATCATTTCAGGGTAGTCAACGCTCACCATGTGTGACTTCACCAAGAGGTCAAATGTAAACTGATGCAGTTCTCTGGCAATCTAGAGGAGGAAAAGGGAGGTTGTCACACGGAGGCATCCTTGTCTTCCAAGGACTAGTGACTGCACACTCAGAGGGACCTTCTGCCCCGAGGGCTGCCACCTGCACTCAGGAGGACTGGGGAGCCACCGACGGTTCCAAAAGTGAAAAGTGTGTGGTTGCTTCAAAGGGAAGGGGGAAGAATACCCAGAGATCCCTCATATCCCCTTGTCCTGGCTGGACGTGTGTTGTAAGAACATGTTATTCTCCTGAAACCAGAAAATATGCAACATTTTGCAGGGTTTGACTTGTGTTTTGATGGAGCTTCTAGAGCTACACATGGCAAGCAGTGCCCAACATCATCTTCTTCTCATCATCTGAGCCCACCATCAAGGCAAAAGCTCATCTTCAGACAGAAGGGCCAGGCCATTTTGCTCTGTGGCCAAGGGCTGCCCCAGAATGTGGCCCAACATGTTGATGTCCATGGAAGAGGAGTTGCTGCCAGACACCCCGTCTGGTACCTCTCAAAGCTGAAGGGCTTCTACCTGCACCATCTTAACTCAGCATTCCTCCCCCCTCCCCCTCTCAAACTCAGACGGAATTTACTTTTCTTCCCTAAACCCTGCATAAAGCATCTCCCTCCTTACTTCCCCACCATCCCTTCCCCATGCCACTTTCTGAAATATTAACGTGGAATAATTCCAGACATTTTACCCTTGCTTTAAGGCTGAATGCTCCTGCAGCCTCAATATTCAATCTTCTCGTCCCCTCGGTTGCATGGAGCCAGCATCTGGAAGTGCTCCATGTACCCCCTTATAACTGCAGCTAGGGACCCAACAGCACCCCCTGTTCCGATCCACGGAAACTTAAGGGATGGAGTTTCTCCAAGGAGCCTCCCAGACGGGCCCTTGGAAGGTGACTGATGGAGCTTGCTCTGAGCCAAAGAAAAAAGAATGAGGAAGAATTAAGGAGAGGAAGGGAATCTTTTCCCATGCTGCACATGGCTGTTGAGTGGTGGACCAGAAGCCCCAGTCTAGAAAGATAGAACAGTAACTAAACTTTCTTTTAAATTTAATTTATTTAATACTAATATAGCAACAGCCTTGTCTACAATGTTTAAAGATACCTAGAAATGTATGTGTACCCTTTTGGAGCTCTCTAGGGGCTGAGCCCAAGGATTTGGAGGCTGCTTGCAGCTCTGGGGCTTGAGGTGATGTACCTCTGTGCATTGTCCACAAATCTGGAGGGCACACTGACTTGAGAGCTCCTATAAAAGGTGAAGTGATAATTACAATATAATTATTCACCTCCCTGTGGCAAAATCCCTTATGCAAGAAAACAACTGCAAAGTCACCTTGATCTTTTCCAAAACTGACTCTGTGAGATTCTATGACTTATTGGGATTGGTGCTTCCTCTTTTTGAAACCCCTTTTGGTCTGAGCAGGCCTTGCCCTGCACCCCCAAGGTTCTTGGCCGACTCTCCCACTTCTGCACTTACGGGCTGCACAGAGTCCAGGAGCTTTGTGAGCTGATAGAAGCGGCGTGAACAAGATGTGGGGTTCTTCCTTTTGCAGGCAATGATGCGGTCAAGCTCCTTGATATAGTTCATCCGGAGTTCATCAAAGAACTTCTGATTCTTCAGGCCATCCACTGGAACTGACACAAAATAAGAAGAGGAAATAAAAGGGATAGGAGCAGACAAAGGAAACAGCCTAAGAAACATTGAGGGGGCAGTGCCCGCACCTCTTTGGTGGAAGATGAAGGAGTCTCCTCACTTACAAAGGTGCAACCAGCAGCAGGGCAGCTGTCACAGAGAATATAGAACATAGAATAACAGAGTTGGAAGGAACCTGGGAGGTTATCTAATTCAACCCCCTGCACTAGCAGGAGTCCCTATATCTTTCAGTCAAATGACTGTCGTCTCTTCTTAAAAGCCTTCAGTGATAGAACACCCACAACTTCTGAAGGCAACATGTTCCACTGGCTAATTGTTCTCAATGTCAGGAAATTTCTTCTTCTAGGTTGCCTCTCTCCTTGATTTATTTCCATCCATTGCTTCTTGCCCTGCCCTCTGCTGCTTTGGGGAATAGGCTGATGCCGTCTTCTTTGTGGCAGCCCTTCAGATATTGGAAGACTGCTATCATGTCTCCTCTAGTCCTCCTTTTCACTAGACTAGACATATCCAATTCCTGCAACCATCTTCATAGGTTTTAGCCTAATAAAGTTTATTTGGAGGCTGTAGTTTCTTAAAGAAGTTGTGCCCATTAGCACTATGGTCCTCCTCTACTGTGAATCATTTACAGAAACAAACAAAAAAGATGTTGAAACTCTGGAAAAAGTGCAGAGAAGAGCATCAAAGATGATTAGGGGCCTGGAGGCTAAAACACATGAAGAACGGTTGCAGGAACTGGACGTGGCTAGTCTAGTGAAGAGAAGGACCAGGGGAGACATGATAGCAGTGTTCCAATATCTGAGGGGCTGCCACAGAGAGGAGGGGATCAACCTATTTTCCAAGACACCTCAGGGCAGACGAGGACTAATGAATGGAAACTGCTCAAGGAAATATTCAACTTACAAGGAGAAATTTTCTGACAGTGAGAACAATCAGCCAATGGAACAGATTGCCTTCAGAAGTCATGGGTGCTCCTTCACTGGAGGTTTCCAAGAAGAGACTAGACAGCCATTTGTCCAGAATGGTACAGGATTTCCTGCTGGAGCAGGAGGCTGATCTAAAATACCTCCAAGGTCTCTTCCAACCCTGTTATTTTATGTTTTGTTCCAAGTACAAAGGCAGCTAGATGAAAAATGCTACAGCTTACTAATACTGAAGAGGAGCAGAGCCTTCATACAGAGAAATTCTTGAGGAGTAATCTGAAGCCATCCAAATTCTTGGGAGAGATGCCGCATCCTGACACATTGGCTATACATTCTGGATTTGTGCATTCGGTACCTAGGAGAAGAAAAGCATAAACAGGAGAGAATCAGCTTACAACTTCGCCTTTTTTACAAGAACAAATTCCACACATTTTGCTGTTGTACACTATTTGAGAAATTTCTAAATGTTACCATTTCAGTTTTGATGGCAACTTAGCATCTCTTCCTGTTCAATGCAAGTCATCTGAAGTGTTCATCAGTCATATAATGCTGCAAGAAAATGACCCCTCCCTCCACAAAGGTTGTCCACAGGATTAACACTGTTTTTGGGGGGGCAGCATGTCAGGTCCACCATGCTGGTGTCCTGCCATTCTGTCAGAGGAGGGGGGAGGAAGGTTACTGGCATTCTTTGCTGTATCCACTTGGGAATTAGGGAGGGGGGTTGTCTTCGGAGAAGAAACAGACTCATCCTCAGCTGGTTCCAACCTGGTTCCAAGCCGTTGTGCCCTGAGATTGACTTGCTATCTACCCAGCACCTCAGTGTTCTTATAAAACCGTGTGGCATCACATTGCTCCCGGTGGATTGGTTAAGGAGGGGTTGGGTTTGGGGAAGTGAAAGAATTGCTTTGTGCTTTGGGCGGGACCTTCAGATTCCGCCTGACTTTTCTGCATCCACTTTCTCTCAGTAAAAGTTCTTTTGATTAACCTCAATGGAGTCAAGAGTTTTACTCTAAGGGACCAGCTGGGACATGTCCTTAAACATCATCTACTGGGACTCCAAGGTCTCTCTCACAGTTACTGTTTTTGAGCCTAACCTGTACTTGTACCTTTGATTTCTCCTGCTTAGGTGTGAAACCTTGCATTTCTCTGCATTAAATTACATGTTGTTGGTTAAGGCCCATTGCTCAAGTCTGTCAAGATCTTTTTGGATCCTGAGCTTGTCTTCTAGGGTGTTGGCTATTCCTGCTAGCTTAGTGTCATCTGCAAATTTGATGAGTTCCCCCTTGGATTCCCTCATCTAAGTTATTTACAAAGATGTTGAAGAGTACTGGGCCTAAGTCAGAACCCACCGCTTATTTCTCTCCATGTAGATGTCGTTCCATTAAGGACTACATGTTGACTGCAGTTTGTCAGTCAGTTACTAATCCATCTGGTAGTGATGCTGTCTATCCCACATTTTTCTAGCTTGCCAAAAAGTAGGTTGTAGTCTACTTTGTTAAATGCCTTACTGAAATCCAAGTATTCTATGTCCACAGCATTTTGCTGGTCCACTAATTTAATTGCTTTGTCAAACAATGAAATAAAATTTGTTTGGCATGATCTGTTTTTGACAAACCTATGTAGGGTTCTGATTATAACTTTGCTTGTTTCTAGACATTTGCAGATATGTTGCTCGATTATATTTTCCAGGGCCTTCCCAGGTATTAATGTCAGGCTACTGATTTTCTAAATGAAGATGTTCTCAGTCACAATTTGAGTGGCAAACCAGTAGGATAATTATTTTCTGAACATGGACCAAAGAGGAAGAGAGAAGAAAAAGCTGCTCTTGAAAAAATTCTAGGTCTTGGACCCAGAAGCTGATCTGTCATACTACTACTTGTTTTTCTTGATCTTTTTTTCTTGATTCTAGTTTTCCTTATTTTGTTTTTATGGGTGTTTCAAAATGAAAATTCCTTTCCACAGGTGAAAACCAAAATCTCTTTGGTATGTCCACAGTATATCTCTACCATTGATAATCCAACCTGACCAGTTTTGTGTATTGGAATTTGGGGAAGTGGGTTTTATGTTCCCACAAATCATCTTGAGAAATCAGCAGGCAGAGCTAAGAGTTTGCAATAGTGGTGAATATCTGTATCTCGGGTGTAGGATGAAGGCGGAGTTTGTGGGTTGGTTTCCGAACATTTTATTACCAGGCTAGGTAACATCTTCAGAGGAGTTTAGGGGATGTCAGTATCAGTGTTCTGTTTATAAGGGCTTCAGGAGTGTCAAGTGAGGGTCCTGTGATGGGTCAGGTGTGAGTCATCGGTGAGAGGCTTGTGATGGGTCTTATGATGGAGAGGTTACATCAGGTCAGGGCCATTGAGAGGTGAACTGCTGGTGGGAGGGGAAGGGGGCCTTGCATGGGTTGGTTGAAGGTCAGTGCCGTCTCTGCCAAACTCTACCAGGAATTAGGCAGAACCAAAGACAAGATGCAGAAGGATGAAAGATACAATGTAATCTACAAAATAAACTGTAACAACTGCAACCAATTCTACATGGAACAAACATCATGTCAATTAAAAACCAGGATCCATGAACATTGGCTGGCAAGTAAATGCCATTATCCCTAATCCTTAATCTCTATCCACAGTGACACCAAACAACACCACTTCAATTGGAGCAACACTAAAAATCATCGGCCACGCTACCACCCACCATGCTGGTGAGTTTATTGAAGCCTGGCACTCCACAAGCAATTTCATCAACAGACACAACCAGCCTACAAACCCCTCAGAATCCAAATCAACCGCACAGCCAGCCAGAGACAGCACCGACCCTCAACCAACCCATGCAAGACCCCTCTCTCCTCCCATTTCATCTCCCATTGACCTTGACCTGATGTAACCTCTCCATTACAAGACCCATCACAACCCCCTCACTAATGACTCACACCTGAACCATCACAAGACTCTCACTTGACACACCCACCCCTGAAGCCCTTATAAACAGAACACTGACACTGACATCCCCTAAACTCCACAGAAGATGTTGCTTAGCCTGGTAATGAAACATTCGGAAATCAACCCACAAGCTTGGAGAATGATCCTTCACCCCCAGAGCTAAAAGTCACAAAGAGTGCTGTGTTCCAGAATACTTTCTGGGAAAGTTCCTGCAGCTGTCTATGTTTGGTGGAATCACAATTAATTGTTTATCAAATGAACTCCATAGCATTACAATTCATTACTTGTTCAGGTCTAGTGTCAGTGGGTGCACTCTTCTCTTTGCAAAGTACCTCTCCCTTCTCTTTCATGAGAGGGTTTGCAGATCTCTTAATCTCTCTATCAATTCTTGAAAGGCTAAGATTCATGTCATTACTGTCTCTTCAGCTGCTGGAAGATTTCATACAACAGCATGTTCTGAATATGTAGATGTCAAGATACTAGAAAGGAATCCGGGAAGTTATAGGGTTGGAGTTACAGAATTATCACGTTATGAAGCATTCTTCAAAAGTAACCCTTTGTGCAATAAAACTGTTATTTTTAGTTTAGGTCCATCCAACCAAAAGATAGACATGTTGTAAGTATGTCTTCTTCTCTTCCCATCATAGCATGCATTCAGTCAGTGTCTAACATCCTTTTCATTAGATTATGGATAGTTCACAATGAGTCAGAATAATGCTTTGGAACTTTCATGATCACAAGCTTCTCTTTGTTGGTTATTAAAGCAGCCATGTTTTTTTCCAAGTTTCTAAATAACTCTAGCATATATGGTATTAATAATATGGTTGACATTAAAAGAATGCTGTTTTAATGAGTCCACTCATTAAAGTTGCTGGATCTTTTTTTCCCCAACTTGTTTAATAGTTTGAAATAAAATGTGGCTGTCTTAATGACTAACAAAACTTGAAAGTAGTTCTTCCAAAATATTTATTACTTACCTATTTCCCTCCCTTCCCTTCCTATTTCCATAGTTATTCTTAGGGTGGAAAAATATCACGAAGGGAGCTTTTTTCAAGGATATTTTTTAATGAGCCAGAGTTATCTTATAAACTATAAATTCTTCCAAATATGCCACATTGTAATGGCCAGCTAACAAGCCTTGGAAATGGATCTTGCCATATAAGGTATCTTATTTATAGTACTTAATTATTTGACAATTAGGCCATATTAGAATACAAAATATTATAGAGCAATAAAACCATTAACTAGAAAATATTGTAAAATACATAAATAAAAGAAAATGCAAATCTTAATTTCTCTGTCACCCCTACAATTTACCCCATAGCTTCCAATCTAAGCTGTTCTCAATTGTACTGTTTTGTTTAGGTAAAAGGTCTTCTTGAAATAGGCCCTCCCAGAAGGGTGTGGTGCCTGTTCTCTCCGCATTTATGGCACATGCAGCTGTAGGCAGGGTCATCTGAAAACAAGCATGCAAGAGTACACAGCTGGGTCTTCAAAATTCTTTTCTGCTCTGTAATATCTGGCTATAAAAGTCAACCTGAATCCTTCTCTAATGGATGACCCGAGATTGAAGTAATTGAATACATAGACTATCAGAAACTCTGGTAGTCAAATGTTATCAAGAAGACAATACGGGAAGTCCTCTCTCTGGCCAAGACCTGGAATAGAGAAGCTAGAGGTGCAGAAAACCATGGTTATGCTCGGGCCAAGATAGCTGCACGTGAGGTGGTATATTGCTTTACAGAACTTTGATCCTCCAAGGTGGATCATCAGCATTTTATGCTAGAGATGAACAAAACATGAAATATTTTAAAGGATGCACAAACATGAGGAAAGGACCAGTTCTTGGCCACTTGAGAAAATACAGTATACACCTGGAAAATAGATATTCAGTTTACACTTAAACATTTCTACTGAAGAACCTTTTATTAAACAGTTCTAATTAGGAAATATCTCATGTTTAGACTTAGAGTTCTACTTTTCTACTCGTCTACTTTCCAGAAATTTCGATCTCTTCATCTGCCTCTCAGACGAAGAGAGTGTATGAAACAAAGCAAAAGTTGCATAGAATTAATATTGTGTGGCCCCACATTTTGCCTTTTGACTCTTGTGTAAATGTAATCTCACCCAATCTCAATGGCATTGCATTCAAGGCATGGAAACCTTCAACATTTTTCTGAAAAGAGTCAAGCAGACCGTTTGAGCGCCAAACGCTTGACTTTGCACAACAGACCTTCCTTTCACTGAGAGCAGCTTCTTGGTCTTGTGGCTCATTCACCCTGCCGTGCCTGAAGGAAGGAGAGTGTTTCCTCTGACTTTCACTTAAAGCAAACGGCAGGGTAACATCCTTTCCCCTTTCTTCAGCTTTATACATTAATCAAGTCTAACATGAAAGAAAGAAAACGTACTCATTGAAGACCAAATCTGGAGCAAAATAAAGCATCCGGGAATTCACATTGGTGAAGGACCTCCATCCCATGGCAAAAATCATCAAGCCCATCCAGGAGTACTGAATGATGGCCATCTGGTCATCTACATGCAGGTTACGGAACCCTGGGGAAAAAAGTCAGAAAGATGGCGTCAGGAAAGCTCTTCCTTCAGGTCAAGGAGCAGCTGGGTCTTGGGCTGGGCTCCAGGCTGCTGGCACCTCGAGACTAGCCCTTTCTCTAGCAGCCGTTGCAGCCTGCCCTGGGACATTTTAAATGTGGCAGCTAGAAGGGAGGGAAGGGAAAGTCATATACAAAATGAACCACTTTCTTACTGACGGTTTGCCTGTTGTTATTACAGTTCAAGCTATTTTTCTCTTTATACTGCAGGGATCAGCAAAAAAACAAAGGACTTATAATTAGAGATGAAATTAGAAAGAAAATAAACTAAAGGGTCACACCATAAACTATTTGGATTCCAAGTTTCATGCAGTCTGTATATATACTGTATATATACTGTATGTATAACTTCATGTGAGGAGAGAGACATTAAGTCAAAGATCCGCCAGGATGCCTTGATAAAACCCAGAATTTTCTCAAGTAGAATTATGAGAAGTCCATGTAATTTGATGCCACATAGTGTGGGTCACACTTCAGCCCCCCCAAACAGATTATATTTTAAATTTTAAAATTATATTTGTAATCTCACTGGTATTTCCCTCTTCATTCTAAAAGCATCTCTTAACCCTTTATAATTATTAAAAAATATGCCTAAAGCATTTAATCCATTATTATATTTGCTCCACTTAAAACTTCTCATCAGCTAGATTTGCAGACTGACAGGAAACCAAGCATTTTTGTTGCCACGGCTAACACGAGCCTTTGTTTCATTCCTCTTCTTGGCATCTGGAGGGTGGCGAATGCGCTGAAATGAGGGATCGCAGAGAAAGAGAACTCTCAATAAAGCTAAAATTAGAAACTACCTACGTCTTATTCTTACTTTCTACATCCTTCCAAGGTGATTTACAATATAGGTAATATTTAATACACATAAGAAAAATAATTTAAAATAAACCAATTAAAATGCAATTTAATTTCATGCATCATGGGTTCATAATATCCTAGAACTGGAAGGTAATCGACAGAGATAATTTAATCCAACCCGCTACTCACTAAAAAAAATAATGTTTTATGGTTTCCATTTTCCAAGCAAACAAAGGCCAAATGTCCAGGTAAAATGTATGAGGTGGGGGAACTGAACTTTCTAAGTTTCATGTTTACATATCACATGGCTATAATGGTAGACATTCAATTTTCATGAGCTTGCATAGATTTTGTTAGAAATTGAATTTACTGCAGCCTCCAGTAAATTGTGCATGTGGTGTGAAAGTGAAAATGCTGGGAACTGATGGGGGGGGGATGGAACTCATGGAAGGCAGAGAGGCCTTAATTATTATGGTTCATTACACAGTCAGCCAGATGTTCAGACTGGATTTGGCATTTTTGTCTTACCTACTGAGTTCTTTCCAAGGACTTGGGATAGGCAGATCTTGATGTTTGATGGTGTTACAGATATCGTCGCAGGATGGAAGCTGTTCCCAGTAAAGCCGCCTTTTGCAACTGACTGATAGCAAATTTGTCAATGCCAAAGGTGTTCAAGTGATGCTCCAGTTGTTTTGGAGCCTCCAGCCTATTGGTATTACCCTTGCTTGCCACAGCTGTTCTATTTCTATTTGTAGATCTTTGTCAAGAGTGATTCACTTTTCACCTAGTTTCTTCACTGCTCTCAATTTGACAATAGGGGGTTGAACTGTCTGGGGGGAAATGCCAAGAATCCGTCTGCAGATTGTGAGGCCGTGTTCCACCCTTCAAGGACATGCTGTGCAGGTGTTTGAACAATCCAGACAGTTCCTATAACAAATGGAGCATAGGTGATTGCACAATGCAATGGACTAAGGGGAGTGGCCAAAGGGGGAATTCATGTTTAATTATACAGATCTTTGAGTGGGAAATTCAGAGTTGGTTTTGCTTCTTTTGTACCAATGTAGTGTATTCAATAAGTATTACTTTTGGAAAGAACAATATCCCAGGAGTTCCTTTCTTGGATTCTCTAGCTGGACATCTGACAATTTTGTTATCTTCTTCAATTCTTTCTCTTCTATTCTGCTGTCTCCAGGCACTGCCACATCCACGATCTAGACTTTTTTTTTATCCTTCTTATTGAAAATTGTTGAGTCTGAGGTGTTATGTGATAGATGCCTGTCTATTTGAATTCTACAGTCCCAGAACAATTTAACTTTCATTTTCTATGACTTTGTCTACTTTTTGGTTCCACCAGTTCTTGCTTGCAGGCAAATGATATTTCTTGCAGATCTTTCAATGCATCATTGTTGCTCCTTTGTTATGCTGTTGTTTGTAGTCAGTTTGGGGGATATTTTTGCAGCAGCTAACCAGGTGGTTTACTGTTTCTTCAGTTTCAATGCATTTTCTTCAGTGCCCTATTCTTCCCACCCACCCCTTTCTTCCTCAACCACCTGATATACTTGTAACATTCCCGCCCACCTGTTTTTCTTAGTAGGTAGAGTCTGCCAACATTGCCTTTTTTATTTTTCTGGTCTTCCTATCCATTATTTTTAGCTCTGCTTAAGTCCAGTCCACTATTCCAGTGATGTATCTAATGATTGGAATTGCACAGATGTTGATTGCCTTGATGGTATTTCCTTCACTGAGTTTGGATTTCAAGATCTTCTTCACTCTTAAATTGGCAATTTCTGTTAAGACTGGTTGAAGAAATGGACTTTGGAGATAAAATCTTACAGGCTTTTCGAGGTATTTATCAAAGACAATCAGCACAACTTATAGTTAATGGAGGTTTATCTGAGGTATTTCAAATTGAAAAGGGGACTAGACAGGGTTGCCCATTGTCTCCTTTGTTGTTTGTTTTAACGTTGGAAATTTTGTTGATTAAAATTTGTGAATCACCCAAAATAAAGGGAATAGAGATTAATAAGAATGATTATAAACTAAGGGCTTTTGCAGATGACTTGATTGTTACTTTGTCTCAACCAACTCATTCTGTAGTGGAGTTGTTACAATTGATAAATCAATTTGGACAAGTTTCCGGTTTTAAAGTTAATAATAATAAAATTAAAATATTACCAAAAAATATGACTAGGACATATTGGTTAGATACCTTGGTTAGATTGACAGGTTTCGAAGTTGTAAAAAAGGTTAAATATTTGGGGGTATTTTTATCAGCTTCTAATGTAAAATTGTATAAAAATAATTATGAAAAGTTGTGGTTTAAAATACAGAAGGATTTGAATGATTAGAAAAAATTGCAATTATCATTGTTGGGGAGAATTGCTGCGGTTAAAATGAATGTTTTGCCAAAGTTTCTTTTTTTGTTTCAAATGATACCTATTTTAAAGAAAGAGGTAAATCTAGAAGATTGGCAGAAAGGTATTAATAAATTTATCTGGGTGGGGAAAAAACCAAGAGTAAAACTTAAAATTATACAAGATGTTCGAGAGAGAGGTGGACTCAAGGTACCGAATTTGAAACTGTATTATGATGCGGTGGTTTTAACACTGATTAGTGATTGGATTAATTTAACAAATGTAAATATACTCCTTTTGGAGGGATGGGATTTATTATATGGATGGCATGCCTATTTAATATATAATAAAAAGGTGGATAGAGTTTTTAAGTCTCATATTTTAAGAATTTCTTTATTGCGAGTTTGGAAGAAATATTACAGAACAGATTCTAGAATCCCATTGTGGGCAATTCCAGGTCATGCAATAGAAAGAATAAGAAAAGGAGTGAAGATGGACAGTATTTCTTATAAACAATTACTTAATTGGAATGGGAAAAACTGGCAATTAAAATCTATGGATGAATTATTACAAGAAAATATTAATTATTCTTGGTTTCAGTATAGACAATTATTAGAAAGGTGGAGGATAGATCCAAAAATGGGTTTGATCAGGGAGGATGTGAATTTGTTGAAACAAATTAAAGACCAAAGTCGAACTCATATAAAAAGAATTTATGGTGTTTTAGTGCAGTGATTCTCAACCTTTCTAATGCCGTGACCCCATAATACAGTTCCCCATGTTGTGGTGACCCTCAACTGGGTGTGGCCACCAATAAGAGGGAGTAGGACAGCTAGGGAAAAGGGAAAAAAATGGCGGACAGCATGGTTTGGCGACCCCCGTGAAATGATCATTCGACCCCAAATGGGGTCCCGACCCACAGGTTGAGAACCACTGTTTTAGTGGAATTGGATTCAGAAACAGAATTACTTAAAGATTGTATGGTTAAATGGGCTCAAAATTTTGAAGAGCCGATTTTATTAGATACATGGGAGATAATTTGGGTGAGGAATGTTAAATTTACGCAAGCTCAAAATTTACGAGAAAATTTTTATAAAATGTTTTATAGGTGGCACCTTGATCCACAAAAGATGTCTCGTATGTATCCAAATCTGCAGCCTAAATGTTGGAGATGTGGTTGTTTGGATGCAACGTATTATCATATTTGGTGGTCATGTAAAAATATAAAGGCTTTTTGGATTAAGATTTGGTGGAATATTCAAAAAAATTTTAATAGAAGGATAAAATTTACACCACAATTGTTTTTGTTAGGCATTATTGTTGATTGTGATGATAAAGAAATTATTTTAATGTTGAATTTAATTACAGCGGCAAGGCTGCTGATAGGGCAATACTGGAAGAAGGAGTTTTTGCCTACTTTAGAGGAATGGTTTCTTAAAGTTTCTTATTTATCTGAAATGGCAAAAATTTCGGCTTATTTGAAAGATCAATCGCAAGAGAAATATTTTTTGGTATGGAAAAGATGGGTGAATTTTATACAGCACAAATATGAGATTAAACAGTATTATTTAGCTTTTGAATATTTATGTTTAAGGTAATGATTAGAACTATTGTTCATACATGTTCTTTCTGGCAATATTCTCAACAGTTCTATATTTTTTTTAAAAATGCCCTGAGAACTCTTCTGTAAATTAATCTAGCATCAGAGGATGTATAATGACTCCCTGAATTGCTATTGTAATTAAAGGCAAATTCCATATTGGAAATCACTACAAAGAAAGACAGAAATATAATTTCCAATTTTATTATGTGTTCTCACTAGTAGATGTCCAACCATTACTAAGTTCACATTTTGGAGAAATACATGTTCTAGCTGCTCAAGTTTAAAACTGTGCTCCTGTCATGAAAGCAACATAAGTCTGCTTGGTAGAAGGTCTGACTTTCTTAGAGCACTTTATGATGGAGAACTAAACAGGAAGAAGTGATCAGGAGGGAGGCATCCATATCGGAGGCATGTAAAAAAGAGGGGTAAACCTTCGATCAGTCACAGCTACAATCTGATTTTTTGACCCCTAAAATTTTGATCTGAAAAAGACATGGCTTATATTTATTTGTTTGTTTGTCTGTAAAATTTATTGGCCACCCGTTTTACCACAAAGTAATTCTGGGCAATATTGACAATATTAAAAAGATAAAACTATACAAAACGTATAGACAATGTAAATAAAATATATAAAGATCCAAATACTCAGCCCTAACTAAAAGATGGGGAGAGAGGGAGTAGGATAAGAAGGGGGGAAGATGGGATCTGTTATTAATCCATCACCCTCCCCCCCATGTCCATGGGAGCCCCAGGCCAAGGGCAGAGTCAGCAGTGTGCCAGTCTCCATTCCGGGTGGAGGGAGGAGAGCCCTTCAGGCATGCACACTGAAGTCTTAATATAATATTCCAAAACCTACGTAAAAAAGAAGAAAATGTACTATTAATTTCAATTCTGTTCTCTAGCAGGTAGAGAAACGTATCTCTCACACAGGATGAAGACAGTTCTGACTTTTCAAACCTGAAATTTGCATTTCCCAAGGCTGAAACCAGGCCATGTTCATCCTCTCTCTGGTCCAAGGCACAACACCATCATTTAATTTCGGATCTTGACTATTGTCTTTCTCCAGGAAGAACAGTTTATGATCTGGGTAGTTTTCTGAGAGGGTTTGGAAGTTGATACTGATAGATGGACGCATTTCCTGTTTTGTGCAGCAGTGTTTTGCTTGCAAAACATGTGTCCCATGTGATTCAATCAAGACTGAATGCAAAATAGTCCATTTGGGAGCTGCAAAGTTGTACTTCAGATATAATATAGACATGGGGGAGGAGAAAATGAGAAATGAATATGAATCCTAAAATGTAAGAATTGGAATGAGTCTTAGACATAGAGTCCAAAATCATGCCCACTGCAAATGGCCCTTTTTTTAAGCCTCTTTTTAAAGATATCCCAAGAAGGGGTCCCTTCAGAGTATCTGTTCCATTAGCGAACAACTCTTCCCACTAAGATAAGTTTGCTGATGTTCAACTGATCTCTACTTCCTTTTCCTTGCTTGAAGTTGTTTTCTTGTTTCTGGTCCTGATTTCTAGAACAACTTAGGAAAAATCTACCTCCTTATGCAAACGATGCATAAGGCCAAAATTTTTGTTTATTTGCTTCTCTGAATGCCACTTCACCATCTTTGCCAGCATCATATGGTTGCATCTCTGTTCCCTGTGTACATCATTCAGAGAGTTTTAGAAATTTGCCCTCCAAGTAGTTTGCACTTGTATCTTCCCATTCTGTCAACCTGCACTTTCTTTTACCTCTGTTCCTCTACTCCTACTAGCTCTTGAACTTATTCCCAGCATCAGATTAAGCCCAAATAAACCACTCTGTCAAATGTAATTAGGAAGGGCAAAACTAGCCCAAGATCGGCTGTTGAAAAAGTTAACAGCACACATTATGTGAAAGATTTTAAAGACAATTTACAAAACAGCTTTACTGATCAAAAAGCAAAAGGTTGATTTCTATCAAAACGTGCAGTTTTTAGTATCTGCTACCTCTGTGGTTGCGAGGACATCATAAATGGGAAGAAAAAAGAGGCAGCTCCCTGCTGAGTTTGTCTACAGGCAGGAAATAGATGTGAAGAGAACAGGTCAACATCTCAGAGTCATAGAGATCCACGGTTATACAATCATTACATTCACTATCTAACTCTCCCTTTCCTTTCAGTGAGAAATGTATTAAGGCCTGTGCTTAGGCAGGAGTAGCCTATCCCAGGACCGAGCAGGCCCTGAATTCTGTGGGTCTCTGGCTACCTCCAAGCCACCTGAGGTTGAGACTCACAGTCAGTAAACTCTCCTGCCAGGGTAGCCAGAGCAGTGAAACTTTCGTCTGCTGGCATGGATGATCCTCCCAGGCACTTTATTGTGTAGCCTTGCAGGGGGGCTTCAAAGGAAGCGGATAATGAAGTTGTGCTTCATTACATGCCTTTGGCTACTTAGAATAAAATAGAACTGGAAGGGACCTTGGAGGTCTTCTAGTCCAGCCCCCTGCTCGAGCAGGAGAACCTATACCATCTCAGACAAGTGTGTCAACAACCCTACCAGGACCTTGAGTAAAGAAGGACACGCAGACAGCTCGACTCAGGCAGCAGCGGTTTACATTAAGGCAAATGTTGGCATCAGCAGAGACCTCCAGCAACAAGGCTCTTTGCTATACAAAGTTCGCGCTGGGAGCAATTGCCTCCCAGTGCTGTTTAAATTCATTTGTGCTAATGCTACCACACCCTCCACCCAATTAGCTAGCAACCGCACCCCTGCCCAACAAACCACAACCCCACCCATCAATTATCCCACAATTCCTTTCCCCCCTATATTTTTAATTAATTTTTTTGCACAAACATAAGTCACAATAGTTGGTAAACGGTGTGATGTCTGGGTTACATTTGTAAAAACAATCCTTAACAATTAATTTCTATAGTCTGTATTTCATATATTATTTTTGTTTACTTTCCTCTTTCCCTGAAACATCCTTTTTTGCAAACATTACGTTAATATAATTCTTATTGTTTTAATAAATGACAATTTGGTATGTATTTTTTCCAATATTTCTAAAAAATAATCATCATATTAATACTTTCTTTTCTTTCCATTCATTTGAATTGCCTTATCATCAATCCTGTTACAGCCCTTATTTTAGTTTATTTCTCCCACCAAATTCTAAGTAATTTTTACTGGTGACAATTAGTTACATTTACATTAACAAACTTGATTCTATTTTTTCTATATAAGCCATCTCACATTTTTATGTTTTTTAAGTTTTAAATATATTGGTAAAAAAAAGAGGGGAAAAGAGAAAGAATGAAGAAAAATAAAATAAAAAAATAAAATAAAATAAAAAATAAAAGAGAATAGAGGAAAGCAGTAATAACAGAACAGAGGAAATAACATAGTACTTAAAATATATATATCCCTCCTGGCTTGGTAGTATTTATTTTCTCAAATTTCTTATTCTTTTTAATCATAGTTAAGAATATATTTAATCTTTAAACATTCTATTTAATAAATCTAATCATCTAATCCCTTAACTCTAATTCAAAACATTTTATATATATTATATATACTTTTCTTGAGTTCAGTCACCTTTAAATATCTAAAACATTTCATCTTTCTTAAAGTATTCCAATATTCCTACACAATCATCATCATGTTAATACATTTCTTTTCTTTAAAAAAGTAAAAAGGAGGAGAGGAAAGCAGTAATAACAAAACATGAGAAGTAATTTAATACTTAGAATATATATCCCTCCTGGATTAATCATCCCACAATTCCACCCTCCTATCACCCAACCAACACCCGGCAGTAATTAGAGGAAGCAGCTGATTCAGTTTGCCCGCATGAAGGTGGTTTCTTCTGGGGACGCCCTGCCCTGACAGCGCGCTCCCCGGTTTGCTGCCGTCAGCTGTTCTGCGGCTCGCTGCTCATCAGCTGTTTGGCGGCTCAAACTCCTTCTGCGCAGGCGTGGCTTCCCAGGCCTTCCGAACCGCCCGTCAGCTGTTTGGCGGCCCGAACGCTCCACTGGAGTATCGCGGCTCGTGCTCCCTCGTTGAAACAGTGAGCTGCCTTGGGACCGGTGCTGGTTTTCCTCTTCCTCCACCATGCTGTTCTTCACCTTCCCCCCTCTTGTATGTCGAGCCCGGGAGGGCTTGACAAAGTGACTGTCCAGTCTCTTCTTAAAAACCTTCAGTAATGGAGCGCCCACGATTTCTGGAGGCAAGCTGTTCCACTGGTTGTCTCACTGTTAGGAAGTTTCTCCTTAATTCCAGGTTGTTTCTCTCTTTGGTCAGTTTCCAACCATTGTTTCTTGTCCTGCCCTCTGGTGCTTTGGAGAATAGCTTGACCCCCCCCCCTCTTCTTTGTCACAGCCCCTCAAATACTGGAATACTGCTATCATGTCACCCCTATTTCTTCTTTTCTTTAGATTAGCCAAACCCAAATCCTGCAGCCGTTCTTCGTATGTTTTAGTCTCCAGGCCTTGGATCATCTTAGTTGTCTTCTCTGAAAATTTTCCAAGGTCTCAGTATCTTTTTTGTAGTATGGTGACCAAAATTGGTTGCAGTATTCCATTTGTGGTCTTCTCACTAGAGTTGTATAAAATGGGACTTCTTGTGATCTTGATTCTATGCCTCTGTTTATGCAACCCAGGATTGTATTAGCTTTTTTGGCTGCTGCTGCACACTGCTGGCTCATAGTCAAGTGATCATCCACTAGGACTTCAAGGTCCCTCTCACAGTTACTGTTTTTGAGTCAGGTCTCACCTAATCTGTAGTTATACCTTTGATTTTTCCTGCCTAAATGTAAAACTTTGCTTTTCTCCACATTAAAACTCATTTTGTTGGATAGTACCCATTGTTCAAGTTTGTCAAGATCTTTTTGAATCCTGAGCTTGTTTTCTGGTGTGTTGGCTATTCCAGACAGTTTAGTGTCATTTGCAAATTTGATGAGTTCCCCTTCCCTTCCCTAATATAAGTCATTGATGAAAATATTGAAGAGTACTAGGCCTAAGATGGAGCCTAGTGGTACCCTACTGCTTACTTCTCTCCATGTGGATGTAGTACCATTGAGGACTACTCATTCAGTACAGTTTGTCAGCCAGCTACAAATCCATCTGATGTTGATGTTGTTTATCCCACTTTTTTCTAGCTTACTAAGCAGCAGGTTGTGGTCTATTTTGTCAAATGCCTTACTGAAGTCTAAGTATACTATGTCCACAGCGTTTCGCTGGTGTACTAATTCGATCACTTTATCAAAGAATGAAATAAGATTGGTTTGGCATGATCTGTTTTTAACAAACCCGTGCTGGCTACTAGTTATAACTTTGTTTGCTTCGATTTGCTCGCAGAACTGTTTTTTTTTTTTTAATCATCTTTTCTAGGATCTTTCCAGATATTGATGGTAGTTTCCTGGGTCTGTTTTCTTTTCCCTTTCTTGAAGATGGGAACCACATCAGCTCTTTCCCAATCATCAGGTACTTCCCCGGTGCCCCAGGATTTATGAAAGATGTGGTGCAACGGTTCTGAGATAACATCTGCCAGCTTCTTCAGAATTCTGGGATGTAATCTGTCAGGCCCCAGTGATTTATATTCATCAAAATTGGATAGGTGTTCCATTACCATTTTCTTGCTTATTTTAATTTTTGTTTCTAGTTTGTCTTTTGCAGTATTTTTTTTGGGTATGTTGTGCTATAATTATTTTTTTTGTGAAGAGTGATGCAATCCACCAAGTATTGTTTACATGAACAGAAGTAAACCAGAGATTACTATCTATCTTTCATATCATATCATTAGCTCTTTAATTTTTTAAAAACTTGTTCTGGGCTTTGCACATTTATAAGGAAGAGGCTTAGAAGTTCTGAAAATTATATGTTTATGAGTGTATTAATTATCTACAAAAAAGCATACTTATATGGTAGAGGTACCAAAAGTAGATTAAATGGATTAAAATAAGTTTCAAAACCTATGAATAATTACACTAGAAATAATAAAAGCAATATAACCACAAAAATGCCAATGAGGGCTAGGACAACTAAGGATAATCAGGTATAATTGCAGTTAAAAAGGGGGTATCTGCAGAGGAGGTATTAGAAAAGTCAGGATGGACCATGTTATAGAAGCCCCAGCTTTTGTCGAGCAGTCATGGTCACCATCTTGACTTTTTTGCCTTCCCTCCCCCTCCATGGATGTACCTAGTTAATAGTTTCAGTAAAGACAATAGATTAAGTCTTACATTCAGCGTTTCCCATTACATACTTTCTAGATATGCTGGACAACAATGTTGGATGTGTCCATCTAGAATAGTGGTTCTCAACCTGTGGGTCGGGACCCCATTTGGGGTCAAACAACCATTTCACGGGGGTCGCCAAACAAGGCTGTCTGCCATTTCCCCCCCCTTTTCTTTGGCCATGCCCCTGGCACCCGGTGATATATAAGTGGTTGGGGGTCACCACAACATGGGGAACTGTATTATGGGGTCGTGGCATTAGAAAGGTTGAGAACCACTGATCTAGAATCATCTAGTTTTGAAGAGCTAGCCAAAGAAATAGCAAAAAGGCTGATGCAAGAGAACAGTTGTGGAAAGTGTTTTTTATAGCTGAGTTCTCTGAAACTCAACCTCACAACTGACCAGGGCCGGCAAGACTTTGCAAAAGTGACTTGGTGGTGGCAAGCTGGCTGCACTGAGTTATCTTATTCTGAAATTTCCTGAGGGAGACATTCTTGAACTCTCTGTGTTATCGTTTGTTCAGGTGCACCACAGTCATATGTGGGCTCTTGGGAGTATGAAGCATGGACTCCCTCCACCATGGTCTACGTTCTGTCTTAATAGAGCGGCTAAAAGTTTACACAGACAGCAACCAAACTGGATATTACCTTGAGGTGAGATGGGAGGCCTATAAATTTCATAAATAAATAAAATAAATATTGCATCCCTCACAGTCAAAGACTACAGAGGCAGCAATTACATTACTTGTGAAGGGGAGGCAGAAGCGAGGAGGAGAAGAGGAGCCAGCAAAAGCCATTCCCTTGGCTGTTTTCGGCTGCCCTTCCACCCTCATCTCCCTGCATGGCCTGGGAGCAGCAGCAGAAGAGAGGAAGGGGAACAGGCTGGGGTGGGTGTATGGGGAGCAGACCCTTTGCAGAAACCAGCCCAACTGGCTCAGGAGTTTTCCTGCCTCTTTCTAGACACAGGAAAGCAAAACACTCAAACTCCAGGATGCTTCATTCTAAATTAGGCCCCAGGTTTTAATGAACATTTATCACATGAGTCCTTCAAAATGAGAAATGTCAAAGGAGTTAATAATCAGGCAGTACTTTTAAAAAGCTCTATTTTAACAGAGATAACAATCACCAGCAAGTTATGGGATTGCTAATAAGACATCAGTCTTAGAAGTCGTAGTGACATGACACCTACAATCTCAAATAGGAGTGACTTTCTCATTATCCTTATTCACAATTTCAGGAATAGGGTCTAAAAAATACAATTTAACTAATGTTAAAATGACACTTCAAAAAAAGCAGCAGTTTGGGAATGTAAGAACATCTTCCATGCAAAGTTATCCTTTTGAAATGGGTAGCAATTCTTGGTCTTTGTAACAGTTTAGACAATTCGGTCCTAATTGCTTTCTTTAGAGAGCTGAAAGCATGAGGAGAAACAGCTTGACAGACATCCCTGTCTGAGTGTGGATGGTGAAGTAGGCATGCCAATGAGTTCTCCTCCCCCATTTTACTTCCCCTCTTTTATATTGCTGATATGACATATGGCTGAACAATTAAAACAGCATTAGAAGTTTTGAAGTTCAGAAGCAACGGCTGCCCTTCTGGACTTGCTGGTTCTACTTCTGCTTAGAATTGGATTGTTCCAGGACATGTTTCTTCATTAAATGGTGGGATAGCTTTTCATTAATAAACCACAGTTATGCACATCAAGTTCGATGAAATAGGAATCAATAGAAATTAAATGCTTCATTAGATAATAATCTAATTTTTCAATGCAGTTGTACCGAAGTAAAAAACTAATTTTTTCTCAATTTGCCTGGATGAACCGACCACTTCTTTATTCACATAAACCAGAAAGGAAAGCCCAGAGTGTTATCTGACCATTCCTGTTTCTTTTCTTTTTAATAAAGAAGGTTCATATAAGGTCATGAGTGAGACATTGCGGGTACCTGCTGTTTGGCATCTGTTACACCTCTGTCCCATAGGCTGCACAGGCTGCCAGGCTGCTTCTGGGTACAATGCCACGTGCTGGTGTTACCTTTGAACCTTTCATGGCTTGGGGCCAGGCTACCCATGAGTTGATCTCCCTCCAGCAGCATTTCTCCATCCTGTTAGATCCAGCAGGAGGAGCTCCAGGGCCAATCTGCGATCGGCTGAGAGGGTCCAGGAGGAGCCTTTCTTTTTTAAAAAAAGTTTTATTGATTTTCTAGTTTTACATTTAAGTATTTAAAAAGCAATGTGGCAGCTGGGTTAATAATTCAATAACATACAAGTATCTTTAGTACAAATCTCAAACTGCCACATTAAATATTTCTTCTCTTTTCCCTTAGTATTTACTGTCTCGTGTTTAAGCTAATACAATTCTTATTATATCAATTAAGTAAAAATAACATTCTTACATTGATCAATAGTTTTTAGCTTATACATATCCTAACTGCTTTAACATTCAATCTTTATAGACAATGTCCTATAATTAGTGAACCTCTACAACAGATTAGACTGGCCCCGTCCCTGTTGGCCTTCCACATAGCCTTGCAGGCTTGGCTTTGTGTCAGAGTCTGGGCCCTGGCTGCAGGATGGAGCCCGTCTCCTAGCCATGTTGAAGGCTGGACTGAAGTTTTGTCCTTCTGCATATTTTTAAAAATCTTTTTTCATATTGTTAGTTGCCCCGAGATGGGTGGCCATAGAAATTTACTAAATAAATGTCATGTTAGGTCATGTCATCCAACCTCTGATCTGATTCAGTCACCCAATCTGAAAACTTCCCATCAAGTGGAGTCTATCATGACTCCAGGCTGGCTATTCCTCTATTGCCCCCAACCTCTCATGCAGAGCTTAAGCCTCCCTGAGTTCACTCTAGATGTCCAGAAGACGGGACCCTCATTCCATTATCCTTCTTGGCAAGTCAAAGAGCTCCCCATTTGCCTAGGCAGGCCTCAGCTTTCCCCGTTTTCCTTCTCCTGGAGATTATGTTTTTAGCATCTCCTTTTCAGGTTCTTCCTCCCCTTTTGGTTCTGAACATCCTTTAGATGTTCCATCCCAAAGTCCATGGCACACAATTGATTTATCTCAGCTTTTCCTCATCAAGTTCTTTTTTTTTTTTTACTCCAACATGGGCAGATTTTGTTCACCAAGATCCCCGACTCTTCCAATTCATCGGCCAGTTCCTCTCTCCTAGGCAGCATTTGGTGCCAGAGAGCTGGATCCCTTGTCACTTCTACTTTCTGAGAAAATTCTCACCATCAAGAGAGGGCAGAGGTCTCTTGGACTTCTCTTTCCTAGCAGTGGGTGGGCCAAGACTCTTGATCTCCAAAGGATTTCCAAAGTTGATTTAGAAAGAGATCTTCTGATCCACTTCTGCTTCAGCGGATGACCTGCACCAAATTCCCACAATAGAATCCTTTTTATGTGATGTGGTAATGTGATGATCACTGTCCAAAACAGATGGATGCCCACTCGAGGAAGAGGCATTTAATGAAACAAACGTGAAAGAAGGTAGAATTCATCTACCAAAACCAAACATTGTTCTTTTAATTATGTTAATCTCCATTTCAGCAGGTATTTTGAGATTTAACGATCAATGAAGCTGGTAGAATTTCTTTCTTTTATAACTGCAATTTGATTAAGCGCGCACACAGAGACAGGTATATGTACAAACTGATCATTCAAATATCCTGAACATTGCTGGAAAAGTGAGATTAATGAAACTGAAAACTCCTATGCAGCTTTCATGAAAATTAGCAGAAATTAAAACTGACAAGGCCTAAGCAGGACTGAGGTACATTGAAAAAGGAAGTAAATGTCTCTTTCATCCTACAAATTAATGAGTTATAGCAGGGCTTAAAAGTTTGTGAACATTTAACATTCCTGCGCAAACCTTGTCTAAATCATAATCTATTCTTCACACAATGCCTCAAACTAGAGAAAAAGAAGCCAATTAAAGAAATTAGTCAGAACCAGTACACACCTTCATTTATTTATTCAGAAAAATGATCCAAAGCTACATATTTGTGTGTAGTGAAACTATGTAAACCTCTAGAATGACCAGTTCATTCGAAGGGGAAGTTAGAGTCAGGAGGCTATGCTGGAAGAAGGAGTTCCAGAATTCCTTTGTTGATGGGAGGGACTGATCAGCAATTAGCAGAAACATTCAGCTGCAAGTATTGCTGCCTACGTGTGTGTGTGTGTGTGTGTGGGGGGGGGGGGAGACTAGATGCTGAAAGCAAAGGTAGACATATTTTTGCCACACATAAATACACCACTTTGGATCATTTTCCTTGATCAATGTTTTTGACTCATTTGTTTAATCTGACTTTATCTAGTTTTGGTACTGGCTTGGAGATCAAATAACATTTAGGTCACATTTATGCAGAAATACTTGAGCCAGACATCCTAGAATGTGAAGTGAAATGGGACTTAGGAAAGCTGGGCAACAACAAAGCTAGTGGAGATGACAGTATTCCAGCTGAGTATTCAAAATCTTAAAAGACGATGTAGTAAAAGTACTACACTCAATTTGCCAGCAAATTTGGAAAACTCAACAGTGGCCACAAGATTGGAAAAGGTCAGTTTACATTCCAATTCCAAAGAAATGCAATGCCAAAGAATGTTCAAACTATCGCACCATTGCACTCATTTCACATGCAAGTAAAGTTATGCTTAAAATCCTACAAGCTAGACTCCAGCAATATGTGGATCAAGAACTTCCAGAAGTACAGGCAGGATTTCAAAGAGGCAGAGGAACTAGAGATCAAATTGCCAACATACGCTGGATCATGGAGAAAGCTAGGGAGTTCCAGAAAAACATCTACTTCTGCTTCATTGACTATGCAAAAGCCTTTGATTGTGTGGATCACAACAAATTGTGGCAAGTTCTTAAAGAGATGGGAGTACCAGACCATCTCATTTGTCTCTTGAGAAACCTATATGCGGGTCAAGAAGCAACAGTGAGAACCGAACACGGAACCACTGATTGGTTCAAAATTGGAAAAGGAGTCCGGCAAGGCTGTATACTGTCGCCCTGCCTATTTAACTTATATGCAGAGCACATCATGAGAAAGGCAGGGCTAGATGAATCAAAAGTTGGAATTAAGATTGCCGGGAGAAATATCAACAACCTAAGATATGCAGATGATACCACTCTAATGGCAGAAAGTGAAGAGGAACTAAAGAGCCTCTTGATGCGGGTGAAGAAGGAGAGTGCAAAAGTTGGCTTGAAACTCAACATTAAGAAAATTGAGATCATGGCATCCGGCCCTCTCAATTCCTGACAAATAGATGGGGAAGAAATGGAGATAGTGACAGATTTTATCTTCCTGGGCTCCAAGACCATCACAGATGGGGACTGCAGCCAAGAAATTAAAAGATGCTTGTTCCTGGGGAGGAAAGCTATGGCAAATCTAGACAGCATACTAAAAAGCAGAGACATCACCCTGCCAACAAAAGTACATATAGTCAAGGCCATAGTTTTCCCAGTTGCAATGTATGGTTGCAAAAGTTGGACCATAAGAAAGGCTGAGCGCAAAACTATGGTGCTGCAGAAGACTCCTGCGAGTCCCCTAGACTGCAAGGCAATCAAACCGGTCAGTCCTAGAGGAGATCAACCCTGACTGTTCTTTTTTTTTTTTTAATAAAAAGTTTTTATTTTCCATTTATTCAACATAATACAATTTACAAGATAAGATAAATTCATAACCATTGGTGCCGCTTGCCCATTCCCCCCAGGCTGCGTCCACTCTCTCTAATACCTTCCCTACTTCCCTCCTCTTTCTCTCCTCCCCTCCAACTCTCTTCCCCTCCCCTTCTCCTCTTACCATCCTACTTCCTCCCTACACCTCCCTCCCCTCTCATCCCTCTCAAACACAGGAACGCAGCATAGGGGAAATGCCTAAGCAGCACCTCTCTCATAAACTACTATATCTATATTATCCTTACCCACCCACTCACCCACCCACCCACCCCCAACCCTCCCACCTCACTTCCCAGAGTAGAGTACAGGGTTATTAATAAAAAAAAATACAATAAAAAAAAGAAAAAAAAGAAAAAAGAAAAGGAAGAAAAAAAATCATACTTAGCCCTTAACTCCCCTTAAATTACATCATCATAAACAAATCTTCTACAACATTTACTATAAAATTTACTCATAAAATAAATGAAACTTTGTAGTCCCATACTTTTTCTGAATATAATCTATCCATCTTCTCCATACAATAATATATCTTTCTTGTGTATGATCCTTCAAATAAGCAGAAATTTTTGCCATTTCTGCAAAATTAGAAACTTTAAATATCCATTCTTCTAAAGTGGTCAACAAATCTTTCTTCCAATATGAGCCTACTAGTAACCTTGCAGCAGTTAATAAATTCAACATTAAAATAATTTCTTTGTCATTTAAGTCCACAAAAATACCCAATAAGAATAATTGAAGAGTAAACTTTATTTTCCTTTTAAAGATCTTTTGAATGTTCCATCCCAACACCACGGTGTGTCCTTAATATGTTGCTTTAAGAACTTAAAAAACCAATAAAATTTGTTTTTTTTTAAAAAAAGAAGGGGACGACAGAGAATGAGGTGGCTAGGTGGAGTCACTGAAGCAGTAGGCGTTCACTTAAATCAGTGGTTCTCAACCTTTTTAATGCCGCAACCCCCAACCGGTTGTAAGTCGAGGACTACTCAACCGGTCGCAAGTCGAGGACTACTCAACTGGTGCACCACCGTTTGCAGAATGGGACTCTTGGCGGGCTCAGCAGGGCAGAGACAGCCTGGACAATTCCTATTGGCTTTTGAAAGCCAATAGAATTAGACTCTATTCAAGAGAGTCTATTCTATTGGCTTTCAAAAAGCCAATAGAATAAAAGGGAGTAGCACAGCTAAGGAAAAGGGGGAAAAAATGGCGGACTGCGTTGTTTGGCGACCCCCATGAAATGGTCGTTCGACCCCACATGGGGTCCCAACCCACAGGTTGAGAACCACTGACTTAAATGGACTCCAGAAGATGGTAGAGGACAGGAAGGCCTGGAGGAATGTTGTCCATGGGGTCGTGATGGATCGGACACAACTTCACAACTAAAACAACTGAAAATTCAAAAGCTTCACAAACTTTAAGCACCATTGTATTTGTGGAATTTCAATCTTCGGCTTCCTAGTTACGTCTTATTAGTACCTTTTTGTCTTGCATTTTGTCATGAATCCAGAGCAATATAAATAGGCATCTGGAGGCCCAGATGTTCCCAGGGAGGAAATCCATTCTGTGACAAAGCGATGATTAAGGGGAAGGACACTTGTGGTAATACAACCTTTTTTGGGGGGGGTGGAATTTTGAGGGCATTATACAATGCTTGCGAAGAAGAATTGCCTTATCACAAAACATGTCATCCCCAATTGTCCCTTTATCTGAAATTATCTCTGACTCCTCCCCTAAGGTCTGCTCCCCAGGATGCTTTTTCTTTTGTCTTTCCCAGGCATTGGCACACCCTCTTTTCCCTAGGAATACCTGGGAGAATAAAGCTATGGCTTAATGGCTAATAGTTTACTTTCACAGCAGACCAGGTTTCCATTTAATTGGTTTAATATAGGATGTCAAAATACTGAACCCAGGTGGGTCAGGGAGTTTGAAGTGAGAAGGCCTGTGGGGTCCCCATTACCTGCCCCGAGTGCCTTGTGTTCAAGACAACTCAGAGCAAGAGTCACGGTTGATGTGAGGGGTTTTGTGAGATCTCTGGGTCCTTGGAGCTTCCTGGGACAGGGTCACCTTGTGTACTTTATGCAACACACTGTTTCAGGTGCATCATTTGAGCCTTTTGGACAAAGATGGGAATGGAACTATCAGCTGCACCTATTAAATTTTGTTTTGCTTGCAGGCAGTGCCTAAAGAAAAAATCACTTGGAAAGAATCAGAAGGCTAAGCTCTCATAGAGCTGTCTGGAATGGATCTTCTCAAGGAGCATCTTGTCCTGTAAGGCCCTTCAATG
This sequence comes from Crotalus tigris, assembly GCF_016545835.1. Lineage (NCBI taxonomy): Eukaryota > Metazoa > Chordata > Lepidosauria > Squamata > Viperidae > Crotalus > Crotalus tigris. Next base: position 309,042 of record NW_024097841.1, on the reverse strand, counting down.
TTTTGAAAAACTGGATTCTTTCATTCGTTCCATAGAATGGGTGCCATGGGATTTTTCTTTTGCTTTTCTGATGGATCCCTTCTGCATGGGCTGCCTCTCAAACTGGCTTTTTGCCTATTATTTTGACAGCAGATAATGGAAGAAAATGTCAAAGTTTCATTTTGAAGAATATGCACAATAATGGAAGAAGGAACTCCACGTAATATTTGAACAGAAACTTATTTTGTGTAACAAACTGAAGCTGAGTACAAATCAATTAATCAAATCAAAATAAGCCTCAAATAACACCTGAGCAAGAAATACCGTGCCACCAAGAAGCCAATAAAGCTGGACCTTCTCTGGCCAGAGAGAGGGAGACAAACTAAAGGAAGTACTTCAAAAAGATGCAGACGCATCTTTGCATCGCAGCGTAGATTTCTGACACAATCCCAGCAAAGGTCTAAGGCCAAAGGGAGACCTGCATTGCTGCTTCCAGGGTGACAATCTTTTTCGGCTCAAGGATGCATTTTGTTTTTTGAGAGCCTTTTCTTTTTTTTTCAAAATACCAACAGGACCTACAGTATGTGGAGTCAAGAGATATAAATAGGCAATAGATCTCTTAGTATTTCTTTGCATTTAAAAATGTTAAAGAGTAATGTGAGCAGGAGCCTGATGGATACCAAGGAATGTATCCATGCCATGTACCCTCAGTTAAGTTTCCTTGAAGATAAATCCAACTCCTCACGGACCCTTCCATGCAGTTTTTGTGGCAATAATAAAGCAGGGGGCTGGACTAGAAGACCTCCAACCTCCCTTCAAACCCTATTATTCTATGTTAGCCACCACCTTCTTCCAAGAAGTTTTTTCACTTCCAGCCTAGCCTTCAGCTCTAAGATTGCCAGGAAGTCTCCCCAACTTCAACCGAGTGCCGCCACCACCCGAGACACTCCCTGTTTAACATCTTCAGATCCTGACAGGGCTGAATGGAGCTTGGACTACACAAAAATGCTTCTTACCTGGCAAGGCTTTTGCCCATTTCACCACATGTACCAGGTGCCTCTCTCCAAGCTCATTCAAACTGGTGAGAAGGGAGCCAAAGGAGTCAGGCTGATTATTGTCATGCCCTGCACAAACCACGCCAGGCTCAATGGCTTCCAGGACATTGAGGAAGATAGGCTGGCATTCCAGGCTATCGATGTGCGTGATGGGCATTTTTGTGGCTTGCTCCTCAGTGGGGCTCGATGGCCCTGCTGTTTCCCCTTCTTCTTGCATCTTCAGGTTACCCAGTTTCTTTAACTTGCGGGCTGAAAGGAAAAAAGAGTTCTAAGAAAACTTTCCATCACAGGTTGACAGTTTATAGGATGAGTGGACATATCATCAAAGGAAGAAAAGTTTATGGAAGCTTCTTTCACAATACTAAACCTGATGAACCTGCTGCTCTTGGGCACTGCTGCTGCTACTCTGGGGGAGACACCAGAATGCCCTGGTGGCCCTCTGACTTCCTCTGCCCAGCCTAGGCTGAGAGGTGGGCAGGACAGAATTTTAATGCAGCTCCCACTCACCCAGGCAGTTGTGTAAATACAATACGAAGAAAATGATTACAAATAACTTTATAAATTCTCACTATCTCAACCAGACTTTGCATGACAACCCTGAGAGTCCAGTCTTCTTCCCCAAGGTTCCACAGCAGAATACCGTGCAGGCCTGCACAAATTTGTAAGGAATATTTTTAGCGTTTGCAAAAATCAATGTGTTAGGATTTGAGCAAACCATTTGGGAGTGATAGACATCACAGGGGTTGTGGTTGCCCCTAAAATGAGTGCTCCTCCTCCTGCTGTTGTGTTTGTCGCGCTTGGTATGACAAGATGGAATTGTGTTCCTCTGAATGCCTCTCGATATTCAGTACTGACTGCTGATGTTCACCATTAGAATTATATGGAAGTTTCCTCAATGCCCAGAGCAGCGGTATAGCCCTGGATCTCCTGCTGCAAGAACATAACAGAGATTTTTCCATCATTATGCTTTTATATTTCTGAACAACTAGATTTCTGACAACCATTCTTACAAGCATGTTTTATATATTTTCAATCTGATCCTACAAGACTAGTTATACTCTACAAAGTAAAGGGCATCCATCCTTTTAATATGGCAGGGGTCACTATGCTCAAGGGCAAAATGGCGCACAAAGCATTAAACATTGATGACCTTACTCAGCCCCAAAATCTTGTAAGATCTCTTAGGATAATTCTCATTAATTCTGGCAGTCTATGTCGTTTTTAAAAATTAAATGATGTATTTTTAAAATGTTAATTTGGAGGCTCCATGGAAGCCATTTTGCAGGCTGTGAATTCTATTGTGCTCCCTGTCACAATGGAAATCACAAAGGCTGGGTAAAAAGAGAGGCTGAGCTATTGCAGCAGCACAGGTGGGGGCATTGTTCCCCTTCTCCACCCCACCTTCCCCATCCCTACTCAGTATAGACCAGCTCTATGTTTCATACTATAGTTTATACTAAAGCCTCGTAATATTTCCTAATATTCAAATGGGATCGGCTTTTAGGTAACTTACATCCATTATTCCTGCCTTTGAGTGTGACAATCTACGCTTTTCAAAACTAAACACTCTTTCTTTTAATTTCTCTTTGGAGGTTGACTTTCTGGTTGGTGCTCTGATAACCTTTGCTCACTTCTCTAAAGTGTCTGAATTGTTCCAGTTTTTACTGGTCATGTTGCTTTTGGAATTGTGCAATTTATTAATTTTTTCCTAATATTCAAATGAGGTTGCCTTTAAAAAAAACCAACCAACCAACCAACCAACCAAACCAACCATATCTCCTAGACAACCAGGATGCTCTATTGACTTCATGGTTGTCTTCTATTTTGTCATTTCGCGGAATTGCTTGCCTTTATGTGTTTCTCTTAGGAGGCTGACTGGCTGTGGGACCCCAATGGTGACTGCAGAGCTGGCTGTGGGTCGGACCAGGCTCCACTATTTCACAGAAGTGCTGCATTTCAGGGGTTCTGAAAGGCCTCTCAAATTCTTGACAGCTTGAATCAGAGGTGGGGAACAATGAGCCCTTTATGACTCGTGGACTTCAACTCCCAGCATCCCTGAGCAAGCATAGCTGGTTCAAAAATTCTGGGAGTTGAAGTCCACAAGTCATTGAAGGGCCGTCGTTACCCACCCCTGCCCTGAATGATAAATGAATCTGTCCGGCGCATGAATAATGCTAATGACTTTATGGGCTAGTGGCACGTAATAAAAACTTTTCATCAGTAAACTATCAAACAAACAAACCTAGCGACAGAACCTTGTAATTTTTTTAAAATAAAGACTTTCCACTAGCAATTAACATTTAAATAATGTTATTTTAATGGGAAGAATGAGCTTGCCTAGTTTTGCACAAGTCCTGAAACTTAGGTTCTATTGTTGAGAGACCCGCTCCCAGTTCTCATTCCACATTTGTTTTCCCTCTTCATAACAGAAACAATGGGAAACCTCAACTTGGGTCAGGCCAAGGAGCGAGCACAGACCGCGATCCAGCTTTGCAAATGCAACCTCAGCTGGTCAAGACTTGTTCTGGGCTCTGCTTAGACAAGAGGACTGTTGGCTTGTCCAGGTGACCCAGGAGAAGGGACAGCAACCACAGTTTTAAAGACCCTGCCCTACAGAATTAAGAAAAAGAAAGACGTTTTTCTAGGTCCTTGTATTAATGAGGCTGGTTAAATCCAGCTAGAAATATCCAGCTATATACCAGAGGAAGCCAGCTGGGTCAGCCCTGCCCATTGTCTGAGCTGAGCAACTGAACAGCTTGCCGAGTCCTGAATGTTCCGCTGAAGAGCTGCACTGCCAGGGAGATTTAAGCCGATCCAGGCAACCTTCAGACTTGCATCACGTTACATAGATAAGAATAAAACCCTAGGAAGTCTGTGATTATGACTTCTCTAATTCTCTGAAATGGACTGTTTCTAGCCTTTATTTATTTATTTTCCACTCCTGGGTGTTTGCTTTAATAATTGGCTTGCTCACAGCCATAAAATCTCCAGAGCCGGATTTTGTTATTCTAGACAATAAAATGCTTTTATATCTCCCTGAAACTCCATCACCTTTTTCTGAAAAGCCAGCTTGGAAGAAAATAAATAAATTAATTAGAAATAATGGGGAAGAGAGAGGAAAAATCCTGATTGCTTCACTTCAGCAAGAGAAGCATAAAATAGTATCTGTTGTCCTGGAGGATCTGTCTCCCTACATTAAATGATACTTATCTGAAACTTCGTTTGGCCATAATTTAAAAAATAAGCCTCCAAACATAAAAATGTCAAATCAAAGAGCATCTCAATAAATCAATTCAAAGGCTGATCTTTAATTATATGCTTTGGATGATCTACAGTAAAAGCAATTAAGGGAGGTTGCTCTGTAAAAATGGGAACATGGCAATAAAAAATAAAAGTGAGTAACCTTTGAAAAACAAGAGCAAAGTGCAGCATGACATCCGTGCCATTATTTATGCAGGTTGGGATGGTGACAAGGAGAATTGCTGAACATGATCTGACTGTGTCTCCCAATGTTCTGATAAGCTTTCCCAAGAACATTGCTGCGCTCCTCTCTTAACCTTGAGGCAGTTTTGCTTCAAGCTCCATGGTCCGCATAACACAGCCTATCTGTGTTCACAAGACACAACAGTCCTTCTGTTTTGACTACATACATGGTCGCCCACAAGGGAGCCAAAGAAGATGCTGCACATCTGGAAAGATCTAACCTTCCAGAGTTGCCTGCATGGCCATTTCTGAGAGAAGCTGTGACTTCAGTCTATGTTCAGAAGTCAAGATACAAAATTTAGACATTAGAGCAGCTCTGCCCAACTTCTCATGATCTCTATGGTTCACAACTGCAACTTCAAGGCTTCCCAGCTAACGGGACCACCGCAAATACTGGGAGGTATTCAGTTAGTAATATTGTGCCCTGGATAAACCTCAGTGGCCACAATGCTGCCACTGAGCGAAGCATTTATTTAATGTTTTTACTTGTAGTTTGTGGAGATTCCCCATCATCCAGGCCATGGTTGTCCCAAAGATGCTTTTCAAAAGGCAACTGGACTTTGTTTTTGCTTGAAGATGTTTTGCTTCTCTTCTAAGAAGCTTCTTCAGTTCTGCGAATCTCCATAGATACCTCCAGTGATGGAGCACCCACAATGTCAGGAGGCAGCCACTCCACTGATTAATTGTTCTGACTGCCAGGAAATATCTCCTTAATTTTAGGTTGGATCTCTCCTTGATACATTTCTATCAATTGCTTCTTGGCCTGCCTTCAGGTGCTTTGGAGAATAGCTTGACCACCTCTTCTCTGTGACAGCTCCTCAAGTATTATTGAAAGAATGTCACTATCATGTTCCTCCTACTCCTTCTCTTTGTTTAACTAGACATAACTAGTTCCTTGAACCATTCATCATACTATTAATCTCCAGACTCCTAATCATCTTTGTTGTTCTTCTCTGCACTCTTTCTAGAGTCTCAACATCATTTTTGTATCATGGTGACTAGAAATGGATGCAGTACTCCAAGGGTGGTCTTACCAGCACAGCAGAAAGTGGTACTAACACACTTCATGTGATTTGAGGATATCCCTCTGTTGATACAACCCAGGAAGGCATTAGCTTTTTTAGCAGCTGCAGCACACTGCTGTGGCAGTGTGTCTCAACCTCAGCAATTTTAAGATGTGTGGTCTGCAAGCATGCTGGCAAGGGAATTCTGGGAGCTGAAGTCCACATATCTTAAAGTTGCTGACATTTTGAAAAAGCCCTGCTCTACAAGTAGTGAATGCCCCATTAGGAAACTTAGAGAGTAGCCTTGCAAGTCCAGTTTGTTTCCTCTAATGCACAAGAGGTCAGTGAGTGGAACCCTAGAGAAAACATTCCAGAGTTTGGACAAACAGATTGCTATATTCAGTCTAGCCCTCTCCCCCTCCCGTCAGCCCAGCTGCTCCAAAATAACAGATTCTGCTTTTTTTTGGAACAAGACCTGGTTTCCTTCTGATAATGATTGTATCTTTGATTATGGATGGGAAAAGACAAGATGCCCTGTTTCCTCAAGAGGAGAAGGTTATTAAACTTAAGCTGATGGATCACCTCAACCACACAACACGAATAGGAGTGGGTGTGTGTGTGCATGTGTGCAAATGGGAGGGAGGGAGGGAGAGAGAGAGAAAATATGATGTATTAGGTATTGAATGTTTGGGTTATCATTAGAAACATTGGTAGGGGGAAGTGACCACTGGCACTAGTCACCACCACCCCCCCCCAATCTGCCCGTGGAAGTACAAAACGTGCTTCAGGCTGAAAAACAAGGGTAGCCTGGTATGTTCACATTTGCCTGCACATTGCCTAATGCAGCTGGAAACTGTGTCAGCCGTGCCTTGGGCAGAGGAGGAGGGCAGGCCAGGAATGAAGAATGCTTGCAAAATCCCTCCTTGGCACCTACGTCCAGCTGAAGGGGAGCCTTTTGGGCTGAGGCCTGCAAAGGCATGATGGCTATAAAAATGCAACATGGTTCCTGCCCAGAGGGAGAAGGCCATCATTCATTCTGAATGACTTTAACATCACACCACTAAAGATGCCCAGGGCAGGGATGGGCAGAGCCCTAAAAGAGCACCCTTGATCTTGAACTGACACCACAGGATCTTTTGGCAACTGTTGGGTAGCTGCTGGGACTGGGCCCCCATTTCAAATGAAGGGCAGTCAGGCTTTTTGTTGCCTTGGAGATAGCTAAGGAAACACAGTTCTATTCAAAATGGTTTACGACATCATGCCCACAGTGTTTAACTGGACAAATTGAGATTATTAATCCATTGTGGCTGGCAAGTTTCACAGAGACCTCTGGAAGCCTATGAGATAGGTCACACAAACAAGAAATATTCAAGGGAAGCAGAATCACATTAACAGAGAAATTTCTAGATACACAGAGATACACCTCCACTGGGCTAGAAACATATGCTCAGTCTTAAACTGAGGAATATTTGTATTTAGAAGAGATGAGTGTAAACTCTTCTAGTCCAACCCCCTGCTCAGGCAGGAAATCCTATCCACTGCAGACAAATGGTTGTCCGGTCTCTTCTTAAAAACCTCCAGTGATGGAGCACCCACAACTTCTGGAAGCATGCCACCCTTCAACTGATTAATTGTTCTCACTGTCAGGAAATTCCTCCTTAGTTCTGGGTTACTTCTCTCCTTGATTAATTTCCATCTATTGCTTCTTGTCCTGCCTTCAGGTGCTCCTGCCTTTAGGTGCTTTGGAAAATAGGTTGACCCCCCTCTTCTTTGTGGCAACCCCTCAAATATTGGAAGATTGCTAACATGTCACCCTTAGTCTTTCTTTTTACTAGACTAGACATACCCAGTTCCTGTAGCTGTTCTTCATGTTTTAGCCTCTAGTCCCCTAATCATCTTTGTTGCTCTTCTCTGCACTCTTTCCAGAGTTTCAACATCTTTTTTATATTGTGGTGACCAAACCTGGATGCAACATTCCAAATGTGATCTTACAAGATGTTATAAAGTGGTAGTAACACTTCATATGATCTTGATTCTATCCCTCTGTTAAGGCAGCCAAGGACTGCATTGGCTTTTTTGGCAGCTGCTGCACATGGTTGGCTCATATTTAAGTGATTGTCCCTTAGGACTCCAAGATCCCTCTCACAATTACTTTTCTCTGCATTGATTTTTATTTTGTTAGACAGGGCCCAGTGTTCAAGTCTGTTGAGATCCATCTGTATCTTCATCTTGTCTTCTGGGCTGTTGGCTACTCCTGCAAGTTTAGTGGTGTCTGCAAATTTGATGAGTTCCCATTCTATTTCCTCATCTAAATCATTTACAAAGATGTTGAAGAGTACAAACTGGCCATAGAGGGATCTGTCCTGAACCAGTATTAAGCAGGTCTGGGGCCATTTAGAAGGGCTCAATCAGTTTGGGTTAAATAAATGCAATGATGTCAGAGAAGTAATTTTATTTGCTGGGTTCCTTGCCTGAGTTAGATATGAACAATAGCTTTTGTTGCCCATTTTCCATCTTCTGTCTTCCAGTTGCAGATTTTCAGCTAGTTATTTTTCCATTTAATATGTTGCCAACTTTGACTACCTTGATTATGTGTTAGATTAAAAAGGGGTGGGATGCAAAGCTTAAAATAAATGAAGTTGGTTACTTCTGAAACATTTTTATCCCGAGTAGGAGAGCTCTGATGTTGGATTGGTGGGATGCTGGTGGGGCAGAGGATTTTTGGATTTGTGTGTTTGTGTGTGTGTATCTTTGAGCCTGGTTTTGACTCCGGGTGACTGCCTGGACTTGGCCCTGCATTAACCCTTAGTGCTTGATTGCATGGCTGGCTCAAGTTTGAATGATGCAAGTCTGAAGTCAAGGTTTTACAACTCTTGGCATCTGATGGACTAGATCAATAATGAACTGCATCAACAATAAAAGATATTGTATTGGTCAGAGCACCAAACCTACCTTTTCCTCCTCTCCCCTTTTCTCATCAAATGGAGCACTTCAGCTGCCTTCTGTTAGTAAAGAGTTAATCACAAATATCCAACCACTGAACATATTTGCACCTTTCTGTGAGGTCAAGACAGGAACAACTTGGGGAGGGATTCCAAAGGGGGGGGGGAGACTGGTGGGCACCAATTCACAGCCCACATTTTCACAATTACTTTTAAGTTAACATTAAAAGGGAAGATAAAAGGAGGCAAGCAAAAGGTTAGAGTGACCTAGAATGGACACACGTGCACATACGGCATTCATTTGCTTGGCCCGTGGAAGCACCTGAGCTTTATTTGTAACATTCAACTAAAGAGATTTTCTTTCTGAAAGGGAACTCTTAGCTTGGTTAGAACAAAGCCAAGCAGGAGACTGTTTGGCAGTTAAACTCCCAGGAAACCACCAGCTTCTCTCCTCTGATGCCCATCGGCCCAGGCTGCTCTTGGGAGTTTGCGGCCTTGGATCCAGGGTGCCTCTGCTCACACACAAACAGGCACCAGCAGGGCAGCTGGGACTGCCGTGGCTGGGCATTTGGAAAAAGAGGCAAATGACAAGGAGTCGGCTTGTAGGGAACCTTTGGGCTGGGTTATGATTTAGGCAGTTTTTCAGGATAGTGACCTAAGGGACTGCATGAACTACCTTCCCCTATGTTGCATTTAGCACAGAAAAGTTTTCCTCTGCATTTCACATCTTTTTGTGTCAGCATTGTGAAAGCAATGTTAAGTGGCTTTTGGGGTGATTGCAGTCTTGCTCAAGGAGACTTGAGAACATTCAGAAGCAGTTATGGATCCTTGTTTATCTTGCCCATCCTATAGTTTGCCAAACAAGTTCAGAGCAAAATCCACATGCGGCACACAATCTGGCATCTGTTTTTTAGCAACACGATCCACTGAGCTCAACAGGGCTCACTTTAGCACCCTGTCTTTGTACCAAAATGGTGCTAGCTAGGAATTACGACTTGATCTGTGCTTTATCAATACCATCAAAGCTGAGTCTGACTCTCAGTATTACTGCTGCAAATGTGCTCCCTTTGGTAGCTTGTGGATCCTGGCTGTGAAACTAAGCCCAATGGAGCCTAAGACTATGCCACCCACTTGAACTCTCTGCTGCCTCTCTTCTGGATGAGGACAGAACAGAACAGAGTAACAGAGTCGGAAGGGACCTTGGAGGTCTTCTAGTCCAACCCCCTGCTCAAGTCATGGGATATGAAGTGCATATGCCCACCATCTGGTTGCTGTTGAAAAAGCTAAATGTTTTCTGTGACAAAGAGCAGGCAGCTTAAGCCTTGACAGTTCTACTTGTTTTTTTAACAAGAGGCTTAAGCTGCATGTTAAGAATTTAAAAAAATGCTCCAGAACATACTGTATACTCAACTCTGTAGTTTGTGACAGTAGCAGAACGAAACACTCCTTAAAATGCACACAGATACTGAGTTGTTTTTTTTCACTATTTGGGGTGGAGATGAGGGTGGGCTACTTTTATTACTGTTATTCCTGGTTTCTGCAAATCAAAAAACCTTGCAGATCAGACAATTCAGTCTTCCAGGGGAGGCATGGCTAAGCATCTCTCTGAGGAAAGATGACAATCATGGCAAAAACTCAAGAATCAGCAAGTAAACCAGTTTTTGGGAACCTCTCCAGAAAAGGAGAGGATGAGAGATTATCCCCATGTGCTCTGGGCTGCTGCCCCTCATGAAGAAGCCGCAAGACAGCAGTCTCCTGGAGGAGGAAGAAAAGGATACTACTGCTACTACTACTAACAACAACAACAACAACAATAATAATAGAGCTAGACGAGACCTTGGAGGTCTTCTAGTCCAACCTCCTGCTCAGGCAGGAAACCCTATACCATTTCGGACAAATGGTTGTCCAGTCTCTTCTTAAAAACATCCAGTGTTGGAGCATTCACAACTTGAGACAAATATGGAGGAAACTTTTAAAAGACACAGGATTCACTAACTCATTTGCTAACCACTTTCAGAAATTACCAATTTAATTATCTTAAAGAGACCTTCAGAGCGATAAGTTTTAAAAGTAACCTGGTGAATTTATTTCCATTCCTGAAAAAAAAAACTTAACAATTTAAAGAATTGGAAATAAATAGTAAAAAGCAAATAAAACTTTGATTTAAGGAAGTTATAGGATAAAGACTTTTTTACTGGATATACACAAGAACCTGGTTCAAGCGTTGAAAATGAAGCTGGAAATACAAATGGTAAACAAAAGAAGGGGATAATGACTTTTAAATGGATTTACTATGGAGGTTTGCTAAAGCCTTTAAGAAGATTTTGAGCTTGGATAAAGAAAAATTGAACAGAAACCAAATCCTGTGACAACAGCTGAATGAATTAAAGATCAAAATTGTCAGAGATGAAAGAAAGGAACATAAAGTTGGTTTCTTTGACCAAGATTAAAATGACACATGTTTTCATAAGGCTCTGGTGACCATTTTACAGATATTTGCTGACATCAGGACTGGAAAGTTTATCATGGTTTTATGTATAAACGTTATGGAAAGAAGAGATATTGTACGCTTTTAGGAGATGAAGAGCTATCATTTTTATTTATATTTTTTGTGATTAAGATTGGGAGTAACTTCTTTCAATATTTCTTTTCTTTTTTGTCCTTCTTTTTGTTTTTGCACTTTTATAAGAGAAAACCTTGCAGATCACAGAGAGAAAACCACTTTCCACTCTTATTCCTGTTCCATACATGGGAATGTTTGGGGCTTTAAGACAATTTTCTCCCCATTTTCTCAATAAATGTCTATTTTTTTCTTGTGCACGTCTGAGTAAGGTTGTGAAATGTTCTGAGAGCTGCATGTGCTGGTTTTAGGGAGTCCAACCAATACGAATCCACCCACCCCATTTCTGAAAACCCAAAGCTGCCTCTGAAGACCCAGACCTGCAGGAATGTCCATTTCTCCCCACTCTGCTACAGATGGTCAGCCTGCCTGATTTTGCTCTCCTTTAGCTGTGCCCTCCACCAACTCTCAACTGGAGGGGGATATTTCCGCTTTGTAAATGCATCTAGTTTCATTAAGTACCTAACAGGGACAAGAACAATACAGTCTCCAATACTGTTTTATGTTCATTTTGTAGTGCTATTTAGTTGCAAATTCAAAACACTGATTGTTCTTAACAGCCCATTAATCTGAACACCTGATGATGTATGTTTTCCATCCTAACACGCTTGACATGCAAAGAACCATCTGTTGGGGGCTGGATGTCTCTCTTGCAGGCAGGCTCTCACCTGGCAGCTGGGGTAATCAAATTGCACAGGTGACCTTGCAAGTCTATCCAGGAGTGGGCTGAGAATAGCAAGCACTTCTATTTCTCCACTACCAGGCTTCTGTACCACACCTTTGTAAAAGCATCACCATTTTTACAGAGGGATTCAGTTAAGATCGCGTGAAGTACTAATACCACTCTATAAAGACTTGTAAGACCATATTTGGAATACTGCATCCAGCTTTAGTCACCACAATGTAAAAAAGACGTTGAGACTCTAGAAAGAGTGCAGAGAAGAGCAACAAAGATGATTAGGGGACTGGAGGCTAAAACATGAAGAATGGCTACAGGAACTGGGTATGTCTAGTCTAGTGAAGAGAAGGATCAGGGGAGACATAATAGCAGTGTTCCAATATTTGAGAGGCTGTCACAGAGAGGAGGAGGTCAACCTATTTACCAAAGCAACTGAAAGCCAGATAAGCAATAAGGGATGAAAACTGATAAAGGAGGGATTCAGCTTAGAAATAAGGAGAAATTTTCTGAACAATCAACCAATGGAACAGATTGTCTTAAGAAGTTGCAGGAGCTTCATTACTGGAAGCTTTCAAGAAGAAACTGCACTGCCATCTGTCAGAAATGGTGTAGGGTCTCCTGCTTGGGTGGGGGAGTTGGACTAGATGATCTTCCAACTTTGTTATTCTATTCTATTCTATTCTATTCTATTCTATTCTATTCTATTCTATTCTATTCTATTCTATTCTATTCTATTCTATATTTCATGCTGTTCGATAGGGTCCTGTGTTCAAGCCTACTGAGATTCTTCTGAATCTTGAGCCTATCTTCTGGGGTGTTGGCTACTCCTGCCAGCTTAGTGTCATCTGAAAATATGATGAGTTCCCCCTCAATTCCCTCATCTAAGACATTAGATTTTCTGCATGACCTACTGACCCTAACCTGATCTTTTGCGTATGGGGTTTATTGGGTTCTTATTAAACAGTCTGCTGGAAGAACCAATCAGAGATCCCTCCTTCTGAAAGTGAAAATAGTCTGATATCCTCTCAAGTTCAGTACAAACTCTCTGGGGAAATTGAGGGGATCAGGATGAACAACCCCTTCATACCGAAAGAGAGGAAAGAAAGGGGAGGATAATACAGATGGTTCCCTCTCAGCTGGGGTGGAAGACTTCACAGAACACGTCTGGAGTAGGCTGGAGTAGAACAAATCCACCCTGCCAACTGCCTGCAGTTTTGGGAAAGGCAAGTGAGTTAACCAAGAGGTCACTGGAATAAATCAAAACATGCAAGGGAAAAGGGATTTCACAGTTTGCTTCAGCAAGATAAATTTCTTCTTGACTCCCTTAAATCTTCCTGGTTTAGAATCAAGATCCCTGCCAGACAATCCAGCCTAGGAAGACAAAATGTTGGATGTTTTGCTCTTGTAGGTTTGCAAGTATCTGTTGGCTGACAGCTGCCGTACCTGACTACAATCTGCACAAAGGATGGCTGCTTATAAATTACAGGAGGGGCACGGTGACCTGGAAATAATTCAGCAGCTGTAACCCCAAGCTCTGTGGACCTGAAGACCTACTGCCAATGCTTCAGCTTCTGCAAGTAAAGGGCAGAGCCTTTTCTTTCCCACCAGTTCAAACCACTCACCTGCCATGGGGTGTGCGTGCCAGCCATTCAGGAGCACACATTTCCGCAATTTAGGTGCATTTATCAGTTAATTCCAGGCAATTATGGGAATGCTCAGCTTCTCACTCAAATATCTGATGAAAGAGGAGACATCCTGTCCCACAGCCTGTCCGTCTCTAAAGCGTTTGTAGGATAATGGCAGAGCAACACTCTAAAAGAGTGCTGGGGAGGGCAGCCAGGGCAAAGGGGGGAAAGAAGAGCTGGGAAAGGGAAAAACAACCTTCCTGCTCTCCAAACGCTTGTAGTCTGAGGTTTCCTTTCAACAGAATTTATGGAAGTACTGTGTTCACAAGGGCAACGGAATAGACCAATGGGGAAAATAGGGAACTGTGCTATGATCTCTCCTGAATATAAGATGCTGAAAAGAATTTTGGCAGCTTCCTGAGTGATATGATAGCAGCGTTCCAATATTTAAGGGGCTGCCAGAGAGAAGAGAGAGTCAACCTATTTCCAAAGTGCAGAACAAGACACTGGGATCCCACTGAGAAGACACTGTACTTGATTCAGTATGCTGATTCTACTGTAGTCACTGCATAGTAGAATACTGTATTGTAACTTCAAAGACAGTAATCAAGTTAATAACAAATGCACTACAAATGCAAGTGAACCCTCTCTTTATCGCTCAAATTTTATGGTGTTTGTATTTTCAGCACAGCAAAATTCCAATCTGAAACTTTCCCAGATTGTTTTGATCTTTCAAGGGCTATCCACCTTCTACACTCCTTCTGTCACTATTAAACAAGAAGCAGTCAATGGGAAATATTGAAAAGAAGGAATCAAATAAGGCACATTTTCATTTAATTACTTTTAATTAGATTTAATTTAATTTTTCAAGGATGTTGGATTAACAGGTGGAAAAAGTATCATTTTATACCCAGATGTCTTTGATAAGAATGCAAATTATAATTCTTGGTGGAAGAAAGCTCTTATATTTTGAGATCTGCTGGAGAATGTCCAGGCACCCAATTCTTGCACAGAATATTGCTGTGCTATGATGAAAATCTGGCAGCTGATAAAACATACCTATTTTGCTTTTTATCGGATTAAGATCAGTATATTTGCTGTGTTGTATGTCTTTGAGAATCTACACCTATGCAAGGGAAGAATGCCTTTAGAAAGGATTATCATTAGATCATGATAAAACATTTGCAGTGTGTGAGTGTATGGGGGGGGGTGAGACTTCTGGTGATGAATTGTGAGCTAGCATGTCTCCAAATGAGCAGCAAAGATGCCATTATGGTAACCGAAGAACCAGAGAGTAGACTAGTCTCACAGAACCTCTATGGATAAGGAGACGGAGGGAGAATGACTGCTTCAGCTCTGGATGATGGTTTCTCATGAGTTTAAACACTGGGAGATGAAAGGAAGTCATTATGCTCTCAACTGTGGCAGAGCCTTTTAAAGGACACTTAGTTTTGGAAATTACCTACTTTATTATCTTGGCTATTTGCAAAGCTACCTGGTGAGTTGACCTTCATTACTATAAGCTTAAGAATTTAAAGAATTTGAAATAAATGGCAAAAGCTTAACAAGACTTTAATCCAACAAATTAAGGGACCAGATAAATTTGAATCATTAGGGCTTTTAGTGGAAGATTTTAGAAATAATTATACAAACAGCACCTTTGTAGGAACAAAATAGTTTAGTTTACCTTGGTCATAATAGAAATTCAAGATTTTATGATTTCAGAAATTGGATACTAGCAGGGACTAAAGATTCAAGGCATAAAAGACAAAAGACAAAAAAGGAGACAGGCATATCTTTTGTCTTCGGTCAGCACTGAGTCAAAATGACAGACAACAGCATGACATTAGAAATAGTTCAGGACATATTTGAAGAATGGAGACAGAAACTAATAGCTACAATGTTGGCAGTAATATTTTAAATAAACAGAAAACAACAATGCTTGTTAAGAATATGACCTCTCAGGACCATGAAATTTGACAAAAAAAAGTCAGGTGGAGAAAAAGGTGAAATACCTGGGGGCTACACAGAAAAATACAAATTGATTTCAAAAAGACATATTAAGATGGGATAAATTACAGCTATCTTCATTGAGTAGAATCTCTGTAATTAAGATGTTTTATCAAAGATGCTATTTCTATTTCAGACTTATAATCATCCAATCAGAGCACAGCCAAGCGACTCTTGGGAATATTCATATTGTCAAAATAATGATCACCAAGGGAATATCTATCAAAAATAGAATTTAATCCACCAAGCATTCGTCAAATACATTTGACATCGTCAGGGTGCTGAGAACACCAGCCTGAAGATGACGAATGGGACTTCGTCGAAACGTCGCCAAGACACTTCCAATTTTACGCGGGAGAAAACCCGAACAACCAAAGACCTACATACAAACACCCGCGAAAACCTCAGAAAATATATATATATATTGAATTATGTATATATAGAATGAATTATAAATAGAATGAATAAAGCGCGTTCACCAGGAGAGTTTAAAGTTAAAATACTTTAATTAAAGTATTTTAACTTTAAACTCTCCTGGTGAACGCGCTTTATTCATTCTATTTATAATTATGCCCGGGAGTCGCATTTTCACCATCATTATTGAATATATATATATTTAAACCCCTCCAATCCATACATGAAGCAAACTGACATCCTCCATGAAGATGAGGCACAACCACGAACGCGAACCCAAAAAATAGCAAGGCAGCCCAAAATCTTAAACCCCCCTGCAACTCAGACTAACCTGAGCACAACCAAACAGAACACACCCCCAGCCAATCAGAGCACAGCCAACCCCCCAGCCAATCAGAGCACAGCCACGCCCCTAACCAATCAGAACACACCTCCATCCAATCAAAACATAGCCAAGCTCCCACCCAATCAGTTCATAGCCCCACTGGCAGTTAAAAGGAAGAAACAGCTAAGATCACACATTGCTCCTCAAAGCACGAAGCTGAAAGCACCAGCCTGAAGATGACGAATGGGACTTCATCGAAACATTGCCAAGACACTTCCAATTTTACGTGGGAGAAAACGCGAACAACCAAAGACCTACATACAAATACCCGCGAAAATCTCAGAAAACATATACGTACATACATATACATACATACATACATACACATATTCATATGTTTAGCTAGCAATAAATGCAAGAACATCAGGAAATTATAAAACTATAAAAAGTTTTAATAAATTTAAAACACCAAGCTTTTGCCGGCAACTGCCGGCATTGTCAGGGTGGTTTCCAGTCGATGGGAGAGGCTATTTATGGCTGCGGCGTTCTTTGCGCCCGGCTCATGGATCTCGTCACGGCCCCCAGCCAATCCATCTGCACTTTGATCCTAGTTTCCGTATTACTGATCGTTGTTTTCTTGCTTTCCTTTGTACCAACATTCTCATCCTTTTTCTCCTCATGTGGTCGTGGGTTGGGGGAGCTTGCACGTTTTCGTTGTTTGTTTTCCTTATCCTCCTTCCTGTTACTCCCCCTCCTCATTCTCCTCCCACCTTCCCTCTTTCCATAGTCTTTATTCGCAATTATCACCTCATTGCTTTCTCCTACATAACCAGCTTTCATTGTAGCTGTCTTATCGTGACTCCCATTCTCTGATGTTACTTCACTAACTTTCATTTTCTTGTCAATGGGGGCATTTCCAATAATACCGTCAGGGTTTGTAACATTCTTAGCCTGGCTGTCACTCCCTCCTTCGCACAAAATCCTCGGTGTGGGGGTCATCCCCTCTCCGTGGCTCATACTCCTCTCCATTCCCTGAGGGTGAGCGATCGTCTTCAGGGGAAGGGAAGGGGTGGGTTTTTCAGTTCCCGGTTTCTCACTCCCTGCCTATTTCCAGGGAGAATCCCCCTTCTGAAATGTTTCCTGGGGCGTGCGGGAGCTGCAACGTTGGGAGCGATCTCCTCTTCACTCTCCCATGGTTCGCTCGCATTATCGAGGTGAGACCACGTTGTTAAGATGCCATCACGGATGGGGTTAATTATGGAGCCGCTGGCGGGGGTGGGGGCGATGTTACAGCCCTTCCATTCACGATTGTTTCACGTCCAGGTGCTGGTAAAGGACCGCGTCATTACACAATTATCCATACGGCATGGGGAGACTTCAGATTCACTAGCAGTAGGCTCACAGCTGTTAATACGTTTTTCCACTTGTTGGGAGTCAGCACATGCCTCCGTACTCGGAGAGTTGCTCAATAGTAAGCTGTTCTCTATCCTGGCATTTCCAGGGCTCTTTCTCTCCACCAACCCTCCTCCCAGAAGGTACGTTGTAGTATTAGACTGTTTCTTTCTGGGGGACTGGTTGTTTCTGGCCCATGATCTTAACGCTAGGTGTGCAGGACATAAGTCTATATGCCGGTTGATGGACTCATTGTTTGAAAGCCAAGCTTCCTTAAGGAGTTGGCCCCCTTTCGTGTTGTCATTAGCCATCAGCTGGACGTTATCGAAGTCAAACCTATGTCCTGACTCTAGCATGTGTGCCCTGATTTGGGAGTATTGATCGCCTCTCCTCACAGCCAACTTGTGCTCATGAATCCTAGTTCTAACGCGTTTGGATGTCTCTCCCACATAATTCGCGGGGCAATCTTTACAATTGATTTTATAAATGACGCCGGACCTGTCTTTGATGGGAAGTGGGTCCTTTGGTCTCATTACCTTGGATCGTAACATCTGATTTGGGTTATGTGCCACCCTCACGTTGTAGGGTGCCAATAACCTAGCTGTGGCCTCTGAGACGTTACTAATATAAGGAAGAGTAACCCAGGTAATTTGTGGTGTTGGCTCTTCCATTTCAAACCTAGCAGGGGGTCTAAGTGGCAGGCTATGGCGTCTGATGAATTTCATGGGATATCCGTTGCATGTGCATACCTTGAGAAGATGTTTCCTCTCCTCTATCCTAGCCTTAGCCGTGCTGCAGTGGGAATCCACCCTCTTAAAGAGGGTCTTAATGCAGCTGACCTTGTGGGACACCGGATGGTTACTGTCATAATGCAGGATTCTATCAGTGTGCATGGGTTTGCAATAAACTTGGGTCCTCCGGGTTCCGTCTGGTTGACGGTGAACCAGAACATCAAGAATTGCCAGTTTACTCTGGTGTTCTTCTTCCTCCGTAAATTGCAAATCCACGCACACTGAGTTAAGTGTGTCCACAAAGTCAGCTTTCTGGCTCCTCTTAACGATGGCAAAGGTGTCGTCCACATAGCAAGCTCAAAACTTGGAACAGCATTGGGCCATCGCTACGTGTTCCAACTGCTGCAACATGGCTTCTGCTATGATACTGGAGATCGGTGACCCCATGGGGGTACCCTTAACCTGCTCAAACGTAGTATCTTGGAATATAAAATATCTTTTTAAACACATCTCCAAAAGGTTCACAAGGTCTTGGGGCTGAAGAGAATCTAGTTGCTGCCCTAAGCCCCTTTGTTCAAGGAGCTCTCTGACTGTTTTGACATCAAGGTCCTGTGGGATAGAGGTGAAGAGGGAGACGATGTCAAAGGACACCATCACCTCATCATCCTCTATCCTCACGGATCTGATCCTATCAAGGAACTCTTCAGCCGATTTGACCGTGGTGGAACTGCCATCAACCAAATGGCTGATGTGAATGCTCAGCCACTTAGCCAGGCTTGAGGTTGGGGTGTTCTTAAACGACACAATGGGGTGAAGGGGAACACCCTCCTTGTGAACCTTGGAAAGCCCATAAAATCTGGGCATTGCAGTATCGTTAGGGTGTAACTTTCTGAGGGTGGTGTCATCTAAGCTCTTACTACGTTTGAGGGTGTTAAGTACCTTGTTGGTATGGTTTTTAAGGGTGGTCATGAGGTCACCTTCTACCACTCTATAGGCTGTGGTATCTTTAAGCAAACATAATGCTTTACTAACATACTGCGCCTTGTCCATAATGACCGTGGCTCTCCCTTTATCAGCCGGCACTATGAGAATGGTATCATCTTTTTTTAGCTGGTTCAAAGCCTCCACTTTATTCTTAGATAAAGTTCGATAACCCCTATGGTTCATAAGCAAACCTGTAACTTGTTGCTGGATGGAGCTTTTGATCTCCTCTGCCCCAATATGGTGTAAAATGGGCTCCAGAGCCGCCACAAAATCCAGGGTGTGGGCGTCCATAAGGTTGCACCCTGCGTCCCGTTGCAGGAGGGCAACTTGTGGGTGGGTCAATACCTTGCTCGATAAATTGTGCACCAATCTTTTCGGCGAGTTGTAATTACTTAATCCACGCAGTCTCTCAGTCCTATGCTGGAATTTCTCCGTCACCCGTTGGCTCATGCTCCTAGTAGTAAAATGCACATGCCGGTCTAACATGAAGAAATGCCGGTTCGCGAGCTCCCTGCGGCAATACTCTTGATAGTTCAGGATATTACTCCTCAGGCTATCGATGCGCCTATGTAAGTCATTTATGAGTGCTCGCATGGTTCGATGTTGGAAACAGAGCAGTGCCTGGCAGCATTCTGCAGAGTCAATCGCCGGCTTCCTCCTTAGTGACCTGGGGGGAAGGTCTTCTCTAATACAATTATGCAGGAAAGCCAACTTGCCATAATTATCCAACACACGGTGTGCAAGCTTCTCCCATCTTCTGGCCGCAAGCAAAGCTGCTCTATCATAGTTGTTCTTAAGAATATTAAAAATAAAAAGGTGATTCCTGGGTAAACTCATGTTTAGCTAGCAATAAATGCAAGAACATCAGGAAATTATAAAACTATAAAAAGTTTTAATAAATTTAAAACACCAAGCTTTCGCTGGCAACTGCCGACATTGTCAGGGTGGTTTCCAGTCGATGGGAGAGGCTATTTATGGCTGCGGCGTTCTTTGCGCCCGGCTCATGGATCTCGTCACAGGCCCCAGCCAATCCATCTGCACTTTGATCCTAGTTTCCGTATTACTGATCGTTGTTTTCTTGCTTTCCTTTGTACCAACATTCTCATCCTTTTTCTCCTCATGTGGTCGTGGGTTGGGGGAGCTTGCACGTTTTCATTGTTTGTTTTCCTTATCCTCCTTCCTGTTACTCCCCCTCCTCATTCTCCTCCCATCTTCCCTCTTTCCATAGTCTTTATTCGCAATTATCACCTCATTGCTTTCCCCTACATAACCAGCTTTCATTGTAGCTGTCTTATCGTGACTCCCATTCTCTGATGTTACTTCACTAACTTTCATTTTCTTGTCAATGGGGGCATTTCCAATAATACCGTCAGGGTTTGTAACATTCTTAGCCTGGCTGTCACTCCCCCCTTCGCACAAAATCCTCGGTGTGGGAGTCATCCCCTCTCCGTGGCTCATACTCCTCTCCATTCCCTGAGGGTGAGCGATCGTCTTCAGGGGAAGGGAAGGGGGTGGGTCTTTCAGTTCCTGGGTTTTCAGTCCCTGCCTATTTCCAGGGGGAATCCCCCTTCTGAGATGTTTCCTGGGGCGTGCGGGAGCTGCAACGTTGGGAGCGATCTCCTCTTCACTCTCCCATGGTTCGCTCGCATTATCGAGGTGAGACCACGTTGTTAAGATGCCATCATGGATGGGGTTAATTATGGAGCCACTGGCGGGGGTGGGGGCGATGTTACAGCCCTTCCATTCACGATTGTCTCGCGTCCGGGTGCTGGTAAGGACCGCGTCATTACACATTTGGTGTTTTAAATTTATTAAAACGTTTTATAGTTTTATAATTTCCTGGTGTTCTTGCATTTATTGGTAGCTAAACATGAGTTTACCCAGGAATCACCTTTTTATATATATATAGGGCTTTGGTTATTCAGGTTTTCTCCCGTGTATGTATGTGTGTGTGTGTGTGTGTGTGTGTGTGTGTGTACATATATATATATATATATATATATATATATATACACACATATACACACACACACACACATACATACACACACACACACATACGAATTTCTTTTTTTGTTGACAAAGAGTTAAGTGGGAGACTAGAATAGCTATTTCGAGTTTATTTTAAATAGCTATTCTAGTCTCCCACTTAACTCTTTAACTCTTTGTCAACAAAAAAAGAAATTTGGATTTGTAATGTATATCAGTAGCTACTTGAGCCTGCTTAACACCCCTAGTTTGGGGGGCTCAAGGCAAAAGTGATTATAAGTAGAACTGCAGTATAGCAGTCAAAATACCAAGGTGCATTAATCAGACTGGTCTGATTATATATGATGACAGCAGCAAGAATACTCTAGCACTAAAATGGAAGGATACTTTTATTCCGACAATGGATGAATTGCTGCAAAAGTTAATAGAGTAAGCAGAGATGGCTAAATTGACTACTCTGGTTAAAGAAAAGAACACAATTAATTTTGTTTCTACTTGAAAACTGCTTTTGGACTTTGTGCTTGAGGTGGGAAAAAAATGAAACTTTGATTTTGAGTTTTCCTGATTAGACAGGTTTGTTATTACAGAAATGTTGTTATGTATTATGTAAAAGTAAAAAGATGAGTCAGAAGTTGATGCTTTTCTTTTTCTTTTCCCTTTTACCATACAATTTTCCTCTGCTCCTTTTCTCCCCCATTTTACCATTGTTTTCATTTCTCTTTGTATTTCTGTATTGTATTTTATATTTTGATAAACTAATAAAATATTCCTCTAAAAGCAGTGATGTCTGCTTCTATGGCTTGATTATGTTCAAAAGAGAAAGTGAAAGAGAATGTTCACAGATGTAAAAGAGAAGATCCTGGAATTGAAACAAATCTCATCTGATGTAGAAAGATTACAATATAAAAATTGTTGAAATATTGGAAAATTATAAAATTTGGATTATCAGACAGAGGTGACAGTTGAAGTGGAAATACAAATGATAAACTAAGAGAACAATTTCTTACTGAATTTGCAAAAGAGGTCCCTTGAAGAAGCTTTGGAGATGGGAAAAAGAAAAACTAAACCCTACAAATGGGAAGGAGGAGAACAAGATTGGCTGGTTTGACAATTTAAACAGTTTAGAGAGTTAGACATATTTCTGTAAAATTCTGGCTTATACACTTTTGCTGTCAACTAGGAATGAAATGTTAATGATGTACAGATTTGCGTATATGAGAAGGGATGGGTTATGGGAAGAAGAGATACTTGCATGTAACACATTGTATTTGTGATGAAATTGAAAATCATTTCTTTCAATATTCTTTTTTCTTTTTCTAATTTTTTTCTCTTCTTTTTTCTTTTCTCTTGCATTTTTATTCTTTCTTTTTCTTTCCGAGTTTAGTTTATATTACCTTTCATTATTATTTTTTGTTATTAAAAAAGAGGAAACAGGTGCAGTGGTAAATGCATCCATGATCTATAGCAGAGGTCCCCAACCTTTTGGGTACCAGGGACCAGTTACATGGAGAGAGGGTTTTTTGCGGACTGGAGGGGGTGTGGTTTTGTGTGCTGACTGCATCCCACGGATTGGGCTTTGTTTGTATAGCCCAGTTGCTGGCATGCCGCTGCCCGGTATTGTCCACGGATCGGGGGTTGGGGACCCCTGATCTCTAGTAAATATTCCAAGGAATTCTAAGTTCAAGAGGACCTATTCTCATAATTGTGCATATGGTTGCAGTTTTACAAATCCTAATAAGAAGAGATTTATCAAGAAATGTGATTCAGCACCACTGGAGGCAAAGCCAAAAAATTTTTTTTAGCAACTGGCCCTTTTTGAAATGCTTCATACTAATATTTAATTAACAAACTCAGTGCTATTTTTGTAAAAAAAAAAAAAAAAGGTGCCGGAACTCACATCTTATTAATCTTTTATTTAAAAATTATATATTCAGTTCTTAACTTAAATTTAATTTATTGTATTTAAGGCAAATGATCATAGTAAATTCCAAAGTTTTGTCCAATTTTCATCCGGCAAATCTTCTCGACTCCTTTCCTTGCTGTTAGTATCTATGGCCGAATGTTATCCTCTGAGAAACCACAGATCAACGTACTCTGAAGGATCAAAAAGTCTCAGAGGTGGTCTGAAA
This sequence comes from Crotalus tigris, assembly GCF_016545835.1. Taxonomy (NCBI): domain Eukaryota; kingdom Metazoa; phylum Chordata; class Lepidosauria; order Squamata; family Viperidae; genus Crotalus; species Crotalus tigris. The sequence continues at coordinate 285,681 of NW_024097841.1, read as the reverse complement.
AAGTTTGATGAACAAAAGTGCTGAAATTGTCTTAGTTTTCAACAAAGCTCTTGTTGGGGTGGCAATTAGATTCATCTGCACATTCACATTCACTTGAAGAAATGGGAATGGTATTCAGAGTCCTCATCAAATGCAACTATTTTTCTGGATATGTCTTTTCGAGAATGTACTCACGAAATCCACGAATCATTTCTCTTTCATTTAGTTGCAGTCTAACTGACAAGTTTCCAATTTCCACTTCTCCAAATGTCAGTTGAGTATTAACATCTTCAGGCCAATGTTTTTGATCAAGTATGCGAGACCAATACGGCAACTCATCGTCTTTGCTATCAAGCAATCTTTTTTCGATTGACTCTTTCAATTTTGTATAAAATGTACTTGGGTCAATGAGAGGATCCTTTCTTAAATCTTTTTTGTGAAATAAAATTCCATGAAAGCAAAGATCACGTACAGCAGCACCAGTGCATTTATTTATTTTTAAACAAGTTTTATTAATTTTTCAATTTTACATTCAGATATTTAGGAAGCAGTATGGTGATTGGGTAGTCAATATTCCAATAACAGAGTCTTTCATACATATCTCAGGTTACATCATTAAAAGTTCCCTCTCTATTTCCCTTAATTATTATATCACATTCAAGATAATACATTTCTAATTATAGCTCAATCAATCAAAACATTTGTCAATATAATTTTACTTATACATATCCAAGTCCTGTTTTTAAATTTTACCTAATTTCAATTACCATATTCCAATTTAGCCTTTAATATCCATGGTATTTAGATTTCAGGTAACCCAAATTTTCCTAGTTTCATTACAAAAATAGTTAACGTTTCTAAAATACGCATATTATTCAGTTAATTACATTCTTACTTTATTTCACAAATATATTCTATTTCTCATTCTAGTATCTCATCATTTACTAATAAGCTATCTTTTATTGTCACAAACCAACTTCCATATTACAATTCAAATCTATAATCTAATGGCTAATTTTCATTTCCCTTAGATTTATAAGTCCTTGATATTAAGCCAATCAATATCTTTAAATTCTCCTTAGCCCATTAGGTAAGATTTTAAGCTCTTCCATTATCAGTCCACAAAAAAAAGAGGAAGAGAAGGGGAGTCCCATTTTTGAATCTAACTCTAGCTTTCTTTTTGTGCCAGACAGGCTTCCATACCAGTGCCTTTAAATCCTTAGATGTGTCTTCCTTCATTCCTACACCTGTTATTTGAATCAAGGGAGAGCATCCAGTTATCAACTTTTCAAAGGAACTGGCCCCTTTGTGATCATTAGATTGTTGCCCTAATAACTTAAATCTCCATGTTTCATCTAAAATATTTGTCGTCAGTTCAGTCTTCCAGTTTCATCTGGCTAAAATAAAAGGTCATGTCCGGTATTGTAGTTGTTGTTTGGTCATCTGGGTTGTCTACATTCTCAATATGTTGTGTTTGTTGATCCATCTTAGTGTTGTTTTCTTCAGTTTCTGTTGCTTTTTGAGTTGCAGGTTCTTTAATTGGAATCAAAGTTTGACTGTCAGAGTTCTCGATAAATTGTATTTGTTGTTGTATAGAATCCTCTTTAATATTGATTTGTTCCTCTTCTGTTGTTTTTTTGGATTGTAAGTTCATCAGTTGAAATGTGGGCTTTAATTTGTAATTTTGAAGCAGTGTCTTTGTCTTTCGCTCTAGAGTTCATTAGCTCAGTGGCTTCAAGAATTTTTTCAAGTATGAGTTTATAGTTGAGTTGGGGGTAGAATTCCTCCATTTCTAGGGTGATTAAAGATAGTCCTTTAGTGGAGGCTATGTTTAATAAAAATCAGCAAATGTCCACCTCCACTGTTCCTAGAAGTTGTTTTCACAGCTGTTTCAAATTCTTATTTTTTTTAGATAATAGGAGGGACAAATCTAGTGAGTAAGCAGGCCCCACAGCCAAAGAAATTCACTTGCTGTACCAGGCTTCACCACAAGATGTCCCCAATAGCATATAACAGTGGTGGCAAACCTATAGCACGGATGCCAGAAGCGCACTCAGAACCCTCTCTGTGGGCATGCGCGCCATTGCCCCAGTCCTAGGCCGTTAGCTGGGTTTTATAAAACCTTTTCACTTTAAGGCCTCCACCACTGTGTGCAAAAAAGAAAAAGGTTCAATCAGTCAATTTCAACTTCTCGTGGGAAAAAAAATCTTGCAAAGTTGGAATTGATTGATTGAACTTTTTAGTCCCACTCAGTGTGCCATTACCACTGCAGCCATGCCCAGTCAATGGGCCACGCCCAACCGGCACCTGATGATGCATAAGTGGGTTTTGGGTTGCAGTTTGGGCACTCGGTCTCTAAAAGATTCGCCATCACTGGCATATAAAATCTTTTTCCAGACACCAGGGTTTTATCCAATTGAGAAATTTTTTTCCAACTTAACAAATAGATAAGGTAATAGATCCCTGTAACAATAGGAACTTTTTGGGACCCCAAATGTCCAAAAAGTACAAGTCCAGTTATTTAGTTGTTTAGTTTAGTTGTTCTTTTCTTTTCAAGGTTTTATTTTCCCAAGGTAGACAGATGCCGCTATGTTAAAAGCGGGGAAGAAATTTCAGGAGGCTTTCACAGGAAGATAGTTGGGATACAAGAAGGGAAAGTAGGGTCTCACCCAAATTCTCCGCAGTGCTTTTGTTGTGCTTTGTGGTGATTTTGGCTTTCGGCAGGCACAGCTTAGTGATCGGCCATGTTGATGGCCGATCTTTTCTCTGATGGTCCAAAGGAGCTGCCTCGGATCAAACGGAAGGGCTGCTGCCTTTCCGCGATGTATCGAGGGTCCTCCTCATGGGCATCATCCCTCCAGGGCGACTTAAGACCCTTTTCAGGGTCGCCTGACGAAGGGAAACCAGGAGGTGGAAAGAGCGCTCCCCTGCACATCCGCCAGCGCTGCAATCCGGAACCAGAAGAACAGCAACAGCGCATTTATAATAGGGCCCCAAATTCTGTCTTCTTTCTTCAAAAACTTGTACCAGTATTTTTATTTTCTTATTTGCCTTGAACAGGTCCATGTTGTGGTCCTGTAGATCCAAACTTAATTCTGATAATTCTTGGAGAGTGTCACACATCAATCCTAGGTCCAATAACAATTCTGTGGATGTGATTTTTCTTTTCAAGTCATTATAAGTGCATTTATCATTTTTATCTCTTGTAGCATTGCTTCTTCAAAATGATACACAAGTGATTCAAAATTATTCCACACAGCCAAAACTGTACGCAAACTAGATGACACCCATCGGGTACTTAAAATTCTCCTAATTTTCAGCAGCTCAGCCCCCAGTAATTCTGCACATAAATGCAACTCTCTACTATTCTTTGCCAAAGCATGTAAAGTTTATCAATAAATGATTTGAATCTATTTATTCCTGAAGTTTCCTTGACAGCATCGCTAATTCTAATCTGTGATTAGAACAACGCCAAACTATAATAGAAGGAAAATGTTCAGACAGCAATGTTTTCACTCTACTTTTACACCCTATCATCACAGCAGCACTGTCATACGTCAGAGAAACCAAATATTTTTTTAAATAATCTTCTGTTATCCCATAAGAGTGAAGACATTGGAGTAAGGAATCAAATACTCCTTCTGCCGTTACTTTTTCAAGTTCTACCAAGTCCAAAAACAAATTTATCAGTGAATTCATTCCAACACCTTCGATACAGCATCGAACATATACTATGAGGGTAGGTTTTTTTGCTTATTGTGGTTGATTCATCAATTATCAATGAAATTTTATTATTGGATTGAACAATTTCTTTAACCACAGTTTCCCTCATTTCTTCACTTATATGATTAACAATGTTAATACATGCATTTGTACAATAAAGAATATGACACATTTCAACCCATTTCTTGCAGATCAATATCATTTTCAAGATGGAATGACTGATTTTTCTTTGCTACTTTATATGCAGTTTGAAATTTTTTTGCAGTTATTATTTTTTCATGAGATAATGATATTAAAAAAATTCTCAAGAGTCATTTTTTCTCTTTCAGCAACTATTTTTAATGCTGCTTTATGTGCAGCAGATTCTCTGTGATCAAAAAAATTTTTTCAATGTGAGCTCAGCTGTTGCTTCCTATCTTTGCCAGAATAGGTTATCTCATTGTTGGTCCATTCTTTGGAAAGTTTCATTCCCATTTTCATTTCTAGTCCAAGAGTTCCAACTTTTCTACATGGCGTACGGCCAAGTTTCATTTTGCAAACACAGAACCATTCATTTTTCAAGCAAAAATAATTTTTTTGATCATAGGTCCAGCAGTCTGGCCAGTCATTTGTAGTTTGGCTTTGCTTCTCAAGATCAGATTCAGAAATATCAAAAGGCGTCGTTATTTTTGTGTGTTCTGTCATTGTGTCTGTTAATATTCTGGCCTTTTTATTAGCAGGACCGGTGATTGAGAAGTAATTAGTATTTTATTTTCATTTTTAAATTTGAAGTCACACTTTTACACTAAAAATTAAAAAAAAATATTCAGCAATGATTTTTTAAAATAAAGAAATTATTTACCTTTCACATGTAGTCAATCAATGTACACACACCCACACCCGTCAGTTGTGTAACGAAACATAACGGTTGCCGCCTGCAGTAAGCACTCAGCGCGCGACCACATGACCAATCACAGGTCCAGCAGTGCACACTTCCCAACAAATCCCACAAAAGGAGTCTTTCCCCCAAAGCAGCATGAGCTGAGTGAAGAGCAACCTTCACTAGTGTTTCTGAAAAAGTTGAAAATCTGTCAGAAAAAAGGTGCCAGAATGATGTTCCGTGCATTCTATGACAAAAAAGCCCTGAATAAACTAATTCAACTGCTTCAGCTTCACCTCATATATTCCTAACTGACTTTATCTGAGGAAAAAGGAAAAGTCATTTGGATTCTCCCATACCTGGTAACGAGTTCTGAGAACCACCAAGTTGGCCGAGAAAGAGGCCACATGAAAGAAAGTGGCAAAAGAAAGGAGGCAGAGATAGAACTCTGAGTAAGCTGAGCTTTCAAGGTGACAGCCTTCTAAGAAAAATGGAAGCCAGTTAAGGGCATTATTGAAAGACAAAGGAAGGAAAAATATTGTTTCTTTCTCCAAGAAAGGAGGAAGGTTTTAAGAGCTGTGTCCCACGGGTAATCCCAGGGAACTGCTAATGATCTTCTTGACAAAGGCCTATGAGAAACAGCGAAGGTATAACACCACTTTCTTTAACTTAATGTACGCACAGTGCATACTTGGTCTGCTGCGGTTCGATCGATGAAGGACCCACAGCCAAGAGAGAAAGAATTGCTCTCTGTAAATATACCCATAGGCTTACTTTCTACTTTGAGTGCTAGCTTAGGGGTCCAAACCAACTAAACATGTCTCGGAGATCCTTCCGGACACCACCACCCCTTTTATTCTCATCTAGCTGACCACCTTTACCCACAGGAATTGACACCCCTTTCACCTTCTCTGGCATGCTCAAAGGGGAAAGTACTAGACAGGGGAGGGGCTTATTTGTGGACAAACGCCCTTGTTTAATATGTGACAAAATTTGTGAAACAATAATTTTAGACGGAGTAAATGCAAGCCATACCTCCCATTCCTCAGCAGTTCAGCTTCAAAGGGAATAGCAAATCTTTCTGCTCCTGATCAAATGTATCATGATTAATGAGTTAAATGATTAACCTCTTTTTAAAAGCACTTTTACAAGCCCTTTCAGAAAAGGAGAAGGCAGCTTTATTACAGAAGATGTTTTTGTCTTCTAATCAAGAAAATTTTAGGAACTGTTTTGAAAAAAGCCTGCTCTGCAAACGACAGGTGAGGAGAAATGTTGTGGGAAAGACTGATTCCAGCTGGATCCCTCAGCTCAGCAGATTTGGTTGTTTGGAGCTCAGGAATACATGGAGCAATAAGAGAGAGGAAAGGGGGAGGGGAGCAAATTCACTTCCATAAGAAGATCTAGGCCATGAAGCCAAGTTACCAATGTAGGAGAAGGCTCCTTTCTGCCTAGGATGGCCAAAAACCTTTCAGGTAGCTTTGGAAATGTCCATAGAAGGCACCAAAATTCCAAAGGGATCTGCAAACCAGTTGAAACCTTTCCAGCTCTCCTCCCTGACAGCAGACTTAAGACACAGAAGGATCTTGACAGATTTGAATACTGGGCGCTATCCAACAAAATGAAATTCAATGGTGAAAAGGGGTGTTGTCTTACCTGAACGCCTTTTCTCAGCATGAGGAATGTAGAATCTATGAATGGGTTGATTTAGTCTTCTAGCCCAATCAGACCTATTATGACTCAAATCTAAAGTGACTTCTTTTGGTTGACGTTTACTGGGTGTCTGAGGTTGAAGGTTGGCACTTTGATCTGAAGCTGGAAGTGCATAACATTTTGGTCTATGTGGCATCTGTCTATTTGGACAGGCCAAGAACTGAAGACTTTCTAGCCAGATCAGTTCTGTTATCTGTGTGGCAAGGTTGGGCCACTTCACTTGGTTAACAAAGTTCTTATTTTTTGGCACATGTTGCCATTGTTTGGGGCTTAAAGATGTTTCAATCCTTTTCTCTCTGTTGCTTACATAGACGTAGAAGTGTCTGCTTTGATTGCAGATGTAGCTTGACATCACCTTGCTGTCTGCGTAGAAAGTGGTAGACTGTAGTTCAAGGCACAACGTCTTCGCTGTCAAGTTGGTCAGCTTTACAGCCAAAGTGGTACCACATAGCTCTAACCTTGGTATGGTGTGGCCTTCTTGCATTGTTAATCTCACTTTCCCTAAGAAGATACCAAGACTGCAGCACTCCCCGCTGTAGACTCTGACGCATCTTATGGTCGCAAACAAGATGACGTAAGTGTGGCTCTCCCCGCTGTAGAGTGAGACGTATCTTAAGGCTGCAGTCACCTTCGTAGACACGTCTAAGGAAGTGTCCAATTCTTTCTTCTGCACTGGGGCAGGTGAGCTGGAGACGTACGTACACTGCACTTGCATGCCTTGGAGACATCTTGGGAGTACACTCCATGACTCCCAGTCTTGAAGACATTGTTTGTCTTGTTTGTCCTCTATGGACAAGGCTAAGTTGTTGTAATTGTTACTTGTCTGGAACACTGTTGCTACCAAAACAGGTTTGGTTGTCACAAGCGTGCAGTGTTGTAGGTGTGATTTTATAGGGTTCAATGGGGTGGCAATGATGGGGAGATCTCGTGACCTAGGTATCGCGACATCAACTCTGTGGCTGACCGCCGCATCTGGTCATTGAGATTCCTCTGTTCGTCTACCCGGTTTTGGGGGGCTTGTGGCTGGCTGTGGCGCTCTCATCTGTGCATTCTGGAATGAGCTTAGGTTGTCCACGTAGGCCTGTTCATGGCTGTGAGAACTTTCCCTTCCTAGACTTTCCAACTTGGGCATTGACATGGCATCTTTCAACTCTCTCTGCAGGTTCGCTTCTATTGCAGCTGCCTCTTTTGCTCTCTGTTGTCGCTGGAAAATCTTAAAGTTGGCCTGAGCTTTGGCCAAGTCTTCTCTATGTATCTTGTCATCTACTGTTGCTTGTGCAGCGGCGTCAGCCATTGCGGTATTGATCCGTGCTTCCCTGAGACAGGCGGCAATGCTCTGTGCCCCTGAGGCTCGAGATGCATGGCTCTGGTGAGAAGATGCCTTTGAATGGTGGGAGGGTCCTGCGATATGCGATTGTTGGGACACGCTGGAATGTACCTTGGACATGTGGCGAAAAGATGAGGCCTTTCCAGACACATGGGATGGATCCACGTGCGACCATTGGGATGGTGCATGTGAATAGCGGGAGACTTTGGACTCGGCTCTGTCGACCGGTCTGCTTCTCTGGTGAGGCTTGGGCTATGGGGAACACTCCTTTTGTTCGTGGTAGAGTTTGTAGAATCTCTCCCAGCCTCTTTCGTTGCGGCTGTGGATGGTGTCCCATTTCTTCATCACATGTGAGTTCATGGATTCTGTGGGCTGGTTGGTGTATCTCAACTAGGCTGGTTGGTTGAACCCCTTCTGCTAGACCAGTAGGACACTCTGCTATGGCTATGGTAGGTTCAGTGTTCTTCTCAGCTATTTTGAAGAGAATTTGAAGAACTTCTCTCTTTGACCACTAGGGGTCGCTACTTGTAGATCAGCTTCTGAGGTGCTGTCTGTGGGTGGAGATGCCGCTGGGTGCGTTCTCCTGCGTTTGTGGGTACTTCAGTGCAGTTCACCCCTCCACCACTAGGGGTCACTTGCTGTGGTTCAGCTACCAGGGTGCTCTGGCTTCGAGGTTCACCCTTTGTCCACTAGAGGGGCTTCTCTGGGTGTGATTAAAGGCATGCATGTAGTGCCTCCTTTAACCACTAGGGGCGTCTGAAGAAAGGCCAGCCAAATTCTTCCTATTACCACGTTACTGTTAGTGGCCACTGAGAGAATGTAGAGGTACAAACTCCCACCTGGTACTGTTGAGCTTGTGATAATAGCCAAAGAGACTTGGCTTTGATTTCTTCTGCCTAAGTTCCTTCAAGCTGGAACAGCTTGGTGTTCAGCTCAAGTGAGTGAGTGAATGCTTCTGGTAGGTTCACTCTGTGCCCTCTAGGGGGTATTGGTAGCTTGGGATAACTTTAAATAACTTGCACTTTAACTAACAGATTTGCTCTGTGTAGTTATTTATGCGCGCAGTGAAGTACTTTCTTTCCCTCTGTTGTGTACTGAATTAATTGTGGCTGTTGTAACTCAGCTAAAAAAAAATTTCGCATGACCACCAGGGGGTGCTTCTGCGATGCTATGTGGGGTTGGTTCTGCCTCTGTAACCAGATTCCTCATCTCATAACATTGGCTGAAATTCCGAGCATTCCTAGGGCCTGTGTCACTATAGCAACAAATGAGTTTATTGAAGGGCAATCAGCCTTCCTTGCTAGCAAACTTGTGGAGAAGAAACAAATTTGTTGTCAGTTCTTTGTTTCAGGCTGCGTACTTCACTGGCAAAGAGAGGAGGGGGATAAAGCCCAAGCTCCTTTTGGTGTTAAAATTCAAACTTTTCATGCAAGGAACAAAAGTGTAGATTTTTCTTTTCTCTTCGCTATAAACATTAGCTTGTGAACAGATCCAAAGGTAATTTTAAATCAGATACAAGGCACTTTTTAACTTTGAAGCGTTGGCTAGCAAGCGAATTAACAAAACAATGCCTCTGAATCACTCCTTGAAAGCTGTCTTTTATACAGACACGCTGGCTTTGCTATCCCAGAAATTTCTTTGCAGGCAATTGAAGGAGATTAGTCACATAGTTACTAACAAGAAAGTATCTGCTTTACTTCCCCAAGGGTCAATGTAGAGAAAAGGCTAACAAATTTGATTCTTTCTTCAAACTGTTGCAGCTTTGAGAGAAGAATTAATCCTTGCCAACTTACTATTTGCTTCCAAAAGATGGCATGAATTATGAGTATTTTCTTACTATTCTGACTCAAATCTAAAGTGTCTTCTTTTAAATGCAGTCAGATAGTTAACTCAAAAGAAACGATCTTATAATAAACAAAATATATTTTAACGAGAAAGATTACTTGCATTCACGCTGTGGTTGACATTCTCGAAAATACATCTTTGTCCATCCTTTAGATCATCCCTCTAGGTAAGAAAATATTGCTCTTCATACCATCTTTATAATGACTCAGGTTCATTGAGTGACCTTCCATGGCCCATGCTTCTTACAGACAAAGAGATTCCCATGTGGCTTGTGTCCAGGAAGTCTCCCAATGACCTTTGGAACTCCTCCCACTGACCCATCAACATACGTAGCATTTAATCCAATAACTGCCAGACACTCCAAAATAGAGCTATATGGTGCATAGAGCTATATGGGCCAGAATAAGACCAAACAATCAAAGTTACCACGCCTCTGCAGGGTCTGACCATGCCCCAGTTTCGAAAGGGCGAAGCGAATGATTGTGTGATGTGATGGCTCCGAACTGCTGACACTAACCTAACTGCTGGTAATGATCAGGGAGGGGTGGATTCTATATTCCTCATGCTGAGAAAAGGCGTTCAGGTAAGATAATGCCCCTTCTCCAGCATGTAGAGGAATGTAGAATCCACGAATGGGACATACCAAAGCCCCTATGATTCCACAGGTGGGAAGCAGGTTGGTTAAATGTCGGTGCTGAAATGGACCACTTGTTGTAAAACCCGATGGCCAAAAGCGGCCTCTGCGGAAGCAAACTTGTCGAGTTTGTAGTGGCGAGTGAATGGTGAAGGGGACAATCACGTAGCCGCCTTACAGATGTCCTCTATGGACGTCTGAGTCTGCCACGCTGCCGATGTTGAAGCGCTATGAGTAGAGTGCGCTGTCAGGTGGCTTGGGACAGGTAAAGAATAAGCCTGGTAAGATTGAGTGATACAGGCCTTGATCCACCTGGCTATAGTAGAGGAGGAAACCTTCTGTCCCTTGGAAGCTGAGTGGAAAGAGACAAACAATGCCTCTGATTTGTGAAAGGAAGCTGTCCTCTTAATGTAATAACGCAATGCCCTACATACATCTAGGTAATGCCACTGCTTTTCTAGTGTGTGAGAAGGATTGGGACAAAAGTTTGGTAGTACAATGTCCTGAGCCCGGTGAAACAGTGTATTCACCTTGGGAATGAATGAGGGATCTAACCTCATCACCATTCTGTCCTGATAGAAGGTACACAGGTCTTCCCTAACTGAAAGAGCAGCCAGCTCTGACACGTGCCTCGCCGACGTGAGACAAAATGTGAAGAGGACAAGACCTTATAGGTTCAAAGGGAGACCTAATGAGTGCCTGCAGAACCCAAGGTAGTTCCCAAGATGGATACCTGTGTACTACTGGAGGTCTGGTGTTGGAGATTCCTTTCATAAAGGACCGGACCCTGGGATGATGGGACAATGGAGTGGCATTGGCACAGATGAACACCATGGAAAGAGCGGTCACCTGTCTATGCAAGGTGTTGGGCGCTAAGCCCTTATCCACTCCATCCATGAGGTATTCAAGAATCATTGGAATAGTGACAGAAGAGATAGACAAACCCTTACAGGTACACCAATCACAGAAGTTCTTCCAAGTGGCATCATAGATCCGATTCGTCACCGGCCGTCTGGAAGCTTGGATCATAGCTATCACCCTTGAAGCCTCAAGTCACTTTGACTTTCGGAAAGGACGATCTCCTCTGCCGCGAAAGGGCCGCTTAGCCTGGAATTGTGGCTTTGGCTTGTCTCTGTAGCTGAACCGGTCTGATGAGCGGTCTGGCCCTGCTTGAAATGGCCGATACCTGCTCCAGGTAGTTCGGTCTGAGCCAGACTTAAACGACGGACGCCGGTTGTATAGAGAAAAGGTCTGCCTGTTTTTTTTGACAATATGAGCTAGTATCTTCAACTTTTCTGAAGACCTGATCTTCAAAAAAGGAGGAAAAAAAAATATCCAGGGAAGAAGCTGGACAAGATAATCAAACAACAGATCTGCAAACAGCTAGAAGCAAGCAAAGTTATAACCACAAGTCAAAAAGGGTTTGTCATAAACAGATCATGCTAAACAAATCATATTTCATTGTTTGACAAAAAATTAGTGGGCTGGTGAAATGCAGTGGACATGGTATACTTGGATTTCAGTAAAATACTTGACAAAGTAGACCACAACCTACTTCTTGGTAAGCTAAAAAAATGTGGGATAGACAGTATCACCAGGTGGATTTGTAGCTGACATATCAGTTTTAAAATGATCATGTTGCAATCTACTTTCTAGGCAAAAAGAGACTTATTTGAACCATAACTTAAGTCAAAACTAAAGAAGCAATTAAAATGTTTACAATGAATAAAACTCCAGAATCCAATGCTATTTCTGCAGGATATTATAAGGCTCATTAAGAAATCCTGACTAAATCTTGAATTCAAATAATTAATGAGATTCAAGTATGTGAAGAACTTCCTCCATCACGGAAAGAGGCCTTTATTTCCTTAATTTATAAAGGGAGAGATAACACACATCAGTAGCCCTATTTGAGGATCACGCCAATCAACTGGAAAGGGGATTCCTTAATTTGACATGGTGAATAGGCTGCATTTACTAAGTGAAGATTGCTCACATTTTGCTCTGGATTTATTTGTATCATAGCCAACAGCTACACAGTTAATAAACTTAAACACACACACACACAGAGACACACACACACACACTCCTGAAGTACTCCTGTCTGCCTCAGCATTAATGCTCTGAGATGATCCATCCTTGTCTATGGGCTATTTTTGGAAGATCAGTGGACTTCTGTGTACCTGTTTTCCAGAAGACTGTCAGAAATGGGTTGAAAAACAGTCCGGCCCAGTGGGTGGGGGAGAGAACATGTGAGCTGAGAAGAGGTTCACATAGCAAACTGAGAAAGTTCCCTGCTGCCTCCTCCTAGCCTGTCAGCTGCCCCACTGACTATGGACTATTTTTGGAGAGATGCTTGACAAAAAGCTGGTAAACAGGCTCATCAGTCATCCTCTTCCTCAGGGACATACGCAGGCACTGCTAGGTCAGACTCTTAATGGACGTAGTCCAGCAGTTTGTTCTCATAGTGCTCAAACAAGGAAGGAAGCCCACTAATCTCCCTGCTATTCCACTCTCAGATAGTCACATTTCATCAAGGCTAATAATCATTGATCCCAAAGGTTTCCATGAATTGGCCGAACCCATTTTTCAAGCCACTTAAGAAGGAGCTAATACTATATTTCATAATAGTGAATTTCAAAGTTTAATTATGCATTGTGTGGAAAAAAAAAAAAAAGGCCGTTGGCTGTCCTGACCCTTCCAGGATTCAATTTTACTGAATGGGCCTCTAGGTCTAGTATTTTGGGAAAGAGAAAAACAGTTTCTATGTGCCCATTTAATCCACATCATGCCCAATTCTGTAGATTTCAAGCATATCTCCTCCTTTCATTTGCCTCCTTTCTAGAGAAGCTGCTCCAACCCCTTCGTCATCTTAGCTGTCCTCCTCTGAACCTTTTCTAGCTCTATTGTCTCCTTTTTTGGGGAGCAGCTACCAGAACTGCACACAGTATTCCAGATCAGGTTACACTATGGATCCATATAAGAACATTAGGATATTGCCATCTCTGTTTTCAGTGCCACTTCTTATTACTCCCAACATGCTGTTGGCCTTTTTTTTTAATACAGCAGATGCTCACTGTGTCAGCACCTCCATTGATCTGTTGACCATTGCCCCAAGGTCTTTTTCCTCATCAATCATTGTTAGCTGATCCTGTTAATTTGTATGAGCACTTACAATTTGGGGTGCCAATGTGCATCACTTTACCCTTCCTCACATTGAATGGCATCTGCCATTTTGATACACATTCCCCTAATGTGCAGATATGTCTTACTGTTATTACTACTCTGAACAACTTAGTGTCATTAGCAAACCTGGCTATTCCATTAGCCATGCCTGATTCCAGATCATTTATAAATGTGTTAAAAAGCACCTGTCCTAGGACAGAATCCCAGGATTCCTATACTTTAGCCAGTTCTTTATCTGCAAAAAGATCTGCTTTTATTCCATGGCTGTTCAGCTTACTAAGAAGTCTTTGATGAGGAACTTTATCAACAGCTTTTTGAAATCTAAGAAGATATTATCTACTGGCTTGCCCTCATCCATATGATTATTATCACTCTCAAAAAACTAATAGATGAATTAGATGGACCTTTCCTACATGAAAGAAAGGTCTTCCTGTTAGATCCTGATTATCTGTGGGATCACATTCTCCCAACAATTTCTACCCACTTGTTGAGACCTGGAAAAGAGGACTCCCTCTAAATCCCATCATTTTGGGAAAATCTCTTGCAGGATTCCCGCGGTTGAAGCCTCCCATTCAGTGTCCCCTTCACTGGAAAAGCACTGCCCTTAGTATCAGGTTGGCCCCAGCTGGCTTGCTTTTTGCAATTCCATATTGACCAGGCTATTTCAGCAAGATTTTGGGCTGAAGGAATCGTTTTAATCTCTCCTGAAGTGGATGGTGTTCCAGTTGTTCCTTGGAGCATGGAATACTACCGATTAAATTGTTGATGCAGTGTTATTTTATTATTATACGTTATTATATTTTTATTATTATATGTTTCTACTGTTTTGTTTTACTCTTATTACTGTTTTAGGAGTTCAGTAAGCTGCTGCTGCATCAGGCATGACTCAAGTGGTATATAAGACTATTGAAGTAAAATAAATAGATAAAATAAATACTTAGGCTACAAAGTGAAATTGGCTAAATTCATGTCAACTTTACTCCAGCACCAGATGGCCTAAATTATTAAGTGCTTCAGAAAAGAGAAGTGTGCTAATTCGGGCAGTAGTGGGATTAATATATGTGAACAACTGGTTCTCTATGGATGCCGCTTCTGGAAATCTGTTCTGGGCCTGGGCAACAAAAAATTAGCTACCTGTTCTCCTGAAGTGGTGCGAACCGGCTGAATCCTACCACTGAATTCGGGACACAATCAGCAATACATTTTAAATTTAATCAACACATGGCCTCCTGTAATAAAACCATGTGCATTTCCAGAGTTCCTTAAGAGTAAAGTAAATGCTAAAGACACAGAGGGGAACTGGGAAGAGAAGGTGAATTAAGGAGACCAACTGCCTTGAAACCCCACAAGAGGAGGGCATGGATTAAATTAAAAGAAGTAAACAACGTTGCATCACTCTATGTTTTTATATTAACCTCCAAGCATCAGTGAGGCAAGATGGAAACTGAGAATTGCATACAGAGGAGGAGTTTGGGAGATGCAGCTCTTCTGCAGCTGGGAAATGCGGTTGAGGCATCTCTACCAGCGCAGGCCTGAGTTGTGGTTCTGGATCTGGGAAAGCCCTATTGTCAGAATCAGAGCCATCACAGGGCTGGAACCTGGTGGTACTCATCGCTCAGCCTAATGATCATTCACTTATTAAAAAGTAACATTCCCAGAAGTAAGGGTCGCTTAATAGGGTAGTATTGCTTTTTCAAGTGAAACTTAAAATACTCATGAGATTAAGTTGATAGCCCACAAATAAATTCTGGTGTTGTTGTTGTTTTTGTAAAAGCATCACTGGGTCCAGTGGTCCGTCCCAGCAAATTTTTCCTCTATAGCTTGCTGTCTAATTAGCCTTTTTATCCACATATATATTTTTTTATATGCAGCACAGCCTTTTCTAAATTGGTTTTCAGATAGACAACTACTTTTAGACAATCATTTGTCCAGGATAGTAGAAGGTCTTCTGCCTTGGGCAGGCAGTTGTACTAGAAGACTCCAAGGTTAGAATACTGATGGATCGGTTCTTTGATCTGACCCCATCCAAAGCTACTTCATATGCTCTGGTCACATCTCAAAAGGGGGTATTAGAGAGCTTGGAGAAAAGGACAACCAAGATAATCAGGGGCTTGAACAAAGGATATAGCAATCGAGGCTGCTTATCTCAGAAAACAAGCTTAGAAAGAAATAGTACTGAAATACAAAGATAGACAGGTATGCATGCTTTAGCTCTCTGTATTCTTAATTCTTATTTTGCCCAGTCTTCACCGTTCCTAACTGCATGTTAACTCTTAAAGGCAATATTTTTTCTCCTGATTTCTCAAGACAATGTCTCTTCCAGCTAGTTTTTGTCCCTTGGACACCTGCCTTTGTAATAGGCTCAGGTTCATTTGAGTTTGATCTGATGGGATTGCTTAGATCCTGCATAAAGATATCAAAGATTCATTTCATTGTCTCATGTGATAAAAGCTCATCAGTGAATGGACGTAATCTAATATGCATTTGGCATAAACTTTTATCTTTTCTCCTGTGATTTCATACAGGAGTTTCAGCTTCATGAAGTTCTGGGACACCCAAAGAACACAGCATAATTTTGGTGAACCCACCAGTCCCAAAACGTGGCAAGACTTACCTCCAAGGGTCATCCCTGCTTCGTAGCATTTCCTCAGCCGGCAGGAGGGACAGTTTTTCCTTCGGAATTTATCAATGGTGCAGTCATTTCGGCTGGCACAGAGATACTTTTGTTTACCTTAAAAAAGTCACAGTGAAATTTGTCATTAATAGATCAGGGGAACAAGCTGGAACAGGTGGGGTGGGTGACTCTTGCAATTAAAAACACATAAATACATCAATGTATCAATAAATATACAAATCATATCAGATTTGAGGGGTTTTAATCAAGGAAATGGAAGTGCAATCAAGCAAAAATGATAGGGAGTGAGGAATGATGTGCCTGCCCACAGTTTTGTTTGTGCACCTGAATACTGGAGAATCTACATCTATGTAACGTGTCATGCTACCTATGGGGAGAAATGTATCTCTGCCCCAAAGATGCCTCTGGCAGAGGCAGGTCAGAAGCAGGGCCAATTCCAGTTGCTGAGCAAAGGCTGGAAACGAGATGTTTGGGCTGCCACACCTCTGCTCCTGCTGGAAGAGCACGACCCACTGCCAGGCCTCAAGGAAGAAGCTCAGCAGGCCCCACCAACTCTGTACGCAGCTGGCGGCAAATCCAACAAGCTGCGGTATAGAAGGGTGCAGGATATTCTCACACTGAAATCTAGGATAGGAAAAATCAAAATTTAGAATCCCCCTTGTTTGGGGGAAGACTAACTGGAATATTAATTGCCGCCTTCCTGAGAAAAAATATATATAGTATAGTACCGTCCTCACTAATTTTGGTGGTATTATCTGGCTGGGTGGGTTAGTGACACAGAACATTCATAAATATCCAGGCGGCACTGGAAGTGGTGCTCAGCATGAGCACATATATTACCAGCTTTGGTAAGGTTACATTAGCATGCCTGGTCACAGAGGCAGCCAAAAAATTATAGTCCTGACTTTTGGACACTTCCCTCTATCAGAATGATTGAGACGTTTCTTTCTCCTTTAACTCTCAGCTTAAAATGCCAGCAGGAAAAAGAACACTTGGATTAGGCTGGCCAGTAGAGTTCTCTGAACATATGATCCCCCTCTCTCGCCTACGCTGACATGAGGGGTAAAATCACAAGGACGCATTCAGTCCTTTTATTAGTGCACTGATTTTCTTCACCCTCACTACTTCAGAAAAGCACAACTCTGAAACTGCCTTACTAATACACCGATCAGCATATTCCTACTCCTAATTTGCCTCTTGAAAAATTCAAGGCAGCCTTGGGGTTTAAAAAGAATGTAGTACAAAAATGGCAGTTTTTTAAAAAAAAAATTATTATTTTAAGTTATGGACAACTAGAAAAGAAAGTAGGCACAGAGAAACATGGACAAAAATAGAACGGCTAAGTGGAAACAAGGCAATAACAGCATTCCTATATAGGTGGAAGTTCAAACAGGATACGAGGAGGACAAAGGAGCAAATTTAGGGAGCACTAAAGAAAAGAAACCCGCAATAAAGACATATTGCTTGCAAGTATCTGGAGATCATCTAGTCTAACAATCTATTTGATGTAAGGCATAATGGATCAGAAAGCATTCTCAACCAGGTACTTGTGCAGCTGTTCATTCTGAGCTCTGTTTTACTACTGACGGTTTGCACTGTTAAAATGAATTTGTAATCAAAATCTGCAATTCTGTGATTTCTGCTCAGAGATGATATTCCTGCTCCTCTTCCTATACAACAGCCCTTGAAATATTTGTTGCAAGTCCTCTCAATTTTCTTTTCTTCAGGTTAAGCATACTTTTTCATCCCTTTCTCATGAGACTTAATTTTCAGATTGACTGCTGATGTCAGAATCCAATTATATTTCATCTCTAGTTATCAACTATAGAAAACCCCATTTCTGCCTTCCCTGGATTCTGGGTGGGGCTACTGGGGAACCCCTTAAAACCTTGAATGGGAAAGCTTGGACCCCAAGTCCTGTCTAGAACGCCTGCAACCATTTTCTCTTAATAAAAGATGCCTGTTGGAAGAATTATTCCAAGAGTTCTGTCTTCTTAAGATGCAAAGTGGGGTGGGTCCTTACAGCTGCCCTGGTTACCCTCTTGTGAGACACAATACTTGAACTCTTTCCAGATTGATCCATTGCCTTCAACAAATGTTTTAGGATTGTTTGCAAAATAGCAATGGATCATTTGCACCCCATTATCCACTCACTGATAAGTGTATCATGGCAAACCTTTATACTTAACTGAATTAAAGATACTATACTAGGTTGCGGGCATTCTACAATGATCTATTAAACGGTAACTCTCTAAATCAAAGTACACTAGAACAAAATGCTATTGCAAAAATTCTGATTGGGTCAAAGAGGCAACTCAATTCCAGTCTCTTCTGTTCCAGAACTGATTCCTGAGTAAGCCCTCCAAGACCTTTAGATCAGCTGCAGCCTTCTTGGTTTGTGGTTTTATTCAGAGCTCTTTTGGACTTTTGATCACTGATAACTGGCCTGGCTACATGCAACCACCTGACGGGTGTGTTATAAGTTTTATATAAAAAAAATAGGAGACATGCACTTGGCTGATTGCTGGTCTTGGGTCTTTTACTTTTACATTATGGCAGAAACTGATTTTGGAGCACATTGATGCTCTTCATATTTTATAACAATTTCCACATTGCTCTGTTAGTCTGCTGAAGACAAATGGCAACTCAAGGTTTATGGTGCAAACATGATAAGAAACAGTTGGCAATCAGTCACTTGAAAATCTCTCCAGAGGTTTTTTTTTTTTTGCTATGTTTCTATACTTCCTATCACTGATTTATTTTGGATGGTAAACAAAAGAGAAATTAAATATGTTTGTTTCTCAGTTACCTCTCTTTCAGGGAGATCTGTATAATACTAAGTTACTTTTGGAGAATAGCCAATGGCCTTTGTCACCAAAGGTTTATACTGAAATTAATGTGTTGCTTTTTTTAACATGCCAAAAGATACTTCATTAGAAAAATGGGCAGACAAAAAGAAAGGGAAAGGAGAAAAAGCTCTGGATTTCATTTGTTCCTGGACACATGGCCTCTAAAAAGTCCTTTGCTCAGTGCTCCATCCCTGGAGCCTTTTAAGAAGAGACTGGTCAGCCATTTGTCCGTCATGGTACCGGGTCTCCTGCTCAAGCAGAGGGTTGGACTAGAAGACCTCCAAGGTCCCTTCCAATTCTGTAATTCTGTATTCTATTCTGGCTGCTTCTTTGTCTCCCTTTCCTTGGATGGCGAATCTGGGCTGCTTTGAGAGCTCGCACCATTCAAGCACTGGACTTGTGCCTCTTGATGCCCCCACACCACCCAGGTCTTCACTTCCTCTTGGAGAGTAACAAGATTCCTTGGGGAAAAAAAGTGAAAGAGGCGAGACTGGCCAAAGTCTCTCTGCCGAGGAAGGAGGGAAGGAAGGGCTGCTCCAGCGAAGGGAGCAATTCAAGAAATTTGCTCGCTTTGACAAAAAGAAAAGAACAAGAGTGCACATATTCTTATCTCCGCCTGTAACAAAGATGAGATAAGATGATTTAATAATTGGGAAAGAGAAGAATAAAAAAACTGCCCAAGGCCACAAGTTCAAAGACTGAAGTCAGGCAGAAGTGTTGCATTAAAGAAAAGAGAGGAGGAGGAGGAGTTGTGTTTCATCACAAGCTGCTCTGAAGAAATATGAAGTTGCCCAAGAGGAAGCAGCATGAAGAGCCCTGCAACCTCAGGAGACGGAGGAACAAAGTCCGTGAAAATCATCAGGGAGGAAAAGAATGAGGAGAGAGCTGGTGGGAAGGATACAAAAAAGGGGGGATATCAGGGGGCTTGGAGAAAGGAAGGCGACTGCAAAGAAGAAGATGGGAAAGGAGAGAAGGCAAGAAAAGGCAGATACATCCCTTTGGCCTGAGGTGGGGATGGAGAGAGGCCAGGAGAGATGATAACAAAAGTTAGATCTGAAAAGCAGGTTGGAGAAGCTTTAACTGAATGAACAGAGGCGTACAAAGAAGCCTGAAAAGGAATCAGATGGTAATTATTATTGAAGAATTTCAGGGCTTGAGAAAGGCCCACGTATTTAAGACTACAGTGCAGCTGAACAGCTAGTCTCCTTTTCTGTGAACGGGTTGTTTTGGGTAGGTGGTGGGGCTCAAGTTTGCCTGCCTGACTTTTGTCTTGGAAGGTGGCAGCACCTGCCAGACCTGGAAAGGGATCCACAGCAGGATCGGGTTCAGTCCCTATTTGGATGACGAACCACTTGGGTAATGAAGAGCTGCAGATTGAAGACAGCCCTAAAGAAGGCGGTAGAGGACCACGTCTACATCTGTTGCTCAGACATCTGCCTTGCAGTCACCAAGAGGCGAGTTTGAATTCAGCTTTCCCATCCCAAATCACCATGGTTTTTTACACTGAAT
The DNA here is from genome assembly GCF_016545835.1 of Crotalus tigris. Lineage (NCBI taxonomy): Eukaryota > Metazoa > Chordata > Lepidosauria > Squamata > Viperidae > Crotalus > Crotalus tigris. The sequence goes on along the minus strand of NW_024097841.1, from coordinate 265,425 downwards.
TGTTCTAGGTTGCCCCTTATACAAAACCTTCCACCAAGATTTTGAAAAGGTATTACTAGAGGTGTATCATGATGTGTTGGAGAAATCTAATCTACCAGACTGCTGGATAGATGCCATCATATCTCTTATCCCAAAAGAAGGCACAGACCCCAAAGAGATTAAAAACTATAGGCCAATCTTGCGGCTAAATACGGATTACAAAATTTTTACTAATATAATGGCTGAAAGATTACAGTTAATTTTACAAAATATAATACATCCAGACCAAAATGGTTTTTTACCCCAAAGACGAATCAGAAACAATATTAGAACGGTGTTAAATGTCCTAGAGTATTATGAAATACATTTAGGAAAACAGGCAGCTTTGATTTTTTTAGATGCGCAGAAAGCATTTGATAGCCTCAATTGGCAATTTATGTTCCAACAGATTGAGGATATGAAATTTGGTGAGAAATTTAGTAACATAATAAAGGCAATATATAGAACACAGAGAGCTAGTGTGATAATCAATGGAGAGAATACAAAAAGTTTTGAAATAAACAAAGGGGTAAGACAGGGATGCCCAATTTCTCCTATACTTTTTATTTTGACTCTTGAAGTATTATTAGTTCAAATTAGAGCAAATAAAGAAATAAAAGAGGTACAGGACAAAGCAGAGGAATATAAGTTACAGGCATTCGCTGATGATCTGGTTTTCTTTATTGAGGAACCTATAGAGAGAGGAAATATTCTTATGGGTGAAATAGAAAAATTTGGAATAGTGGCAGGATTAAAAATTAACAGAGAAAAGACCAAAATGTTAGCAAACAATTTAACCAATAAACAAAAAAGGAAATTGGAAGAGAATTTGGGATTACAAGTACCGAAAAAGATTAAATATTTAGGAATTTGGATAACCTCAAGGTGTTCCTCAATAAAAGAAGACAACTATACAAAATTGATATTAAAAATTAAACAAGATCTTGAGACTTGGGGGAATCTCCAATTATCATTATTAGGCAGAATCGCATTGAGTAAAATGAATATTCTACCAAGATTATTGTATTTATTTCAAACAATTCCAAAAGAATTAGAGAAAACTTTTTTTAAAGAATTGGATAAAATAATAAATTTATTTGGGCAGGCAAAAAAGCTAGGATAAATACCAAAACATTACAAGACAGTAAGAGTAGAGGTGGTCTTGGACTCCCTAAATGGGAAATCTATTATTATGCGGCAGGATTATTATGGATTAAAGACTGGATAAACTTGGATAATGAAAGGATATTAATGATTGAAGGACATGATCTACAGGCGGGTTGGCATGCATTTCTATGGGGGAAACAGAAGAAAACATCAACATATTTCCAGCAACATCAGATAAGAGGAGCATTGATCGGGATATGGGAAAAAATAAAAAAAAGACACTATGGGAAAATTCCAAATTGGTTCTCGCCGATGGAGGCAGTGATTCATCCCAATACATTAGAGAAAAAAAAGATGATTAGGTATAAAGAATTACTGGATAACCGAGGAAATCTCCAGTCAAGAGAAGAGTTGGAGGAACAAAGAATACCCATAGATTGGTGGCCGTATTTACAAATTCAATCTAGATATAATAGGGTTAGGCAAGAACATGGAATTAGTCGGACCCCACACCAACTTGATAAAAGTCTAATAAATAAGGAAGGAAAACTATTATCAAAAATTTATAAATACTTATTAGAGATAGAGTTAGAGGAAGAAATTGTGAAGGGGCCAATGATAGCGTGGGCACGAAATGTGGGGCGAAATATAAATTTAGAGGAATGGGAAAGATTATGGAACATAAATTGCAAATTGACGCTATCAACTGCATACAGTGAGAATCAATATAAAATGATTTACAGATGGCATTTAACACCGGCGAGATTGGCTAAAATGTATAAAAACATAGACCCAAAGTGTTGGAAATGTAAAATCAGAGAAGGAACATTTTATCACATGTGGTGGCTGTGCCCCAAAGCAAAAAATTATTGGGAACAAATAAGAGATTGGATACGAATAAGATAACTGAGATATAAATGGATTTCAAACCAGAATTATTTCTTTTGGGCATAATAAATTTAAAGATGGAAAAACAACTCCAACACATCATTATACACATATTGACTGCAGCTCGTATAGCATATGCTCAATCTTGGAAGAGTGAAAATATTCCCAAAAATGATATGATTATGTACAAAATCTTGGAATGTGCAGAAATGAACAAACTTATGTTAGAATTAAAAGACAAGGAGGCGACAGAATTTTATGAAATTTGGAACAAATATTATAATTGGCTAGAACAGAGAAAGAAAAAGACAATAATTATTGATGTACATAAAATGTAAATAAGATGTAAAGAATGCTTAAAATACAGAGTACTGTTCTGTTAAAAGAAAAGATTTATGTTTATGTATTTTAAGTTTGTTTTGGTGTATGGTGAAAAATAATAAAAAATTATAAAAAGAGAAAAAAAAGTTTACATTATGAACAAAAACAAGCATGTTTTAAAGCAGGAGTTGCCAACCCCAGGTGGTCCGTGGCATGCCAGCAGCATGTGACCCAAAGGCTGCCTCTGGTCCACGGAAAAAACCTCCCTCCACAGAGCCGGCCCCTAGTGCCCAAAAGGTCAGGGGCCACTGTTTTAAAGTTTTTTTAAAAAAAAGAAAGGGGAGGGTGTTAATTAGCAGGGAGGTGCAAAGTTTGTCCAACTGGGAACAGATCACCTGAGAATGTTCTGCTGCCAGTGGACCATGCCCTGGAAGTCCTCAGAACTGAGACTAACCTGGTCCTGAAATAGGCCTATTTCACTAGAATACAATATTTAGTTTCCCAAATCCTCCTTTCTCCGGTTGGCAAATTCTGCATATCCTGAGTAACTAGCCAGGAAGAATGACTGAGTTAAAGGCAGACTGAAAGTGGGAAGGAAAGAAATGTGAGGAAGAAGTAAAATTGAGAAAGGTCTAGGAAGAAAGTTAGGGGTTCAAGAGGTTGCCCTTGAAGAATACCCTGAAACCAGTTGGGGCAAAATGCAGCAGCATGAGCATTTCTATCTGCTTCTGTTACAGTCCACGTTATATCTCTGCTCTGCAAGTCGCATTGGGTACCAGTGTGTTTCCAGGTCCAATTCAAATAGCTGCTGTCGACCTACATGGCATGGGATGAAATTGTTTGATGCACCACCCTTCCCCAAATTCATGGCTGCCCATCCCATCAGATCTGACAGAGTGGACCTGTTATAGGTTCTTTCATCTAAGGAGCTATATTGGGTGGGTCCTGGGTGGGAGGCCATTCCCGCTGTGACCCTGCCCTGTGGAATCCCTTCCCCCCTGAACTGAGGACGGCCTCATGGCTTCTAAGCTTCTGAAGGTCCCTCAAGGCCAGTTTATGCTAACAGGCCTGGGGACCCCAGTCAGTTCATATATACTATTGTTGTTGTTGTTAATTGCGAAGTCGTGTCCGACCCATTGCGACCCCATGGACAACATTCCTCCAGGTCTTCCTGTCCTCTACCAACTCCATTTAAGTTCACACCTACTGCTTCAGTGACTCCATCCAGCCATCTCATTCTCTGTCGTCCCCTTGATATATACTATACTGCCTAGTATTCCTGTTTAACTTTTTTTAAAATTTCCAATGTTTTTAATATTTGTTAATGATAATAAATGTAAAATTTATTGTTTTAGTTTTCTCGTAGGATGCACAGAGTCTCTTGCTCATGAGATGGGAGGCTCTATAAATTAGACAGGCAAATAAAATGGGTCAGGTGAGCAAATAATTAAGTGAAGGAAAAAGAGAGGCCAATAGCAGCAATGAGGGGATGCACAAAGCTAGAAGAAGCATAGTGGAAGTTTTCATTTGCAATAATTATTTCAAGAGACAAGACTGGAGAGATATGACTTAGCTGACCATCTTTCTTAACAAAAATTGTACCACAGCCTTTTAATTAAGCTAGCAATTATCATTTTTAAGTATTATTATTTATAAGCAATTATTATTTATTATTTTTAAATATTAGCACACTGATTCTGGTGGCGTGAGAAACATTATACCAAAACTCCCAGGAACCAGATTGCCCCAGAGCAAATTCTGTTTGGCAACTTGCTACTTTCAAGCTGGCTGGATCAGCTTCTTCACATGTATTGTAACCACTACAATCTCTTTGCTGAAATCTATTTTGGTTATTCACATCCCCAACATTCTCACATAAAGTTTCATCCAACATCCAATAAAAATTATTTAGCAAACAGACCTGGAGCTTAGCTGAATGCTTGGAGGCAACCAGGCATCTTTTGGAACAACATGGAGGCTGTTTGTTTTGTTTTGTGATCACCCAGTCTGGCCTACAGCCCTGAACGTCCCCGTGGTCTCTCATCCAAGTACTACGAGGCTCAAGATGACTTGCCCTCTTAGACCAGGCATCTGCTGAGAAGAGAAACCCAAAAAACTGGGTTGTTTTAATGTTACATCCAAATTTTGCTTTGGCATACTTGAATCCTTTGTCCTTTGCGTCTTTAGCTCTTTCTTCCACTTTCTCTTTGATAATGGACAAGTTTTCCTGAATTAACCTCATAACAAATGAGTGCTTTGAAGCTTTCTCCAACAATTTCTGGGAAAAGCTCCAGTTTTTTTTCACACACACCCTGCAAGAACCTTCCTTGCCAGAATCCTGCTAAACTCCTTTTGTGCACAGAAGGAATCGGCATCAGGATGGGATGGTTGAAGAAAGCAGCAACTATAAAAGATTCTTTCTTGAAAAATTAAAATGAACTGACCAAGATATTGTCCAAACAAACATGCATTTGTATTTTATTGTATTTTTCATGGTCACTACCTTTAAAGTCCTAGATGGCCTTCCTGGGCAGAAACAATTCCCAAGACAAGGGGATTGTATCTCTTGGCCCCTCCCGAATCAATACATTGTGCTGATAGGTAGAAACTGTGGGGCCTGGGCCCAAAAATGCCTGAGTACATTTAGGCCTTAAAACAATTCACACAAACATAGACCCAATTTAATAAATTTAACCCCCTCATTTAATTGGTTCAACTCTTTCATCCTCTCCAATAAACCACACATTAAAAGGCATCTCTTTGACAAACTAACTCAGTCATGGGCTGTATATGACTTGCTTTTGATTTGCTATCATGAACTAATATAGATTTCAATCAATCAATTAGAATAGAGCTGAGAGGGACCTTGGAGGTCTTCTAGTCCAACCCCGTTCAAGTAGGAGACCCTATCAGACAAGTGACTGTACAGAGTCTTCTTAAAAACCTCCTGTCAGAATCCAATTATATTTCATTTCTAGTTATCTACTATGGAAAAACCCATTTCTGCTCTCTCTGGATTCTGTCATACTATGAAGGGGAAGGGGGATGAGCAGGGGGTTTTATGGCTCTCACTTCCTTCATTAAACTTCAAAAGGACTGGATGTTGATTCTCACCAAGAGGATTGACCATAACAATATGCCATCGCCTTTTATCTACTTGCTCTCTGAAGTCTCCCTTTTGCCGACAGTAAGGGAAAAGGGATGTGTGTGGGGGTGGTAAATAATGCAGCGCCTGGGGTATGGAAAAAGAGAGGATGAGGACTGTCGCCCGGAAGAACTGTGGGGTGGGGGGCTGCTTTGGAACACTTAAAACATTGAAGTATGGGAGAGAATTCCTCAGATCCTGTCTAGCACGTCTGCTATCATTTTCTCTTAATAAAGATGCCTGTTGGAAGAGATATTCCAAGAGTTCTGTCTTCTTAAGATGTAAAGTGAGGAAGTTTCTCCTTAATTCCAGGTTGCTTCTCTCCTTGATTACTTTCCAAACATTGTTTCTTGTCCTGCCCTCTGGTGCTTTGAAAAAAAATTGACCCCCTCCTCTTTGTGGCAACCTCTCAAATACTGAAATACTGCTATCATGTCCTCCCTAGTCCTTCTTTTCTCTAAACTGGCCAAATCCAAATCGTGCAACCATTCTTCACGTTTTTGTCTCCAGGCCTTTAATCATCTTAGTTGCTCTTCTTTGCACTTTTTACAAAGTCTTAACATTTTTTTTGCAATGTGGTGACCAAAACTGGATGCAGTATTCCAGGTGTGGCCTTACTAAGGCATTATAAAGCAGTACTAATACTTCACGTAATTTTGATTCTTTGCCTCTGTTTACACAACCCAGGATTGTATTAGCTTTTTTGGCTGCTGCCCCACACTACTGGCTCATTTTAAGTGATTGTCCACTAGGACTCCAAGGTCCCTCTCACAGTTACTGTTTTGAGCCAGGTTTCGACTAATCTGTACTTGTACCTTTGGTTATTCCTGCCTAAGTATAAAACCTTGCTTTTTTCCACATTAAATTTCATGTTGTTAAATAGGGCCAATTGTTCAAGTCTGTCAAGATCTTTTTGGATCCTGTGCTTGTCTTCTGGGGTGTTGGCTATTCCTGTCAGCTTAATGTCACCTGCACATTTGATAAGTTCCCCTTGTATTCCCTCATCTAAATAATTTATGTTGAAGAGTCCTGGACCTAAGCTGGAGCCTTGTGGTATCCCATTTACTTCCCTCCATGTGGATGTAGTACCATTGAGGACTACTTGCTGAGTACGGTTTGTCAGCCAATGAAATAAGATTGGTTTGGCATTATCTGTTTTCAACACACCCATGCTGGCTACTAGTTATACCTTTATTTGTTTCTAGATGTTCGCAGATTTGGTTTTTTATTATCTTTTTTCAGTATCTTCCCAGGTATTGATGTTAGGATGATTGGTCTGTATTTTCCTGGGTTTGTTTGTTTGTTTCCTTTTTGAAGATGAGAAGCACATCAGCTCTTTTCCAATCCTCCGATAATTCCCGTGTGTTCCACGATTTTTGAAAGATATGGTACAGTGGTTCTGAGATGACAGGAACAGCTTACCCCCAGAAATCGTGGGCGCTCCATCACTGGAAATTTTTAAGAAGACACCAGACATTCACCTGTCTGAGATGGTATAGATTCTCCTGCTTGAGCAAGTGGCTGGACTAGAAGACCTCTAAAGTCTATTCTATTCTATTCTATTCTATTCTATTCTATTCTATTCTATTCTATTCTATTCTATTCTATTCTATTCTATTCTATTCTATTCTATTCTATTCTATTCTATTCCTATTCCTATTCCTATTCCTATTCCTATTCCTATTTCTAGACTATTAGTAAGAATTAGGTCTAGTATAGCTTTTCCTCTAGTTCCCTCCTCTACTTTTTGGATGACAAAGTTGTTTGGTTAGGAATTTGTTTGATCTCCCACTTGCTGCAGAATTTGTCTCCCAGTTCATATCAGGGTAGTTAAAGTCTCCCATTATTACTGTAGTATATTTCCTACATACATTTGTTAGTTGTTTAGCAAAAAGTTCATCTATTTCTTCTGCTTGGTTGGGTGACCTGTAGTATATACCCAATATCATTCCCTTTTCCTTTTATATTGACCCAAATGCTTTCTAGGAGGTTTTCATCCTTGGTTTTCTGGATTTCTGTAGAGATGTAGTGATCTTTTATATATAATGCAACTCCACCTCCTCTTTTGTTAGGTCTGTTTCTTTTGGATAGTTTATATCCTTCTATCAGTACATTCCGGTCATGAGTTTCATCCCACCAAGTTTCAGTAATGGCAAATATATCATATCTGCCTTCATGTATTAGCACTTCAGGTTCACCCTGTTTGTTCACTAAACTTTGAGCATTACTGTACAAGCATTTGGGTCCTTTAAGGTATGTTTGGGTATGTTTCTTATTATCTCCTACTTTGTATTTGGGTTTTCTATCCTTTCCATCACTCTCTAGTTTACTGTTCCCCCCCCCCTTTTCCCCCTTCTTCTTTCTCTTTACTCCCTACTTCCTTAAATGATTGGTTATCTAGTGGTTTTTGCTTGGAATTAGGTTCTAAAAGTCATGAAGATTGCCCCCCTCAATTTTAGTTTAAAGCCCTTCTGATAAGATGAGCCTGTCGTTTTCCGAATATATTCTTTCCAGTTCTTGTGAGGTTCATTCCATCCCTTGCCAGATGGTTGGTGGCCCCCTAACCACATGGCTGTCTCCTTTAACAGCCTGCTGTTTACCTCTGCTAAGCCCAGAGCCTCATGCATCAAGCTACAATGGGAACAACTCTGCTTTCTAAGTTCATATCCCAGCTTTTCAGGAGAAGCCACTGCAAATAGTTACAAGCAGCTGTCTCCTAGGCAACAATTGAGTCCAGAGTAAGAAAGTCCCCCCTCCACGAACCTCTAGGCATTACACATTCTTGCTCTTTGTTTGACATGATAGACCCTCCTTAGCAAAATCACATCAACAACCTGCAATCAAAGCCTTGAATAAAAGTCATTAGACTCTTTTTTCTCATAATAATGCTCTCCCTTTCTCCCGATGCCTGGCATGACGCTGGGACATAGGGCTGAAAAACAACCACATTTTTAAAAAAATACAAAACAACCCCACAACCTTGTAATTTACTTTATTAGAACTTGTGATAATGCCCAAGACCCTTTGCTTCTGAGAAAAAAAAGCATAAAGAGCCTTAAGTGCCCTAATGTGAAATTTCGCCAAGTTCTTTTAACACCACCAGCTCTCAGCAGCACTTCTCTTACCCTTCATCCCGCAAGTCCGCCCATTCCCACTGCCCTCTGTAAAGCTGCTTTTCTGGGTTAGATTGTAGAGAAGGAAGGGAAGAAAAGCAAAAGTCATTTCCTCACCGGATGCACGAAAGAATGCACGAAAAGGCTTAGAAGCACATGTCAAATGATTTGGTATTATGTTGCAGGTGCTCTGCGTAGGTATTGGACTAGTAACTCATCATCCTCTTTCTAATGAAAATCAAAACTATATTCCACCACATTAAAGGATATCATCTTTACCGTTATCTTGACCCTATACCATTTCAGACAAATGGCTGTTCAACCTGTTCTTAAAAACTTCCAGTGATGGACCACCCACAACTTCTGGTGGCAAGCTATTCCATTGGTTAATTGTTCTCACTGTCAGGAGATTTCTTCTTAGTTCCAGGTTGGATCTCTCTTTGATGATCTTCCATCCATTACTTCTTGTCTTGCCTTCAGGTGCCTTGGAGAATAGACTGGGCCCCTCTTCTCTGTGACATATGCTCTAATAGTGCTCCTGAGTTCTCTGAGTCAAATGGACATAAGGCATCTGTGCAAGTTGAGCGCACAACACTCTCAGCTAATGCAATATTCTGTATAGAGTAAATTGAAAATCTTAATGATTTAGCTCTCCAGTTTGATATCTGACTTGAAATAAACCTTTAAATATGCTCCCGTATACTCCTTAAGGCCTCTTCAACATTACTGCAGTAGATCCTGCAGTACATAAGCAAGTTAGGTGGGATTGATCCACATTTTCTGTGGCAAAACACAGCATTCCTCAGTCAAAACGTTTCAGCTGATCCTGAGAACATGTCCCTTATTGTTCACTTTTCCTTCCTACAACCAACCATCTCAGCCCGCCTCAATTCAAACTTCTTATCGCTCTTTGTTTGAAAATTCTATTACCACATCAATCCTCTCTATTAAGGCTGTCAAACTTTAATAATCTACAGATACCAGTTATTTCCCCCCTCATCCACACACTCACTATCAGTAAATATCCACTAGCATCCTGATTACAAGAATCTCTCTCCCACTTGGATTATTGGTTATAGACTAGATGGCTCCCACCCTATGTTCTCATGGTGGCACGGACTTCCTTCTGCACTCTTCATTCCAGTCCCTACCATCCAATGCTGGGTAAAATAGCTCAATTCCAAAGTCTCATCAGCTGTGGACCAAAAGATCTTCCCATCCATCCTCCATTTCCAGCACCAAGGAGACTGGCCACCGCTGATTTCCTTCAACTATCTAAATCAGTGGTTCTCAACCTGTGGGTCGGGACCCCATTTGGGGTCGAACGACTATTTCATGGGGGTCGCCAAACAAGGCTGTCCGCCATTTTTTTCCCCTTTTCTTTGTCCACGCCCCTGGCACCCGGTGATGTATAAGTGGTTGGGGGTCACCACAACATGGGGAACTGTATTATGGGGTCGCGGCATTAGAAAGGTTGAGAACCACTGATCTAAATAGTTGGCCACTAGAAAAAGCTAATCTGGTATTCCTAGAAATTTAACACAAGCTTCCTGGCCAATCCACAGTAAATTGTTGCTGGAGTCTTCTCCAGCACCATAGTTCAAAGGCCTCAATTCTTTGGCGCTCAGCCTTTCTTATGGTCCAACTTTCACAGCCATACATTGCAACTGGGAAAACCATGGCCTGGACTATACGCACTTTTGTTGGCAGGGTGATGTCTCTGCTTTTTAGAATGCTGTCTAGATTTGCCATAGCTTTCCTCCCCAGGAGCAAGCGTCTTTTAATTTCTTGGCTGCAGTCCCCATCTGAGGTGATCTTGGAGCCCAGAAAAATAAAATCTGTCACTACCTCCATTTCTTCCCCATCTATTTGCCAGGAATTGAGAGGGCCGGATGCCATGATTTTGGTTTTCTTAATGTTGAGTTTCAAGCCAACTTTTGCACTCTCCTTCTTCACCCGCATCAAGAGGCTCTTTAGTTCCTCTTCACTTTCTGCCATTAGAGTGGTATCATCTGCATATCTTAGGTTGTTGATATTTCTCCCGGCAATCTTAATTCCAACTTTTGATTCATCTAGCCCTGCCTTTCTCATGATGTGCTCTGCATATAAGTTAAATAGGCAGGGTGACAGTATACAGCCTTGCCGGACTCCTTTTCCAATTTTGAACCAATCAGTGGTTCCGTGTTCGGTTCTCACTGTTGCTTCTTGACCCGCATATAGGTTTCTCAAGAGACAAATGAGATGGTCTGGTACTCCCATCTCTTTAAGAACTTGCCACAATTTGTTGTGATCCACACAATCAAAGGCTTTAGCATAGTCAATGAAGCAGAAGTAGATGTTTTTCTGGAACTCCCTAGCTTTCTCCATGATCCAGCGTATGTTGGCAATTTGATCTCTAGTTCCTCTGCCTCTTCGAAATCCTGCCTGTACTTCTGGTAGTTCTCGATCCACATACTGCTGGAGTCTAGCTTGTAGGATTTTAAGCATAACTTTACTAGCATGTGAAATGAGTGCAATGGTGCGATAGTTTGAACATTCTTTGGCATTGCCTTTCTTTGGAATTGGAATGTAAACTGACCTTTTCCAATCCTGTGGCCACTGTTGAGTTTTCCAAATTTGCTGGCAAATTGAGTGTAGCACTTTTACTGCATCGTCTTTTAAGATTTTGAATAGCTCAGCTGGAATACTGTCACCTCCACTAGCTTTGTTGTTGCTCAGATTTTCTAAGGCCCATTTCACTTCACATTCTAGGATGTCTGGTTCGTCAGGTCATGTTATCTGGGACGTTAAACTCATTCTTGTATAGTTCTTCTGTGTAGTTTTGCCATCTCTTCTTAATCTCTTCTGCCTCTGTTAGGTCCCTGCCATTTTGGTCCTTTATCATGCCCATCTTTGCATGAAACGTTCCCTTCATATCTCCAATTTTCTTGAAGAGATCTCTGGTCCTCCCTATTCTGTTGTTTTCTTCTATTTCTTTGCACTGTCATTTAAGAAGGCATTCTTATCTCTTCTAGCTACTCTCTGGAATTCTGCATTCATTGGGTGTATCTTTCTCTTTCTCCTTTGCCTTTCGCTTCCCTTCTTTCCTCAGCTATTTGCAAAGCTTCCTCAGACAGCCATTTTGCTTTCTTGCATTTCTTTTTCTTTGGGATGGTTTTAGTTGCTACCTCTTGTACAATGTTGCGAACTTCCATCCATAGTTCTTCAGGCACTCTGTCTATCAGATCTAATTCCTTAAATCTATTTGTCACCTCTACTGTATATTCCTCAGCATAGTCCACGTCTATTCACTCAAGTCCCATTAACATATCCCCTCTTTGCTTGAGGGAGGCCCAGTGCAGAAACAGCATTAGTCACGCTGTGGATGGTCTCTGCCGAGAAGGGGAGGGGAATAGTACATACATCCTGATTCTCCTCACCCTCCCAGAGGCTTCCATTACCAGCAACCAGGTTATCCTTTTGGGCTGGCTATGGGGGCTGGTGCTGGGCAGCACAGTCTTTCTCCAAGACTGGTCCCAATTGGTGTTAATAGGGGTGTGAGGTCTGGCCACTACCTTGTGGGGTGTCGCAGGGCTCCGTATTTTCTCTCTCCTCCTTTTTAACAACTCTGTGGACTGCTGGATGAGATAAATAGTCACCACGGGTTGGGTTATCTTCAGTATGCGGACTAGACTCAACTCTGTATTTCCAATCCTGGTGAGCCAAGGGATGCTGGTGGGACCCTCTGGAAGTGCCTGGAGGCTGAGGGGCCTGGGTGGGGAGCAACAGACTTCAACTGAGTCCTGGCAAGACTGAATGGCTTTGGGTGCATGGAACCCAAGAGACTTTGACATCTTTCTTCTGGATGGGGTGGCATTGCCCCAGATGGATCTGGTCTACAACTTGGGGCTTCTCCTGGATTTGCAACTCCTGCTTGAAGTCAATAGCTAGGAAAGCCTTTGCACAACTTTGGGTTGTGTGTTGGTTGTGGCCTCTCCTGGATCAGGATCCCTGCCCTCAGTCATTCAAGCCCTAGTCATCTCACAGTTGGACTACTGCAATGCACTCTACATGGGGCTACCCTTGAAAAGCATTCAGAAGCAACAGCTGGTGCAGCATGTGGCAGCACAGGCAGTTTGGGGGGCTCCAAGGGTGCCCCATGTAATACCACTTCTCTGCGGGCTGCTGGTTTGCTTCTGGTACAATTCAAGGTGTTGGTAATCATCTTTAAAGCCCTTCATGACATGGGTTCAGGCTACTTGAGGAACCCTCTCAACCCACTGGAATTGGCCCTGCCCCCCACCTGTGCTGGCAGAGGAGGCATGCAGTGGGCCCTGCTGGCCAGGGTATTCCAGCTGGGGGGGTCAGGAGAAGACCTTTCTCTGCCATTGCACCTGCCCTTTGGAACATCTTGGCCCTTGGAGTGAGGTCAGCTCCAACCCTTTGACCTCCCGCAAGAGCGTAAAGACTTGACTTGGCCAATTGGCTTGGGGCTCCAATGGAGGGGTTTACTGGGGTGGTTGATAGAATAACAGATCCCAACTCCCCCCTTCTCACCCTACGCTCTTCCTCCCCATTTTTTAATTAGGGCTCAATATTTATATTTTCATTATTTAGTTCCTAAATAGATTATGTAAAATTTTATCTTTTTAATATTGCAAACTGCCCAAAGTTACCTTGGGGTAAGATGAGTGGTCGATAAATTTAATAAATAATCCCATTTCCTCTTTATCCATGCATTTGTGATGAGATTCAACCCTTCTTCTTTTTCTTCTACCTGATCAAAGTACTTTAACATTCTTTTCCAGTCTCTGCTTTTTGTTTTCCATTCATACTCCTGCAACCCCCAACATTGCCTCTTTTTGTTTTATACCCTACACACAAACAGCTGGGAACTCCCCAGCCATCTGTCCCCAAACAGCAGAACCCGGTACAAAATAAAAAAACATTTTTCCAACACTCTGGAAACATTTTTATTTTATCTGATAATTTTTAGAAGATGTATTTTCCTCTGTTTCTTTTCCAAAATACTCTTTCCTCCCCCGCCCCGCTATTCCACCTTCAATTAATACTATTCTCAAATTAGTCTGCTAATATTGCCTTTTCTCAACTTTGCTCCCTGAAAAGGAAGTTCTCTGGACTCCGCGTATTTTCCCTTAATAAAGATTCTGACAGCTCAGGGGGGCTTTTACCTCACATTCCCCCTCCTTTGTAGGAACTCCTTCAAGTTCCAGTAAAAGAGTAAGATTGACAAGATAAGGGGCTACTGGGGGTTCCACAGGACAGGCACACACAGTACTTTACAACTCAATTAATAGAACCAAATGAAAATATTAAGAATATAATATTGTATGATTGGTACTACTATTACCTCTAAGGATTTTGAGTTAAAGTGAAAAGTAAATAAAGAAAAGTAACAGATAATTGTTTGCAGCAAAATCAATGGAAACTATTGATATGAGACTATAGTTTATCCACAGAGAGCAGAGCACCAGGATCAATGATCATGATTTTCAAATGTGTGCTGCACAATGTCCTTGTTGGGGCTATGCAAGAAAATCTCAAGACAGCTGAGGAGAATCAAGTGAAAGTTTACATTTGTGGGGAGAAATACTATATCTTCTTCAGCAATCACTATTCTCAGGGATTCTAAGCACTCTGAATTAAACTGATGAAGACTCTGATGATCTTGTAAAATATACAAATTGTGAAAAGCTTTTATTTCCTCTGGAGTGTCCTCCCTACTGTTAGAATCCAATTATATTTCATCTCTAGTTATCAACTATAGAAAACCCCATTTCTGCCTTCCCTGGATTCTGCCATATGGTGAAGGGAAGGGGGTGAACAAAGGGGCTTTATGGCCCTCACTTCCTTCAGTACACTTAAAGCGACTGAATGTGGATATCGCCAAAAGGACTAACCATAAGAATGGGGCTATTACCTTTCATGTAGTTCTCTCTGAAGTCTCCATCCAGCCGGCAGTAAGGAAAAGGGGGTGGGAGTGTAATGCCTGAGACTGTCGCTGGAAGAAGGGGGTGATTGGGTGGGGCTACTGGGGAACCCCTTAAAACCTTGAATGGGAGAGCTTGGACCCCAAGTCCTGTATAGAACGCCTACAACCACTTTTTCTTAATAAAGGATGCCTGTTGGAAGAATTATTCCAAGAGTTCTGTCTTCTTAAGATGCAAAGTGGGGTGGGTCCTTACATTAGACAGGACTTGCAAAATTAATCCACCTGGAAGGGAGACCCTTGCCGAGGGATTTTGCAAAAAATTACCATGTCAGACAATAGAACAAGAAAGGGGGAAAACTCACTGGAAAGAGAGCCGCTGCCCCAACTGGAACCTTGCCAGATGTTGGGATCCGAGAGGTCAGATTCCTCAGGAGAAGAAGGGGTGGAGACACAGGACCACAAGCCTCACTGGTCAATGGGCGTTGGAAAGAAAAGCGAGTGGGGAAAGGAATCAAGAAAGGTTACCCTGAGACGGGGGGCCAAGCAACCAGAATGGAAGCAGGAGATGGAGAAATCCCTGCACGCAAGTGAAGAGGGAGAAAGCTGGGCACCGTACTCAGACTGGATCCTAGAGAAAGCTATTGACCTGATGAAGAGAACTCTCAGCTCCCTAGGAGAGGAGAATCCTGAGCCCTACGGCCGCCCCAGCTCCTGGAGCCGCAAAGGGAGAGACACCAAGGGGGAAGTGGAACCTGCAGCCCCAGGGACATCTGCTGATCCAGTAGTTCCCACCCCCTACCGAACCACAGATGGCGATCTGGACGGAAGACACTACCACCACCAACGGAGGCACCGATCCATTCCAAGACGTCCGCCATTGGAAGTGAAATTCAAAGGGGAGCCAACACGCTTGGGGTTTTTCCTAACCCAAGTCCTCAGCTACATGGAGGAATATGGGCGGGACATCCCCAGCGACAAAGCCCACATCTGGATCATGCAATCTGCCCTGGATGGACCAGCTGCAGATTGGGTGGTGAACTTGCACGACTCCAATGCCCCAGAACTCAACGACTTCAACCGTTTCATGTCCTCTCTGAGAAGGTGATTTGAAGACCCCCTGGCTGATCGCAAAGCCCGCGAAAGGATAAAAACGATGAGGCAAGGCAAACGCCCGGTGGCTGAATATACACAAGAATTCCAGGCCATTGCCAGCAAACTGAACTGGCCAGACGACATCCTCCTTAGCCATTTCAAAGACGGACTAAATTATGACCTATATGACGCTTGCCTGCCCCGAGGGGACCCACACCAACTTGAGGAATGGTACGTCTTGGCAGAGGAAGCAGAGATCGACATATTGAAGAGACACCGCTGAAGAAAACAATGGAGCCGCTCCCCGCCTGAGTTGACACACGAACCAGTGTAACCATTGGCTACAGTCAAGAAGCAAATGGGGTGTTTCAAGTGCGGAAGTGAAGGGCATCGAGCTGTAGAATGCCGCTCCAAAGCCCCCCAGCACAACCCAGACAGATCCCCAATCAGCAAATCTGGAAAGTCTTCGACTAAGCCAAAAGAAACTGCCATGAGAATGATGGAAATTGCGGAACCCCCCACCTCTGCTCATCAGGGGGAAAGAACTCCAGCCTACACCGCAGGGCCAGTGGACGCCTCAGATGACACTCGGAGGGCGAACCCCTGGTAAGTGGACGCATCGCACCCATCCTCAAGACAGTGACTACATTAATTCCCCCCATGCCCGAAGTTGTGAAGGTGAAAGCCTTAATAGACTCTGGCTGCACCCGCTGCCTCATTAGCCCGACACTAGTAGGGAATCTGGGCATTCTGTCGAGGAGACTGGAACAACCAATCTCATTTGGCCAGTTAGATGGATCCATAGCAGGGGGGGTGCCAGCTACCCTAGCCACTCTACCAATACACTTCTCCCTGGGCAAACATGAGGAGGACATAATGTTTGTGGTGACCCCAGGCATGGAATGCCCAATGATCCTAGGGATGGAATGGTTGAAAAAATGGAATCCCTGGGTAAATTGGAGGACGACAGAAATCAAATTCCCAAAGGGGGACTCTATGGCGTTAAAATCCCAAGTGGAGCTACCAGAATCAAGAATAGAAAAAGCATCCATGGGAGAGGAAAAGGGACTAACAGAAATACAGAGGAATACAGAGACCTTGCTGAAGTTTTCAGTGAGGAGAGGGCGGATGAGCTCCCCCCCACCGACCCACAGACTTTGCCATTGAATTCAAGCCAGGGGCGAAACTCCCGAAGCCCAGATTATACTCCATATGAGCCCAAAGGAGGAGAAGGAAATGGAAAGATTCATAAAAAAAAACCTACAGAGAGGTTTCATTGAGCCAGCCAAGCCTAAAGTGGCTGCCCCGGTCCTTTTTAGAGAGAAAAAGGATGGCTCTTTACGCTTATCCGTGGATTATAGGGCCCTACAAAGTTTCCTGGGCTTTGCAAACTTTTACCGCCAATTCATCCCCTCATTTGCCCAGATAGCCTTGCCCCTCACTAACAATTTGGAAGCCCTGAAAGCGCCCAGGAAACTCAATCCCAAACAAGCCCGCTGGTCCCAGCATTTTCACCAGTTCCAATTTAAGCTCAAACATTTACCAGGGAGAAAGAACACCAGTAACCACAAGAACCCAAGCTAAATTAAAAGCACAACTGGACAGCCAAACTGGAATTGAATTCCGGAAAAGTTTGGAAACAGATGAATGGTTCCAGAAAAACAAAAATGTGTGCACAATGAGAGACGGGTTGCCTTGGGTAGGGGAAAAGTTATATATACCAACAACCCA
Organism: Crotalus tigris; assembly: GCF_016545835.1. Taxonomy (NCBI): domain Eukaryota; kingdom Metazoa; phylum Chordata; class Lepidosauria; order Squamata; family Viperidae; genus Crotalus; species Crotalus tigris. The sequence goes on along the minus strand of NW_024097841.1, from coordinate 248,078 downwards.
AAGAGTCACTTTCATGCAGCTTTGCCATGACACAAAATCAGCAGGGCATTTTGGATTTGTAAAAACTTTACACTTAATTAAACGGCAATTTTGGTGGCCATCAATTAAAAAGGACATAGAAAGTTATGTAGCAAGCTGCCCAAAATGTGCTACTGCAAAGAGGTTGCAAGGAAAATCGCCAGGACTATTACAAACAGTGGCAAATCCCTCAGCCCCCTGGAGGGAAATAGCCGTGGATTTTATAGTGGAATTGCCAGAAAGCAATGGGAATACTGTTGTCCGGACGGTCACGGACTTGTTTTCCAAACAGGTGCACGTTATCCCTTGCCAAAAGATTCCCACTGCAAAAGCCTTAGCAAAACTTTTCGTCCAGCACATTTACAGATTGCACGGGGCACCCCAACGCATCATCTCTGATAGGGGAGTGCAAATTACGTCTGCATTTTGGAAGGAATTTTTTATCCCTTTTAGGAACCACTCAGGGACTGACATCCAGCCACCACCCTCAGGGGAATGGGGGGGCTGAAAAAATGAACTCAGTACTTGAGCAATATTTGAGATGTTTTTTGAATTTCCAGCAAAATAATTGGACGACTTACTCCCTTTTGCAGAAGTTGCCTACAATAATGCAGTCCACTCCAGCATAGGTTACACTCCTTTTCAAATAGCCAACGGTCAAAGTTTCAACCCCATGCCAGAATTAACCCCAAACGAACCAACAATCCCATCACTGAAAGAATGGATGGAACAATTACAAGACACCTGGCCAATAGTTAGAAAAGCACTAGATGAAGCTAGGCAGGCATACTAAGCACAAGCCGATAAAAAAGAGTTGAGCCTACACCATTCATTATAGGAGAAATGGTGTACTTATCTACAAAATACTTAAAGTCCCTACAGCCCTGTAAAAAACTTGGACCAAAATATATAGGGCCTTTTCCAATTAAAAGAATCATAAACCCAGTAACAGTAGAATTAGAATTACCCAAAAATCTCAGGCAAATACACCCAATTTTTCATTGCAGCTTGCTGAAAAGAGAGCATCAGTCACCTTTACGGCCAAAAATTCCCCCCCACCACCACCACCTCCAATCATGGTGGAGTACCTAGTTGCATGGAAACACCTCCCTGCCTCACAAAACGAGTGGGTCCCCCTCCCCCTCCTCTTTTGGTAGACCTGTTTCTTTTGAACAATTTGTATCCATTCATTCAGTCCATTCCATTCATGGGTTTCGTCCTACCAGGTTTTTGTAATGCCAACTACGTCATACCTTCCATCGTGTACTATTGCTTCTAGTTTGCCCTGTTTGTTCCCCAAGCGTTGAGCATTTGTATATAAGCATTTAAGACCTTCATGCCCGTCCGTGGGTATGTTTCCCACATCTCCTGATGGTTGTTTGAGTTTTTCTTTTTTCTCATCACTGCCTACCTCATTGTTTGTTTTGTTTTCTTGGGATTTGTGATTGTTTTTGGGTTCTAGAGATTGGTCACCCTTCCCCCTCAATTTTAGTTTAAAGCCCTCCTGATGAGCTGGGCCAGACTTTTTCTGAGTATATTTTTCCCTGTTTTAGTGAGGTGCATCCCATCCCTTGCCAAGAGTCCTTCATGTAGGAAATGCAGTCCATGATCCAGGAAACCAAAGTTTTCTTGGCGACCAAATTTGCAGGTGACACTAAACTGGCAGGAATAGCCAATACCCCAGAAGACAAGTTCAGGATCCAAAAAGATCTTGACAGATTTGAACAATGGGCCCTGTCCAACAGAATCATTTATTATTTATTTATTTATTTTATGAGACTTATATACCGCTTTAAGTGCAAGCACTCTCTAAGCGGTGTACACCATTAAGCAATGTATATATATATTTACATTGCCCCCAACAATCTGGGTCCTCATTTTACCTGCCTCGGAAGGATGGAAGGCTGAGTCAACCTTGAGCCGGTGGGATTTGAACTGCTGACCTGCTGAACACAGTCAGCTAAAGTGGCCTGCAGTGCTGCACTCTAACTGCTGCGCCACCTCGGCTGATATTTAATGTGGAGAAAAGCAAGGTTTTACACCTAGGGAAGAAAAAACCAAAGGTACAAGTACAGGTTAGGTGAAACCTCTACTCAAAAACAGTAACTGCGAGAGGGACTTTGGAGTCCTAGTGGATGATCACTTAAACATGAGCCAGCAGCATGCGGCAGCAGCCAAAAAAGCTAATACAATCCTTGATTGGATAAACAGACGTATAGAATCAAAATCACGTGAAGTATTAGTATCGTTTTATAAGGCCTTGGTAAGACCACACCTGGAATTCTGCATCCAGTTTTGTAATACGCATTACAAAAAAGATGTTGAGATTTTGGAAAAGTGTAAAGAAGAGCAACTAAGACGATTAAAGGCCTGGAGACTAAAACTTATGAAGAACAGTTGTAGGAACTGGGTATGGCCAGTCTAGAGAAAAGAAGGACTAGGGGGGACATGACAGCAGTCTTCCAGTATTTGAGAGGTTGCCAGAAAGACAAATTTTTGTATCTAGAAGTCCAACTGTCAAACCTGACTTGACTCCATAGTTGCCTGTACCTGCTTATGCTTGCAGCTTTGCCAAAGAGTGACGGGAGGAGGGTGGCGAATTCCTAAAGTTAGAGAGAGGCTGTGGAATGAAAGTGAACCGTCTGTTCCTAGGGAGACGTTATCTAACAAAGTTGTGCGATGAAGAATGTTTCAACCGAAGCAGACAGCTTTTCCCAAAGCTGATTGATTAATAAATTAAATAAATTTGAATTATACACTCATAATTTTACATTTCATTTACGTTTATTTGTAAATATTTAATCTATAAATTAATCTATAAATTTACTAATTTTTACTATGTCACCTTCAATAGACTTCAAATAAGGACACTCTGAGTCTATTTACTGCCTTTTCCCTTTTTTTAACAACATTTTTATAGCTAATAAAACTGAAATGATAGTAATTAGAGCTGATCCAGTTCATATATGTGGCCTGATACTCCTTTTTCTTCTCTGCATCTTTGTGTGGAATATGCCATGCTTTCCGATAGATTTAATGTTTTGTGGATATGGCTGAAGATAAATGCTACTATGTATGTTGTGATACACTTGTGTATACTTTCATGGCTTGGTATGACCTTCCTTCCTCTTGAACATCTGCATGAAACCACTGGGTGAGGTTTCCAATGGTTTGGGGTGAGGCATGAGGTATCATATGCTGACGACACCAGCTTTCTATTTCTACCCTAAGCCATCTGAGTGATGCTGTGGAAGCTGTGGGAGCCTGGGTGGGGTGCACCAGGCTTCAGCTCAATCCAAGGAAGACCAAGCGTTTTCTGGGATTTTGGATCTCCTGGTTCCAGAGAGTAGAGAGCTTTGGTTCTGGATGTGATAGCATTGTTCCTACAGTGTTCCTAATGAACAATTGAGAGGGATCTTCTGGACTCATGGGTAGCAGTGAGGTTAGGGAGAACTGTTTCTGGACTGGGAGATCCTGCTCATAGGCACTCATGTCCTTGTAACTTCCAGACTGGACTACTATAATGCACTTTATGTGGGGCTCCCTTGAAGAGTATTTGGAAGCATCAACTGGTAGAAAAAACCAGTGCATCGCACAATGATATAAATTGATGGCAATGGCATGATCTACATTATTTGTAGAATGCTGTTATGGCACAAATCACATCATTTGCATAAAGACCAATGATACAAATTGCAATGTAGTATGTTGCACTGAGGTCTGGTAAATCAAAGTTTTATTTCATGTGTGTGTATGTTTATGTGTATGTATTAGATTTATCCTTGTTGCAAGAGGAGGCTCAACAATTTACAACATCCATCAAAAGTAAATAATAAAATGCAGTAAAATAAAAGATGGATGCTAACATGCAGAAGAGAGTAACAGATGATATCAATTCATACATTAACAGCTTTCTGAAAAAGCTCCATTTTAGGGGCAGGTTGGATTCTGGTGGGAAGGAGATGTTATTCCAAATTTCAGGTGCCCTCCCTCGAAGTTTCCGAGCCTCCATTTCCACAAAGGCATTTTCTGTGACAGGAAATTGGACTCCCAAAGTTCAGCGAATCAATTGCTACATAATGGATTGCCAGGGAATTCTAGAGATTTGTATGAATTGTTACAGTGTCAGGACACCCGGAAACCAAGCCACAGGCCTGAAAGTCAACGGAAAGCAATTCCTCCACAGAAGGAACTCTGTAATTGCCATCAACTGCCTGTGAGGTTGGTCTCGGGAGTCCCATTTGGATTGATACATGCTCCCCCATTTTTACTCAGAACTATGTATCTCAATTAAACAATTATCTTTTGCCTAAATTTTAGAGTTCAGATTTCCCTCTTCTGAATTCCAGAATGTTCTCAATTAAACTAGGTGATTTCGAGTTCTTATTTATGATGTTTAAAGCCCTGCTTTTACATTCTGTCACGTGCAATTAGTTTATTTCTTTTAGCATACTTGGAAGTCAAATTTGGAGATGCTGAAATAAAACATCTGCATTTTTTTGTAATTGCAATTCCAAAATATAATTGCAATTGCAGAAACTGCCATTTAAAAAAAATTCTCTGGTCTCCCATTCCCACAGGTTCAGTTCAGTTGCATCTGGCACTGGTGAAGGTGTTCTGAAAATCTTTGAAGATGCTGCTTCAGTCACAGTTTTGTGCCACACAATATTAACCTTGTGAACTCTAAAGCTTCCTCCTTCTATTATGTATTCAAGATGGGCTGTGATTAATAGTTATACTTATATATAAGGGTGTAGGTCTATCCACATGTTGTATATAGTATGCTTAAATGTGTGTTATGTATGTGTACACTTTGAGAGCAAGCAACTAAATTTCATTTTTAATGTGTGCCATTGTGCCTACAGTAAAAAATGACAATAAAGGTTATCTTAAAAAAAATCTAAAATCAAATGTAATTATTGCAATTATTTCAATCATGGCTCATTAGCTGATATCACAATTAAACTCAGGAGTAAGTGAAAGGGGAACAGGAAGCCAGCTTAGTCTTTCCTGAGAACAAAGATGAACATTCAATGCACTAGAGTACAAACAATATCTATTACCCAACTGAAATTGCTATTATAGTTTATCAATAAATTTGGCATAATAACATCCTCCACCCAGCAAATTATTCTGACATGAATTCTGTAAGCACTAATAACAGGGTATGGCTTAGGGTGGGAGAGTTTCAAATCAAAACATGCCTACTACATCCAAGGATAGTTCAGGCACTGCCAGGTATTGGGTAATGACAAGATGATTGATGATGATGATGATGATATTTTTGTCTGATTCATATTTTACTCTTTCTCTAGCAGCTCAAAGTGGCTTTTCTTATTTTACTCCCATAGCACAACCACTATATGAGGTCAAATGATTGGCTCAAAGTCACCAAATGGCTGATGGAAGACCTGAACTGTAGTTCTAATTAAATACAATGACTACCAAGTCACTCCTGTGAGAGGGATCTAAGTGTCCTAATAAACCACTGCTTAGGGATGAGCCAGCAGTGTGTTGCAACTGCCAAAGAAGCCAATGCAGTCCTGGACTACATCAACAGAGGGATAATATCAAGATCAAGAGAAGCAATAGTGCCATTCTATACAGCATTGGTGAGACACATTTGGCAAACTGCACTGAGTTCTGGTCAACACAATACAAAGAAGATACTGAGGCTCTAGAAAGAGCGCAGAGAAGACAAAAGAAGATGATTAGAGGGCTGGAGGTGAACTCCACTGAAGAATGGCTAAAGGAACTAGGTTTTTGGAAACTTCTAGCTAGGCTGGAAAGAAGGGGAGAGTCAGGTGTGAGCTTAGCTTAGAATCCTTGCTCAGGCATAAGAGGCATAAACTTGACCTCCCCCAAGATTCATAAAGTCTTATCTGGTCATTTCCCAGGGAAGAGAAGCAATCTGGGGAAATTCTTGTAAAATAGGCAGAGAACAATTTAGGTACAGTTGCTTACTTTAACTATTTACGTCTGGCTGCAGTTGCTTATGCCTGATACTAGGTATGTCTAGCTTAATAAAGAGAAGACTGAAGGGAGACATGATAGCAGTCTTCCAATACTTGAAGGGCTGTCACAGGGAAGAGGACAGACAGAACTTTATTTCAATTGTTGGCCAGTAAAAATACAATCCATACAATGAACAACACAAACTATCCCTGAGCAACAAGAACTATTGACAATGATTTGTGGGCGAAGCTTACACATAATATAGCAAACTTTTTGCTGCTTTTAGATAAATAATTTTTTCTCGATTATTTAACAGCGTAGAATGCCCCGGAGATTTAAATAAAAGAGGGAGAATCAACTGGGGGAGAATGTCCCTGTAGTACTGGCAGTAGAGAAGAACACGGGCTGTGGTTTCTATGGCACCCATATCACAAGGGCAGCATTGGGTTTCATGTGGGGTTTTTCTGTATTTCCCTTCCGGGACAGCTGTGGGGAGCACATTAGAGCCAGCTTGGTCTAGTGGGTATGGCACCAGGCTAGAAAGCAGGAGACAGTGAGTTCACCTTAGTCATGACAGCCACTAAAGGCCTGGCATCAGCTGTGTTAGGGAATAAATGGCATCCTTCAGGGAATGTAATTTAAGAGAGTGGCAAACAAATGGCTCCTGTCTGGTCTCCACATGCAGTAGCTATATATTGTGGTTGATTGATTTGTTCAGGAAGATTCAGCTGGAAGAGACCAGCAGCTGACAAAGAACATCCTGGGGAAAAAAAAATAGGAGAGGACATTTCCATATGAGAGGGACGTAAAGGCCAACCCATATCCTTGGTGATCTGTGTCAGGATGAAAGCAGACCTAAGAATGAAACCAAATACTTCCATAGTTGATCAGACTCTGAGCAATATCTATCCATGGCAAATGGGACTAATGATTTGTGAGCCCACACTCAATGCAAAAGTGTCTTCTGGTCGTGTCACAATTTTTGGTCAGAGATCCATCTCTTCAAAGGAGAATTGGTACTTTTCTAACACAGATGACAAACTGTATTCCCTACTGTTCTCATAAGAGTGGGTTCGCCTCAATATGGCATCTTATGAAGAAAGGAAATTAGTCTGGTATTCCTCAAGGTCCATTTATAAGCTGTCATTAAATTTCAAGATAGTGAAAGACAGAGCTGGGAAAATATTTGAAGTACATAGTCAGTACGGCATCTGCAATGAGTTTGCAGCACTGTGCATGGGGAGCTTCTAAAGACTTGATGGGCATGCCATTCAGGAATATTAGAGCATTTTCTGTCATGGACTTTAGATTACGGTGAGATCCCTAAGGTTACCTTAGGTATGTGGAAGGCATCTCCCTTTCAGCAAGCACCATGGCATCTCTTCTAGGCAAGTCTTGTGTGACTGAAGAGAATCTGGGTCTAAAATCATGTTTATAGAAGTCTAAGCAAGAAGAAGCACGACAACCCATTGTCAAGTTGATTGAGAACACTATTATGCCAATGCTATTATGCAAAGGTATTATGTAAATGCATGGATATCTACAGATCAACTTGAAGAGCTAGTCTTGCTCAGCTCATTGTTGTTTGAATCCAAGTCATGATACAGTAAGTGTGACTTGAAAAGTTTTGGGAGGATTCAAAGAGAAGATGAGACAGTTGCTTGGGACAGCAGCAGAAGGTAGGAGATGCTAGTTTCCATCTCCAAACAGAGCACGGAAAGTCTGATCTAATTCCACAGATATTAGGTATTTTTGGTGGCTGCACCCAAACCAATAAGCCCTTTAAGGTATGTTGTGAGAACACACCCATTATTACCTTAGCTCCCGGCTTTTCTTCTTCTAACCTCATTCCATGCCTTCGGAGGCAAACAGGACAACTTTCATTCAACCGAACAATTCCATCCTCCCCTACATATTTGACTGCTCCAAATGTAGAGATATGTGAAGATGAAAGTTTTGGGGTACCTTTTAGAGCACCACAACTTCTGGTTTGATCTCTTTAATGCCAGGTACTGAAAAGATGGGAGTACGTTCAAATTCTTGTGTTGAAGGGTTGCTTCTTAGAACCTTGAACTATTGAAATATTTTGTGCATTCAGACTTCAAACTATAAACTTCAACAGAAATGTTGTTCAAGACAGAAGCTGCACCTAACCAAAGGCAGCCACTGCTACGGCCATTATTATCAACCCAGATTTTCTCCCGTTTGTGTGCCCAATAAAACTGGAAATTCTAGTAGAGACATTTTAATGAGAAGGGATTCTACAGTCAGGGGAGAATCCTCTTGACCTGTTATTTGACATGCTTTCCTAGAATCTAGAAGCTAGATTCATGCAGGGACGTGTGAGCTCTGGCCACATAGATTGGAAAGTATGTAGAAAAAAAGATGAGAGGTATAAAAATGAACATTCCCACAAAGACCTACTGGTATCCTTATTCTCCTTCCAGGAGCTAAGAAAGCTGTAAAAACAGGCCCGTTTAGATATGTCTTTTCAGTCATCCAGTATGCTTCAGATTGTAGTGTGTAATTTTATTTACTTTTGCTGTATACCAATTGATCAGTTTAAAAAAAATTAAAAACCTAATTGACTCTGAACTGTTATTCGGTAATGTAGGATATGCAATCAAGAAAACAAATACTCTACAACTCTAGCCTTCAGGAGAAAGTCTGGAAACAATATGCTTCTAGTGAACATAAACCATAAAATAATAAGGCTGGAGAGGACCTTGGAGGTCTTCTAGTCCAACCCCCTGCTCAAACAGGAGACTCTATACCATTTCAGCCAAATGGCTCCCAAGTCTCTTCTTGAAAACCTCCAGTAATGAGGCACCCACTATTTCTGGAGGCAAGCTGTTCTATTGATTAATTGTTCTCTCTTAAAAGTGAGTTAATATTTAAAAGTGGTTATTGAACTGACACCTCATTGATTGTTCTATATTGGGCAAGTTGATTGAACACACAATAAATTTGTCTCTGGTGTATAAGCTCTCAGTATACATGCAAGCAATAAAGTGATAAATCATAAATAATATGTTACAATCATAAATCATAAGATACAACCAACAAGTGATAGTCATAAGATACCACTAGGAGTAGGTAACACCACTCCTGCATGAGCTGCACTGGCTACCAGTGTGTTTTGGGGTGCAATTCAAAATGCTGGTGGTTACCTATAAAGCCCTACATTGTTTGGGACTAGGATACCTAAGGGATTGCATTTTTTTTAAGAGTCTCTACCCATCCCACCAGAATACATAGAGTAGGCATGCTGCAGATCCCGTCAGCCAAAGAATGTCCACCTCTTCAGGTCCAACAGGATCAAATTGCTCCTAGATAACAGAGTAAGTCCATTGCCTGGAGTTGCACTATGCTTGGACTCCAACCGAGAATGAACCAAAGCGATTTTATCCATGGGGCGTTGCACAAACTCTTCCAGGTAGCCCTGAAGAGAGTCTTCTGAGCCCTCCTTCCCAAGGATGACCCTGAACAGGGCACCTGTGTGACATTCTGCAGATGCAAGAAATGCTGAGAACTATTTAGGAAGCACCAACAGGATTTGGCTATAAAACCACCGATGACATCCCTTTCATAGGGTAATCATTCAAGTTTATGCTGCAGCCACTAATGCAGAAGAGGAGGGTGATGAGTTTAAAGATCAAGATCGGTTTGAATCAACAAACTATGCAAGCAAGATGTGCCCTTTGTGATTGGAGGCTGAAATATTAAAGTTAGAAACATGGAAGAAGAAAATAGAGTTGGATTTTTTGGCATAGGAAAGCAAAATGAAGCAGGAGGCTGACTTATCAATTTCTGCTACTCCAATGATTTCTTCATAGCTATCACTCTCTTCAAATAACCAAAATGCCTCTGTACATGGATATCACCAGACATATAGCAACCAAATTAAAATTATTATTACTAAAAGGAGGCAGAGGAACTAAATTATAGTATCGAAGACATAGGCAAGTGCTAACTGTGGAATAAAACATGAACTGCTCAAGTTTCAAATTAAGTTAAATAAGAAGAAAGCTACTCAGTTTCCACAATATACCCACCATTTTCAAGAAGAACATCAAGAATCACTTTGAAATTCTGCCCTTCACTGATGACCAGAACAATTACAGAATGAACTTAAATTATTAAAGATTAATGTGAACAAAAAGAATCACAAAAAAACAACCTGCTAAAACAAACGGTGCAAATTGCCAAGAAGAGAAGCCAAAGCTAAGAAGAAGAAAAATCCCATTGCAGAGAGCTGTTGGAAGAGACAATAAGCAGTTACAACAACATCTTAAAGATATAGGAAATGGAAATAGAGGCAATGAAGTCTTTTATTTTTTTAAATAATACTTTTATTAGAAGTTTAAAAATGCCACGACTAATGAAAAATAATTAAAGTTAAAGAAAGGAAGGTACAGAAAGAAAGAAAAATGTAAACTCGAGTCTCTACATGTATTCCCAAACAGCAGCTGTGTATTTGTAGAAGTGGCTGAAGAATTCTGGACAGCTCACCCAAATATGCAATGCTCGACCACAGACCTCCCAGACTGGCAAGAGTGAGGTTAGCAGCTGTAGATCCTCAAACATGTCTAGTTCCTTACAGAGATTTGTAAGCTCACATTACAGTGCTGCAGAAAAACGGTTCTGCACCGCTGAGAGAACTAGGAATTCTTAATTGCTATGACCCCTGCCCTGGAGCTCAGGATTTTGGCTCAGTTGTTTTACAAATGAGATCCTTTTGGGAAGATTAAATTTATTATAGATCAAACTGTAAATAATTTTACATTCTCTAGCTAGAAAATACTGATCAAGTTCCTAAATATTTCTAGGCCTTCCTGCATGGATATATCAACTTGGAAGATAAATATTTACAGAATCAATATAGATAGGGAAGCAACACTAGAGTATCCTAAAAATGAATTAGTAGAAGATAAGAATTCCCACTTTCCCTAAGGATCCAAGGAGGGCAGTCTTCAGATATTTGGCATTATTTGTACAGTACAAACCAATAAAAATAGATTTCAAATTTCCACTCAAGTATGTGAACTGTCTGTTTCCTAGGGAGGCCTGTTTCCTAGAGTGCCCAGACTCTGCTAATGCTTTGTAAATGCATTCATTTGTTGCCCATAAATATGGCAGATGTTACTACTTCCTTTGAGAAATACGCTACAGGTCTTGAGGTTGCATTCTTCAATCCCTCTTGAGAATATGCTTTCAATTTGATCATGCAGGAAACAAGCAATGCCCACACTTTCACTCTTTTGAGAATAGAATAGAATAGAATAGAATAGAATAGAATAGAATAGAATAGAATAGAATAGAATAGAATAGAAGTTGGAAGGGACCTTGGAGGTCTTCTAGTCCAGTGCTCTGCTCAAGAAGGAGAACCTATACTATCTCAGAAAAATGACTGTTCAGTCTCTTCTTAAAAACCTCCAGTGATGGAGCACTCATGATTTCTGAAGGCAAGCTGTTCCACTGGTTAATTGTCCTCACTGTTAGGAAGTTTCTCCTTAATTCTTGGTTGCTTCTCTCTTTGATCAGTTTCCAACCATTGTTTCTTGTCTTGTCCTCTGGTGCTTTGGAAAATAGTTTGATCCCCTCTTCTTTATGGCAGCCCATCAAATACTGGAATATTGCTATCATGTTGCCCCTGTTTCTTCTTTTCTTTAGACTAGCCAAATTCAAATCCAAATCTTGCAGCTGTTCTTCATATGTTTTAGTCTCCAGACCTTTGATCATCTTAGTTGCTCTTCTCTGAACTTTTTCCAAAGTCTCAATATCTTTTTTGTAGTATGGTGACCAGAATTGGTTGCAATATTCCAGGTGTGGTCTTACTAGGGTTTTCTAAAGTGGTACTAATACTTCGCGTGATCTTGATTCTATACCTCTGTTTATATAACCCAGGATGGCTCTCAGCTGGATGTCAGGGTCCACAATTCCAACAGTTTTGTAAGATAGAATGACACAAGAAACATGGGCTTAATGGTCAATTCCTTTCAGAGAACCTTCGATTGGCCAACAGCATTGACTTTGATAGTGGATGATGTGTGAAGAGTGTTTGTAATGCTTTTGTGGGGGAGGGTGATTAGGCAAATCGCAGTTACTTGCGTACATTGTGTGCTTCTATAACACATTTACCCATGTGCCCTCTGCTGATGTAGCACATTTGGGCTCAACTTTAATCCGCCTCATAGTCTGTTCTCTAGGTAACCAATAGATTTGGTTATCATCACAGCAGAGAAAACACTCATTTTTGATCAACTGAATGATGAAATCTGCAGCTTGCCCTAAGAACTTAGCACTTGCATGCATGTATATATACATAAATCCTTAATATACTGCACTTTTACTATATCCAAGATAGTAATAAATCCAATATGCAATACCATTTCCACTCCACAATTGCATGGCTTTTACTCTGAGCCACTGTCACAGTGCATGAGAAAACAAAGTATTTGCAGTCGATGAAAACTTTGGGCTCACAAGACTGCACACATTGTGACTGACTGACAGATCCACCATGCTGGTGTCCTGCCATTCGGTTGGAGGGGTGGGGAGGAAGGTTGCTGGCATTCTTCACATGCTTTCCCTTTTGCTGTAACCACTGGGAATTAGAGAGCGGGATTGTCTTCGGAGATGGAGCAGACTCCTTCCCCAGACAGTTCCAGCCTGATTCCAAGGCTGTCCTGCCCTGAGAGTGACCTGTTACCTACCCAGCATCTCAGCGTTTTCAAAACAACCTTGCTGCATCACATTGGCTGCCGGTGGACTGATGGGGGGGGGGAGGCTGGGTTTGGAGAAATGGAAGAATTGCTTTGGGCGGGATTCCGCCTGACTTTTTTGCATCCACTTTCCCTCCACAAAAGTTCTTTTGATTAATGTCAAAGAAGTCAAGAGTTTTACTTTCCTGAGGAACCAGTTGGGACAGGTCCTTACATGATTAAACTGAACTTGTTCTACAGGAATGGAAAGAATGAAGCCATGATTTTTATTATTCCCTTTACAGTAGTGGTGGTGGTGGTAGTAGTGGTGGTAGTAGTAGTAGTAGTAGTAGTAGTAGTAGTAGTAGTAGTATTGCACCTGATCATCTGGTAGCTATTCAGCTTTTCAGCTTTTCTCTGGACACTCTGTAAGATGACTCTGGGAACAGGAACCTGGGAAGAGGCTGATGCCTTTTCAGCATAACTGTTAGGATCCCAATGTCACGCTCCGGCTGAAAAGCCCAACTAAGAAAAACATCAGAGTCATTGCCTTCTCTAATGTATGCTTTACTGAGCAACAACAAACCAGTAGGATTAAGGTGAACGCTAGCGCTGAAGAAAGGGTGGGAAGCAGCTAATTAAAAGAACAAATCTTCTCCTCCCCTCTCTGACAGTTCAGATCACATTGTCCAATGCATCTCCCGAAGAAACAACAACTCTTCAGCTCTCACCATGATAAGGAAACCTGTGGATCCAAACTTCTCCCCAGTCTCTCGCCTCCCACTCTGTAGGCAAGCTAGAAGCAGGCAGCGGTCCTAAAGGCAGCAGGTTTCATAGCTTGATACCCAATTGTGCCTTTGCAAGAAATCTCTACTCCACAAAATTTTGTTAAACATGACCAGCCAGATTTAGTGCTGGATCTCTTGAAAGCTTGGCATTAAATGGGAGTGCCATAAAATGAACCTGCCTGCTTCTCTGCCCTTCAAATAAGGGTACAGATAGAACGCTGGCTCAGTACTTTTGTCTAAAAAAATGGGGTTGCACCCCAGGCTCTGCAAATGGAAGTCCAACTGAAATCAATGCCACACAGCAGAGGTAGGCACAGTTTAAGTGAAACCAGCGCAGTCCTCCCTTTCCAAGTATGCCTTGGCCTAAGCACCATGATAGGGTGTTAGAGAAGATTGTCTGAAGGCAGCTGGTTACCTCCGTTTAATTTACAATGTTTGCAGTGTGTGCCAAAGAAGATAACGAAAATGACCCACAATCAAGAAACGATCAGAAGACAAAGACACACGGAGAAATAGCATGGTCAATTGTCAATGACTGAACGGGAGACTTTTGCATAACAAACAGCTGCTTAACATTGCCTATTTATTAAATTTATATAGATGCACATATCACAAGAAGTGACTCCAGACGGCATATAGCAAAAAAATATAAAAACCATAAACATGTTAAACACAGTCATTTTCATTTTAAAAAAGAAATCATACACAAGAGATTTGCCAGCAATGGAGCCACCTCAAGATCTCACCAGTCTCCTGAGAGCCCCTGGCCTGATGACACAGCCAGGTCTTGAAGGACTTCCAGAAAATAAGAGGGGAGGGAGGTGACCTCATTTTTGGGGGGGGAATGTTCCAGAAGGCAGGTGCCATGGCAGAGAAGGCCTGGGCCTGCCAAGAGTGCTTCCCTGAGAGGTGGGCCCTGTAGCATCTCTCTCTTGCCAGATCTGAGGGAACAAGCGGATGACATTCAGGAGAAGCAGCCCCTCAAACAACCCGGCCCCATGTCACAAAGGGCTTTCAAGGTCAAAATCAGCACCTCGAAATGGGCCCAGAGGCAGCCTGGCAAACAACGCAGCTCATGGCACAGAGGCCCACATTCTGCACCAGCTGAAGCATCTGGATGCTGTTCAAGGGCGTCCCCAGGTATACCTCCTGGTATGAAAAAAGTCTGCCATCCTATAAGCTGTGGGTACCCATCTGCCCTTATTGGTAAAATCTGTTTCCTGACTTTGACAACTTTTCCATCAGGAAAAGGTTTCCAGAACAGATTTATAGGAAACATCTTCCTACCAACTCAGACTTTGGTCCATCCAAACTCAGTTTTCTATATTGGCTGGCAGGATGTGAGGCTGGGCTCTTTCCAAGCTCACGTACAGATGGCAAAGATCCCACTTGGGAGGGTTTGCATACAAAGCAGGCTCTAAGCTCTGTCTCTTCCTTGGATATGTGGCTTCCCTAAGATGTGGAGCTGCAGCCGGCAATCGGAGTGCTTGCTAGGCATTCCTTCTCTCAAGACACTTATGGAAGCAGAAGGACCCCGCCACTGATTCTGCGATACAAGATTTTCTTCTGATTCTGTTTTAAGACACGTGTTTTTTTTCTGCACTATTTCAGGGACCTGTACGCTGGCATACAAGGGAGGGGAGGATTCCACTCCATGGCTGTATAAGGCACACCAGACGTGTGGAAAAAAGATTTATGAGTCCCAAGATAAGCTCCTTTGAACCTGCACTGCCTGTTATTTATGTTCTCTTGTCCAATACAACAACTTTTTACTACTTTGCTCCTCAATGAAAACCATACAGCTTTTCCTCCCAGTTACAAGATGGAGAAGAATTTTCTTCATGATTATTTCTGAAGTCTTAAAAAAACAGAATGAACAACAACCCAAGGAGACATTCAGACAGATTAAAGTTATCTCTCCAGCAGCTAAATATAGGCAGGCCTATACTTAGTTGTATGCTGAAAATAGCAGGTCTAAAAGGTCTTCCAACTTCCAGTCCCTATTCCACTGCCTGGCGATGCCGGACTCAGGGTGCCCAATTCTTTCCAGGGAAGGACAGAGAGAACCTGCACGCAGGCAGTCTCTCACTAAGGACTATGACAGTACAGAACTTACAAATCCAAGAAAAAAGAAAAAGAAGGTGTTAACCCAAGGCCTTGTATACCCAGCTCATGAAAAGCACGTAGGTCCCTCACTCACTGCCCAGGGAAAGAGCCAGGGATTCAAGGCCAGTCTAAAGGATGACAGTACTGAGGCCACTCAAACTTCTGGGAGGTGCGATTCCAGTGGGCAGGCCCTAGGACAGAGAAGGCATGCTGCCTCTCATCAAATGAAGTTCAGGAAGAGGGCACATTGAGGCTTGTCTATAAATAATATTTATTCTTGACCTCTGTAGCATCTGAGTATAATAAGAGTGCCTTGATATAATCCTTTATGTGGGCTCCTGCTAGTATTCAGTCAAGTCTCTCATCATCTTTCTCCACCAGCACTCTAAGTGGCCTTTTCTTTCTTTCATTTCCTGGACCTCCTCACAAAACCAGAGAGCCCCAAGGACTGGCAATCGGGGAGACACCAATCCAAGGCTCTTGAGACACACCTATTCCAGGTGGTTAACTAAGGCCTCAGTCAAACTACCTGCCAGATCCCCAGGAAAACTGCCAAATTTCCTCTTGAATCCTATAAAAGGCCCAAATTAGGCTTATCAAATGCTTTGACAATACAATGTGCAACTCCATGTCTTTGAGGCAAGGAAGGGTGGAGGTGGTGACACAAATAAAAGCTGGAGAGTCAGCATTCAGTCCATGCACAGGTATTTTCTGAGTAATATCTATTACTACCATTTGAAAAATAGATACACCACCCTGAAAATGCTATCACTGCCATCCAAATCAATTTCAGTAAAGCTAACATTTGAAGATAATGTATTTTTTCCAAGGCCTTCAATTTAACATTTAACATTTTTTCAGACACATATGAAGTTCTGGTCAGACATCCGAAGAAGTATATCTCTAGACATATGCAAACCTTGAAAATTATTTGGAAGAGATACTTCAGGTCTCATATGAGTACAGCCTATAGAAGCAGCTCATTGTCTTTCAGGATTTTTCAGGAAACTGGTGCTGTGGTCATTTGAGGCTGACACACTTCATTCAAGTCTTTTTCAGTGTCTGTGGTCCTGATACATTCACACATATGAAGCAGTGGGGTACCACAAGGTTGTCTTAGGCCCAGGGCAGTATCTTCATTAATGACTTAGATGAGGGAATAGAAGGGGATCTCATCAAATTTGCAGATGACACTAAACTGGCAGGAATAGCCAGCACCCCAGAAGACAAGCTCAGGATCCAAAAAGATCTTGACAAACTTGAACAATGGGCCCTATCCAACAACATGAGTTTCAATGTGGAGAAAAGCAAAGTTTTACATTTAGGCCGGAAAAATTAAAGATTACAGATTATGTGAAACCTGGCTCAAAAGCAGAAACTGTGAGAGGGACTTTGGAGTCCTAGTGGACGATCACTTGACTATGAGCTAGCAGTGTGCAGGAGCAGCCAAAAAAGGTTATACAATCCTGGGTTGTATAAACTAAAGTAGCAGACCAGAGAATTGCTGTGGACATAGTATACTTAAGATTTCAGTAAGGCACTTGATAAAGTAGACCACAATCTACTGCTTGGTAAGGTAGAAAAGGGTGGAATAGACAACGTCACCATCAGATGGCTCTGTAGCTGGCTGACAAACCGTACTCAATGCGTAGTCCTCAATGACACTGCATCCACATGGAGAGAAGTAAACAGTGAGGTACTACAAGGTTCGGTCTTAGGCCCAGTACTCTTCAATATTTTCATAAATGACTTAGATGAGGGAATTGAAGGGGAACTCATCAAATTTGCAGATGACACTAAACTGGCAGGAGTAACTAACACCCCAGAAGACAAACTCAGGATCCAAAAAGATTTTGACAGACTAGAACAATGGGCCCTATCCAACAAAATGAGTTTCAATGTGGAGAGAAGCAAAGTTTTACATTTATGCAGGAAAAATCAAAGGAGGTACAAGTATAGATTAGGCGAGACCTGGCTTAAAAACAATAACTGTGAGAGGGACTTTGGAGTCCTAGTGGACCATCACTTGACCATGAGCCAGCAGTGTGCAGCAGCAACCAAAAAAGCTAATACAGTCCTGGGTTGTATAAACAGAGGCATAAAATCAAGATCACGTGAAGTATTAGTACCACTTTAGAAAACCATAGTAAACCACACCTGGAATACCGCAGCCAATTTTGTCCCCATATTACAAAAAAGATGTTCAGAGTTTGGAAAAAATTCAGAGAAGAGCAAGTGAGATGATCAAAGGCCTGGAGACTAAAACATACGAAGAACAGCTTCGGGACTTGGGTTTGGTAGTCCAAAGAAAAGAAGAAATAGGGGACACATGATAGCAGTATTCCAGTATTTGAGGGGCTGCAACAAAGAAGAGGGGGTCAAATTATTCTCCAAAGCACCAGAGGGCAGGACAAGAAACAATGGTTGGAAACTGATCAAAGAGAGAAGCAACCTGGAATTAAGGAGAACCTTCCTGGCAGTGAGGACAATTAACCAGTGGAACGGCTTGCCCCCAGAAATTGTAAGCACTCCATCACTGGAGATTTTTAAAAAGAGGCTAGACAGTCACTTGTCTGAGATGGTATAGGTTCTCTTGCTTGAGCAGGGGCTGGACTAGAAGACCTCCAAGGTCCCTTCCAGCTCTATTCTATTCTAAGCAGTAACTGTGAGAGGGAACTTGGAGTCCTAATGGATGATCACTTAAATCTGAGCCAGCAGTATGCAACAGCCACCCCAAAAGCCAATAAATTCCTATGTTGCATTATCAGAGGGATAGAATCAAGATCATGTGATATATTAGTACCACTTTACAATGCCTTGCTAAGACCACACTTGAAATACTGCATCCAGTTTTGGTCACCACAATATAAAAAAGATGTTGAGACTCTGGAAAGAATGCAGAGAAGAGCAACAAATATGATTAGGGGACTGATGGCTAAACATATGAAAAACAGTTACAGGAATTGGGTATGACTAGTCTAGTAAAAAGAAGGACTGGGTAATAATGTTCCAATATTTGAGGGGCTGCCCCAAAGAAGAGGGCATCAAGCTATTTCCCAAAGCAACAGAAATCAGAACAAGAAGCAACAGATGTAAACTAACCAAGGAGAAAAGCAACCTAGAACTAAGGAGAAATTTCTTGACAGTGAGAACAATTAATCAGTGGAACATCTTGCCTTCAGAAATTGGGGGTGCTTCATCACTGGAGCCGTTTAAGAAGAGACTGGACAGCCACTTACCTGGAATGGTACAAGGTCTCCTGCTTGAGCAGAAAGTTGGATTAGAAGACCTGCAAGGTCCCTTCCAACTCTGTTGCAGGTCATTCTCGACTTACAACAGTTCATTTAGTGACCGTTCAAAGTTCAAAGAGGTTTTTAAGAAGGGACTGGACAGCCATTTGTCTCCTGCTTGAGCAGGGGGTTGGACTAGAAGACCTCCATGGTCCCTTCCAACTCTGATAATGTTCTAAGCTCTTCCTTCCATCTGCGAATTAACCAGAGGGTCTTCCCTCACTGCTTACTCTTAATTCTCTTCTGAAATCCTCCCATGTAACATTTCCAAACCAATTATGCCTTTTTTGTTCTTATGTCTTTTTTTGGCAGAGGGAGGGAATGACATCCAAAGGGCTGAAATAATTTTGCAAAGCAAGAGCACTGGAGATTGAACAGTACAAGTATTTGTTAATTACGTAGGAGATGAAGAGAAAGTCATTAGGAAATGGTTTATAAATCCAGTTTGGTTTCCCTCTCAAAGACATCATAAGAAGAAAGCATTTTTAAAGTCAAATAATCTATTCTTCCATCCCCCCTATTTCCAAAATATGGGAGATATTTATTCTGCTTTATGCTAATACAGAATAAAAGGCTTTTAGAAGAACTGGAGATTCCTGGTTACTCTTGGAGAATCACTGGATCTGGCCCACATCCACTATAATATCAGAGCCAAATGATGCACAATATAGCCTAGAGTCCAAAAGGTGGAATCATCACCAGCGTCACTTTTCCTGTTCCCAGAGAAGAGACTAAACTGTTAAGAACAAAATAACACAGGCCTGATTTTCAAACAGAAAATTTTGTTGCTCACATTGTGAGACAAGTAAGGAAAGATTTTAATAGAAGACAAGATCCCAGCAAAGAGATGTCTGATTAAATAAAGGGAGATAGAGGAGCAAAAAAGAAGAAGGAAGACCTGCTGGGAGCAGCAAACATAGGAAACTAAAGAGGTCTTGTTTGCAGGTGATATAGAGAATAAGTAAATCTCATGTTCCATTAAGGGCTGGACTTGGATCGTGTTTGGAGTCTTTTTTATATGGCTGGGATAATTGTGTTATTATTACTTTTAATCTCCAAGCTAGATGAAGAAAAAAGCACCACTGTTCGGACTGTCCTCTGTCTTTAGCTACTTGAGATGGTCCACGTTTTACTCTGGGGCCCTGCTACTCTCTGCCAAGGCCACTCCACCAATCTCGCAGAAGGATCCTTCTCTGGCCTCTGCCACTTCACTGGGGAGAAGCAGGCTAAGTAAATAAATCAATAAACTTCTGTGACAGCCAAAGAGGCAAGTCTGGTATAGTTCTCCCAGATGTTTGAAATGAGAGGCCACTGACATGCTCACAATCTGTGATGTGTCCAGAAATACAGAAACTTAACGAGCTTTTAGCTTTTAGCAAATCCATCTCAATGGTTCCAACAGATTTTGGGTAAGTATCTGAGGCACAGTTACAAATGTTGTGCCAGAACTGAAGCACAGAAACCTCCCTAATGATTGAAAGGAAAATATATCAGAGGGAACACGGCTGACATCCAATCACAAGTGCATCGGCTGCTCGGCCAAGAAGTGCTTCTTTGCTAAATGATATCATAAAAACCAGTAGATGACTGATTATTGCCAGAAGCCGGTGCTTTAGTGGATGTTCATGTTAAGAGAAAAATTATGACTGGTGCCGGTTAGATGCCCTCTGAAAATTGCAGCTGTGTTACTTTGATTTATAGCAGTACTTATATTACCAAATATATTGACATAGAACTGCTGGGCCCTTTCTCTTCCTTTAAAATTTAAAACTCAAGATGCTTTCTCTCCATTCAGCTTAACGAGGAATAAAAACTACACCAATCACAGAATTAAGAGCTGCCAATGGGGTAAAATCACCTTTGGGGTAAGCACGGTGAATTTATGATTTACTAGTTAACTATCGTCCTGTTTTCATGAGGGGGGGGGGATATAATGAAAGCACAGCTCCAGTCCTTTCCCCGACCCAATTCATCTCATTTCTCCACAAGAACAAAAGGCTGGGGAAAGGAAGGGGGAGGTGGAAATCTGACGGAGGAAAGCTGCCCCTTTCGCCCCTTGGGCAAGAGCCTTCCGCCCTGGGAGAAAACGCGATTGGAGCAGACTGTAATCTACGATACTCTGGTCTCAATTAGGCAGAGGACACCTATCCATGGGGCCCGTTTCTGACGGTGGACCCTTCACACAAGCAAGCCATATTCTGCAGTATTTTAGTCAACAATAGTGTCTGAGGCGATCTTTCCAGTGATACAGACCCCGGCATTCTCATTCGCCAATGGATAAATACATTAAGAATTAATTACCTTCAGCTGCCCTTTTGAAAAAGACTTTACAGCTTCCACAGGTCAAAGCTCCATAGTGGCATCCGGAAGCTTCGTCCCCACATATCAAGCATGTCTTCTGGGGTGGGAAATAATAGTCAATAGGCAGAACATGGTCCCTTCCAGTCTCCAGCCTTTGGAGGCAAAAGAGAAAATCAGAAAAAAAAACATTAGCAGGTGATTTAGGAGAAGCCAGCCTTTACCAGGAGTCCATATGCTTGAAAGTGACAAGGAATCACGGCTGCACCTCATCCTGCTCTAAGGGCTTCCCAAGAATACCATCAGAGACTGAATCAGGTAGGTTTTTCACCCCAGGGATTTTGGAGACCTCCCACTGGCCCAGGGCTTCCTGTAAGTGCTGCCCTTCTTCATCTCTGCCCTTCAGAGAACCTCCCATGACCTGCAAACATCTTCTGAGTGGCAGCGCTAACCCTCCTAGGACAGAAGAGTAGAACTTGTTCCTTCTTCCTTCTGGACATAAAGCTTCAACTTGCCTCTTTCAGAGTTTACCCTTTTTTCTTCTGTGGCAAAGCTCCCTGACTCTTTAAATGAGGAGCTTCTGCCTATCGGGAGAAGTGGCAGAGCATTGCCACAGGTCACAAATACAGTTTTACCGTTTTATAGTACAGCCAAATATTAGTTCTTTGATATTAGTAATAAATACAAGTTTTCAACGGAATGGTGCCTATCAAGAAAGAAGGGTGTCTATCTTTTTGTTCTTTTTTTCTTTCATAATTATTCACTACTCTTCCTTATTTTCTTTGTTACTTTCCTAATGTTTATATAGTTTTTAATCTTGTTAAAATATCTTCAATAAAAATTATATTAAAGAAATGATAACCCAGAACAGAGGGTAAAATATAAATTCATTTATAACCACTGTCAAAAGACTTTTCTTTTTCCGTCCTACCTGTTCATTATTCATCATTTCTTTTCCAGTATAATTCGTCTTAAACATTTCTTCAATAATGACATTAAAAAATAAAAAAGAATGCCCACCTTAACTCCCAAATTTACAAAGTGAAATGCTTCCATTGGTTAATTACCAGTGGCTGAATTCCACTCCCTTATCAACCAGGACTGGGCCAGGGGCAGGCAGCCCAGCCCAGCCTTCCTTCAGGACGCAGGCGCTTGCCCTCAGCCCAGAGGCCCCACCAGAGAAGCCATGGGAGGCCCCACCAGCGCTGCAGACTGGACGGAGTGGGGGGCAAAATGCAAAACTGCAGACCCCGCAATAGGAATAATGCAAAAAACAAGAAGGGGGACCCAAGCAGTACTTATTTCATTTTTCTGAGAAAAGTATGTGGAAGCAGAAGTCTGAGATAAAAGAGTGAAAACTCTTGATATCAATTTCTGGTTTGGATGATTGAAAAAGTTCACTTAACCTATAAAATGTCTACCTCATCTCTGTTTTATTGAAAATTTTAAGAGACTGAAGAAATGGGCCAGATGCAGTTTAACAGTAAATGGGGAGGGGGCTCTTCTTGCAGCTTTTCTAGCCAGGTGAAACCAGGCTCTATTTAAAACAGTCAAGGAGCCATGCCATCTTTCATCAGGTTCTGATGTTGAACTAAGAGATAAAAATAATTAAAAAACAAACATGGGCATCAGCGCAGATATCTTCTGTGTCAGAAGCCAAAGATAAAAAAAATAGGCAAAGAGTTCCTGTGGAACTCCGCTAGTCATTGCCCACAAGATGCCATGCAGCCAGCGCTGTTCAAAGACATTTCCACAGTCATGTGGTCAGTGTGTCATCGTGGAGTGCTTTTACCTTCCCATCAGAGTGGTACCTATTTATCTACTCTCATACAAACTGCTGGTTGGCAGGAACTGGGACGAGGACGGGAGCTCACCCAGGTGCATGGTGCTGAGGTCTTGAACCTGGGCTGTCAGCTTTCCAGCTGACAAGTTCAGTATCTTAACTGCTGAGCCACCGCACCGTCCAGAAGCCAAAGAGGACATCAATATCCATGCACATAAAATGCTACCTTCAAAAATGGCCCACTGGAGATGTCCAGTTGGCATAGAGTTCTCTCCATGCCAAACAATAAATGACATCACATTTCATTGAAAGGCAAACAGGAATTTGAGATTAAATGAGTCAATAAAGAAAACACATGTAATACATTTTATTCAAAGCACCTAGCTACGGTTGAACTTTTTATTTTGCTAAAGTGTATCTTCAATTCTGTTCTACTCAGATGTAGATTTAATTGGGAGCCTCTGTAGAAATGTACAAAGGACTGTCTCCTTTAACTTGTATGGGCATCTTCCCTGTTAGGAGGAAGGTTAGCACTGGGGTTTGAAGTTGCTTAGTGCTGCAATCTCAAGCATGTCCAGCGGTATACCGTGATTTGCTCTGCATGGGGTTGCACTTGAACATCACTCCAATAC
The DNA here is from genome assembly GCF_016545835.1 of Crotalus tigris. Classification (NCBI taxonomy): domain Eukaryota; kingdom Metazoa; phylum Chordata; class Lepidosauria; order Squamata; family Viperidae; genus Crotalus; species Crotalus tigris. The sequence continues at coordinate 224,504 of NW_024097841.1, read as the reverse complement.
TTCAGTTGGTGTAGAACCAGCTGCCTATTCAATGACAGTCAGGCCCATTATTGTCACGTTACATTGTTCGTACAGGAGAGGCACTGATTACCAGCTTATTTCCAAATGGCATTCAAGGCACGGATTATCCCCCAGAAGGGTTTGGGATGCAAGTCTTTGAGACAACCCCCCCCCCCATTCTAGATAGAATCTGCTCATTCTACCATTTTATCAAAATCTGTCAGTTTCTAGCTGAACAGGGAAGTGAACCTTAGATCAATACAGCAATTGTTGTTTCAGTGTCCAAATTTATACACATATGAACACCCCAGCCTGATAAAAAAAGGTGTCAGAAGTCTCCAAAGACATCTCTTAGTCTTCAAAGTGCCCACAAGATACTTACTCAAAAAAAAAAAATGTAAGTGCAAGCAGAGAGCAACATCAGTGATCCTGTAAAGAGTTCTTCTACATTGTCCAGAAAACAGTTGCCAAAGACACATTGAGTCAAAAGACTCAAAAGCTAGCAATCTTGGGTTGCTTATTAGAGCCAACAACTCCTTCATTTTGCAAAGTAAAAAAAGAAGTTAGACAAAGCTGAAATGCCAATACAAAGCACTTTTGCTGGATTGATTACTGTGGCACAATTAATGAAGTCAAACAAGTGGCAAATTGAAGCACTTCCATGGTCAGTTAGTTCTTAGTTGCACCTGGCCAATAATTCCAGCACATCTTCTTGAAGATATGGGGAGAGAATGCAGCAGTAGACAACAAGATCAGACAGTGAAGAGATGCAAGGTACGCTGGAGAGGCTGGGCACACAAACTAGGACTGACTTATAAACTTGGTTCTTCCTTGGAAGCTGTTTCTAATCCTCCCTGTGGCAGGCCATAAAAGCATCCTAACCTCATTCAGAACTAACAATGACTTCAAAGCAATTAGTTCCAATCACACTGTCCAAACCTGGAAGCTTCCAAAATGTGTTGACCACTTGGGGAAAGCAGGCAAGTCCAACTGCCAGCCAGACCCTGGTAAACAGAGCAGACATGGAGCTCTTGTTCTTCCCAAAGATTCCTTGTGTGTCTCATCACACTTGGCCAAATAACGTATTCAATTCAATGTTTTCAGTTTTTTTAGTAATATTAATAGTAATAAAGTTGGAAGGGACCTTGGATGTCATCTAGTCCAACCCTCTCCTCAGGCAGGAAACCCTACACCATTTCGGACAAATGGCTGTCCAGTCTCTTCTTAAAAACTTCCAGTGTTGGAGCATTTACTGCTTCTGGAGGCAGGCTGTTCCACTGATTAATTGTTCTCACTGTCAGGAAGTTTCTCCTTAGTTCTAGGTTGCTTCTCTCCTTGATTAGTTTCCACCGTTGCTTCTTGTCCTGCCTTCAGGTGCTTTGGAAAATAGCTTAATTCCCTCTTCTTTATGGCAGCCCCTGAGATATTGGAATACTGCTATCATGTCCCCCCTTGTCCTTCTCTTCGTTAAACTAGACATACCCAATTCTCGCAACCGTTCCTTATATGTTTTAGCCTCCAGTCCCCTAATCATCTTTGTTGCTCTTCTCTGTACTCTTTCTAGAGTCTCAACATCTTTTTTACATCGTGGTGACCAAAACTGGATGCAGTATTCCAAGTGTGGCCTTACCAAGGCATTGAAGAGTGGTATTAATACTTCACGTGATCTTGATTCTATCCCTCTGTTAATGCAGCCTAGCACTGTGTTGGCCTTTTTGGCAGCTGCAGCACACTGCTGGCTCATATTTAGGTGATTGTCTACTAGGACTCCGAGGTCCCTCTCACAGTTACTACTATTGAGCATGGTGCCACCTATGCTGTACTTGTGCATTTGGTTTTTCTTGCCTAAATGTAGAACCTTGCTTTTTTCACCATTGAATTTCATTTTGTTAGTTAGTGCCCAGTGTTCAAGTCTGTCCAGATCCTTCTGTATCTTAAGCCTGTCTTCTGGAGTGTTGGCTATTCCTGCCAGCTTGGTGTCGTCTGCAAATTTGATGAGTTCCCCATCTATCCCTTCATCCAAATCGTTGATGAAGATGTTGAAGAGCACTGGGCCCAGAACAGAGCCCTGGGGCACCCCACTACACACTTCCCTCCATATAGATGCAGTTCCATTGAGGACCACTCGCTGAGTATGGCCGGTCAGCCAGCTACGGATCCATTTGGTGGTGATTCTGTCTACCCCACATTTTTCTATCTTATCAAGTAGTAGGTTGTGATCTACTTTATCAAATGCCTTACTGAAGTCCAAGTAAATTATGTCCACAGCATTCCTCTGATCCACTAATTTTGTCACTTTTTCAAAATTTTGGTCAAAGAATGCAATAAGATTTGTCTGGCATGATCTATTTTTGACAAAGCCATGTTGGCTTTTAGTAATGACTTTGTTTGCCTCTAGGTGTTCGTTGATTCATTGTTTGATTATCTTTTCCAGGATCTTCCCAGGTATTGAGGTCAGCTGATAGGTCTGTAATTTCCTGGATCCATTTTTTTTCCTTTTTTGAGGATGGGAACTACATCAGCTCTTTTCCAGTCCTCTGGTAGTTCCCCTGTGTTCCAGGATCTTTGAAAAATATAGTTCAGTGGTTCCGATATCACATCTGCCAGTTCCTTGAGAACCTTGGGGTATAATCCATCTGATCCTGCGATTTGAAGTCATCTAGGCTGGACAGGTGCTCACTTACCATTTTCTTGCCTATCTTAATTTGTGTTTCTATTTTGTTTTTTATGGCACTATTTTTGATAGGTTGGTCTGTTTTTTCCCTTTGTGTAAAGACAGATGCAAAAAACGAGTTAAATAGTTCTGCTTTCTCCCTTTTGCTTGTCACCTTCTTGCCACTTCCACCCACTAATGGACCAATCATTTCCTTCACTTTTTTCTTGTTTTTTACATGTTGAAAGAAGCTTTTTTTTTGTTATTTTTGACTTTGGTCACAAGCCTTAGTTCATTTTGAGCCTTGGCTTTCTTCACTTCATCTTTGCAGGCTCGGGCTATTTGCTGATATTCTGACTTAGTTATGTTCCCCTCTTTCCACTTTCTATACTTGTCCTTTTTATCTTTCAATTTGTGAGGGAGTTCTTCATGCAGCCATGCTGGTTTCTTTTGAGAGCTGTTGTTTTTCCTCTTTGTTAGTATTGTGCTAGACTGTGCTTTTATTATCTCATTTTTCAAAATTTCCCAAGCTTCTTGAGTTGTTTTCCCCTTGAGGATTCTCATCCATGGAATCCTTCCCAAGCCCTCTCTAAGTTTATTGAAATTAGCTCTCTTGAAGTCCAAGACTCTAGTTTGACTGTGCTCTATTGCTTGTGCTTCTATGATGTTGAATTCCAATATTGCATGATCACTTCCTCCCAGGGTTCCTATGGCTTCAACACCTTCTATCATTTCATCTCTGTTAGTGAGAATTAGAAAAAGTCACCTGATGTGACTTTTAAAAGTCACCTGAGGTGAAAGGTGGGCTTGCAAGTCAGCAAGCACATAGCAGCTGCTTCAGAATCCTTGTCTGTTTTATGCTTTGTTGTAAGCCCAACCCTTTTCTCCCTCTCCCATCTACCTTCTGCTGACCTGCTCCTCTCTTGCATTTCATGAAGCCTCCTGCCTCCCCGCAGGAAGGCTTGCTCTGCAGAGAATTGGCCTTGGCATCCTCTCTGCTCTCACTGATTTGCGCTGACTTCTCCTCTGCCTTAAACTCATGTATGGTGGAATTCTGCAACTCTTTAAAATCTCCATCAGATGATATAACCACACAGGAGGTCTCTGGCAGAGAAAAGACTTGAACCCAGCTCATCCAGACTTAAGAAAGTCTTTATCCTGTGAAACTTTCAGAATCTCTAAAAGCAACCTAAGTTTTCTTCTATTTTAACTTCAGATAGAAAACATGACTAAGCTAAGAAGTACCGCAAGTCACCGAATTTATTTCTCAGGCACATCCCTAAGCCAAAGCAAAGAGCCTTGCAAAATCAGGGTTGAGCGAGGAAAAAGAGGTTTCCCCCTGCAGCTGGAACAGGCCTGGCAGCTCACTCTTTGCAGCACATTTCTGCAGCACCAGACCACAAAAATACTCTTTTAAAATGCAAGCCAAGTGCAGAGCAAAGATTGGAAAGCTAGAAAACCGAGATAAGGCAGAGTGAAGCAGACACAACTTGGGCAGGAATGACGTGAGCTAGCAATTCCACTGAGTTCACAACAGGAAGGTTAAGGCCAAAAGTGTTCACATGGTTTGGGACAAAGAGAAAGAAACAAACTCTCATCCTCTTCTTTCTCCTTGGTTTGAGATGGGAGAGAATGATTGCAGCACTCTCTTTCTGGAGGCAAGACGGATGAGCAAAATACTGGCATTTTCTTACAACGAAGGTCTGCTCTGCTAGCTAGATGATCATAGGATGCCCATATGGTTTTGTGTGCGTGTGTGAATAAGTCATTCCAGCAATCAGCCTGGTTTTCACTGCATGCTCTATGGACCAAGGGCAACCTTGAACCAGATGACGTTTCAACCTCTCCTTCCTCTTCTCCATCTTGCCATCGCTTGTGCTAAAAATTTCCATCTGAGCCATAACACATAGAGAGAGAAGTACATCCTTTTCAAGTAAAGCCAAGTCACAGAAATCTGTAATTCATTTATTTGTGGATGGGCTTTCAAAGTCCCCCAAAATAGCTCTCCTCCCTGAGAAGAAAGGATTATTTATTTATTTTAAATACTTCTGACTTGCCAATCAGGAACAAACCCTCCTAAAAGGGATTTAAGGAATACAATTAACATTGATTTAACTTTTTCTGTCGTTAGATTTTCAACTAGCTAGATTTTATGTATTTCAAAAATACTTTGCTGTTGAAAAGAATGGGTTGATATAGGGTGGCTAATCAAATACCACAGTACAACAAACAGATAAATTTTCTGTGCTGTGTTTTATTTAAAGTGCAGGTAATGTCCATTTCCCTCTTGTGGAGATAAGGCATTTCCCTCTTGTGGCGATAAGGCATTCAAAGCACGCAGCGTTTTCCCTGAAGAAACAGCCCCCAAAGAACAGGAGGTGTTCAGAGGGGCATCCTACTAAATTAGGGGCAACTGAAGTCATGCTAATCCCACAACCACCACATAATCAAACATCAATATAGAATATATAATAGAAGTTGAGGAAGATACCTTATTATTAAACTTAAAAATAAGGGTGAAATCGTCGTCTTAATGTGATATTGACCTATCTCAAACCACAAACCTAATTGCACTGAGAATACTAGATCTCTATAGTTTTAACCCTTGGCTACCTGGATCCTTGAAGGAGGACACTTCAACCTATCCCAGCTTTTTTCTAGATCATTCTGTCATCTGTCCTGCAAAGGCCACGTTGGATAGGTAGCGTGGGAGCTGCAGGGCAACACATCTGGGGAAACCCTGTGAAGTACCCGATTTATGGTTGGACTTTAGAGCTCACAGAAGAAAGGATCACTTTGTGCAGCAAAATAAACTCAAACTCTGTAACCATTTTTGAGAAAATAAAACAATTTCTCCCAATAATTCAACTGTTGGCCAGCATTTTGAAGAAGCACAAAAATAGTTACTAAATTCTGCATAGAGTTTTTAATGCTTCCTGTTGATAATTCTTTGAAGATTGAACAAACCATGAATACTATAGTTGAGACCTGAAGATAACTGAGCCAAAAAACCATGCATGTTTGTTTCTTTTCATATCTTATTTCTATGGGGAACTAAATACCACTTTCTTAATGATTGAATGGCCTGAGCTGCCACCTTTCTATATCAAAAATAGGGATTAGCTCTATTGGACTTAACAAACAAAATAAGAATGCCTTCAATAAAAGTGAGATGTAGTATATTTCTATTTTATATGCTTGAATTCACCTATGTTTTTATTTTTCTATCGTAAGAGTGGCATGTGTTATCTTTTATATTGATCTGGACTGCAAGTTTATTTGGTGTTACAAGCTAGCAAAAGGCAGTGGGTATTGTAGGAGAAGAACAGGAAGAAGCTGGGGGTGGAGTCAAGAGAGGACAGCCTAGAATCGCTATGTGTCCACAAGTGCCTCAAGTCCCCCCCCCCCTTTGAATTCCTTTGAATATTATCTAGTGCAAATTTAGTGCTGACTGTTAGTTGAGTAGATTCTTGTGTATAGGCATGAGCAAGAAATCTTCTTAACTGGAATTTAACATATGGTCTTGATTCTTTGTGTATGACAGATATGAATTTAATGGATTATTCATGAGCCATGACCAGACAAATGAGCTGCTGCAGTGAATTCGACAAATCTCATTTGCCCTTCCATTCCAGTGGAATCAAAAGAGTTCATGATGTATAGTGGAATATTTTGTGTGGGCACTGGCCCTTCAATCGTACTGAAGCCTTTCCCATGAACTGTAGGAGCCTTGTTGCAGAACCACAAGGAAATACACCTTTCCACATACCCAGCTCAGCATGAAAGCGGAAGCAGTAGCAATTATAGCAGAAAAAACATTGTGGGAAGATAGCAATAGCAATAGCATGTACCGCCCCATAGTGCTTTACAGCCCTCTCTGGTCAGGTTTCAATGTACAGCATTATTTGCATAATGCCCTCAAAACAATCTGGGTCCCCATTTTACCAACCTCAGAAGGATGGAAGACTGAGTCAAACAGGCTTAGACTCCACCCTGACAAGACCGAGTGGCTCTGGGTCTTGCCTCCCAAAGGTCAACTGGATGGTCCATCATTAGTCCTGGGGGAGGCAAATTTACCTCCCTCAGTGCAGGCACGCAACTTGGGTGTCCTCCTGGACTCACAGCTAAATTTGGAACAACATCTATCGGCTGTGGCCAGGGGGACCTTTGCCCAGGTTCGCCTGGTGCACCAGTTGCGGCCTTATTTGGACCGAGAGGCTTTACTCACAGTCACTCATGCCCTTGTCACCTCAAGACTGGATTACTGTAATGCGCTCTACATGGGGCTACCCTTGAAGAGCGTTCGGAGGCTGCAGTTGGTTCAGAATGCAGCCGCGAGAGCGATTGTGGGCACGCCAAGGTACGCCCACGTGTCACCTATCCTCCACGAGCTGCACTGGCTTCCTGTGGGTCTCCGGACGCAATTCAAGGTGTTGGTTATCACCTTTAAAGCCCTTCATGGCATTGGGCCAGGTTACTTACAGGACCGCATACTGCCACACAGTTCCCAGAGACCCCCCATAGATTGGGCCTCCTTCAGGTCCCGTCGGCCAGACAATGTCGGCTGGTGGTGGGCCCTCGGGGAAGGGCCTTTTCTGTGGTGGCTCCGACCTGGTGGAATCAACTTCCCCCCGAGGTTCGAACAACTCCCACCCTGCCGGCCTTTAAGAAAGCCGTTAAAACTCTCCTGTTCCGGCAGGCCTGGGGCTGATGTCCCCGGGGGGGGGGCGGGATATGATCGGACTTGCGGTATGATTGTATTATTTTATTGTTTTATTCTTAGATGATTGTTTTAATTTTGTACGCCGCCCTGAGTCCTTTGGGATTGGGCGGCATATAAATAAAATTAAATAAATAAATTAAATAAATAAATCTTGAGCTGGTCAGGATCAAACTGCTGGCAGTGGACAGAGTTTGCCTGCAATGCTGCATTCTAACCACTGCGTTACCAGGGCTTCTACAAGATGTTTGAATTCCGATAACTACATAGGACTATGAATTTATGCTGATGAAGAATTTATTACACACATTACTGCACATTTCACCAAACATCTATACCTGACATGGGAAAAATATTCTGCAATGACTGGATGGATGATTCAAGCTAGAAGAATTTACCCCAAGGCAAGTCATTGATTTTTATAGGGTCAGTGACTGGCCTCATTTCTAATATACACATATTTTTTCACTACTCCCTAAAACAGACTGCAAAACTACTTTATTTTTTGAGTTTCTGCCTCACCCAGAATGAAAACAAGGCCAATCCAGAACATTCATCTTTATTCCTTCATACTTCAGTCTAGAGTGGTTGCAGGTCTGAGGTGTTGGGGAATAGATGGCAGTTCCAATCAATGGTAATTGTTTTAGAAGGTCATTTTTTATTCTTCTAAATGCTTTCTGGAATTTTGTTCCTCTTTCCTGAAGAAAATGTTTCCATGTTGACCACCTCCTGCTTGCAGGGATGAACTGCAGAGGCAGAAGACAAACCCCAAGCTCAGAGAAGCTGAGGAAGATTGATCAACTCATTGACAGAAATGCTCTCGTTTCTAATCTTACACATATTGGAAAGATTGCTGGGTGTGGGGCTTGGCACAAGAAGAGCACTTCAACAGATTTTGAGTAACTGCAATGCTACGTTACCAAAGGAGTGGAGGAAGTCCAGAGTATTGCTGTGGTTTTAAAACCTTTGTATACCTTTGCTTACCTGAAATTACTTTTTTTTTTTTTTTTGCTCTCTGAATCTTTGTGGTTAGGGTAAAGTTTTAGAAAAGATTTGGTGCTCTGACCCCAACATTTGTCTGTTAAATGAGAGAAATTAGCCTGACAGCTTAGCAGTTTTCAGAATTTTTAAGGGATGTTTCCAGTTTCTGCGAGGCTTTTTGGGGGGAGGGGTGCCTTTGAGTCAGTGTTGAGTCCTGGCCTGGATTAGTTCCTGCAGTTTTTGGAAGTGATTTGCCACCACCTCTTCCCTAGGGCTGAGAAAGTATGACTGGCCCAAGATCCCCTAGCTGGCTTCATGCCTAAATGAGTTAAAATTCATGGCTTCTGGCTTCTAGCCTGAGGTCTTCACCATTACACAAAATGGCTCTGTCCTTCATAGCTAAACCCTCATTTTGGCTTTTAAAATAGTTCCCAATATTGGATATACCCATTTTGTATAGGTTTTGAGGCTGCAGTCAGGGTACTATAGAGTTCAGTTTCCATCTTTAATTTACACTCTCAAGAGGACTTAAATGAAGGAAAGGAAATATTAATTTATGGATATAGCAACATTACAGGACTGGACAAAAAAATCCTACTCGTAGCAAAATGGAGTTTTCTGAGAATGACCCTGGAGAGGACTCTAAAATGGCAGCATATCAGAGTCCAGATCCTCTGGCTGGACTCCGAACCTTCTCCCTATCCAGGGAAATCTTTGAGTGAACCAAGCAGGATCTTCGGTTGTTGTGCAAGGTGCCTGTTTAGAAACACAACAAGGTTCTTGGCACAAAGCTACAACTTGAATTTTCTTGTAAAATATGCAGATTTCCGGATGGAAGTCTCTGAAATAAAGTCTTTGTTTTTTGAAATGTTAAGCACTACTCATTTTAAAATAATCAAAGCATATTTAATGCATAAAGTCTGAACAAACTCTATGGATAGTTTTCAAGTCCCACAGAATCTGAATAAATAAAAGGTACTGTTTTGTCAATTTCAGATTAGAGCTTGGTAGAGCTTGTTTTTTTAAAAAAACAAACATTGCAATTGCAAACCAACTCGGCAACAAATCTCACTGAGCACAATGGATTTTTCTTGCGGGTATTTAGGGTTATTCTGGAAATGCTTCCGATTGTGTACAATACACTTAGGGCATTTCTAGCACATCATGGCTTCCCAAAGCACCTTTTAATAGCATAAACTGAATAATCTGCACAAATCAAACTTTAAAAACTGCAATTTAATATTTCGCTTATAAAATTGTTCATAAATATCTGACTCTGATTCTGACTTGAAAACAAAACGGAGCTGTAAGCTGCATGAGAAGGAAGGAAGGAAGGAAGGAAGGAAGGAAGGAAGGAAGGAAGGAAGGAAGGAAGGAAGGAAGGAAGGAAGGAAGGAAGGAAGGAAGGAAGGAGAAGAGGGGCTTAAAGGTAACCTTCACCAAGCTGACTGTTACTTGAGTGACCTAAGAATCACCTGGACTCTATAAGAAGAGAGCCTTGAGATGATCACTCAGAGGCTAAAGTTTCTCCCAGGGAAAAAAGCCGTTCTGTCTGTCTGTCTCTCTGTCTGTCTATATATTAATTATATTTAACTCTGTTTGCAGTCTTCTCTGCTGGCAGTGAAAAGGATGTGTGACTGAATGTGAGTTGAGTAAAAACAAGATCATCATAATCCCAGGATCCTGTGCCCTGCAGAGATCAGAATGAGCAGTTGCAAGGGATCAGACAAAACCATTAGGATGTTTTACCACATACTGCAAAAAAGGCTACGTTATTGGTTAATAGCAAGACATTCGTACTGGTGAGAACAGAGTTGCTCTCCTGTTAAAATCACGCCTGCCAATATTTAGTGAATGATCTTAGAAGAGGACAAAAAGCAGCCTAGGAGGAGCAACTCAAAGAGATTTGCTTTGTGGGAGTCAAACAGGAGCAAATCAGCAGATGGGGCCATCCCTCCAAAAAATCCTATTAGCCTAGCTGTGGTCCTAGCGAGTAGGAACATTTCATTCCTGATGCAGACTATTCATGGAAAAGCTGCCCCAGGAAGCTTCGTAAAATCATGTGATTGGAAGGGATCTTGGAGGTCTTCCGAGTCCAGCCTCCTGCCCAAGCAGAAGAGTTCTTACTATTTTGGACAAATCTATTTTGAAAACCTCCACTGACGGAGCAGTCAGGCTGGTCTTACTGATCAATCATTCTCACTGTCAGGAAATTCCTCCTTAGTTCCAGCTTGGGCTTCCCTCTGACCAGCTTCCACTCAGGTGGAATTCTGTCCACATGACTTTACTATGACTTCATGAGCAAGTTCATTGTGCTTGTATGGCAACAATGCCAAAATTGCCTTCTTTTATCGCTTTCTTTAAAAAAAAACCTTCCCAATCTAGGCTTGATACTTCCTCTAAGTCTCTCAGTTGTGCACTAAGAGAGCACCTGAGGTCAGCTGGGTGTTGCCACCTGCTGTGGGCACTGTTCACTTAGCCCCCATGACACACCAACAGAGGTTTTCCCCCCAGCTATTAGCAGAAGCCCCCAAGACGTTCTTTCTCGGGAATCCTTTGCCAGTGCTGCCTTCTCTGCTGGGGAATCAACTGGTGGGTCTAGGACAATTGAGTGCAGCTGCCTGGCCACTTGGCTTTTGGGGAGACGCCTCCCTAATCCTGACCTTCTGGTGGTTTCAATGGTTGCCCGGGCACAGCTCAAGCCCAGCGCGGGCAGCTGCCAGGTCCTCCCACACCTCAGGGGCACTCGGGACACTTTTGCAGGGTCTCTCCCCTCTCCTTGCGGGCCCCAGGCGCCTCCTGGCCCAGCAGGGTGAGCTCGCCCCAGGGAGAACAGCACCGCCTGCCCATGCTCTTTGACTGAGTGCCTTCACACTGCAGACCCTCCTTCTCTGGCCCGCAGCTCGGCTCCTGTCCCCTTCTGGCAACCTGGCCCCGCAGAATGCTGCCTGCCCCGGAAGCCACACACCTCTTTGCCTGGGGCAGCTCCGCTGAGAGTGCCTCTGTGATCCCGAATGTGGGGGTGGGGAGGGCGAGCCATGCAACCCTCTTGCCGGAGCTGCTCCTTTTCCCCAAATAGGAAGGTAAAGGTGCCTTTAGGGCACCCATACCCTCTTCCAGCATGCCATCCATGGAGGATTGAGGGGGACAGCTGACCCCTTCAAAAGGGAGTAGCAAGTCGGGAAGCATGTCTTCAGGGACCTCCTCTGGCCCCAAGCCTCTTCCCCAGCTCCTCAGCACACCCAGCCCCTTCCAGGCTGCCCTCCGGGGCTTCCACACAGCCCTCCTTCCCAGCCTTTCAGGAGGCTGCCGCCGCTGCCACCCGCTGCGCCTTGCCTGGCCCGCGTGGCACCCAGCTTCTCTGGGATGCTCTCAAGGTTGCTGGCACAGCCGGAGTGTCCCACAGCAGCTGGGCGCAGAGTGGGGCCAGGCAGGTGCAACGGATGGCAGCGGCGGCAGTTCAACTGCCCAACACAGGTTGAGATGCATCCATGTGCACGTGACTGCACATTTTATGTTGAGCATTCGGGATTGCAAAACCAAATTTCCAAAGTTTTGCAAACTGCAGCCAACTTACAGTTCAGCTGCTGATGCTATCCAGCCAGCTGGCTGCTTCCTCAAAGGCTGGGAAGGGGAAGGCCCCAGCCCTGATCGCCCCTCCCCCCATGGGCAACCTTGAGGGGGTGGGGCGGCCAGCATTGCAGGAGATGGGTGGCATGTTTTGGGGCTCATGCAAAGAGCAATGGTGGCAGAAGCATGGTGCTGGATGCAACTTGTATCCAGAATGTGGAAACAGCAAAGGCTGCTGTGGGGTAAAGCCCAGCGCCCTCCCTTTTGGGGGGGGGGTGACAGGATACAATGCCACCCCCGGGAAGGTACATCTGATAGGGAGGAGTGGTCCAGTTGGCCTGCATAACAACCATTGGGCCTCCACCTTCCTGGCTCCTGAGGCTGCTGCCACCCCCATCCCCACCCCGGTGCCACCACATCCAATGGGAAGGCAAAGGCTCATCCTTCAATGCACAGATTGGCCAGCGGGACTCGTGGTTAATGGTCCTGCAGGGTGAATTAGTCATGGCCAATTGTCAGGGGCCACCCAGCAGAGGAGGAGAGGAGGGGGGGAGGGGCACCGGGCAGAAATGCCTGCAATGGGTCAGCTGGGGGGGAAGTTGAGGTGAAGCAGGTGAGGCAGGTGGCTGTGCTCAATTGTCCCATCCTGGCTACAGCTATGCCTACATAGGCATGGAGACAAGCTGTGGAGCAAACTTCCTATAAACAGAGGAGTCATCCAGGAGGTTTGCTTAAGGAGGCAGCTGTGCTAGAATGAAAAAATTAAGATATCACACACAGTAGATTACAAACATTAGACATTTATCATTTACATAAGAAACAGTCTTTCCATATAAATGCTTTGCAAGTATTTTCTACCTGCTTGTTTTGGAAAGTGAAGGATGGAGTTATGTGCTTTGGTCATTAATTGCCTGAAAGACATACTCGGAGCTGCTGCTTATCAACATTGTCTGTGTGTCATGCAGAAGCTCAGGCTTCATCCATAAATTAATCACAATACTATCATCATACTTTCTCTACTGTGGTTAGCCATAACAACATAAATGTGATAAAGGAGCTCAACACAAAAGATTTACCTCTGATGGGCGGAATTTGTAACTCCAAAGGGATAATTATAGGTTTAGCTAGCCTAATGCATGAAATGTCTTTTTTCAGTTGGATTGCATCATGGGAGAGCTACAGGATTTCAGCACTAGGCTAATCAACTCAAGGATCAGGGGTAGCTCCTGCCCTTAAAGCCAAAATGTGATTGATCTGATTACAGCTTAATACAATATGTGATAATTTAGCCACAGGATTTCTATGAACCTGGTATGAAATTTTAATCAACAAAGCAGGGCTTGTTCAGTGAGGGACCAGTGATAAACTGTAAAGAACATAGCTGAGGAATAAAGATATAATGTCAGAATCCAATTATATTTCATTTCTAGTTATCGACTATGGAAAACCCCATTTCTGCCCTCTCTGGATTCTGTCATACTACGAAGGGGGATGAACAAAGGGGTTTTATGGCTTTTATTTCCTTCAATAAAACTTCAAAGGGACTAAATGTGGATCTCACCCAGAGGACTGACCATAACAATATGGCCATCACCTTTCATGTATGCCTCTCTGAAGTCTCCCTTCCGCCAGCGGTGAGGAAAAGGGGGTGGAAATGTAACACCTGGTATTGTCACTAGAAGGATGGTGGGGTGGGGGCTGCTTGGGAACACTTAAAACCTTGAATGGTAGGGGTTGGCCCCTCAGATCCTGTCTAGAATGCCTGCAACCATCTTATCTTAATAAATATGCCTGTTGGAAGAGATATTCCAAGAGTTCTGTATTCTTAAGATGTAAAGTGGGGTGGGTCCTTAAATTAGACAGGATCTGCAAAATTAGTCCACCTTGAAGGGAGAACCTTGCCGGGGGACTTTGCAAAAATTACCATGTCAGACAATGGAGCAGGGAAGGGAGAAAACTCTCTGGAAAGTGAGCCGCTGCCCCGACTGAAACCCTGCCAGATGTCGGGATTTGAGAGGTCAGATTCCTCAGGAGAAGAGGTGGTGGAGACATGGGACCCCAAACCTCGGTGGTCAATGGGTGTTGGAAAGAAAGTCGAGTGGGAAAAGAAATCAAGAAAGGTGACCCTGAGACGGGGGGCCAACCAGAATGGAAGCAGGATATGGGGAAATCCTTGTATGGAAGTGAAGAGGAAGCTGGGTACCGTACTCGGGCTGGATCATAGAGAAAGCTATCAACCTGATGAAGAGAACCCTCAGCTCCCTAGGAGAGGAGAATTCTGAGCCCTACGGCCACATTAGCTCCTGGAGCCGCAACTGGAGACACCGAGGGGGAAGTGGAACCTGCAGCCCCAGGAACGTCTGCTGATCCAGTAGTCCCCACTCCCTGCCAACCCGCAGATGGAAATCTGGATGGAAGACGCTACCACCGACAATGAAGGCACCGATCCATTCAAAGACTCCCACCGCTGGACATGAAATTCAAGGGGGAGCTGACATGCTTAGGGTTTTTCCAAAGCCAAGTCCTCAACTACATGGAGGAATACAGGCGGCACATCCCCAGTGACAAAGACCGTATCCGGATCGTGCAATCTGCGCTGGACGGGCCGACCGCAGATTGGGTGGTGCACTTGCACGACTCCAATGCCCCAGAGCTCAATGACTTCAACCGTTTCATGTCCTCTCTGAGAAGGTGATTTGAGGACCCCCTTGCTGATCGCAAAGCCCGTGATAGGATAAAAACGAGGAGACAAGGCAAAACGATGAGACAAGGTAGCCGAATATACGCAAGAATTCCGGGCCATTGCCAGCAAACTGAACTGGCCAGAAGACATCCTCCTTAGCCATTTCAAAGACGGACTAAATTATGACCTATATGACGCTTGCCTGCTCCGAGGGGACCCAGACCAACTTGATGAATGGTACATCCTGGCAGAGGAAGCAGAGATCGACCTACTGAAGAGGCACCACCAACGAAAACAATGGAGCCGCTCACTGCCTGAGTTAACACGTGAACCAGTGAAACCATCGGCTACAGCCAAGAAGCAAATGGGGTGTTTCAAGTGCGAGAGAGAGGGGCATTGGGCTGTAGAATGCTGCTCAAAAGCCCCCCAGCACAACCCAGACAGATCCGGGAAGTCTCCAGCTAAGCCAAAAGAACCTGCCATGAGAGTGATGGAGACTGTGGAACCCCACACCTTTGTCCATCGTGGGGAATGAACTCCAGCCTATACCACAGGGCCAGTGGATGCCTCAGACGACAGCTCGGAGGGTGAACCCCTGGTAAGTGGACCCATCGCACCCAAGACAATGACTATATTAATTCCCCCCATGCTTGAAGCTGTGAAGGTGAAAGCCTTAACAGACTCTGGCTGCACCCGCTGCCTCATTAGCCCGACGCTAGTGAGGAATCTGGGCATTCCGTCGAGGAGACTGCAACAACCAATCTCATTTGGCCAGTTAGATGGGTCCATAGCAGGGGGGGTGCCAGCTACCCTAGCCACTTTACCAATACACCTCTCCCTGGGCAAACATGAGGAGGACATAACGTTTGTAGTGACCCCAGGCATGGAATGCCAGATGATCCCAGGGATGGAATGGTTAAAGAAATAGAACCCCTGGGTGAATTGGAGGACGGCAGAAATCAGTTTCCCCAAAGGGGACCCTATGGACCTAAAATCCCAAGGGGAGCTACCAAAATTAAGAACGGAAAAAGCATCCATGGGAAAGGAAAAGGGACTACCAGAAATACCAGAGGAATACAGAGATCTTGCTGAAGTTTTCAGTGAGGAGAGGGTGGATGAGCTCCCCCCACACCCACCCACGGACTGTGCCATTGAATTCAAGCCTGGGGCAAAACTCCCGAAGCCCAGGCTATACTCTATGAGCCCAAAGGAGAAGGAGGAAATGGAAAGATTCATAAAAAAAAACCTGGTTCATTGAGCCAGCCAACCCTAAAGTGGCCGCCCTGCTCCTCTTTAGAGAGAGGAAGGATGGCTCTTTACGCTTATGCGTGGATTATAGGTTCCTGAATACAATCAGTGAAAGCAACCTATACCCTCTGCCCCTCATGAAGGACATGTTGTCACACCTCTCGAAAGGGAAATTTTTTTACTAAACTAAACCTATGGGAAGCTTACTATCACGTGAGAATTAAGGAAGGGGATGAATGGAAGACCGCATTTCACTGCCCCATGGGGTGCTACCAATTCAAAGTCTTGCCATTTGGATTACAAGGGGGCCCCGCAGTATTTATGCAATTAATCAATGATGTTCTAAGGGAGCATCTATTTAAGGGGGTCCTGGTTTACTTAGACGACATTCTTATCTTCACTGAATCAAAAGAGGAACATGTCAACCTAGTCAGAGCAGTTTTAAAGAAACTGCGAGCCGCCCACCTATATGCCAAACTCTCGAAATGCGAATTCCACCAGGAAAGGATAGACTACCTAGGTTATCGCATATCTCCCCAGGGCATTGAGATGGACCCAGAGAAGGTCAGAGCAGTATTAGAATGGGCACCACCCCGCACAAGAAAGCAACTACAAAGTTTCCTGGGCTTCGCAAACTTTTCCACCAATTCATCCCCTCATTTGCCCAGATAACCCTGCCCCTCACAAACTTACTAAAAATGAAGGAAGCATCCTCAGTAAAACTTAGCCAGCCACTAACATGAACAATGGAGTGCCCAGCGGCGTTTCAGAGATTAAAGAGACTTTTTTTCTGCTGAACCAGTTCTGAGGCACCCAGACATGGATAAGCCCTTCGTAATATAGGAGGATGCAAGCGATGTGGCAGTGGGAGCTGTTCTATTACAAGAAAACGATGAAGGGGTATTGCAACCCTGTGCGTATACGTCCAAGAAACTCAACGAAATGGAACAGCGCTGGCCAGTGTGGGAGAAAGAGGCATACGGGATACGTTGGTCATTACTCATGTGGTGCCAGTTCCTTGAAGGCAACAAAATCCCTTTCCAGGTGTGGACAGACCACAAAAATTTGGAAGCCCTGAAAACACCCAGGAAGTTCAATCCCAAACAAGCCTGCTGGTCCCAGCATTTTCACCAGTTCCAATTTACGCTCAAGCATTTGCCAGGGGGAAAGAACTTCCTGACAGATGCACCAACAACCAACAACAACCCAAAGAGTCACATTCATGCAGCTTTGCCACGACACAAAATCAGCAGGGCATTTTGGATTTGTAAAAACATTACACTTAATTAAACGGCAGTTTTGGTGGCCATCCATGAAAAAGGACATAGAAAGTTATGTGGCCAGCTGCCCAAAGTGTGCAACTGCAAAGAGGTTGCAAGGGAAATCACCCGGACTGTTACAAACAGTGGCAAATCCCTCAGTCCCTGGAGGGAAATAGCCATGGATTTTATAGTGGAATTGCCAGAAAGCAATGGGAATACTGTCGTCTGGACGGTCACGGACTTGTTTTCCAAACAGGTGCACTTTATCCCTTGCCAAAAGATTCTCACCGCAAAAGCCTTAGCGAAACTTTTTGTCCAGCACATTTACAGATTGCATGGGGCACCCCAACGCATCATATCTGATAGGGGAATGCAATTTACATCTGCATTTTGGAAGGAATTTTTATCCCTCCTAGGGACTATTCAGGGATTGACATCTAGCCATCATCCACAAGGAAATGGACAAGCAGAACATTCTAATTCAGTACTTGAGCAATATTTAAGATGCTTTATTAATTTCCAGCAAATGAATTGGACGGACCTACTCCCTTTTAGAGAAGTTGCCTACAATAATGCAGTTCACTCCGGCACAGGTTACACTCCTTTTCAAATAGCTACCGGTCAAAGTTTCAACCTCATTAACCCCAAACAAACCGGCGATCCCATCACTGAAAGAATGGCTGGAACAATAAAAAAAACACCTGGCCAATAGTTAGAAAACACTAGATGAAGCTAGGCAGGCATACAAAGCACAAGCCGGAAAAAAAGGGTTGAGCCTACACCATTCATTATAGGAGAAATGGTGTACTTATCTACAAAATACCTAAAATCCCTACAATCCTGTAAAAAACTCGGACCAAAATATATAGGGCCTTTTCCAATTAAAAGAATCATAAACCCAATAACAGTAGAATTAGAATTACCCCAAAATCTCAGGCAAATACACCCATTTTTTCATTGCAGCTTGCTGAAAAGAGAGCATCAATCACCTTTACAGCCGAAAATCCCCCACCACCGCCACCTCCAATCATAGTGGAGGGTGAACAACACTTCGAAATAAAGGAAATCCTTGATTCTAGGAGATATCATGGAGCAACTCAGTACCTAGTAGCTTGGAAACAGCTCCCTGCCTCACAAAATGAGTGGGTCCATAAACGTCATGTCAGAGCCCTGAAGCTATTAAAGAAGTTTCATACAGAGTATCCTAACAAGCCAGACTAACTTTTATACCTGTTTTGTTTTCTTTTCAGGTGGATCTCTCTTATTTTTAAGGGGCAGGATGTCAGAATCCAATTATATTTCATTTGTAGTTATCGATTATGGAAAACCCCATTTCTGCCCTCTCTGGATTCTGTCATACTACGAAGAGGAAGAGGGATGAGCAAAAGGGTTTTATGGCACTCACTTCCTTCATTAAAACTTCAAAGGGACTGAATGTGGCTCTCACCAAGAGGACTGACCATAACAATATGGCCTATCAGCTTTCATCTACTACTCTCTGAAGCAGTTGTTCTCAACCTTTTTAATGCCACGACCCCCAACCAGTCGTAAGTTGAGGACTACTCAACCAGTCGTAAGTCGAGGACTATTCAACTGGTGCAGCACCGTTTGCAGAATGGGACTTTTGGCAGGCTCAGCAGGGCAGAGACAGCCTGGACAATTCCTACTGGCTTTTGAAAGCCAATAGAATTAGACTCTATTCATGAGAGTCTATTCTATTGGCTTTCAAAAGCCAATAGAATAAAAGGGAGTAGCACAGCTAAGGAAAAGGGGAAAAAAATGGCAGACTGCGTTGTTTGGTGACCCCCATGAAATGGTTGTTTGACCCCAAATGGGGTCCCGACCCACAGGTTGAGAACCACTGCTCTGAAGTCTCCCTTCTGCCAGTCAAGAGGAAAAGGGGGTGGAAATGTGATGCCTGGGATTGTCGCTGGAAAGACGGTAGGGTGGGGGCTGCTTGGGAACACTTAAAACCTTTAATGGTAGGGGTTCGCCCCTCAGATCCTGTCTAGAATTCCTGCAACCATCTTATCTTAATAAATATGTCTGTTGGAAGAGATATTCCAAAAGTTCTGTATTCTTAAGATGTAAAGTGGGGTGGGTCCTTACATATAAAATATATGTATTGATTTTTATTACTATTAGAGAATATTGGCTTAGGCATCTGTAGACTAATGTTTGCCAGAGGTGAAATATTTTAATTCCCACTCTGCCTAATCAGCAGGGCCCCAACATAATTGGTGACCCACAGGTCGGGGAAGACTCAGTTTAGAGTTTGTAAAGGTTCAAACCAACCACTTTTCCTATTCTTATAATATCCTTTTTAAAATTGTCAATCAGGAGGGTCACTTGCATTTCTGCTGTCTTAGATTTCACAAGCAACACAAACATAATAAATGAGTTTGCATTCCTTCGGCATCCAGGATATCTTTCATTTTGAGGATAAGATCCTGGATGAGATGAGATGTGCCACATTTCTGCATGAGATCCCGGTCTTAAAGCAGCCAAACTGACAACATGTGACAAATTTCTTCCAGAGAGCTGAAAATATTGTCACAAGAGCTCTTTTGATAGCCGTGTTATATGTATTCTACCAGACCTTCAGTCAACAGAAAAACATGCTTGAATAATTTGGGCTGCCTGGACAGCCCAAATCTACCTGACATTTGTTGGTGCCCTTATTATTATAGCTTTACTGCAAGGCAATTGATGAGCAACCAAAGTCAGACATTGTCTGGGGAGGGGGGTTACAACACGTATTTACTGGTCTTCTGGAAGACTGGTAGATTTTTACTGTTGGAAACAGATGTACAAGTCTTCCAAAAGACCAGCAGACCAGAATCCAGAAATAGCTCAGTGCATAGAATGGAAGGGAAGAGAAGGAAAGAGGCAGCTCCGTCCCACTTTCCTGGCATGGCCTCCAACCCACTGACTGATCATTGGGGCTAATTTTGAGCACAGTAGGCAGTTTTATCAGTCTCCCAATTATTTGAGCTAGATGGAGAAAACAATTTATCTTCCAGCTCCCCAAAATCTGAAATTAGTAAGTGCTGCAAGGAAATGGCAATGTTGGTGGCAAATATTGTAACACAGAGGACAGTCCCTGAAGTATCCCATGGAATAGCAAAATGGCACTGCCACCCCCCCCCCCCAAGAACTAAAAGTCATAGAAAACACAATTATACAAATACTTAGCAGCAGCACAATCATTTAAATATATTCATTTGTGGCAGAATTAGTGATGTTTCCTTTTCCCCCTTTAAATTGACCAGCAGCCTCTTTTACCAAGTTATCCTCAGCTGGCAAGAACAGATGCCAAGGATACAAAAATCCAAGGTTCATGGTGAAAAATCAGAAGCAAAGACAGCAGTGGTGATTGTTGTATCCAGTGGGAGCCTGACCCTTTTGCAGTAAAATGAAGGTTCAACGTTCTTTCCTCCCCCCTGAGCTAGATCTGCCTTTCTTTTGAGTGGAAGGCCTGGTTGTCTTCTACCTCTTATTATTATTATTCTGTTTTTTTGTTAACTAACCTCATGGGTTTAGTTTGCATCACATAAAATTCCCCAGCAAAGTTAACTCCAACAAAGCTTAGCAAGTTGCTGCTCGGGACATATTAATATAGGTTTGAGTAGAAAAACCTATCCCATTCTGGACAAATGGCTGCCCAATCTCTTCTTAAAAACTTCCAGTGATAGAGCACCCACAACTTCTGAAGGCAAGCTGTTCCACTGATTTTGTCACTTTGTGATAAAAGCTTTGTGACAAAATTACATTAAAAATACATTAATAGGAGCCCTAGTGGCACAGTGGTTAGAATGCAGCATTGCAGGCTGACTCTGCATTCCACAGCCAGGAGTTCCATCCTGACCTGCTCAAGGGGGACTCCACCTTCCGTCCTTCTGAGGTCGGCAAAAGGAGGAGTCGGATTGTGTTTGTGGGGGGGCAGGCTAACTCTGGAAATGCCTTAGAGAGGGCTGTAAAGCATTACGTGGTGGTACAGGATTCTTCGTGCTATTTCTATTCACAGTTTAACGTATGGGAAAAACAGGTGAGCTTAGAAACAAAGAAGCAGGAAACTTCCCACCTGAAAGGTGGCCTCAAAAAATGACTTTTCTCACATGTCAATCAATTTAATTTTTTAAGCTTTGCTTTTTCCACTAAGGTGAGAGAACTAGTGAGGATATGACAAAAACTCACACCACAGGGTTGCACAATCCCTTGCCTCTAAAGAATATTCTTGGTACCTTTGCTGACTTTTCATAAAAATATTTTTTCTTACTATCAATAGTCTTTTGGGATGTCCCAAGGGGGAACTTTGGTGAAGTTTCCGTTTGTGTTTGCCCCAGTTCAATCTTCTTTCAGCAGACTTCTCAAGTCTGGATACCCTCCACTTGGCTACAAATGATGGGAGCTTAGAAGGGCTTCTTCATTAATTAATATAGGTTTGTCAATAATTTCTAGTCCTGAAAAAACTACCTAAAACATTAGATTGCCTTATTATGCCAGATTTTGCAGAACTTGGGCTACTGACTTTTGCAAGATCCAACAAGCATAACACAAATTTGTCCAGAGGCTGCTCTGCTATGGCTCAAATGCTCCTGTATCTCTTCTTTCTTAGGTGCTTGAAAATCCCCATGGACACATCAGAATAACCTACATCTCCCTGAATCTATAATTCCCAAGGCGCTGCTGCTTGAATGCTCTAGGAATCAAATGAACTAAGGCTTTCGGAAATGCTTGGAGTGAAGGGAGCAGAACAGGAAAATAGAAGTCTTAATCAGTTTCTGGAAATGGAATGGGGAGGGGAGAAAAGCCATTCTCTAACACACACACACACACACACACACACACACACACACACACACCCCAACAGAACAGCAGACATTTGCCTGATTTAAAAGTTAAAAACCAATGGAAAAACTAAAACATCTGCAGTTGATACTTTTGGACCTTTCTCACCAAAAGAACCTTCTCCATTTTGTCTCTGCAGACTGTTTCTGTTCTCCCAGATTCCAAAATAGGGGAAAAATTCTCTGACAAATTATAAGTATTGCTTTGTTAAAGAAAATACTGTTCAACCTAGCTCTCAAACAGGGAAATTGCAAAGAAAATATGAATTGGTTGACGATATGAAAAGAATTTGCATTTTTAAAACTAGACAATGTAAACAATGCACATAATAGGAAAAAATATCCCTGCCAGACATTCATAATATTCTTAGCATATCCTGAATAAGCAAAGCTTAATTAGGTGCATCATGATTAACTTGTTGCTTATTAACTTCCTCAACTGGCTACATTCTCGCATAATATTCAGGTGGGAATTATTGTGTGTTCCAAAAAATCATTTTTCAACTGCATGTACATCAGCCAACTCTGCCCCATTTTTGTATCCTGAGGGGTCTCAGCTTAGTCGGGCTATCTTGGTCTCAGACTAGGCAAGGGCGTAACCAACAAATGACAGCTTTGGTGGCTGGCGTGCCCTAGATAAGCTACCACTGACAACCTTCTTGGCTGCACTTTTTGGCAGCAATTTCCATCACCCAACTGGGATGGCGATCTATCATTTTTAGGACTGGCCACTAACTCTTACCAAAATCTGTTTATACTGCATATTTATTAAAATCAAACACTACACTATCTGGAAAAGCAAAAGGTTTATTTTATTGCCTTCCCTTTGTCCATAGTCATGCTTTGTTATAAGCATTGTTGAAGAATTTCAAATGTTTAGCAGAAACTTGCCAGTTGGGAGGATTATGTTTGGCTTACAAGAAAGGAGTGGGTGATTGTTTGAGTTGGCCGAGCAAGAAGAAGGGCCTGAACGATCTTCCAACCCTGCGAATTCCTGATGCTCCTTTCCCACAAAAGTAGAACTTCCTTTTCATTCCCAAGGAGAATCCAGACTTCAGGAAATAAAGGAGCACAGTCAAAGTATCCATTGGATTCCCTGAAGCAAAATAAAAGTTTCAGTTTAATCTGAAGATGCAATGATTTGGACTGGGTAGGGCGTCACTTCTGCACCCCTTCCAACTCCAGTGCTCTACAGTTTCAAACTTGATTAAAAAAAAATCTTTTACTCTCAGGAATTCTATGAAAATTTGTCACATTCCATAGGGAAAAAATAAACACAGAACAGGGAAGGAGCCATTGGAAGAAAGAGCTGCAAAGCAGCTGGCTTCTGCCATTTCATTCCTACCTCTTTTGCAGCATAAAATCAGAAGTCTGCTAACCCCTTCTCCAACAAATGAATTTTACTAAAAAGCATACAATAAGCTGCAGTTCATAAGTGCTGATGTTTTTAGTAAAACTTGTAAGTTGGAAAAGATGCTACCAGGCTCCTTGTATAGTACGTGTCTTCTCCTACAATAATCTCATAGTGCTAATTTATGCTGCTTTGATTCACCTATTTGGGGCTTTTCTTTTTTTGCCTTACTTGCCATGTGACTTTGTGATACAGTACTACGTGTCCAAAGGTCTCCTCACTCCTGGTACAGTACTGTTGTAATAAGTTCAAAGTCTATACAAAGAAACTGTCAACGCTGCCTCAAAGTTCTTTTGAAGAGTTTCATCTGTCAGAACCATGAAAAGAAACTAAAAAACAGATCAGCGGATCTATTAACCACTAATTTCCTTTCCAGAAACAATTCATTCTTTGCATCTGTTGTCACACAAAAAGATAATAAAGCCCAACCTAAAAAACAAAAACAAAACCATAAAAGACAAGATTAGGAATACAAATAAAAATAAGCAAGGAAATGGCAAGAGAACACTGTTCAAATCACCAGGACTTGACAGATTATATCCCAGAGTTCTGAAGAGCTGACAGATGTTACTTCAGAACCATATCTTTCAAAAATCCTGGAGCACCGTGGAAGTACCTGAGGATTGAAAAAGGGCTGATGTGGTTCCCATCTGCAAAAAAAGGGGGGGAAAGGTCCAGGAAACTATAAACCAATCACCCTGATATTGATACCTGGGAGGTCCTGGAAAAGTTAATCAAGCAACAGATATGCGAACACCTAGAAGCAAGAAAGTTATAACCAAAAGCCAACAGGGGCTTGTCAAAAGCAGATCATGCCAAACAAAACTTATTTCATTTTTTGACTAAATTAATGGATCAGTGAAGTAAGTGACTAAGTGACTAAATTAATGGATCAGTGAAGTAAGTGACTAAGTGACTAAATTAATGGATCAGTGAAGTAAAGTGGATACAGTATATTTAGACTTCAGCAAGGCATTTGAGAATAGAATGGAATGGAATGGAACAGAACAGAATAGAATAGAGCTGGAAGGAACCTTTGAGGTCTTCTAGTCCAGCCCACTGTTCAAGCAGGAGAACCTATACCATCTCAGACAAGTGACTGTTCAGTCTCATCTTAAAAACCTCCAGTGATGGAGCACCCACGATTTCTGAAGGCAAGCTGTTCCACTGGTTAATCATAGGCCACAACCTACTTCTTGGTAAGCTTAAAAAAAAAAAAAACGTGGGATAGACAGCATCAACACCAGTTGGATTTACAACTGGTTGAAGAATCACATTCAACGTGTAGTCCTCAAAGGAACTACATCTACATGGAAGGAAGGAAGGCAATGGGGTACTTCAAGGTTCCATTTTTAGGCCCAATATGCTTCAACATCTTCATAAATGATTTTGATGAGGGAATAGAAGGGGAACTCAGCAAATTTGCAGAAGACACTAAACTGGCAGGAATAGTAAACACTCTAGACAGGCTCAAGATCCAGCTGGATCTCAGCACACTTGAACACGGGGCCCTATCTAACAAAATGAAATTCAATGTAGAGGAAAGTTAGGTTTTACGTAGAGGCAAGAAAAATCAAATGTACATGTACAGGTTAGGTGAAACCTGGCTCAGTCATAGTAACTGTGAGAGGGAGTCCTAGTCGACAACCACTTATATAAGCCAGCAGTGTGTGGCAGCTGCCAAAAAGCCAATGCACTCCATTAACAGATAGAATCAAGATCACGTGAAGTATGAGTACCATTTTATAAAACCTTTATAAAGACTTATTAAGACCACATCTAGAATACTGCATCCAGTTTGGTCACCATATAATAAAAAAGGTTGTGAGCCTCTGGAAAGAATATAGGAAAGAGCAACTAGGATGATGTCAAGCTGAATTGCTAAGATGCCTGCTAACCTCTATCGCTACTCAACTTGTCACTGAAATAGAATGAATAGGAAGTGTGGGGAGGAAATGAGAATCTAAGAAGCTGTCCATGGGCTGCAAAAGCCTACAAGAATGCCAAGATCATTAACGCAGGTGTCTGATGAAGACGTAGAACGTTCTCATAACAAATCAAAGACATATGATTGGGCACCATGAACACTCAGTGGGTGAGGGTTATGGAAAGCTATTGTTAATTAGGATGACTTCCAGTCCTGCGTGGTAGCGACTGGTTGTGGGCTTGCGGACCACCACACCCCTGCAGCTAATTTTCGTCTGCCTGGAGACCCTAATGGGTCCAAGTTGCTCCGGAGAGGCGGCGAAGAAAGAAGGGTGCCCCGGTGATTCTGGAATGATGGCAGTCATTTCGTTCATCTTGGGAAAGCCTTCTAACCCGACAGGAGAAAGGCTGTATTTCACCGATCAGCCCAAGCTACTTGCAACCAAAGTCCAAAAGAACTAACCAGCACAACAGTAAACAGCGTGCTTGAAACTGGGTGAGGAATCTGATTTTTCCTTTTCTATTCTACACTTAATTTCCTGGAAAAGATCCCCAAGAAGCAAAATATCTCCAAAAGTGAAGGAGGGGGACTTCTGCCCCACCCTTATACTAATGGAAGTGGTGAATTAAAATTTCCACAGAGGATCAAAATATATGGTAGTGAAATAAATTTATAAACTTGAAAGCTAAAATTTAATTTTGGACAAGTTTAAAATTGTTGAATGATTAAGACTCTCATTTTAAAGACCATTCTTCATGTTGAAAACTAAATAGATGCTGACAACTAGTGGTGGATGAAGATTATGACAGTTATGATCTCCATAGAGAATGTGCCAAAACCTGGGAAAAACTAATCTGTGTTTGTGACCTTCAAAGCTTTAATAACAAAGAACAGCTGTGACAAAAAAAGAGACAACAATCTGGACTGCAGACAAAGAGAGAATTACAAACTTTAGAAAAAAATCTTTTTTGAATTCTTTGGATTACAAATATCTATTTAACTGGGATTCTAAAGCTATTTGCAGAAAAGAAGGAAAACTTCAACTTTTGGCCATCATGGATCAGAGACATGTAGATAGAACACACCAAGGAAAAATAAATATTGCAATTAATTCAAACAACAATGAGTTCAAATCACAACGAAATCCAAAATAAATTTGAAAATAAAAATCAATCTATTTCTAAGTTAACTCTACAACAAAAAAAACTTACAGGAAACAACAACAGAGAAGGAGCAGACAAAACAAATAAGTGGACGTAAAATTGAAAACAGAGACTCAAAGATGGAACTTCACAAAGCAAGAAAACGTGATTTAATCCTAGTGGGAAAAAATTCACAAGAAATGGGGAAAAAAACAACTCATCCTTTAAGACTACAAAATAAATCTGAGGTTAAAAAAACAGATTGGATAAAATGGAATGTAAAGATGTTGAAAACATCAGAGAGAAAGGAAGTGATAGGAGAAGTAGAGAAGAAAAAGAAAAAGATTTTCAAGAAACATAGAAAGGCAAAAGCCTCATATAAAGACACTTTATTCGATTTACTTCTTATACCTACAGCAACAGTCATGAATATATGGAAAAACTTTTTGATTCAGCAAAACACATTGATCAAGAAAGATACTGGTCAAAGGAAAAAGATTAAAGTGAAAATTAAGAAAACAGATGATGGGATATACCAGAGAGAATATTTAAAAAAGAAACATTTGTTTAAATATGTTTAAAGAAATAGAAAAGATTTTGAATACATATGTCATTCTAAGAGGGATGAATACTGTATGCTTTCCCCCCCTTTTTATTTTATTTCTTGATATAAGTAATATAATACTGTTGAAATGGCTTAGATGAAGGAAATGTTTTAGATAATTAAATGTGTTTGAATTTAGGGAAATTATAATGTATAAAAAAGAAGAAAAAATTGAGTAAGAATTAAAGGATTAGATGACTAGACACATTAAATGGAATATTTAAAGATTAAATATATTTTTAATTATGGTTAAAAAGAATAAGAAATTTTGGGAATGAATATGTATTAGTTTAGGAGGAATATATATTTTAAGTAGTATTTTACTTTTTATGTTTCTTTACTCTTGCTCTGTTTTCCTTTTGTTTACTGTTTTTACCTATTCTTTAAGAAATGTAAAAGTGTTGAGATGGTTTATATGGCAAAAATGGATTTAAATCTTTAAATGTAATTAACTGTTGAGAAAATCTTTTTTTTTTTTTTATTGAAAGTTTTATAAATTTTACAAAAAAGGAAAAATAATACAAAACAAGAGGCAACATATACAGAAAAATAAAACTAAACAATACATATATTAAATAAAAAAAAAAAAAACCCCATCCCCCAGCCCTCCCAAAAAAAAAAAAAAAAAACCCTCCCTTCCCCCCCCCCTGAGCTTCCCAGAGCAGAATATAGGCTTAAAAAATAAAAATAAAAATTAAATTAAAAACTTTATATTTATATATATAAAAAAATTATCTATAATATATATGAAAATAAAACTTATGAAAAAACTATATAATATTTTTGTATACCCAATCTAAATTGTATAAATTTTATCCATTTATCCCAAACAGCAAAAAACTTCTCTTGCGTTTGTTGCTTTAAGAAAGCCGAAATCTTTGCCATTTCTGCCAGATAAGCTACTTTAAGAAACCATTCCTGCAATGTAGGCAAAGATTCCTTCTTCCAGTATTGTCCTACTAACAGCCTAGCGGCTGTGATCAAGTTTAACATCAATACAACCTCCTTTGTATCACAATCTGTAACAATACCTAACAAAAATAATTGCGGAGTAAATTTTACCCTCCTTCTAAAAATTCTCTGGATATTCCACCATATTTTAATCCAAAATGCTTTTATCTCTCTGCATGACCACCAAATATGATAATAAGAAGCCTCCTTATAACCACATCTCCAACATTTGGGTTGCACGTCAGGATACATATAAGACATTTTTTGTGGATCAAGGTGCCATCTATAAAACATTTTATAAAAATTCTCCCTTAAGTTCTGTGCTTGAGTAAATTTGACATTTCTCACCCAAATAGTTTCCCAGGTGTCCAATGAAACTGGCTCACCAAAATTCTGCGCCCATCTAATCATACAATCTTTAATTAGTTCCGTTTCTGAGTCCAATTCAACTAAAACCCCATAAATTCTCTTAATGTGGGTTTGTCTTTGATCCTTCAATTGCTTAATAAGGTTTTCATCTTCTCTAAGAAAACCCACCTTACAATCCATCTTCCATCTATCTAATAATTGCCTATATTGGAACCAAGAATAAGTAAAATTTTCTTGTGCTAACTCTTCCCGTGATTTTAATTGCCAGTTTTGTCCATCCCATTTAAGTAACTGTCTATAAGACACCATATCCATTTTAACCCCTCTTTTTATTCCTTCTATCGCATGCCAAGGTATAGCCCATAATGGTACTTTAAAATCACTTTTATAATATTTTCTCCAAATCCTAAGTAAAGAAATTCTTAAAATATGAGATTTAAAAGCCCAATCTATTTTTTTATTAAATATTAAATAGGCATGCCACCCATAAAGTAAATCCCATCCCTCTAAGTAAAGTATCTCAGAATTTGTCAAATTTACCCAATCACTAATTAATGTTAAAACCACCGCATCATAATATAATTTCAAATTTGGTACCTTAAGTCCACCCCTCTCACGGAAGTCTTGCATAATTTTAAACTTAACCCTTGGTTTTTTCCCTGCCCAAATAAATTTGTTGAGACCCTTCTGCCACTCATTTAAATTAATCTCATTTTTCAAAATTGGTAACATTTGAAACAAAAAAAGAAACTTGGGTAGAATATTCATTTTTATCACTGCAATTCTTCCCATGAGGGAACTGTTGAGAAAATCTTAATCAGCAAGAATACTTTGAACTTTATGGGAGAAACAAATTTAAATAAGGACTGTAACAGGATATAAGACGAGGCAACCAGAATGATTACATAGAAAAGAAATATTATACTGATGTAATCATTATTTCTAGGAATATTGGGGGAAAATCATATATGTAACTGTTATTTATCAAAAGCCGCTTGAAAAACTCAAGCGGCTGTTATTTATCAAAAGCCGCTTGAAAAACTCAAGCGGCTTTTTGCGGCTGAGATGACCCTCAAACATCCAGATCCAGCAGCGCCCTTCGTAATACAAGCTGACGCTAGTGATGTAGCCATGGGGGCAGTCCTACTTCAAAAGAACAAAGAAGGGAAAATCCAGCTGTGAACTTACACCTCCTGGAAACTGACACAGAGAGGCACTGGGTGGTGTGGGAGAAGGAGGCCTATGCAGTCCGTTGGGCGCTGTTTACCTGGACATAGTTCCTAGAGGGTAGCAAGAGGTATGGACAGACCACAAGAATTTGGAGGCCATGAAGGCCCCAAGAAAACTACCCCCCAAGCAGGTTCAATGGGCTCAATATTTCAATCAATTTAACTTTATCCTTCAGTACCTGCCAAGAGGAAATAATTTCCTGGCAGATGCGCTCACTCACTGCCTCAGTACAATAGCTCCAAGGAAGAAATACCATGTTTTCCCAAAAATAAGACCCAGTATTATTATTTTTTGCCTCCAAAAGAGGCACCAGGTCTTATTTTCTTTTCCTCTCACCTTGCGCCACTGGCAGCCCCGCCCAGCTGGCCCACTTCTTCTGCAACCAAAGGAAATGCCTCTGCAGCTGAGAATGGAGCTCCAGCCAGCATTTTACCATCAGAGAGGCCTTTCCAGAAGGCCTCTGCAGCTGAGAACTGAGCTATGGATTCAATCCGTAGCTCTGTTCTCGGCTGCACAGGCCTTTCTGGAAGACTTCTGATGGAAAAATGCAGCTCAGGGGATGCCACAGGAGTGGGCCGGCGAGGAGAGGTAGGTGTCAATTCATGGGAGGCCCGGCTGCAACAGTAAGTGGGTGCAGGGCATGTGGGGAAGCTGCATCCCCCCTATCCCGATCTTAGCTTGATTTTTAGGTGTGCGCCTTGCCCCCAAACTAGGGCTTATTTTTGGGATAGGGTTAATATTAGACCCACTTCCAAAAATCAAGCTAGGGCTTATTTGGGGGGCAGGTCTTACTTTTGGGAAAACACGGTAGTTAACTTGATAATCTCCTTGGGGCAGCTGGCAACACAAGGCTCCACAAGGCCAATTTTGCCAGCTCTCCCTCAGCCAGCTGATATTAAGATCACCCAGAAATTGAGGGAAACCCTGGAGGAGGAGGATTGGTTTAGGGAACATGGAGAAGAGATGACGAAGAGAGAGGGTCTGGCCTGAAAGGGTTCCAAGCTGTTTGTGTCATTCAAGCAAAAAGTTCAGATCTTGCAAAGGTGTCATGACATAAAACCTGCAGGCCATTATAGTTTTGTGAAAACCCTCCACTTATCCAGGAGGCAATTTTGGTGGTCTAAGAGCTACGTTGCTGGATGCCTGACCTGCGCTTACTAATGTATATTGCTTTTATTGTTCCAGAAAGATGTACCTATACTTAGATGACCTCAAACCACCCAATGAACAATAGAGAAAGCTTAAGGCAACCAATATTTCCTGACCTGCCTGTGCCGAGAAGATGCTAGCAGTCCTACCCCATCCACCCACAGGTCTCACATGTTCGAGCCACTGACAATGTTCATGTTTTCAGGAATGAGATCCCCAGAGAGAATCTAGAAGAGTTAAACTGAAGATGTTGATCTGCTTGCCAGTCAGCATTCAACATTCAACAACAATTTGCATCTCCCTTTAATTTCCTCCAGATAATGGGAAAATACTCAGCATTAGGGGTGTCTATAGGAGGGTCAAAGAGGACAACCCCAAATGAGCTTTAATCACTGCAGCCTCTGCTATAGTACTTCTTATTGGAAAGCAGGTATGTGTTCTTCTGCAGAAGATTGGCAAATTAATTTGTGGGCTGATGCCTTGATGTCTAAAATAACCGTGTCAAGGCATCAGCCCACAAATTAATCTGATATACAAAGTAGCTGTAAGGACCCACCCCACTTTGCATCTTAAGAAGACAGAACTCTTGGAATAGTTCTTCCAACAGGCATCCTTTATTAAGAGAAAATGGTTGCAGGCGTTCTAGACAGGACTTGGGATCCAAGCTCTCCCATTCAAGGTTTTAAGGGGTTCCCCAGTAGCCCCACCCAATCACCCCCTTCTTCCAGCGACAGTCTTAGGCATTACACTCCCACCCCCTTTTCCTTACTGCCGGCTGGATGGAGACTTCAGAGAGAACTACATGAAAGGTAATAGCCCCATTGTTATGGTTAGTCCTTTTGGTGATATCCACATCCAGTTCCTTTGAAGTGTACCGAAGGAAGTGAGGGCCATAAAGCCCCTTTGTTCACCCCCTTCCCTTCATCGTATGGCAGAATCCAGAGAAGGCAGAAATGGGTTTTTCTATAGTTGATAACTAGAGATGAAATATAATTGGATTCTGACAGTAGCATTTTAGATACTGGCTTACACTTCATCCAAAATTTGGGTTTCTCTCAATATAAAACAAACCACTGCCAGGAGTTCAATCCTCACCAGCTCGAGATTGACTCAGCCTTCCATCCTTCCGAGGTCAATAAAATGAAGACCCATATAGTTGAGGGCAATATACGGATGGAACATTGGCTACCTGTCTGAATGAGCCTGTGGAGTTAAAGGCTCATGTAGAAACAATACAAGTCATCATAGCCCCTCTGAAGACCAAGACTATGGTCTTAAATTTAGTATGGTGGAGAAAGTGGAATCCCTTCATTATTTGGGGCGGAAATGGATGGCAGATGCGGAGGAAAGTAACCAGCCAAGAGGCAATAGTGAAAGTGTTAAAGAGCCACTACGAGCCTGCAGTTGAGAAAGCAAAGGCGAATACCGCCAATAAATTTAGGGGGGAAGAGGTTTCGGAACTGCTGATCCCTACAGAATATTGTGACTTGGTGGAGGTGTTCAGTGAGAGGGAATCCGATGTGCTCCTGCCCCATTTCCCCACACATTGTGCTATTAAAATTGTGCATGGGGCCAAACTGCCAAAGCCAAAGTTGTATTTAATGATGCTGAGGGAAATGGAGGAACTCTGAATGTTTGTGCATAAGAACCTGGCCAGGGTTTTTATTCAGCCAGCGAAGTCGTGAATGGCAGCCCCTCTTCCAGGAAAAGAAAGATGGTTCCCTTAGGTTATGTATAGACTATTGTGGCTAAATGGTATTTGCGTACAGAATGCATACCCCCTCCTCTTAATGAAGGACATGTTGGGACACCTTGCAAAGGGGAGGATATTTACAAAATTGGACTTGAGAGAGGCATATTACCGGGTGAGGATCAGGAAGAGTAATGAATGGAAGATGCATTCAACTGCCCACTGGGCTGTTACCAGTTCCAAGTGATGCTGTTTGGATTGCATGGGGCCCTGGCCTTTTTTATGCAGCTGATAAATGAAGTCCTGCATGAACATCCTTATAAAGGAGTCCTAGTATACTTAGATAAAATTTTGATCTATATTGAAAAAATGAGGAACATGTAAAATTGGTCAGGCGGTGCTCGAGAAGCTCAGGGAGGCACAGCTTTATGCAAAATTGTCCAAGTGTGACTTCCATAAAACCAGACTGGATTACCTGGGGTAGCAGATTTCATAGGACAATGTGGAAATGGACCCCGAGAAAGTGCTGGCAATCTTAGAGTAGGAGGCTCCTCAGACGAGGAAGCAATTGCAGTTTCCTCGACTTCACTAACTTTAACCAGCAGTTCATCTCTACATTTGCCCCAGATTGCCTTGCCCATCACAAACTTAACCAAGCCCAGACCCAGTCAACCTTAAAGTGGTCACTGGAGCACCAAGGGGCATTTGAGAAGCTAAAACACCTCTTGGCCCAGTTTTAAAGCACTCGACCCAAGTTGTCTATAATTCAAGGGGTTGCCAGCGATGTGTCTTCTCCAGAAGAACGCGAAGTGGGAAATACAGCCTTGCACCTACACTTCTCACAAACTCTCTGTGATGAAGAGGTGTTGGGCTGTCTGGAAGCCTACAAGGTCCGCTGGGCCCTCCTCACGTAGAGGCAGTTCCTGAAAGGCCGCAGAATTCCTTTTGAGGTGTGGACCGACTATAAGAATTTGGAAGCGCTAACATGCCCCCAAAAGCTATCCTCCAAGCAAGTTTGATGGGTTCAGTACTTCAATCGGTTTGACTCCACGCTGTGCTATCTACCCGGGGGAAGAACTTCCTTGCAGATGCCTCTCCATGATGCCTTAGTACAACAGTGCCAGAGAAGAAGTCGTCAATTCCACTATCCCCTCTCTCTAAGCAAGTAGCCATGCCAGCCCTCACAAGA
The DNA here is from genome assembly GCF_016545835.1 of Crotalus tigris. Classification (NCBI taxonomy): domain Eukaryota; kingdom Metazoa; phylum Chordata; class Lepidosauria; order Squamata; family Viperidae; genus Crotalus; species Crotalus tigris. Next base: position 190,875 of record NW_024097841.1, on the reverse strand, counting down.
CAGCAGCAAGCCTCACCAACACCAGCAGCTGAAGATCGGAAGATGAGTAGCTCAAGCAACCTAGGGACAAACTCTTGATGAGAGACGGGTTGGCATGGATGGGGGCCAAATTGTATATTCCAGAGAGCCAATGGACCCTGGTGTTGCAACACAGCCATGATCCGAAAGCAGTGGGGCACTTTGGGTTTGTGAAAATTCTCCACCTAGTAAAATGACAGTTTTGGTGGCCGCACATTTCTTTAAATATTTCTCTTTTTTACTATATTGTTTTTATTATATTTACTATATTGGGTTTTCTTTTCTATTTTTTTTTCTTTTCTGCATTTTCTAGTTTTTTTTTTCTTTTTTTCTTTAGTTTGTATTAGTTTTCTATTTTTTTAATTATAATTCCTAATAAAACTACTATATTAAAAAAAAGCAGTCCACACTGCTGGGGTGTAACTTCCAAACAAATATCTTTCCTACACAATGTCTTTGGAAAGCCTACAAAGGAGAGGAGATGTGATGGAATCTCATCAAAGAGTTGATTTCCAAGCTCCAGATTCTTATATGGCTTGTAGCAATCTTTCTTTTTCCACTTGAAATCAAATAGTATCATTTTAGCCTGCAGGTAAATATTACCTGCTTGAACTGATCTTTCTATAAAGGTCTACACCTTGCCTAGACTATCTATCAAGTATACTCCCTCATATATTACTCAGGGCACCCATTGAAGTCTCTTCTTCATTTCCATGGGAATCCTTCAAACATGCATGTTCCTCTCTATTGTTCAGTTCTTTATTACTATAATTGTCACCCCGTCAAGGGAAAACAGCACTCAAAGCAGTTGGTCAAACAGATTAGAACAGCAAGTTCCACAAGGTATAAACTTTAAGGACAAATAAAAGAGTCACAACTTTAACAGGAAGAGTCATGTTTCAAGGAAGGTCAAGAAAAAACCAGACATCATTTAGGCAAAAGAAGGGGAAGGTGTCAAAAGGTTGCCTACTCTGAGACTGTTTGGGCTTGCAGTAGGTGGTTTACAAATGTGAACCCAACAGGGGAGGGTTGCTGCTGTTTCTGTGATTTGCTCAAGTAAACAGAACCACTCAAATAAAAACCCAACTGTCGTAATAGACATGGTTGCTTTCTGTGTGAGCAGAAAAATTCAGAATGCTCTACATTAAGCACACTTACTGGGAAAAGAAGTCACTAATTTACTGAAGGATCAGGAAAAAAGATAAGCAAGCACAACTTCTGTGAGAATCCCAGGGATTATATGGGCTTTACCCAAGCTGCATGCAACATGAAACATGGATGTTTCTAAGATATCTAAACAAATACCACTGTGAAGGAAGGGAATATCCCTTGTTTTAACTTTGTACGCCGCCCTGAGTCCTTTGGGATTGGGCGGCATATAAACACTGAAAATAATAAATAAATAAATAAATAAATAAATCCTTGTACCCTGGTGATACAGTGGTTAAAGTGTATTACTACAGGCAAACTGTACCCATAGCCAGGAGTTTGATCCTGACGGGGCTCAAGATTGACTCAGACTCCCATCTTTTCGAGAGTGGTAAAATGAGGACCCAGATTGTTGGGGCCAATATACTTAGACTGTAAATCACCCAGAGAGTGCTGTAAAATGTATGGTGCATATATAAGTCTAAATGCTAGTGCTAGTGCTATCTAGCAGACCATTTCAAATCACACAGAAGTGATCTGGGGATGCTTCCCATCTTACAGATTTAGCTGTGCTTTGTATATATGTAAGAACAAAATCAAACATGGAAGTTGTCTTCACCCTCTTCTCAGAAGGTTGGGTGAAGCTGAAACTTCCAGTTCAGTGGCCTTATTGGAAAATTCCAGCAATGTGTGGAGTGGGCCTGCAGATTCCACCCAGCTGAGTTTGGGGTCAGCAAAGCCTCATTTGTGCCATGCCTTCTGAAAGAACTGAAAGTCAAAATGATGGCCCCAGTCAAAAAGTTGGCAGGTAGTTTAGAGGTCATCCAGTCAAATCTGTTGCTCAGGTGGTCACTGCTAGAACATCTCCGATAGATGATGATTCAGTGTCTATTTGAAAGCCTCCAAAAAATCTGAGCTTGTCTCCTGACTAACCATTTGTACACTTAGGACAATCAGCTACTTCACTGCAACTGATTTTGTGAGGTCCTGCCTCTGCTGCTATAGAGAAAAAATCCACTCTTCTATGTGAGAATCCTTCCGATATTCAAAAACTGTGTTCATCTTTCCCTCAGTTGTTTCTCCTATAAGCTAAACATACTTTTAAGTGTTCCCCACGGCCTCCCTCCCCATCTTTGGAGTTGTCCCCTCTGAATTTATTCCAAATTATCATTATTCATTCTGAATTGAAGTCCCAGAACTGGACATAGGACTCCAAGTGGGGACTGACCAGGACAGAATAGAATGAATTCTAGTCCACTTACAAATTCTTTATGAATTGACGTTAAATGCCTTCCATTCCTTCAGCTACTCTTTCTTACCACAATAAACTGCAATGTTTTGGGCCAAATATTCTGCTGTCCTTCCATATTTCAGCTTGCTCCCCTATGCCCAATACTCAGCCATCTCCTGTGGCCAGTGGCAGAACTGATTTACCATTTGGAACCCCCCTAAGCCTAAGATAGCTTCCAATCTTCAAGATCAAACTCTAAGAACTGATAAGAGGCCATTCGCTTACCTGCCTTATACAACTGATATCCCCCAATTGTGTTAAATATTTTTCAGCATAAAATTGCATTAGAATATTTCATTACTTAGTTGCACCACAAAAAGTGCATTCTGAACTATTTGCACAAAGCTCATCATATCACATCAAGTTTCCATTCTAGGATGTCATAATGAGGAAGCTGCCATAAGGTGGTGATCCACAATAACCCTAACCATCACAGGATAACACTGGATCTTCATTCTTTGATAAAGTGACTAAATTAGTAGACCAGCGAAACGCTGTGGACGTAGTATACTTAGGTTTCAGCAAAGCATTTGACAAAGTAGACCACAACTGTACTCAACAAGTAGTCCTCAATGGCACTACATCCACATGGAGAGAAGTAAGCAGTGGGGTACCACAAAGCTCGGTCTTAGGCCAAGTACTCTTCAACATTTTCATTAATGACTTAGATGAGGGAATTGAATGGGAACTCGTGCCCCTCCCCTAAGGGCCCTCTTACAGGAAGCGGCTTCGAGTGCAAGGGGAGAGCAAGTGCCAGACTTACCAAGAGATTACCAGGATCTAAGAGATGTATTTAATGAACGTGGGTCGGATGAACTCTCCCCTCACTGACCCACTGACTGCACCACTGAGATTGTTCCACGGGTTAAGTTGCTGAAGCCCAAACTTTATCCAATGACTCCGAGGGAGCTAGCCTACATTGTCAAAAATCTGGCCCAGGGGTTCATCCAACCAGCATGACCTAGACTGGCAGCACTTGTGTTGTTCTGAGAACAGATGGCTCTCTTCATCTCTGCGTTATTGCAGGTTAAATGCAGTATGTGTGGAGAATGTGTGTATCCCTTTCCCCTCATGAAGGACGTGTTAGCCTACCTGGCCAAAGGGAAAATTAGACTTGCAGGAGGCTTACTACTGTGTCAGAATCAAGGAAAGGGATGAATGGAAGAACGCCTTTAACTGCCCGCTAGGCTGTTCAAAATACTCCCCTTTGGCCTACAAGGAGCACCCACAGTGTTCATGCAGCTAATAAATGAAGTACTCCATGAACATTTGTACAAGGGGGGTCCTAGTGTACCTTGATGACATTCTTATTTACACCAAAATGAAAGTGGAGCATGTGAAGCTGGTTAGGGCTGTATTGAAAAAACTCTGCATAACCAAATTGTATGCTAAATTACCCAAATGCGAGTTTCACAAAGAAAAAAATTATCTACCTGGGCTATCGGATCCAGAGAAGGTGTGGGAGGTGCTGGAGTGGGCACCTCCCCGAACCAGGAAACAACTGCAAAGCTTCCTGGGATTTGCCAAATTCTACCAGCAGTTCATCCCTTCATTCATTCAAATAGCCCTCCCCATCACCAACTTGCTAAAAATAAAAGAGGGGCAAACCAAAACCCAGCCAACCCTTGAAATAAACTATGGAATGCCAAGGGGCATTAGAAAGGGGGCATTCAAAAGACTTTTTTCTGCTGAGCTGGTACTGAAACACCCCGATCTGGGAAAACCTTTTGTCATCCAAACAGATTCCAGGAACATCATGGTGAGGGCTGTGCTGTTACAAGAAAATGAGGAGGGGAAATTGCAACCATGCACATACACATCACGGAAATTGACCGAGATGAAGCAACAGTGGGCAGTATGGGAGAAAGAGGCTTATGCAGTTTGATGGGCTCTCCTCACATGGAGGCACTTCTTAGATGGTAGCAAAATCCCATTCACAAAACCACAAAAACCTGGAAGCTTTGAAACCCCCCCTCCTGGAAACTGTCTCCAAAGCAAGCACAATGGGCTGAATACTTCCAGCACTTCAGCTTCACCCTAAGCTACTTAGTGGGGGGGGGAACCTTACTGGTTGATGGTCTGTCAAGAATGCTGCAATACAATAGTTTCAAGGTGGAAATAGTGATGATGATGATGATGATGATGATGATAATAATAATAATAATAATAATAATAATAATGATGATGATGATGATGATGTTGGAAAGGACCTTGGAGGTCATCGAGTCCAACCCACTGCTCAGGCAGGAACCCTACACCATTTCGGACAAATGGCTGTCCAGTCTCTTTTTAAAAACTTCCAGTGTTGGAGCATTCACCGCTACTGGAGGCAGGTTGTTCCATTGATTAATTGTTCTTCCTGAGCTCCTTCTGCCTATAAATCAGCTGGTGAGTCAGGCAACCACCAGAGTGCAGCAGAAAGGGAAAACATCCATAGACAACGCTATCAGAGCCGACTTTTAAAAAGCTTTGGAAGTAGATGAGTGGTTTGGCGGCCACAAAAACCTCTGCTGCATGCAGGATGGACTAGTGCGGGTAGGTGGGAAATTATATGTGCCTGCCAGCCAGAGGCTAAAAAATGTGCCATAACTCGAAACTAGCAGGACATTTTGGATTTGTGAAAACCTTACACCTTCTCAAAAGACAATTCTGGTGGCCCTCACTCAAAAAAGATTGAAAGTTATGTTTCCAGTTGCCACATATGTGCTTCTGCAAAATGGAGGCATGGGAAAACGGCAGGGCTAATCCAAACAGTAGCTGAACCTTCAGCACCCTGGAGAGAGATTTCTATGGATTTCATCGTAGAACTCCCAGAAAACTCAAGAAACACTGTAATTTGGGTCGTGACCGACTTATTCTTCAAGCAAGTCCATTTCATCCCTTGCCAGAAAATTCCCACAGCTAAAGCATTGGCCAAGATGTTCCTGCATCACACTTACTGTTTACATGGAACACCACAATGCATTGTCTTGGACAGAGGGGGCCAGTTCATGTCAAAGTTGTAGAGAGCTTTCCTGGACCAAGGACTCAGTTCTAGTCATCACCCAAAGACAAATGGCCAGACAGAACAATCGAACTCAGTACTGGAGCAGTACCGGCATTGCCTTATTAATTATCAACAAGATGACTGGACGGACCTCTTGCCATTTGCTGAAGTAGCTTATAACAACGCCGTGCACACCAGCACAGGATTCATGCCCTTTCAAGTGGTGACTGGGCAAGACTTTAACCCAATGCCTGAAATACCAGCCCAGGAACCCACAACTGCCTCTGTAAAAGAGTGGATCAATCAATTGAAAAATATGTGGCCCGTTGTGTGCAAAGCCTTGGCAGATGCCCGGGAGTCTTGTAAATTCCAAGCCAAGAAAAGGAGAGTGGAACCTAAACCATTCCACATAGGGGACCATGTATATTTGTCCACCTGGTTCCTTCAGTCCATACAACCATCAAAGACGTTAGGACCAAAATATATAGGGCCTTTCCTATAAAACAAATTATTAACCCAGTCACAGTGGAATTAGAATTGCCAAAATCATTAAGAAAAGTCCACCCAGTGTTCCATTGCAGACTCTCTTAGCCAGAAGTGATTTCTCCCCTAAGGCCGGCATCCCCTCCAGTCCCTGAATCTATTATGGTGGAGGGAGAACAGCATGGGCTCAGCCTGAGTGGGTGCAAAAGAATCATGTAAAAGCCCCTAGACTAATTAAACATTTTCATGATCACTATCCCGATAAACCTAAATGAACACTTAACCACTATTTCTTTTCCCCTCTTTGTTATTTTTCTCTTCTCCAGGTGGATCTTCCCTTCTTTTGGGGGGGGGGCAGAATGCCAATCCAAGTGGGCTAGGGGCGCTGGGGTGGAACTGAAGAAATGGGACTTTTAGCTTAACGCTTTGTGTGGGAACTTCAGATTCCGCCTTTTTACTTTGCCATCACTTTCTTTCAGTAAAAGATCCTCTTTGAAACAATGCCTGTTTCCTGAGTTGTGCTTTCCTGCTGAGGCAGTTCCTTACATTAGATGGAATCTGCAAAGTGGTCAACCTGGAGAGACACCCGCCCTACCGTGAGGACCGTGCGAGAAATGTCTCACCAAGGCAGTTGTCACAAGTTCCGACTAATGAAGCACTTCAAAGAACTTTCAGGCATGTTTCCTAAAGTCTTTATTTGCAGAGCTACAAATTATGCCGGTCACCATTGGACTAATTGATGCCAGAATCTGAACTTCCGGGCGCTGGCATCAAGCTTTCCTTGCTCAACCCCTCCCTTCTCATGCAGTCACAGGTCATATTATCCAATTAGTGAGAAGGTCAAACGTTTACTTCCTCTTTCTTTCCCGGGCTTTTTTCCCCCGCCCAGTCTAAGCTAAGTATTAACCCAATAAATGCCAGACAGTTTTGCATATTGTCAAAGCAAGAATATACAGTATTTGCAGCATTGACAGCAGTGATCAAGAAGAAGTGGAGTGCTGGGGTGGGCAACAATGCCAAAGCTCAGTCCAGAGAAAACACCATCAAAGAGACAGAGGGAGCTGGGCAGCAGACCTTAGGAGGAAGCCAACACCTGACCAAATTCCACGAGTGGCAGGGAGAACAAAGATGGAAAGAGAGATTTAAAATGCAAAGGATTATTTGAATTAGTATCTTGTTCTCCAACTGCTTTCACCAACATCTGCTTTGTAGCATTTTGGACTTAGCATAGTCTAAGACACATTTTGTTGTTGTTGATATAAGTATCAATATTTTAAAGTGTTTGCTTTATTTAATAATACTTCATCACTAAATTAATAGATTTTGCACATTTTACACCAATTTGCAACGTTTTGTACCAACTCAGAAACAGGAACATTCAAAATGTGGGACAGAAACCTGATCTCATTTATTACAAATCGAGTAAAACAAAATAGGCTCACCCAGTTTATTCATATTACTTATTTCAATGCCTTTTAGCTTGAAATAAAAAAGAAACATTTAAACCACCATCGTCTAAAAATCTTGCATCAAGATACAGACCTAAGCAGATTTTGCACAAACATCTTTTCTCCATTTCCTCCAAAAGAAAGAAATCAAATCACAGCTGCTGACATCTCATTTTAGCTCTCCCTATCCCTGCTGATCCACCAGGAAAGCCACCTTCCCTGTAGAAAAATAGCCCTCCTTCAGGTACAGAAGGGATGAGATCAAAAATGCCACAATCTGTACTTGTGCTAAACTTTTCTTCTGCGGTTTGTTTTCATAATAGCACTGGAGCACTTTTATAGCTCTTGAAACTTTGAAGGAGAGGGAAATATTGTAAAGGACTGAGCGGGAGTGACCGTCAAGCACATGTTGAAACTCAGGTGCTCTTTGCAGTGGGTAAAAGTAGCGGAAGGCCCTTTCCTCCACTACAGGAGAGACGGTGCAGTCTTGTAAAATTGTTTTTTGTTTCCCTTCAGGTTGCTTTCATTTCAGTATGAACCAGAACTTCTTAAGCAGAATTCAGTCGCAGTCTAGAAATGCATTAACTCAACCCTTCAACACAAAGCTCTGGTGTTCTTCTAGAGAGCGGGGCAGATTCCTCCACCTTTTATGTACAAGAGCCTCCAAAGCAGCTGACAGTGTAGATTAAAAATCAATATAAACAAGAACCGTAAGCTATACTAACTAAAACAACCCTGTGACAGCCAGCAGCAGGAGGAAACAGTGAAGGGCTCCTGGTTCCAGCTGCTTTGGAGCCCGAAGTGAGTCTTCCTGGAGAGGCTACTTCTCCGTGCGGGCTGGCCCTGTTGCTGGCCCCCGGCACACAAGCCTGGCTGCCCTGGCTGGCTTCTCGGGTGACCCTGTTCACTTACCCAGGGAGAAGGAAACTTTTGGCATCTGGAGGATGCGCCAGGACCCCCGTTCTGCAGGAAAACAGCCCAAGTGGGGAGTTCATTTCGTGCCCTAAAAGTCTCCCACAACTCCAACATTTTTATAAAGGGTTTGAAGATTCCCCACCCACCCGTTGAGAAGGGTTCTGGGATGTTCTGGGTGGATCAGGGCTGATCCATCCTGAGGCTTTCCCGCAAGGGAGCAGCTGGAGACAGGTGAACAAATCATGGCTTCCTGCCTCCTTCTGACAGCCCACATTCCCTGGGAGGCAACGGTTCCAGCCCCCTGGTCTCCTTCGCTTGACAAACCATTATCGATGACATGGCAACGATTGCCTGCAAACAGCCTTGGCTTGCAGAATGGCTGGCTTGCAAGGAGAATTGATGCAAAGGGGAAAGCGCAGTGGGGGGGGGGGAGAGGCAGTGGGCTATCTTACGTATTTGCCCTTTCTCAATGCCAGTGTATTAAAAAGGGGGTGCTATTAAAGGAAAGAATGGGCCACAGAAGTGATGGCAACATTTGTAGAGAATGTAAAGGTTGAGCTAAGCAGGGAATGATGGTGGATTTGTGTAATTGCCATAGGATTAATGCGCCTTTCCCCCTTCTTTTCAAAACTGCTTCTCTAGAAGTAGAAACACACAGAGAAACATTGGTGGAAACTCTCCAGTTGGAGGGGGCAGTGGAATTAGGGGGTGAATTTAGAGATTCCTCCTGATTGGCCCAAGTGCCTGCGATGGTGAGAGAAACAGAAGCATGGACAACATCTATCTGACCTCTCAGGTACAAACACATAGATACTCAATCGGAGGCAAAGAGGAGAGGAAAGGGAAGGTCATACATGGCACTTCGGGTGGAGAAAGACTTTAGTTGCAATTAAACTCCATAATTCCCTCTGAGGGGGAATTGGACGTCCTTCAGGCAAAGGCTGTTCTCCAAAGAACAAGAGGAAATTGTACAAAAAGGTTAAAAAACCATTCAGGCCTTACTCATAAAAAACAGTCACAAAATCAGGATTAGGATTGACAGCATATGATTATGTGCTTTTGATCCTTTCTGTGGCATCTGTAACCACATGTGCCTCAAGGGTCCATGGATGCCAGAAGAGATGAGCCTGGGGTGAACCTTTCACTGGTGCTGCTGGTTGTGGAAAGGTGTGAGTCAGAGGGATGGCGGAGTGCAAAGGTGACAAAGAGAGAGGGCTAGTCAAATGAAAGAGGTCAGAGAAATACAATTGGTGGCCTTTGCTAATAAAAGAAGCGGGGTGGGGGGGGGGGCACAAGGTTATTCTTTTACCTGCATAAGAAAATTATTCTCACCCAGATTCCTATTTTCAGAGGTTATCATTCAAAGGAATTTAAAAAGTTGGTGTATATTCTGAATGTTGCAATTTCCTAAATGTTATAAATCAAGTTTTTTGTGTAGCAATCATTAAGATAACATTTCACTAGATTTGCCCAGGACGGCTTTAGGACATAAACAAAGATACTTACCTCTGCATTCATGTATTTGCAGGACTTAATAGACACCTCCAATCAAGTGACGCTCTTCGACTCCCCACAGTTTTTCTCTGAAGTCACAAAGTTTTCTGGTGTTTTCCCCTGCCCCCCCGCCCCCAAAATTTTAGTAATCACAAGTATTTTCCACAAGCTGGTTGCCACATCTACAGTTTACCCACTTTCCACTACATGGAAAAAAATACTTTTTATCTTAAGTGTTTTCAAGAAATCAAAGAAAAATAGCACTTAACACACCACTCCACAGCATCAAAAACATGATACTAACAGCATGCTCCATTCTGAGGTTTGTTTGTTTTTTTAGTAGAAGTGCAATTCTAGTTCTCTCATATCTGCAGCATCACTCAGAAAAAATATTACTAAAGATCCTACATATCCTAACAATAAAGCCTTACTAAGACCAAACCTAGAATGCTGTATCCAGTTTTGGTTACCACAATATAAAAAAAATGTTGTGACTCTGGAAAAAGTGCAGAGAAGAGCAAAAAAGATGATTAAGGGGCTGCAGGTTAAAATATATAAGGAACAGTTGCAGGAACTGGGTTTGGCTAGTCTAGAGAAAAGAAGGACTGGGAGAACATGACAACAGCGTTCCAGTAGTTGAGGGGCTACCCCAAAGAAGAGGAGGGTCAACCTATTTCCAAAGCACCAGAAGGCAGGACAAGAAACAATGGTTGGAAACAAAGCAAAGAAAATCTACAACTAAGGAGAAACTTCCTGACAATGAGGACAATTAACCAGTGGAACTCCTTGCCTCCAGAAGTTGTGGGTGCTCCATCACTGGAGGCTTTCAAGAAGAGACTGGACAGCCACTTGTCTGAAATGGTATAGGGATTCCTTCTTGAGCAGCAGGTTGGAATAGATGACCTCCAAGGTCCCTTCCAACTCTGTTATTCTGTTATTGGTTTTGTTATCCATTACTTCTTGGCTTCTTAATATGATGGCAAAATTCTGGAACAGGAGCTGGGAAGTAATAAATTCAAGAAACATTTTAACCAGCAACTCCAAGTCTGTCTCTCACTTCTCCTAAACAAAAGGCTTTAAGGTTTTACCTTTTTATTTCCTGGAAAACTGTCTAAATGTCAGATATCCTCTTAAAATATGCAGGAGGGAGACAGGATATCCCACTTCCTGTTCTTTAGTCTCTTTCTCAGAAAATTAACTCTGCTATGCTAAATAAATTACAAAACGAAGAAAACATCTATAGTTCTAAGTTATATGCTGTTTCAAGGATGATGATGATGATGACGACGACAACGACAAAAACAAGAAAAAAGAATCTGGAAAAAACTGGTGTCAGAACAACCCTCAAAACAACCCTTATGACATTGCTCACACATTTTCTTTGCTGAGCCTTTGTGAAACAAAACAAATGTTCAAACCACAAGTATCATGGGGTCCATTTTTTAAAATCTGCCAGAGGTTTCTCCTTCCACTTAGCTTCTCCTCCTAGCTCCATGGTGGCGAACCTATGGCACGTGTGCCACAGGCAGCACACGGAGCTGTCTCTGGTGACACGCGGGCCATTGCTGGGCCGAACTGTTCCCTCCTCCTCTCCGTGCATGCGCAGCTCTCTGTGCATGCGCAGTCTGGGAATAGGCGAGAGGCTATAAAAGGAGCAACTTTCAGCGGAAGCAGCATTTGCTGCAGACAGTGAGAAAGTGAGCACAAGTCGGAACGGACAGCGAGCGAGTGAGCACGAGCCAACAGCTCGGTGGCCTCGCCCACTCGGCGGCCACGCCCACCCAGCACCTAGCAATGCATAAGTGGGTTTGGGGTTGCAGTTTGGGCACTCGGTCTCTAAAAGGTTCACCACCACTGTCCTAGCTAGTTCCTGGTTGCTGCAGAATCCAGAATCCATCTCCATCCACATGTAAAACATTTTTGTTATATCAAGCTTATTTTAAGATCATTGGAAACACCTAGTTTAAAGTGACTCCCTATTAGTTTCTCAAAATAGCAGATGCATGCATGTTATTTCAAGGGCCAAGTAAAGGACTAGCACCAATTTCAACAACTTTATTCGACTTTACATAAATAAAGGCCTATAAATCACAGTTAATTTTTCCAAAACGTTCAATTGCTCTGAAACTAAAGAGGAGCCATAGCATCTGGACCAAATAAACTGTGTTACAAATGTTTAATCTGAATATAAAACAGCAAATAGTATCAGCATTTGATATGTCAGTATTTCCAATCTTTTTAGGACAAGGAAGTTAAATGTATTCTGGGAACTGCACACCCCGAAGGGATAGGCCAAGGCAAATAAACAGACAAGGCTAGAACAAATGCTAAATTTAATTTAATTTGATCACTTTATAAAATTATACGTATTTCCAATTGTGAAAGAATTGGAAAAGGATTGATGTTTTGTGGGGCAATAGATCGTCCATCCCAGCTGGAAGCAGTTATTTGTTGTCCCTGTGCCCAAAATGTTTGAATCTGATTTAAGGAGCAGATCTGGGCTGCAAGAGTCAGAAGGATCTCCAAATGTGCTAATCATCTGGAATTGTGCAGCTCGGGTTAGGGCTAGTCAGAACTGCATCAGTAATTTCATTAATTATATAAACTGGTGATTCAGGAAAGTTTTGCTCAGTATTGTTGCCATAGTTTCCCCAAAAGAAGTCAACCCTAATGACCTATGTTCCAGAAGGAAGGAAAAAGTATTGAACAAAAGTCCCATTTTTTCAATCTGAGTTTATCAGCCCCGGCTCAGGCCAATTCTGGATTTTTCTGTCTCCCCAACAACTATGAGCATATATCATATATCTGCAAATTGGATGTGTGATGTGTACATTTCTGTTGGAAGTCAACGTTGCCAAAAAGAATAGAGTTACAATAAATTTACATGAATTTTCTGTAAATGAAAATGCTATGTTTATAAAATGATTAGGCTTCCTCATTTGCACATGCCATCCATTCTCTCTCACATACATCCAGACATACACAAGTATGCATAAAACATACACACACATATGCTCTTCCTTCTCAGCAAAAAAAAAAAAAGGCAGAAAAAATAACTTGGGATGGAAACAAAGCAAAGGGAACAGAACAAGAAAGAGAATGCAAAATGTTAAAATCAATGGGCAAACAGCTCCTCTGAAGTCCTCCTCTTTCTAAGTGGCCAGACCCACAACAATCTGCACCTCTTTCTCATGTCTTGGCCTGACAACATTCCAGAACCCGGATGGAGAGAAAGCCTCTTCTGAGGGATAAAGATGGTATCACGTGATCCATGGGCGGTGATGCCTATGGCAAAAGCATTGTGGGGGTGCAGGCTGCGGCGACAAAAAAGGCAAAGACACTTTCAGCCCACTTCATAAAGGAACTCCTTTCAAAAACACAGGATTAATTTTCCATTCATTCGGTTTGGAACGGACTCCACCGTGAGGGCCAGGTCCAGTTGCAGGCACCACTCTAGCCATCCATTTATTACACTTATACAATTACACTTATGCAATTGCACCAGAGATTCAGAATCTTTAGAGGAGTAGAAGCACACAAACACGCACACTAAAACATTGAAAAGTATTCAAGGAAACTGGAACGGATTCAGAGGAGGGCATAAAAGGTGACCAGGGTTTGCGTATCCCTGAAATGGGAGGCTGAAGAGGGCACAATGACATTCATCAGACGGCCAAGAAGATGCTCTACAGAAGGTCAAGGCCGGGTCCATTCCAATGCAGGACGTGGAAAATGAATTTATGTGCCAGGAAGGCAGATGCCAGCCGAATGTTATGAAAACCACCTTCAGAGCTGTTCAACGTCCCAGGGAGGCGATGGGCTCACCTTCTTTGAGTCCTTCAGGCAGACGCTACACAACCATCCATCAGGGATACTTTGGGTTCCTGCAGTGGGCAGGGATGTGACTGGATGGCCTCAAGGGCCCCTTCCAATGGGAGGATTCTCTGCTATGATCAGGCACTAAATCCCTTTCCGGATGCCTCACATGCTCAGTGAACATGATCAAGGCTGAATTGGAAAACTGTCAGAGGAGAGGAGATGGTTCTGCAGCCTTTCAAAATGCATCCCAACCCCACAGAGTATCCATCAGCCACTCGCCCAGCTGATGACGTAAAAAAGCTGGCCGGGCAAGATTCTTGAGATCAACCATGTTGAAACTTGTGATTACAGGTAGTCCTTGCTTACCAACTGCCTTGTATAGCGACCGCCTTGTGTAGTTATGTCGGTGTTTTAAAAAAGCTGTGTGATCAATCCTTGCATTTATGAATGTTACAACATTCCACAATCATGTGACTGCCATTCACGTACCTAACCACCTTGTGCGAGTTAATAGAGAATGCAGAAGTAAAATCATAACTTGCAATCATGTGAAGCTTCACTGAATGAACACCATAACTTAAAAAGAGGAAACGAGGCCGTAAGCCCATCACAATGTGATGTTTCACTTAGTGACAGAGTTGCTGGTCCTAATTTTGATCACCAAGTGAGGACTACCTGATAGGAAAACTGGGAGAAAGTGTATTTTTTCTCAGCAAGGTCATCTTTCCACACCTACGACCGTTGACTTCCACTCATTTCACAATAGTGGAGGGCCAAACCCCTCCACGCTCCTTTCAGTCATCTCAACTCCGTGCAGCCGAGGCTCCCGGGGATGGGGGGAAGGCAGGACACAGGAGGTGCAAACTTGGGAGGGATCAACTTGGAAAGAGCTCCTTCTCCCAGCTGTGTTTCAGCCACCCGAATCAGAGAGGGCGATGCCCCTCTTGCGGTCCCAGGAGTGCAGAAGCCCCGACGTACACACACCCTGAAGCTGAGCCTGGGATGGCCAAAGCCATTTCTGCTTCCCCTTCAATTAAGCAAAGCAGCCCTGAGGAAGGCAAAGTGGGGACAAGTAGTCCTTGACTTACAACCATTCATTTAGTGATCATTCAAAGTTACAACAACACTGAAAAAAGTGACTCACAACTAGTCCTCATATCCTCGTGGTCACATGATCAAAATTTGGCTGCTTGGCATCTGGCATGTATTTGCAATGATTGCAGTGTGGGGTCCTGTGATCGCCATCCCAGCTGGCAAGCAAAGTCAATGGGGAAAGCCAGATTTGCTTAAAGACCACATAATTGGATGCAACTCACTTAACAACTGCCTTGCTTAGCAATGGAAAATCTGGTCCCAATCGTGGTCCTTAAGTCAAGGACTACCTCTAATTTTAGACAGCCCCTGGAGGGCTAAGGGAAAGGACCCCCCCCCCAATGCTGCTCTGGCCTTGAAGTCTGATCCTTGGATATTTTTAGTCTTGCCTCAAGCTAGTGAAGCAGTCACACTTTGAAGATCAAATTGTTGTGCCCGCCTGGTGGGGGCATTTCACAGTAACATCAAACACAAGTGGGCCGGCCGGCTGCTTAATCAGCTTAATCTCTTGCACTTTTCTCTGTGTAAGAAACTAGCCAAGCCTGCTCCAACCAGCTTTATGGCAACGGAGTGACTGGCAGTTGTGTCTTTTCTTGGTTTCAAAAGCAAAACAAATCTTCTGGTCTGGCCAGAAGAAAGTAAACCGTCTTTTGCTAGCAGGAATAATCCCATTAATGCAATGCCCCTCCGACTCAGAGTTCATAGGAGGAAAAATCTTCTCAACAAAGGAAAATGTCGTACATGTGTACCAACAGAAGAAGTGGGAAGGTCTCCTGATTGAAGAGCCCAAGACTCATTTTCGGCTTTTGAAAAACTCCATCTGGTCAGTTCTTTTTCTGGCTTATAACTGCACCCCATTCTGCCCCAGTTGACTGTTTCAGTGAGCAGCAAGCTAAATCCCAGTAACCACACAAAATGAGCTCAGTTCCTATAAAGCTACAATACTAACACAAAGGATCGTTCACCTCTCTGCATGAGAAAGCAGCTTTCTGAAACAGCTTCTTACTGATTCAAAGGGAACAGGTTAGGCCACAGCCCTAACCAGAACAACTGAATAGAGCCTCCTTATCCAACTGCAGGCTACCTTGAGTGTCATATGCTGGTATAATGAGCAAGAGAGCGCTGTTGCTTTGCTGCGACCATGTTTGGATTTGCTTTGACCCAGAAGGGAAGGCAAGGCTTATGGTCTACGACGCATGGAGGTTTCATTCCTTGCTTTTGACAGCAGAGTAGATACAGATTAACAGAACTGTATTCTATGTCAATATGCCTTCATTTTGAGGCATATTTATGATACTTGGTGTTTAGTGGCAATAAACTCCACAGGCTAACATTGCATAATGCATTTCATCTCAAATTGTGGCTGCAGCAATCTGGAACGAAAATTAGACAGGGGATCCCCAGACAAAAAGAAATGAAAGCTGGATTTGCAACCAGAATAACAGAATAACACAGTTGGAAGGGACTAACGTCTAATCCAACCCCCCTGCTCAAACAGGAAACCCTATACCATTTCAGACAAATGGCTATCCAATCTCTTGTTAAAAACCTCCGGTGATGGAGCACCTATAACTTCTGAGGCAAGCCGTTCCACTGGTTAATTGTTCTCACTGACGAGAAATTTCTCTTTAATTCCAGGTTGCTTCTGTCCTTGATCTGTTTCCAACCGTTGCTTCTTGTCCTGCCCTCAAGTGCTTTGGGGAATACGCTGACCCCCTCTTCTTTGTGGCAGCTCCTCAAATACTGGAACACTGCTATCATGTCACCCGTAGTCCTTCTTTTAATTAAACTAGACATGCCACACACTCTAGATACATATACAGTATACAGATAGACACATACACACATATGGATAATACATATATACATACCAAATACATACTAGACACGGGAAAATTCTATCGATACACTGAGAAAACTCTCACCAGTGGCCCAGCAGGAGCCCAGAGATTATTGTGGCATCGGGGCAGGGAAACTGCATCAGAGTTTGGAAGCCGCTCAGCGGTCGGTCTTTGCTGCACTATAATTTTTGACACTAACAGACCAGGATAGCATATGGGGCATTTCGGCTGTTATTTCATATGTGAGCACCAGAGTGGAGGACGTATTCTGAAATAACTCCTCGTCGAACCACATATTTGTAAACGTACTTTCAATGTCTCAAAGGCACTGTGTTACACTAGCACTGGCAGCTGAGGAAATTTTGAACAGCTAAAGAAAGCCATTGATTCCCATATATTATAGTGGCAGGTTGGAATTGGCTTAGACATGAAGGTCTATAGTTGCACTTCCCTGGAACTGCAGGTAGGTGGGATGAGGATTCCCATCCATGGTGGTCAGCGTGCCCAGTGGCAGGAATGAAAAGAGCTGCAGGACAACATACCTGAACTGCACTGCTCTGCCATCTCTCTTTCTCACCCACACACACGTCTCAGACGCCTTGTCCAATGAAGTGCAACTATCTTACTGACACTAGAAGACGTCCCGCTACAGTTATGAACTGCAACACAACTGGAATCATTTTCAACCTTGTTTAAGCACCAGAGCTATTCTCAAAATGTCAGGAATTTGTAATTAGCTTAAAGTTGAGAAATAATACAATAAAAAAATAGATAAACACTGGTAGGAATCTGCCAGGAGTGAGTGACTAATAAGAAGCTGCTAATATGGCTAAAGGTTTGGTGCCAAGGGTTAGTTCTATAACAAGAATTTAGAAGCTTCCTGCTGTTTCTTCAAGTCTCAGAAACAAAAAGAAAGCTAAAAACTTTTTGTAGTCTTATTGCAAGGAAAAAAGTAGCTTCTATTTCATGCCTGTCTTTTCTCAGAAATTCAATCCTAGGTAGTCGTCATTTTACTAACAGCCTGAAGGAGAGGACTGAAATTTTGGATAGACACGGAGAGAATCAGAGAGAATTTAAGTAATTTAAACAAATCCAAATCTCCAAGACCCAGTGGATTACCTCCCAGGGTACCAAAGGAACTAGTGGAGCTGACTGCAGAACCACTCTGGGTATCTTTGAGAACTCCTGTTGGGCTGGCAATTCCCAGAAGACTAGAGGAGAGCATATGTTCTCCCCAGCTTCAAAAAGGGGAAGCAAGAGGAGGACCTAGAAGGCTACAGACCTACCAGTGTGATCCCCGTACTGACCATGCCTTCAGACAGGTGATCAAGGGTAAACATCTTACAATTAACAGGAGCCATAAGTCTGTTGTAAACAATTTGTGCTAGATTAAATTTATCTCTTTGAGTTAATAACTGGGATAATGTTATAGACACAGTATACCTGGACTTCTCCAAAGCCTTTGACAGAGGGTGTCATGATATTTTCCCTAATAAAGTAATAACAGCATGGGCTGGGTGATGCAACTGTTACATGGATTTAGAGCTGGTTTCACAATGCCCAATTAACGCTAATGGTCCCACTTCACCTTGGAAGGAAGCATCTAGGAACTATCATGAGTTTCTGCTCTGAGGCTCATGCTATTCCACATTTTATTAAGGATTTGGATGAGGAAGGATGCATTTCAGAGGATACAAACTGGGAGGGATAGCTAGAATATGTAGCCACCTCTAGAGCAGCGGTTCTCAACCTATGGGTCGCGACCCCATGTGGGGTCGATCGACCATTTTACGGGGGTCGCGAAACAACGCGACCCGCCATTTTTCCCCCCAGGGGGCGCCGCCGCGCATGCGTGCCACGCATGGGGGGTGCCGCCGCGCATGCGCGCCGCGCATGGGGGCGCCGCTGCGCATGCGTGCCGCGCATGGGGTGGCGCCGCGCATGCGCCACGCACATGGGGGTGGCGGCGCGCATGCGCCGCACGTTCGTGTGACGGGGTCGCCGTCACACGAAGATTGAGAATCGCTGCTCTAGAGGGAGGGAAGAAATTCCTAAAGATCTACACAGGCTGGAGAGGTGGGCTGAAATGGAGAGGGTGAATAAGAAAATAAGGCTCTCCTCCTATAATGGAATAGTGAGAACTAAAATAGAGGACAGGGTGATCTGGTTTGGCACGAATACATATGGAAACTCTTTGGGTGTCCTTGTTGACTACAAGTTAAACATAAACCTATAGCACAAAGCATCTTCTAAGAATACAAATGTATCTTGAGCTGTATTAATAAGAATACAGAATACAGAAATAATAATCCCACTCTGTGCTGGTCAGACTCCTTTCAGAGTATTCTCTCCAGAATCAGGTACCGTAGTTGAAAAGAATTGGAGCAAATTCAGTTGAGTGTTACCAAAATGGTGAAGGATCTGGCAAGCTGTAGCAGAAATAGTTAAAGGACCCAGATAAGTTTAACCTATAGAAAAATGGCCGAGGAGAAACAAATTTCTATGGAATACAACTCCACAAGGAGCCAGCTTGTTTCCTACTGCCCAGTGGACAGGACTAGAATTAATGGGTTAAATTTCTAAAAGAGGTTCAATCTGGCCATCGGAAGGAACTTTCTGATGTTATGAGCTGCCAAATCAAGTGATTCCCATTCTCTGGAAGTCTTCAAACAGAGACTCAGAGATGCTCTAGCACAGTGGTTCTCAACCTTTTTAATGCCGCGACCCCCAACCGGTCGTAAGTCGAGGACTACCCAACCAGTCATAAGTTGAGGACTTTCCCTGCCCGGGAGCGCCGCGCATGCGTGGTGCCGCCCCCTGCACCGGCCGAGGCATAGCTGGCAAGCAGCAGAGACGGAGCAGGCCGACCACCGGCTGGGCCACCAGCTGGCCCAGCCCAAGGGAGGTAAGGCACCCACCGGGCCCCACGCGCGCCAGCAACCCTCCCTGCGCCCGCCGGCCCCCACCTCCCACCCCTGACCCTGTTTTACTTACATTTTTAGTAGTTGCTCAGCAGGGAGGGGTGGAAACTTCCAGACAGCTCGCCTTCGCTGCAGACAACTTGCAGCACCGTTTGCAGAATGGGACTTTTGGTGGGCTCAGCAGGGCAGAGACAGCCTGGGCAATTCCTATTGGCTTTTGAAAGCCAATAGAATTAGACTCTATTCAAGAGAGTCTATTCTATTGGCTTTCAAAAGCCAATAGAATAAAAGGGAGTAGCACAGCTAAGGAAAAGGGGGGGGGGAAATGGCGGACTGCGTTGTTTGGCGACCCCGTGAAATGGTCGTTCGACCCCAAATGGGGTCCCGACCCACAGGTTGAGAACCACTGCTCTAGCAGATCCTGTCCTGCACAGAAGGATAAACCAGATGAGTCTACAGTCCCTTCCAAGGTCTCTACTCTGAAATATATGCAAATATTTCTGAAATATTTTGGGACCATGATTTTTTTGAATTATCCCCTGCACACCACAGTGGCTTTTATTCAACACATCAAATCATTTATTTGGAAACCATATTCAAGGTGGATTTCTCTGAAGAAGTCACGGACTGTTAAAAAGTGGGCTCTGAGCAGCCAGTGAGTTTTAGTGAGCAGAGATTATGGCTTATAGGTGGTGAAGTGGTGTGGCAGGGGATCCTAATTTCTAGAAACTACTCTAATTTTGCCATGACAACTTCAAGACATTCCTTCTACCCCAATGGCCTTGCTCATGTCATAGCAAGAACTAATAAGAAGCAATTAAATTGCTTACTGAGCTAGTAACTAATCATGCCAAAATAAACTAAACATTTGACTTTTAAGCTTGATATGACACATCTTTGAATAAACATGGAAAGAAAAAAAGAGAACAAAATAAAACACTCTCTATTTTCTACTGAATTCTAGGCAACCAGGTGGACAAGACTGAATAGGGCGGGTGGGGACCGATGGTGGAACTGAATCACAAAACTCGCACCAGGATTCATCGCCTGTAAAAGAGAATCCCAAAGGGTGCGCTGGGAAGGCAGCATCTAACAAAGCAGAGCACTCACGAGGTTTAAGCAAAGTAGAGGACTGGATCCAGCAAAGACTGGATGCATGGAAGTACTGCATGTCTTGTCCTTCTGGGGCTCCCTGTGTAGGGGGAAGTGAGAAGTCAATGAAGTGAAGCAAGACTAGCTATGTGCTCTCCTGGGCATCAGCAGATAGAAACAGGATGGATGACAGCCAGTACACTGCAACTCGGGGATGGAGGCTCAGAAGGAAAGCTCTGTGCAAAGGTTCTTTCCCTCTTCAGAGATGGCCACCAAGTACCCTCTTCAGTAAGGAATAACTTTGTAGTTTGATGCATACTTGTACACCTAGGTTGGTCACGGGAGACCAGAGTCCCAATGCAGACTTGTATCGCGCACTGGCAGCTGTGCCTCGGCAGAGAGTCTGGTCTTGCAACTTTCATCCACATCTAGGTCCATCAAAGATGGACTGCAACACTGCAATGGCATATATTTGGGGCTGCCCCTGACGGTTATTTGGAAGCTTCCCCAAAGTTCCCCAGGTCTCTGCTTAAGAACTGCAGAAATGGGTGGGGGTGTTAAACTTTGAATTTGGGATTTTCTGAAAATAGCCAGAAGTTCAATCACTGCCCAGATCTCCACATGAATTTTTTAAAAAATGTCATTAATATAAGCTCATTCTGCCAAAGTTTTTCCCCAAAACCAACAATTTTGACAAACTTTAAAAGCTTTTATAAAGTCTTATAAAAATTCTAGTTTCTACATCACACATTAGATGGGCAAAGTCTCACATATTTTACACAACAAAGCAAACAAATCGATGTAAAAAGAAAAATACATTTTTCACCTTTTACATCTAAAAGTTTCATTACTTATTTTACTACCTCAGGCTATAAACGCTGCCAAACCATATATATATTGGAAGAAAGAGCATGGAGTGCAGAATGTTTATAGAGGGCATAAATAAGGGCGACAGCTGATCCTTAATGAATAAGCCATAAATTCCTGGATGAACTGAAATTCAAAGGTGTTAAATTTCTGTCAGCTATTCCATTAAGACACCTGCTTCCTATACCTTCACTGTTTTTAAACCCCCCCCTCCCTCCCTCCCTCCCTCCCTCCCTCCCTCCCTCTCTCTCTCTCTCTCTCTCTCTCTCTCTCTCTCTCTCTCTCTCTCTCTCTCTCAAGTTGGTTGGTTTGAAAGAGACAACCTATCACTCCTTTGCCCACAAAGAAGCAGCAAGGGAGCTGCTGCCTTCCGGCAAGGAAGAACCTAGGTGAAAAGGCGGGCATTTCTCAGCTGCCGGATCCTGAGTGTCACTTCAACAAAGGCCTGCCACAAATACATAATGAATGCCTACCAGGACATCTACCTGACTTCCAGGCTGCCCTGGGTAAAGCTGTTTCCTCACATAAAAGATCTCCGCGTCGGACAGGCAGTTAAATTGCTACTGCCTACTTCTTGGGAAATAAAGGCCCTTTCCCTGCTTTCCCCTGAAATCTTATGGGGAAAGAGGCCCAGGGAATCAGAAACTGGTTGCTGCTCCCCACTTTATCTAGACCCAAGCTGGTCTGTGAGGATGCTGGAAAGACAAACTCCTTGCTGGACTAATGATGAGTAACAGATTGCTAATTTACTAAAACTTTTTAAAATAAATAGAACATAGTAAGAATACAGCAAATCCCAAACTTAAGAATTTAAGCTGAATTTGTATCTAAACTGAAACAGGTTATTTAATCAACCAAATGTTTGTTTTACTATGAACAACTGGAAACAGGCCAGCGCATGTGCAGACCTCAGGCCAGGGGGAGGGGATTGTATGCATCTGAGCAAGGGAGGAGGTGCACCAGTGCAAGCCAGGGAGGGGGGCCTGGAAATGCAGTGGCGTAGCGGTTGGGGGAGCTGCGCCCTTAGATGCAGCCCCGGGGCTTTCCTTGCCAGGCACATGAGAGAGAGGGGGGGAGGGAGGGAGGGAGGGAGGGGGGGAGAGACTGCTGCTTGCAGCACAACAGCCATTCTGTCCAGGAGACACAGCCTGCGTGGGAGATGCCGCTCGGCCTTCCTGCCCGCAGCCTTGAGGTTCTCCTTGCCAGCCTGCGCCTGCTTTTCCTTCGACTCTCCCTCCTCCATTTGGAGGACTGCAGCTCGTTCGCAACCTGGGAACTTCCTATAATACCAATTTCTAAGAGGCCTAGATCTACATATCAGAAACATTAAGCGATGAAACAGACAAAGAAATGGAGGTCTGAAAAGGTACATAAACAGAACAAAGCAGCACTGAAAATAAATTAACATTTCTGTTCATACTTTCCCTGCCAATACTACAGGCCTCCATTTTCTCAGGCTTCTCGCTATTCCCAGGATGTGCAGCCAACCCAGACTGACTTTCCCCCCTCTCCCTAGAAGAGCCTAGAGAGAGGTTACCAACCTTGCTTGGTTGGCAGACCCGAGGGAAAGGGAGGGGGAAGCATTTTACACATGCACGTACACGCACAGGGCCGCAAACATGCACGTGATGCAAATGGGGCAGGGCTAGCGTCCATGTGATACTCACTAGCCCTGCCCTGTTCTTGCGTGGTGCAGCCCTGTTTCCATCCTCGCAATGTGGCAGCTGCCATTTTCGTGCCCCGAGGCATGGCAGCCTCCCGTTTTTGCACCCCGAGCTGTGGCAGCATCCCGTTTTCACACTTCATGGCATAGCGGTGGCCCATTTTTGCACCCTGATGCACGGAGCATCCTGTTTTTGCACCCTGAGGTGTGGCGGCAGCCCGTTTTCACACCCTGAGGCAGGGCAGTGTCCCATTTGTGTGCCCTGAGGCATGGTGGCATTCCATTTTTGTACCTTAAGGTGTGGTGGCATCCTGTTTTTGTGCCCTGTGGCTGCAGCGCTAGCATGAGTGGAGTGTGTTTTAGAAACAAACTCCCACCTCTTGCTTTAACCCAAGCATCAATACAGTATGAAAATATTGCATCACAAAACTCTCCTAGATGTCTTGAAATACTTTTGCATTAGTATTTTAGCTAAATGAATGAAGCCTTTGCTGCAGTGGCTATCATTGTAGAAACATAGCTAAGGACTTTAATTAGTTTTCTCCCTTAGACACTTTCCAATCCCTGGTGATATTACTAGCATTACTCTTGACACAGGAGTAGAGGGAAGATTCAAATGCTAGTGGAGGCTAGAGAGGAAAGAAGGAAATCAGAGAATAGTACAATGAAAACTAATAATTTATTACACTTGTATGGCATCTGACTCTGAACAACTGAAGGGGAAGAAGGGAACCAGTGTGGCAGTTTACTAACTGCAAAACTCAAGCATGCCAAGATGGTCAAAAGGCGGCCACTGAGGTTTTCCACTCAATCGGGGAAGATTTCTGAATCTTAGCTGTTGAAAGAGCAAACAGAATTTGGTCTCTGTGTATAGAAATTATAGTCTCTATTTAATGTAGACCTTTGAAATGAAATCCTAGGATCTTTTAATTCTAGTTATATAATGTTACACTCAGCTCTGGTTGGAAGAATTCAAGGCCTGAATAAAGAAATTATCTTTTCTTGTTATAAGATTAATATTGTGCATTTCCACCTGGAGTTTGAAGTGAGGCAGAAAGCACTTTTCCCTTCAGTTTCATGCTCGGTCTAGCTGAGAGACAGTGAGCCTCAATTAACCGGCCTCAATTTCCACAGTGGGCCAAGTGACAGAACACTGAGTGACCCCAATTCATCAAGCCACGCCAAGCCTGCAGAAGGTTGCAGAGTTACTGCTCTGGTCACAACCAGAATTTTGATCTTTCAGAAGTGCTATGTCCAATTTAGGTGCTGCATCTTTATTCGCATAAGAATTTATTGTTGAAATGCAAGGAAAACTGCTCCCTTAAAAAAAAATCAGGTACTCAGTACCCTTTTGCAAATCGAATCCTTAACCAAACTAAATTGAACCTTCTTCCTTGTACTTCTAATATACAATAAATATTCCCTGAAGCAATTTTGATACCAGTTGTCTAACTTGAGATCTTGGAGAGGCAAACCTGCAATTTTACAAAAGTTAGCTGAGTGTGCAGCATTGTCCCCAACACAATGAGTCCTTTCATTAAATTATTAGAAGCCAAATCCTGCCTTCTGTTGTATCCCAAGATGGCAAACAATGAATATTTCCTTCTATGTTGCTTTTGTGTTCTAAACAAAACAACTTTGTATCCTATTACTACCGAACAAAGTCTGGCCCAGAGTTACACTTTGTACAAAATTAAATATTTGCTTATAGCTCTAATGCAAATTTTCAGTCTTTCCAGCAGCTACTGAATGTTGCCCTGAATTTGTTCATTGTGTCAATATTTTAAGATGGATTTCATCAACTTTTATATCAATACAATTATAATCCAGATTTCCTCAAAAATTTTGCAGCAAGGGAAATAAATTATTTATTTCATTATTAAATGTATAATGCCATATTACAGATACGAAATCGAAAGACATGATGCTACAAGTTTCATGTGTAAATAACTACAGTCTCCTGTTTAAAAAAGTCCCAAATTATAATCCTATCTTATTTATTTTGGAAGTAGCATAAATTGCCCAATTAAGACTGAACTGAAAAGGTTAACCAAACTACACTGAACATTTAATTCTCAGAAAGAAATTAGTTTCAGCAGAACGACAGAACTTTGTGCTACATTTCTCTGGATGTTTGTTAAACATACATTTGTGACCCCAGACCAACCCACCCCCCGGGACAGCGAGCAGGTCAGAAGGGGCGTTGTCTTACCTGAACAGCTTTTCTCAGTATGATGATGGATAATCCATGGATTAGGTTTCCTGAAGTCCCTTCTAAATCCCAATAGACTAAGTCTGAGAGTTAGCCACGCCTCCCGCTGGGCTGGGCTGCCCCAGTTCCAACGAAGGTGAAGCAGCAGACAAAGTCCGATGTGTTGGTTCCCTGACACAGGACCTGACAGGCATCAAAGGGGTGGGAGTGGATTATCCACCATCATGCTGAGAAAAGGCGTTCAGGTAAGACAACGCCCCTTCTTCAGCATGTGGATGGATAATCCACGGATTCGACATACCAAAGCCTACACTGTCCCTATGGGGGGGAAACAGTCAGGGCATGTGTCCCTCTGGACGGCACCACACGTTGTAGCACTCTCCAGCCAAAAGAGGCATTAGCGGAGGCAAACTAATCGATCTTGTAATGTCTAATAAACAGTGAGAGAGACGACCAAGTCGCTGCCCTACAAATCTCGCCAATGGGCGCTTGAGTCGCCCAAGCCACTGATGTTGCCGCACTGCAGGTTGAATAAGCAGTGATATGGCGAGGAATGGACAAGGACTGGGATTGGTAAGCCTTGGCTATACAGGTCTTGATCCACCTACCAATGGTGGTCGAAGAGACCTTCTGCCCCATGGAAGAGGGCTGGAAGGAAATGAAAAGCATCTCTGATTTGCAGAAGGCAGAGGTCCACTCGATGTATCGTCTCAACACCCTGCGCACATCCAAGGTGTGCCATTGGAGAAGTGGAGAAACTTCCAAGGGGCCAAAAATATTGCCAGAGGCAATGTCAATTAGATGTGGCTGGATAAATAAAGGGAAGGCTTCAGGGAACCAGCAGGACTAACAGAATGCTGCTCAAAATGGCGGCCGTCCACGTGTGAAGTCACCACACTGTAGGCTGAAGGCACACTAGATTGGATCTTGGAAAGAATTATATTTTCTCCCACAGTTAAACCACCAGAATACAACTAATCATCTAGGTATTCTAGGAGAACAATCCTGGATACAGAGAACCCATGGAAAACCTATTCAAAATGGCAGCCACCAGCCACATGGCAAGCCAGGGAGTCCGGTAACTAGCAGGCCAGAGCCCAGCCGATCAACAGGCAGTCACAGCTGCCGCTGCACAATCCAGACAAACTTTTCACAGAGAGATTTTAGCCAGAGGAAAAAAACCTGCTCGATAAAGGAAATAAGCCCCTTGATTTACACAGCCGATTGCTGGATAATAGTTTAAAGGTTTCTATAACTATGCTTAGGGAACAATTTAATATGTTAATGGCTGACCAGATTGCAATTAATTTGTGGTATATGAAACATAATACGTTTTGTAATGCAAATAAACCTGGTAGGTGGTTGGCTTACCAATTACAAAAGAAACAGAAGTCAAGGATTATAGAGAAAATAGATTATAAAGGTAAAGAGGTATATCAACGGAATCCGATTAAAAGGAGTTTTTTAGATTTTTATTCAAAGTTATATGCTAGTGAAAGTATACAAGTTTCAGATATAGAAAAGTATTTACAGGTAGCACACTTTCCTAGACTTTCTAATGACCAACGAGATGAGATGAATTGTTTAATTACTTCTGAGGAAATTATTTGGTCAATTAAACAATTAAAAGTTGGTAAGGCTCCTGGTACAGATGGACTAACAGCAATTTATTATAAAATGTTATCTGAAGAAATGATAGAACTACTGAAGCAACTTTTTAATAGTATTTTGTTGGGAGCAGAGGTACCTCCATCTTGGAGAAGGGCTTTTATATCATTGATCCCAAAGGAGGATCAAGATCTGACCCAGCCTAAGAATTACAGACCTATATCTCTTTTGAATACAGACTATAAGATTTTTTCAAAAATATTGGCAAATAGGTTAATGCAAGTTTTGAAGCAATTGATTCATAATGATCAATCTGGATTCATAACTGGAAGATATATGAAATATAATGTAAGACAAATTGTTAACCTAATTGAGTATTTGGATAAGAATAATCAAATCCCTGCAGCTTTGATATTTTTGGATGCTGAAAAAGCTTTTGATCAATTAAATTGGCAATTTTTATTGAGTGTTGTAGAGAAAATGAATTTTGGGGAAAAAATTTTGTATGCTCTTAAGGCTATATACCAACAGCAATCGGCACAAATTATAATTAATGGAGGATTAACAGAAGCATTTAAAATTGAAAAGGGTACTAGACAAGGATGTCCACTATCCCCATTGTTATTTGTTTTAACAATGGAGATTTTATTATTTAAAATTTGTGAATCAACTACAATAAAGGAAATAAAAATAAAACAGAATCATTATAGGTTGAGAGCTTTTGCTGATGATTTGGTTGTGACATTATCTCAATCGATAGATTCGGTAAAGGATTTGGTGGAAATTATAATCCAGTATGGGAAAGTTTCTGGTTTTAAGGCAAATAACAATAAGACTAAAATACTTTCAAAAAATATGTCTATGAAAGAAAAGGATATGTTAGCTAAATTAACAGGTTTTGAAATAGTGAAAAAGGTTAAATATTTGGGAGTTTACATTACAGCTTCTAATGTTAAGTTGTACAAAAATAATTATGAGACATTATGGGTAAAATGATTTAAATAATTGGAAAAAATTACAGTTATCTTTGTTGGGGAGAATTTCAGTGGTTAAAATGAATGCTCTTCCAAAGTTTCTTTTTTTATTCCAAATGATACCTATCTTGAAAAAAGATGCCAACTTGGAGGAATGGCAGAAGGGCATTAATAAGTTTATTTGGGCAGGGAAAAAACCAAGAGTTAAGTTTAAGATTATACAAGATGCATGGGAAAGAGGAGGACTTAAGGCACCTAATTTGAAATTGTATTATGATGCGGTGGCTTTAATTCTGATTAGTGATTGGCTTAATTTAACAAATAAAAATATACTTTTTCTTGAGGGATGGGATTTATTATACGGATGGCATGCATATTTAATTTATAATAAAAAAGTAGATCAGGTTTTTAAATCTCATATTTTAAGAAACGCTTTATTACGTGTCTGGAAGAAGTATTATTATAGCTTAAATTATAAAATTCCAATTTGGGGGATTCTCGGACACGTGATAGAGGGGGAGTGAATTTGGACAGGATTTCTTATAAGGAATTACTTAGTTTGGTAGGGAAGGATTGGCAATTAAAATCTTTAGCTGAGTTGAAGCAAGAAAATATTGCACTCTTGGTTTCAGTATAATCAATTGTTAGTTAGGTGGAGTTTAGATCAAAAGGTTGGTATTACTTTAGAGGATGTGAATTTGATAAAACAGATTAAAGATCAAACTCGAGCCCATATAAAGAGAATTTATAATGTTTTAATAGAATTGGATTTTGAAACGGAGTTAGTTAAAGATTGTATGGTAAAATGGGCACAAAATATTCAAGAGCCGATTTTATTGGACACATGGGAGACAATTTGGGTTAGAAATGTAAAATTTACTCAAGCTCAAAATTTGAGAGAAAATTTTTATAAAATGTTTTATAGGTGGCATTTGGGTCCCCAAAAGTTGTCTTGTATGTATCCCAACTTGCAGCCCAAATGTTGCAGATGTGGTTGCTTGGATACAACTTACTTTCATATTTGGTGGACTTGTAGAAATATAAAAGTTTTTTGGATTAAAATTTGGTGGAACATTCAAAATATTTTTTTAAAAAAGATAAAGTTTACTCCTCAACTATTTTTGTTGGGTATTATTGTAGATTTTGATGTTAAGGAAACTAATTTGATGTTGAATTTAATAATAGCAGCAAGGCTGTTGGTAGGGCAATATTGGAAGAAAGATTCCTTGCCAACTATAGAAGAATGGACCCTTAAGGTTTCAAATTTAGCAGAAATGGCAAAAATCTTGGCTTATTTGAAGGATCATTCACAAGAGAGATATATTTCGGTTTGGAGAAGATGGATAGACTATATTCAGAATAAATATGGGACTAAAAAGTTCCATTTATTTTATGAATAAATTTTAGAATTATTAGTTATTATTATTATTATTAATAGTTTATTATAGTGAAATTCTTATTATATTGCATTGTTTATGAATTAGGATTTTAATTTGTTTATATGATTAAGTTTATTTGCAAATTGTTTACTCTGTGTTAAAGGGGAGTTAAAGTGCATTATATTTGTTTATCTATATAGTTGGTTAGTTAGTTAGACTATGATTATTATATTTGTTACCCTGTAGGTAATGTTACCTCTAGGAAATGGGGGAGGGGGAGGGGAGGGGGGTAGGGTGGGTGGGTTTTGGGGTATATTTTGTAATTCTTGTAAAACATTTAATAAAAAAAGAGGCTCCAGAGGTCCACCGATCGTAAATCACGAGTGGCAGAGTTGCGGCTTGGCTGGCTGCACGAGAAGTGCCTTGTGAGCTCAAAAGCTCAGAAGGCAAGGGGGGAGGGGGGAGAAAGAGTTTTGAAAAAGAAAGGACAGAATCAAAGAAATGGGTAGAACAAACTCCAACTACTCCAGAAATAGGAAGGATAATACACGGATTGAAAAGGCAAAACCTGATATGATCTGAGAGGAAACCAACGCATCCTGCTGGGTATAGGACTAAGTCGGAACTGGGATAGCATGGCCCAGCGGGAGGCATTGCTAACTCTCAGACTTAATCTATTGGGTAGAAGGGACTTCAGGAAACCCAATCCGTGGATGATCCATCCTCATGCTGGAGAATGGAAATATCTGGAAAGGTTTGTGGAGCTAATCCTTCTTCCTTTATCCTTCTTTAAAATTCTCCTCCTATAAATCCAAGCAGCGGCTTATAAAACTATGAAAAGACCTACCACCTTGGAAGAAAAAAAGATGGGAATCCGGGCAGCCTCTATTTTGATGCCTACCTTACTGCTCCAAGGCTTCCTTTTGAAGAAAGGGGACACAGGCTTGTCCTGCAACATTCACCCCTTCCGTTCTTCAAGGTGGCACTTGCTGGTAGCTACTCATCTCTCCTTGGGGCAAAGGCAGTCCCATGAAACACAAACAGGCCAATTCAATTTATTAATTCACTGCCACCTCCATCAGCAGGTTGAATAATGCCCAATGTAATTGACAATTATAGTAGCCCTGTTAAGATTTATTGCACAGTTAAGCTCTCTACAAGAATCTGAACTACTAACGGTCAAAACAAATTGGCAATTGGTGATAGGTAAGAGTAAAAGGAATTCAAGGGGGGGGGGCTGGACCTAGATCTTTTGTGGGTGCCAAGGGACTCAAGATTGATGATGTGTTCGACCTCTCCCTCCCTCGGACTCAGCCTGGTCATCTTCTACAAGCCTACTATTATTGGCCTACACTTAGTCCAATTACAGCCCTTTTCCCATTCCTGACCTAGCATTAATCTTAAAACAATCTTGTTAGGTAAATTGGTATTCAACAAAGTGTAAAGCTGAAAAGAATCATTAGAAGTCTCTGGCAGAGGCAACCTCTGATCCCCTACCCCGTTTCCTTCCACTCCAGGGTTCTGACTGTATTGGCAACTCTACAGAAAAATAGGGTGCACCGTTTCTGCAGATTTGCTCTCCTGCAAACTCCTGGGAAGAAGAGGCCATACCTCAAAGGCTGAAACATCCAGCAGCCTTGAGACACTTTGCCTTCCACTGGGGCCACCTTTTCAGACAAGTAGCTGAGCTTTTCTAGGTAGGAAAAAGAGCTAGAAGGGGCATTGTCTTACCTGAACGCCTTTTCTCAGCATGGAGATGGAGAATCCACCAATGGGTTTAGACTGTGTTCCTGCCCAATCAGATCAAGTCAGCCAAAGTTGCCACGCCTATCCTGGGCTAGAGGATCCCAGTCTCGATGCAGGCGAAGCCATGACTGACAGCAAGACGTGTTGGCTCATAAATATAGAACTAGGCCTAATAACCTACTAGGGTGGGAGTGGATTCTCCATCTCCGTGCTGAGAAAAGGCATTCAGGTAAGACAATGCCCCTTCTCCAGCACAGGAGATGGAGAATCCACCAATGGGACATACCAAAGCCTACTGTCCCTGAGGGAGGGAATCAGGCCTGCCCAGTGTGGCACTTTGAGGTAGTACCTGTTGGAGAACTCTCCTGCCAAAAGAGGCCTCCGCCGAGGCGAACGTCGATTTTGTAATGTCTAATGAAGGGAGACGGAGAGGACCATGTGGCCGCTCTGCAAACGTCTTCAATGGACGCTTGAGTGTTCCAGGTCGCGGAAGTAGCCACGCTACGAGTGGAATGGGCCTAATGCACCCTAGAACCGGCACTGAACCCGCCCAATACGACTCCGCAATATAAGCCCTAATCCACCTGCCAATCGTGGAGGAGGATACCCTTAGAAGGAGGATGATATGAAACGAAAAGGGCCTCGGTGGTGCGGAAGGCAGCTGTCCGTGAGATATAATAATGGAGTGCTCTGTGGATGTCTAGCAGGTGCCACTGTCATTCAAGAGCATGCGATGGATTAGGACAGAAATCTGGTAACACGATTTCCTGATTCCTGTGAAATATGGAATTTACCTTTGGAACAAAGGTTGGATAAAGATGAAGAACCACTCAGTCCCAGTGAAAAATGCACAAACTATCCCTAGTGGAGAGTACCACTAATTCAGAAATCCGCCCCCCGGAGGTGATACCTATCAAGAATGCTACTTTGTTTGATAAGCATCGCAAATCACTTGTTTTGATGGGTTCAAAGAGTGTATTGGTAAGAGCCCGCAAAATCCTTGTTAGTTCCCAGGAGGGATATCTATGGACTACAGGAGGCTTGGTGTTAGTAGCACCCATGATGAATGAGCGGATCAAGGGATGGTGACCTAGGGAAGTTGCAGATTCATATGTAAGTATGGTGGAAAGAGCAGCGACCCGTCTGCATAGTGTGTTTGGAGCCAAACCCCTCTCCAGACCCTCCAGAAGGTAGTCCAATATGTGAGGAATCGTCAGATCTGGAATTGTCAAGTGGTGCTTTGAGCACCACAAACAGAAATTCCTCCAAGTGGCCTCATAAATACGGTTGGTAGCCGACGGGAGGTCTAGATTATGGAAATAACTCCTGGTGAGCAGTGCTCCTGGGATAAGACTGAGTGCTCAAGTGCCATATGGCTAATTGGAGCCATTTGGGGTCCAGATGAAGGAGTGTCCCCTGACTGAGTGAGACCCTGTACAGGGGAATCCTCCACGGTTCCGCTAGGGAGAGGTTCTGTAAGGACCCGCCCCACTTTGCATCTTAAGAAGACAGAACTTTTGGAATATTTCTTCCAACAGGCATCCTTTATTAAGATAAAATGGTTGCAGGCGTTCCATACAGGACCTGGGGCCCAAACCCTACGGTTCAAGGTTTTAAGGGGTCCCCAGCAGCCCCACCCCACCCCACCATCTTTCCAGTGACAATCCCAGGCATTACATTTCCACCCCCTTTTTCCTTACAGCCGGCGGAAGGGAGAATTCAGAGGGGAGTAGATGAAAGCTGATGACCCCTTTATTATGGTTAGTCCTTTTGGTGGGATCCACATCCAGTCCCTTTTGAAGTTGTAGTGAAGGAAGTGAGGGCCATAAAACCCCTTTGTTCACCCCCCCCTTCCCCTTCATCGTATGACAGAATCCAGAGAGAGCAGAAATAGGGTTTTCCATAGTCGATAACTAAAGATGAAATATAATTGGATTCTGACAGGTTCAGGAGGTCGGCGAACCACGGTCTCCAAGGCCAGTACAGGGCCACTAGAAGAACCTACGCTCTCTCCCTGAGGATCTTGCGGACGACTGCCAGAAGAAGAGGGAGAGGAGGAAAGGCGTAGAGTAGACCCTCCTGCTACAGAGTCCGAAGAGCGTCCATGCTCTCTGCCCCTGGGGATGGGAAACAGGAGAAGAACGTCGGTACCTGAGTGTTTGTTGGGGAGGTGAAGAGATCTAAGACTGGAAGTCTGAAGCAGTGGGAGAGTTCCCTGAAAATCCTCAGATGCAGGTGCCACTCCGAGTGGTTCACCGCTGCCCTGCTGAGAAGATCCGCCTGTGTGTTTGCCTCTCCTGATATGTGATCGGCCTTGATGGAGGCCAGGTTGGATTCTGCCCAAGAGCCTAGGAGAAGAGCCTCGGACAGGAGAGCACAAGATCGGGTGCCCCCTTGTCGATTCACATGGGCCTTGGCAGCCATGTTGTCCATGAGGACCAGTACATGACATCGTTTCTTTGCAGGATTTCTTGGTTGGGGACAAGAGAGAAAGCGATTCGGAGGGTAGGTGAAGAATTCCAGGGAGAGCCTGTGACGAACAGTGTTCAGCACCCACGTGTCTGTGGTGGTGGCTTCCCACTGGCGGACAAAGAGGGAAAGTCTGCTGCCTATGGAAGGGACCGCCAGAGAGTCATCTGGAGCGACAGAAAGGGCGGCCGCTCCCACGAAAGGGCCGTTTGCCCTGAAACTGTTGTCTGGGCTAGAACCCGTTCTGTCCGATTGTCTGTCCTGTCTGACAGGAAAAGAGCGGGGGGGGGGATAGGGATAATTGGACCTAACTCCCGTACGAAAGGACTGTCTCCGTGAGTAGTTGTCGGGTCGCTTGTCCGGACATTTAATGAGGTGATGGAGAACCTTATGTTTATCCTTATTCTCCGTAAGGTAAGGATCTAAAGCTTCCCCAAACAGCTTCCTCCTCCCGGTAAGGGGCTGCTGACAGGCGCCATTTAGACTTGGCGTCAGCATGCCAGTGTTTCAGCCAAAGCATACAACGTCTGGTGACGTTGGAAGCCATGGCCCTGGAGGAAAATCTGGCAGCCTGTAGCATTGCATTGGAAGCGTATTCCGTTGCCGCCACTATCTAGCTCAGATCCTGATGAGTGCGGATATCTTCCGCCGGAATCCTGGCCTGAAACTGTCTAAGCCAGTGGAGGGCAGACCTATTGAAAAGGGATGCTGAGGTAGCTGCCCTAATAGCCCAAGCTGTAGCTTGGTGTGTCTTGCGGAAAGTGATCTCACTTTTGCGGTCCTCCACCTTGAGGGCATTAGACACATCACCCCAGGAACAGCAGTGGGAGAAAGCAGGGGCCCCAATGGTTCATCTACCGTGGGAACCTCCAGAGCATCTGCCAAGTCCTGGGCAACATTATAAAGTCTTTTTTCATTGCTATTCGGGAGAGGAAGGGTACCCGGGGATTCCCACTGTTTCTTGACCACATTTAGAAACATGGGCGGACAGGGGATGTGGTGTTGTGTGGTTACTGGTTCAGTGAAGTTTGGATCCACCTCCGAGTCCGCAGCGGCCGTTGATATCGATGTGGAGGGTTTGGGTCCAAGATGGGTCGTGGAAGTGGTCTTTCGGAGCAGGGAGACAAAATGAGACGGATTAAAGAGACCAACAAAGGATGGCATTTCGGGAGGGGTTTCCTCCTCATCTGACATCGGGATCCCCAATTCCGCATCATACTCACAAGAGGATGAACCCTCGAAGTAAGAGGACTGTGAAGGTGAAGAAGGTGCACAAAAAACCTCGGTAGTTGGCTGGTGGGTAGGTAGGGGAGAAACCGAGGTTGACCTAGGTATGTGCGATCTAGCCTGAAGAGCGCCTGTACAATCAACCCATTTAGGTGGTCCTCCATGGGAAGGGGAACCGGCTCTGTTGACTCCAGCCGCAGTAGGGGTGAAAGTAGCTTCTGGGGCCGACTGCTGGGCCTGCAGGGCAGCAGGTTGGAAGATGGGGTCCTGGTGAGATGTGTTACCCGGTACAGGGGCAGAGATCGTGTCCCCTGTTGACCAGATCCCCAGAGGGGAAGCAGAGGATCCCAGTGGGAAATCGAAGGAAGGAACTTCAGCCTGTGTGGCTTCAGTCTTGGCCTGTCTTTGTGCTTTAGAGAATTCCCTCTCTAATGCCTGGTGTCTTCTACTGGTCTGTTTTTCATCCTTTTTAGACATTTTGCCTGCAGATCTGGCTTTGGCCGAGATCTTCTCTGCAGCCTCCTGACTGGAGGATTTATGATGTTTTGAGG
This sequence comes from Crotalus tigris, assembly GCF_016545835.1. NCBI lineage: Eukaryota > Metazoa > Chordata > Lepidosauria > Squamata > Viperidae > Crotalus > Crotalus tigris. The sequence goes on along the minus strand of NW_024097841.1, from coordinate 155,630 downwards.
CTGATGAAAGCGGTGAAGCTCCCTTCTTGGAAGAGCCAGTATCCTCCATCCTCGTAGATTATCACAGAAGCACGATAGGGTACCCCTGGTATCCAGAGACAGCTGCTTTTTTCTGTGGATAAGCACAGGAGCATGATAGGGTGCACCTGGTATCCAAGGACTGGTACACAACACAGGTGCACGATAGGGTACACCTGGAATCCAAAGATATTAGAATTGTGGATAAGCCCAGGTGCACAAAAAGGTACACCTGGAATCCAAACACCATTATACAGGGAGAGTCAAGGACAGGGTGTGTGTGAAGAGCAATGCTGTGTGTAGAGAAGGAGACACCAATTCAAGACCTCCAAGATGGTTTGGAGATACCAAACTCGTGGACTGCGGCCTAGTAATCCTGCTTGGGGCAAGAGGGTTAGTGTAGGCCCCCCAAAAGGGGCTGGCAGATGAAGGAGGGAAAGAATTGGAAGTTCTCAAAATGGCGGCTGGATCCAAAATGGCGGCCGTCCCTGCAACGTGAAACTCCCTGAGACTATTCCCCAATTAAGAATGTGGTGGAGGAAGGAGCACCTCCCTCAGGACAACAAGGGCCTGGAGACAATAGTGCTCAGGCCACAAAATAGCGGCCGCGAGTTTGAAATGCCTAATAGGCCACCACACTGTAGTTACGCATCCCTATAGGACCTTGAAAATAGCTGGGCCAAGGAAAACGATCTCGCTCTCCAAGGGGGCGCATTCACCACTTCCGAAAGGAAAATGGAGCTCGATTGTGCCTTTTGCTGCCTCATGAAGCCGCCAGCCAGCTGATTTTGCCAAAATCCAGTCAGGAGACGGCGCACGCTCCTCTGGCGACCGGGGTTGCAGCCGCAAGCCCCCCAGCAGTCAAGGAAAGAATATGAGCCACCAGACCTCCAGAGCTGCAATCGCAGCCCTGGCAACAAAAAAACGGCAGCTGAAAGACGCAGGGAAGCCTCCCTGACTTGTACTAGCCGCCATTGCCATTCTTGGGCCTGCACACACAATCGGACGCCTGGGATGCAGCCGCAACCCCCTGGTCGTCCCGAGCAAAGGAATCGGTCTGCAAGGACTATGGAACTGCAGCCGCAGTCCCAGCAACAATAAACACTAAAACGAGCTTTAGGGAAGCCTCCCTGAATCACGCTGAACTTACACCCCCCCCTTTTGGAGCGTGTGCATGAATACGCCCTGAAGCTGCAGCCGCAGGCTCCGGCAATGGAAGGCAACCATATTAATATAAAGAAAGGCAACTATTGTTGCCTCTGAGGGGTGAGGAAAGGCTCCCCAGAGGAATGAGAACAGCACTGAGCTCAGTAGGGATCCAGGATTAAGAGGGGCTAGGGAGGTAGAAAACGAAACAGAAAGGCAAGAAACGCAAGAAGGCTTTACTAAGCCTCACTTTGAAGCTGGGGGGGGGGGTTGGAAAGAAACAGTAATCCAAACCCAGTGCTGAACCCAGCACTGCTCAGAAAACTGTTAAAGGCAAAAGATGGAAATCCACCAATGGAGACTGTACCTGCCTAAGAGCCAAACTTGCACATCTGTCCTGGGCAAGATCAAGTCAAGACTGGGATCCTCTAGCCCAGGAGAGGCGTGACAACTTTGGCTGACTTGATCTGATTGGGCAGGAACACAGTCTAAACCCATTGGTGGATTCTCCATCTCCTATGCTGGAGAAGCACTAAGCAAAGCAATTCAAAAAATATCCTAAAATAAATAGATACAGGTATCTTGGTTCCATATGTTCATCGAAACTAGATTTTTTCATTTCTATTTTGAGGAAACCCATTATGTAACCAAAGATTTTCAGCTACTATGTTTTGAATTTTGCCATTGAATTTTGAAAATGTTTTTGTTCCAGAGATTTATCTTATTATTGATAATATTTATAAACTACCCAAGTCATACCAATAAGTGCTGGTGTAGAGCAAAGCAAAAATATAAACAGTACAAAATACAATATAAGTAACATCAAATAATAACAACCATACTAAAAGAATCCATTGTCAAAGGCATGCTAAATAGTTCAGTCATCAAGGCTTTGTAAAATGCAAGAAGGGCTGGAGCCAAATTTAATTTAATTAATTTAGGCAATGCCCAACCTCAACTGACTGAACAGTGTACAATGAAAGTGACAGCCTTAAAACAGAAAACAGTAATCATAAAAAAATAAACAATAAGAACTGACGGTAGATTTGATCAGACACACATTCATATACAATTCAATCACCCTACCCAAGGCCTGGGAAAGCAGCCAGACAGGAGGGCTTTCCAGTCACCAACCACCCGATTTAGGAAAGTGACTGTAAAGACCCACCCCACTTTGCATCTTAAGAATTTTTAAAGAAAAAAGTCTCTTTAATCTCTCAAACGCTGCTTGGCACTCCATTGTCCATGTTAGTGGCTGGCTAGGTTTTACTGAGGATGCTCCCTTCGTTTTTAGTAAGTTAGTGAGGGGCAAGGCTATCTGGGCAAATGAGGGGATGAATTGGCGGTAAAAGTTTGCAAAGCTCAGGAAACTTTGTAGTTGCTTTCTTGTGCGGGATGGTGCCCAATCTAATACTGCTCTGACCTTCTCTGGGTCCATTTCAATGCCCTGGGGGGATATGCGATAACCTAGGTAATCTATCCTTTCCTAGTGGAATTCGCATTTCGAGAGTTTGGCATATAGGTGGGCGGCTCGCAGCTTCTTTAAAACCGCTCTGACAAGGTTGACATGTTCCTCTTTTGTTTCGGTGAAGATAAGAATGTCGTCCAAGTAAACAAGGACCCCCTTAAACAGGTGCTCCCTTAGAATGTCATTGATTAATTGCATAAATACTGCAGGGCCCCCTTGTAATCCAAATGGCAAGACTTTGAATTGATAGCACCCCATGGGGCAGTTAAATGCAGTCTTCCATTCGTCCCCTTCCTTAATTCTCACACGATAGTAAGGTTCCCTTAGGGCTAGTTTAGAAAAAAATTTCCCTTTCGAGAGGTGTGACAGCATGTCTTTCATGAGGGGCAGAGGGTATAGGTTGATTGTATTCAGGGCCCTATAATCCACGCATAAACGTAAAGAGCCATCCTTCTTCTCTCTAAAGAGGACCGGGGCAGCCACTTTAGGCTTGGCTGGCTCAATGAAACCTCTCTCTAGGTTTTTTTTAATGAATCTTTCCATTTCCTCCTTCTCCTTTGGGCTCATGGAGTATAATCTGGGCTTTGGGAGTTTTGCCCCAGGCTTGAATTCAATGATACAGTCTGTGGGTCGGGGGGGGGGAGGCCATTCGCCCTCTCCTCACTGAAAACTTCAGCAAGGTCTCTGTATTCCTCTGGTATTTCTGGTGGTCCCTTTTCCTCTCCCATGGATGCTTTTTCTATTCTTGATTCTGGTAGCCCCCCTTGGGATTTTAAGTCCATAGGGTCCCCCTTTGGGAATTTGATTTCTGTCATCCTCCAATTCACCCAGGGGTTCCATTTTTTTAACCATTCCAAGCCTTATCACAGAGATCTTGTCCCCATTACTGATAATTTCGTACAGAACCTGTTAAAACATTTCCAAGGAACATTTCCAATGAACCCATTTCCGGGTAATAGAGAAAAAAGTGATAGAAGGGGTTGAAGATGCAGAACCTTTGGGGGAGAGTAACCGTATCATATTAGAATTCAATATAATGCAGATACAAACAATAGAACAAATCAGACTAATGTCTTAAACTTTAAAAGATCTGATTTTGACAAACTTAGAGAGCTTGGGAAGACTCCATGGATGAAAATCTTAAAGGAGAAAACAACTCAAGAAGTTTGGGAAACTCTGAAAAACATGATTATAAAGCCTAATCCAACTCAATACCACTGAAAGAGAAAAATAAGTCCAAGAAGAAAAGAAGAAATAGAGGAGACAAGATAGCAGTATTCCAGTATTTGAGGGGCTGCCACAAAGAAGAGGGGGTCATATTATTCACCAAAGTACCAGAGGGCAGGACAAGAAACAATGGTTGGAAACTGATCAAAGAGAGAAGCAACCTGGAATTAAGGAGAAACTTCCTGACAGTAAGGACAATCAACCAGTAGAACAACTTGCCACCAGAAATCGTGGGCGGTCCATTACTGGAGATTTTTAAGAAGAGGCTAGGCAGTCACTTGTTTGAGATGGTATAGGTTCTCCTGCTTGAGCAGGGGGATGAACTACAAGACCTCCAACATACCTTCCAGCTCTATTCTATTCTAAAACCAGCATGGTTACACTAAGAACGCTCTGATAAACTGAAAGACAGAAAGGATAAGTATAAAAAATGGAAAGAGGGATGCATAACTAACTAATTCAGAATACCAGAAAATAGCCTGAATCTGCAAAGACTAAGTCAGCAAAGCTAAGGCTCAAAATGAACAAAGATTTTCAACAAATGTTGAAAAACTTTTAAAAAGTAAAAAACAAGAAAAAAGTCAAAGAAACAATCAGTCCACTAATGGGGGAAGATGGCAAAGAGGTGACAAGCAACAGGGAGAAAGAAGAACTGCTTAACTTAGTCTCTGCATCTGTCTTTACACAAAAGGAAAAAGTAGTCTAACTTATCAAAAGCAGTACCATAAAAGACAATAGGAACGCAAGTCAAAATAAAGAAAATGGTTAGAGAATGCCTATCCACTCTAAATGAGCTCAAATTCCCGGCATTACATCCCAAAGTTCTGAAGGAGCTGGAACATATAATCTCAGAACCACATCTTTTAAAGATCCTGGAGCACTAGGGGCTACCAGAGAACTGGAAAAGAGCTGAAGTGGTTCCAATCTTCAAAATGAGAAAAAAAATGGATACAGGAAACTACAGACTAATCAGCCCAACATCATTACTTGGAAAATCCTGGCAAAGATAAGCAACGGAACAAAGAACACCTAGAAACAAACAAAGCTATTAATAGAAGCCAACATGGGTCTAGTGATATCATGCCAGACAAACCTTATTGCATTCTTTGACCAAGTGACTAAACTATGTACCTGTGGACATAGTTTACTTAAATTTCACTAAGGCATTTGACAAAGTAGACCACATGCTACTTCTAAGTAAGACAGACAAATGTGAGATAGACAACATCACCACTCAATAGGTTCCTAACTGGTTGACTAACTGCATTCAACATGTAATCCTCAGGGAAGTATGCAGTGGGGTACCACAAGGTTCATCTTAGACTCATCAAATTTGCAGACGACACCACGCTGGGGGGAATAGTCAACACTTTAGAACAGGGGTGTCAACTCAATTTCAGTGAGGGCCGCATCAGCATTGCGGTTGCCCTCGGGGGCCTGGGTGGGTGTGGCCAGGGTGGGTCAGCCTACTGGGTGGGCGTGGATCGAGTGGGTGTGGCCTACTGGGTGGGCATGGCCTGCTCTACATTGTTCGCATCAAGGGTGCCTGTGGGGGCCTGGACAGGAGTGGGACAGATCTGAGGGTCTCTGGCAGAGGTGGGTGGGACCAGGGCAAGCGCCAAGGTATGGTCCATTTCTTCATTCCACACAAAGGGTGACACCTCCCCAGTATACACTCAGGGGGTGGGGCTGACACAGCAGGGGCTGGTTCCTCGCTGTTTCTACAATGGCTTCGCGGGCCACATGAAACCACTTTTGCAGGCCACATCCGGCCCCCGGGCCTTGTGTTTGACATGTCTGCTTTAGAAAATAGGCCCAGAAAGATCTTGACAGACTTGAACACTATCCAACAAAATACAATTTGGTTGTAAGAAAAGGCCTTAAACTTAGGTAAAAAAACCTAAATGCACAGGTATTTAATAAGTGATATCTGGCTCAAGAGCAGTAACTGTGAGAGGGATCTAGATGCCCTAATGGACAATCACTTAAACATGAGCCAGCAATGTGTTGCAACTGCCAAAAAAGCCAACACAATTCTATCCTGCATCAACTGAGGGATAGTATCAAGATCACATGAAGTGTTAGTATCACTTTATACTGCACTGGTAAGACCACACTTGGAATACTGAGTTCAGTTCTGTTCTTCATAATAAAAAAAGATATTGAGACTCTAGAACAGTGGTGGCAAACCTATGGCACGCGTGCCAGAGGCGGCTCTCAGAGCCCTCTCTCTGGGCATATGGGCCGTCGCCCCAGCCCCACATCCCCCCGCAGCTCCCTCTTCACCAGCAGCCCCCCTGGAGGAAAGTTGCCCCCGGGTGCGGCCCACGCGGAAGACTACAGCCAAGGACATGGCAGCCAGGCAGCAGGGACAAGACTCCACCCTTGGGCCCCGTCATGTGCAGATGATGCTGTGGGGCGTGGGCAGAGGGCGTGGCCACCATGGTGCTGCTGGGCCTCCTGGGCGATCTGCGGCAGGCCATGGAGGCAGTGGGTGGCCCGCGGGGCGGGGACGGTGTGGGGGCGGGGGGGTTGGGCGCTCAGTCTCTAAAAGGTTCGCCATTACTGCTCTAGAAAGAGTGCAGAAAAGAGCAACAAAGATAATTGGGGCACTGGAGGCTAAACCAAACAATGAATGGTTGTGGGAACTAGGTATGTCTTAGTATCAGGCCTGCCTCCCATCAATTCCTATCAAAGAAAACCCTTGACTCCATAGATTCAGAGAAAAGGTATTTTTACTAGGAAAGAACTCATTGCAGCAAAAGCCAGGCAAGATCTGAAGGAAACAGCAAGGCAGCTACATCCACAGCTTGGCTCGGCTTGGGTGGTCATTTGAGCAAGAGTTTCCCGGGATCTCTGATTCTCGATCGCCTCTTCCAACAGGTGTAGGGCATGGCTCAACATGGCATCCTCCAGATCCACTTCAAGAGGGGGAAGTTTGCCTCTGTCCCCCTTACGCCATACCGTATGTCTGTGGAAACCTCTGCTTCCTCACGTAAAGGTTACCCCTGAGGGTTGTTCCTCTGGGTCTTCCTTTTGCCCCACACCCAAAGACCATCTGGCATGTTCCTTGTCAATGTCCAGCTCCTCCAGCCATTTCACTTTGTCTCAGCCACGGCCAGGTCTAGGAAGGGACCCACCTGAGCTCCAGTCTCCTCCAGGTCGCTCTAGTGGCTGACTATCATTTAGATGCTAAGTCCCCATGGTAGACTTCAGTCTCTGGCTTGACTGTTAAAGCAGAATTGCCTGGCTTTTGCTGCCATCAGTTCTATCCTAGTAAAAGTACCTTTTCTCTGAATCTATGGAGTCAAAGGGTTTTCTTTCCTAGGGACTGATCGGAGGCAGCCTTGACATCTAGTCTAACAAAGAGAAGAACTTTAGAGTGACATGATAGCAGTCGTCCTGTATTTGAGGGGCAGAGAAGCGGTGACCAACCTATTCTTCAAGGCACTTGAGAAAGGACAAGAAGTAATGGATGGGAGTTTATGAAACCTAAAATTCAACCTAAAATTAAGGAAAAATTTCCTGACAGTGAGAACAATTAATCTCCAGAATACAGAAAATATAATTTTAGGGCTGGAAGGCACTCGGGGGGCTTCTAGAACAACCCTCTGCTCAAGGCAGGAGACCTTATGCCATCCTGGTCAAATGGCTGTCCAATCTTTTCTTGAAAACCTCCAGCAGTAGAGCAGCTATAGCTCTGGGAGGGAAGCTTTTCCATTAATTGTTCTCACAGTCAGAAAATTTCTCCTTACTTCTAGATTGGATCCTCTTTAACAAGTTTTTACCCATTACTTCTTGTTCTGCCCTCTGGTGCTTTGGAAAGTAAGTCAATCCCAAATTCTTTGTAATAGCCCCTCAGATGCTAGAACAGTGGTTCTCAACCTTTCTAATGGTTTCCTTTCATAATACAGTTCCCCATGTTGTAGTGACTTCCAACCACTTATACATCACCGGGTGCCAGGGGCGTGGCCAAAGAAAAGGGGGAAAAAATGGTGGACAGCCTTGTTTGGCAACCCCCGTGAAATGGTCGTTCGACCCCAAATGGGGTCCCGACCCACAGGTTGAGAACCACTGTGCTAGAAGGTAGTTATCACATCCCAGTTATCATTTTCTGCCCAAATAACACCCCAAAACAAGACAAAGTGATAGAGAAAGGAAAGGGTTTTTTTAACAACAGTACCCATAAACAACATTTCCTCTCAAATGGTCCATCACCCTTGCATAACAAAATTTCCACTCTGAAACCTAAGATTCAAGTGCAAATCCAAGAAGTTGCTTGTATGTATTTTTTAAGAAGATGGACAAGCTTCACGGGGCTTAAAGAACTCTGCAGGGAATACATCTAGCCCATTTTCTAGCAAGGGCCTTGTGATGGCATGGCCTAGAGAAGGACAGGGCCCTGCAGCCCAGCCCTTCACATAAAACGTGTTGGGATTTCCAGTTCCCATCTTTTTCAGTTTGAAGCTTCCAGGTGTCCACGGAAAGCTGGCCAGGAATTCTGAGCAGATCAACATGTCTACAAGCCTTTATGACTGCAATATTAGAAGGATGAACTAAGTGTTCAACTGGCAATAGATGGACAAAATTTGGCAGCCCCGGAAAGAATGGAGAGGGGAGACTGTCTTCTGCCTCAGCCATGAACTCATTGAGGAATTGTGTGTTCCATAAAGTCTTTTAACTCCTTCTTGGGGACAGGTTTCTTTTTATATACCATTAGCACAAGGTTGGGTTTGGCTGGGGAGCCAGAGATGAAAAGACAAGTTTCTTAACCCCCTGGGCTACTTTTCTGTTGGAAATCAACCCCTCCCCTTAAAAAGGGATAAGGGGAATAAAATAGAAGAGGAGTCTTTTTTTAAAGAGAAAAAGCAGTTGGAAGCTCAGACCTACATCTGGAACACAGAAATGTGCAAGACAGACTGATCTGACAAGCAATAGTGAGCAACACACTGCAGCATATGAAAATATCAAGGATGAACGTGATCCTTTTTAATTTGAGCCAATGTTGCATTTTTCCCCTCTGATGAAGCTCATCTGCTTTTTACATTTCACATCTGTTCAGACTTTCAAGAACATGCAATAAAAGTCTTGGACTTCAGCTAATCTCTGATAAAACAACCTTTCACATGGAAAACATTGGGGAGCAAGGTAGCAAAGACCTTGACATTCAGTCCTCTGTCTGCAAGGATACACACATTGGAAATGGACACATTTCTTTTGCCTTGCAGTCTTTTGGAGCAGCAGCAGGGAGAAAAAAAGGAACAGTACACCCCCTCAGACCTTAAGGAAACACACAGGAGAGAGAGACCCCAAACATCGAGCATTTTCATCACCTTCAGAAATCTCAAGCAGCAATTCTGAAATGGAAAAAGGAAACTCCTACGGACCCAAGAGCACCGAGAACCCAAAGGCAGAGGGACTCTGTCTGGGGACCCTCTTTTGAGAACAAAAGAGCCGAGGTGGCGCAGCAGTTAGAGTGCAGTACTGCAGGCCACTTTAGCTGACTGTGTTCAGCAAGTCAGCGGTTCAAACCTCACCGGCTCAAGGTTGACTCAGCCTTCCATCCTTCCGGGGTAGGTAAAATGAGGACCCAGATTGTTGGGGGCAATGTAAATATATATATATATATACATTGCTTACTGGTGTACACCGCTTAGAGAGTGCTTGCACTTAAAGCGGTATGTAAGTCTCATAAATAAATAAATAAACAGCAGGAGACCCACCTCAGCAAGGAGCCCTGGAGTTTGAAACAGCCTCTCCAGATATGCCTTCCGAAAGGCCTGTTCAGCACCAGCCACACCTTTTCCTAAACGCTGGGTCTTTGGACCACTTGAGTTTAAAAAGAATACAGCGTTTGGCCCACCAGTGGTTAAACAGCATTTTGTTTTATATCCTGGAAGATTAATTTTATTCACACGGGTTAAATGAAATGACTATACTTCATTAATGTTTTTGTTCTTGTGTTTCAACTAAAGTGCTTTTCAAAAAAGATAATTATATTCTTTGTTTCTCTGAGCAAGAATGCACAAGTGAATAAATACCCTTATGCATTTATTCTTGACAATGATGAATTTATCTTTCCTGCTATAGGGCAGTCCTTAATACGCGGTGTTAATGTGCCCGTGAAAATTGCTGCAAAATGAGGAGTGTTTGTTTTATGGCTGGTTTCCCAAGTTCCTTTGCATCCCCTCCCTACAGAGCACCCAGGCCAGTCTGAACAGGAGCGTCCTACAGTTATTTGAGCAGAAGCATGCCAAGGACTGATGGTTCCCCAAGGCAAAAAAACCTTCAACTGGAGGGCAGACCCAAAATGCTTCTCCTACAGACTTGATCTGGTGCCCAGATAATAAATCACTGGGACAGATGAGACCCTTCTTAGGCTTGAGTGGGTATTTCTGATCCCTTCCACAGAATCCTGCCGAAGTACTGCTGCGAGGTCCTGGAAATGTCCCACCCCAAGCAAGTGGGGGACTGCAGCACATTGTCAATGGCAACACCTCCACACTGCCCCCCCCAGCACCTCACAAGATGTAATATTGTGAGGAGAGCGCAGAGATTTACACAGATAGTCTCCTTCTCAGCTTCTGTGTGTATTTGCAGCTGTTCTCTGCCTCGGACCATGAAATTCATGACTGCAACAATGGCTGAGGGCAACAAGTGGGACGGGCTACCTGGCGCTAGAGCTATGATCCAGAGTCGCTTCATCTAAACAAGATTGCAAAGTTGAAGGGAAAAAAACAGAAGGAGCAGCAAGAAAAAAACAGCCTCTTGAATATTTTCAATATTGAGCATCAATAACAAATGACTATACTTTCACAGTACATAAAATCAGTTCTGGAGATTCTGGACTTTTGAGAATGTACAAGAAAGCTAGCTGGAAGGGCAGGTTTCAGAAACAGCATTCTTCTGTATGCAATTGCCTTCAAAAGATGTCTCTACACACTACCAACATTACATGGAAGTTGAAAGGTCAGAGACACACCTATCAGCCAAGAGGGAACCAACAGACTCTGGCAGAAGCCAGAAAGCCATGCTTTGAAATTTATTTTGCCTGCACAGAAGCCTAATTAAATTGTGAAAAAACAGGAATTCCAACTGATTTTAGTTTACCTTATTCACAGCAGTTATAGAAGAATAAAACATTCAAAAGTCACTGGAAAATGTGGTTTTAATATATAAATTAGCTGTAGAGAGAACTTTGTTCCAGCTAGCAGATGTGAAAAACTGAAACAGCAAGGCCAATTAATCCAAATAAGTCATCCTCAAATTTAAGTCCTGAACTTTGTGTTCAGATTGCTCTTTTAATCAGATAATTTTTGAATTTACAGGATAAAAAAAGAATACTTAAAAATATTATTATGGAATATCCAAAGGCCCCAACCTAGCAAGGAAAGCAGACTTCCTTAACCCCATTAGAATCAGTACAACTCTTATACTGCTTAAGTTTGGCTGATAGCAAGCACTTCTATTGAATGGAATAGCGCCCTGCTCAAGGTTTTACATAACCAGGTTAAACAAGCATTGGCTCAAAGCAGACCCAGCTGCTTGCTCCAATCCAATGGCCTCCAAAACCACTACTCTCCTCAGCCCTTGAGCAAGACAAGCTGATCAGATAACATGATCAGACATCTGTGAAGGGATCCAAATTGCGACCCACTTTCTCAGGCTAAATCCCTCTGGTCCTCACAGTTCTCACTCCCCAAACTTTACCAAAGGGATAATTTGACATGGGGGGATGGAGGGGGGTTAAGTTTAGCTCAGCTTAGTGCCTTACTTCACTTACTTCACTTAGTTGCTCTTTGTTATATATTTATCTTAAATATTTATTATTTATTTGTCTTAAGGATTCAGATACCTTAAGTATTTCGATTGCACCATCAAATTCCCAAACCCATGTCTTGATCAAAGCGCCCTGAAACAGGCCCTGCTCTGAAAAAATTATGAACAATTTTACTAAATAATAAAGTATAATTACCTGTTAAATGAAGTTTCTTGGGAATCATTTCATTCAGTGATATAAATGAAACTGATAACACCCCCACCCCAAAAACAACAACTACATGCTGTATAAATTAACGCACTATTCTTTTAAAAATACTTCAGAAATACTGAAAGCAATCCAAATAGATTTCACTTTTTCTTTATTAAGCTTCCTTCACTAAACTGAGGGAAAAGAGCAGGACTTTAGTCTTGCAAACCAAATTCCTCTAAAAGTCAGGATGCCAAACTGCAAGCCAACGTTTATGCAAACCTAAGTGGATCCCACTCACAGGACCCGATTCCTTCTTGTCTTTTGATCGCTAACTGTTCTTGGCTTTAAAACAAACAAGAAAAGCTCTGGAGCGACAATGGCCAGCAAGGCTCTTTCCTGCCAGCAAGGGGAGAAGGCTTTCACTCCCACTCCAGCCAAGGGGGCAAAGGTCCCCTGAAAGGCTGCGGGCTGAGGCTGGCTCCAGACACTCTCCGTCCAGCGCCTTGGGGTGGAAAGAGGGAGTCGTTGCCAGCCGAGCAGTTGCCCTTACGCCAACTGCCTTCCCTTTGGATCAGTACGGTAGAGCAACCTCTTGTGGCAGGAAGCTCAGCAGGGCTTGCAATGGCAGTGTGTCCCTCAAAGTGGAGCTTGAGCTGGTTTCAGGACGAAGCAACACAGAGAAAGCATCATTTGCAGAAGTAGATTTGGGGATCCAGTTGTCATTTGGCCAATTAAGAGAAGGAACAGAAGAACACAAACCCAAAGGGGTTAAAGGCCAAAAACCCACCACAACACGGCTACTTTTTCAAAAGGAGAAATAGCTCCATTGGGAAGCGATCAGGTGAAACAGAAGGAAGGGAACCGAAGCTGCTGTTACCTTGGCCAGTAGCACTCTCCAAATGATGCAGGGCTGGATTCAAATATTTCCAGTTCATCAGCATTAGGATTGCCCATTTACCATTGCTCAGAACCTACATTAATATTGGAAAAAGAGGGGCAAGAATATGTTGCATAACTTTCGACCCCAGTCATACTTCACAGAATGACTGGATTGGAGGATGAGTTTCACCTCTGGCCAGCAAGGAAAGGATGGAATCAGGGCCCAAATCCCAGCTTATTGGCTCAACTGGATGAACCAATGTTGAAGCCTTTTAAAAGAAAAATCAAAGGAATTCCAAGAGCAGAAGGCAAAGTAACTTCACTGACAAGGAAACCCACACCCAGATTATGAATATTCAGAGAATACCAGCAATTTATCCTGCTGTTGAATGTATAAAACAGGCAATATATTTAGCTAATTATTTTTTATGGAACTGTGTTTCAGTCACAGAAATTACTGCTGTTGAACCTTGTCATTTGACTGAGAATCTGGGGAGAAAGGAGAGGAAAACCAGCACAAGGATCCACAGTCTCATTACTTGGTTAGATGAGAGGACGCTGCGTGTATAAATAAATCTCAGCACCCATAATTTATTGTGCGTTCTTTCTTCCTATAAGGAGTAAATTGAAAGCTGCTCACAGCCAAATGAATTTGAGTAGCAGCAACAAACAAAGAGCTTCACATAACCTGTAGGAATTAAATTAGGGAGAATACATTGAGGAGAGGGGAATAATCTAAAAATGAATCTACCTTTATAAGCATTTGCTCTCAGATTTATACATTACAAGATCAAAGCTCCCTGAACACTCCCCTTTCATATCTGCAATCCATAATGTCTACAGCATATGTTCTCGTTATCTTTGGAGTAGAAGTCAGAAGGAAATATAGGGGGAAATACCAGCAAGAGCTATAAGCTTAACTCATAGGATGCTGTAAAATGGTCACTTCTATGATATGCTGCTGTGTTCCTCAGCCACGACCTCACCGGCTGCTTTCACTCTCCAGGCAAGGCACCCCAGGGCTGCAGCCTAAATGGATGTAGCCAACAGACGTTGTGGGCAAACGGGCAGCCAGAAAGACCTCCAGTTTTAAATATGTACAAGTTACCCCATGGAGTCACATGAGAACCTCACAGATGGGAGTTATGAAAAGAAGTTAAATAAATAAATAAATAAATAAGCAAACTTCTGCAAGTATCATGAACAAATTCAGCATTTAAAATGCTGCCTTCTCTCAAACTCTTCATCTTTTGCTTGTACAATATAGTATTAATTATAGCACCAGCGCTGCCAGAATTGATCACTTCTAAGGTGCAGGATTTAAAGCAAAAGGTTTAACCGTTCAGATGAAACGGGGGGGGGGCAAAAGCATCCATTTTGGTTGGAATATGACTACTTCAGCCCCTAGTTTGCAACAAGCCCCTCAGAAAGAAAAGCTTGCATGGAGATTCCATTTTATCGCCAAGCAAGAAATAACCACGTTCACAATTTTCTGTATTGTAGCAAAATACAGGAGCTTGAGGCATGATTCAGATGCAAACTATTAACTTTTTTCAGATTGATTTTCTTAAACCTGAAGTCTATTTGTATTTTATACAGATATTTCACACCAGAACCATGGCTACCAACCTAAGAGAACTCCTACTGGACACGTCATAACTAGAATTTCTGTTCTAGTTATGATGCCATCTGCTAACAAAGAGCTGTGGTCCAATTCAAATGAAAGCAAAGAAGTTTTGCTATAAATCAGTTATGGATATACTGCTCCAAAGGCAACTGAACACACCAGCAGGATCTGCTGTTCCATTCCAACAAAAGGCAAAGAGGCCTCTTGCAAGAACCACATCATAAATAACTTTGGATCACCATACTGTAACATTTCAACAGGACCTACAGTCATAAACGTAAAGAGTCAATCCAGGCCTATTGACGTCAATGGGGAACTTTCCATTAGATTCCATAGAAAATTGGATTAGGTCCAAGATAAATGCTAAGAAGGGAAAGGATACTTAAAGCACTTACAACATATCTTTTTTATTATTATCACAAATGGGCAGCCTGAAATATTTTTTCAGTATTAGTCTATCAAATTTCTAAGTGTCTGGTTCCTAGTGCTGTAGAATATTTTATATGTGGGCATTGCGAATCTGAATGGGAAATATTCAAGCAATATATCACATAGACAATTTTAATACTTTATGTATTCAAAACTTCTTCCACTAAAGAAGCACTGATAGCTGTTTTTCATGCTATAGAAAGAAGCTTTCCTACAAAGTATTGGCAGGACTGACTTCTGCAAATAGGCATACATGTTAACTGACCAACAGTTGCCTTAATATACATTAACCAGAAATTTAGGTTATGGTGTAATTCTTATGGTTTAGCCAATGCTAGTTGCTAATTTCCAGACAACACATTGCTGAAGATACTTTCAGCAGAATTTTGCTTGCAATTCTTAGCAACACTTTAATGTAACCATAAACAGTAGCCCCAACTAGGAAAGGGAGAGTTAGATCAAGAGGACTTTGAAGTAAAGCAGGAACCACAAGGTGGGGCTGAGGCTGCCTTTTCCTCCTCATGTCCGAGAAGCAGTTAAAGGGGCCAGAAGAAAATGGTGGATGCTCTAAATCAGGGGTTCCCCACCAGGGGTGCGAGATGATATTCCAGGGGGTGCGAAAACTTGGGTTTTCAAAATTATAGTGTATATGCATAATTCATTGCCGTTGTTTTGAATTTTTGTAAGGGGTGCGAGAATATATCAGAAGCGTTCCAGGGGTGCGGGGTGTAGAAAAGGTTGGGAACCACTACTCTAAATGTTCAAATTGAAAAGAATTTGAATAAATGTACATCAATGGGCTGATATTTTTGCTTGTACAGTAGTACATTTAACTGACTTGCTACCATATAAATTGCTTTCTTCAAAGGCATTTTGTCTAATACCAAGCATGGAACGCAAAGTTGATCACAGGGAACTGGGATGTCCACTCTCTACAGTAGCAGCATCAGCTTAGTTAGATTTATCCAACAGGATTTTGGTGAAATCGCTGAATAAATATTATGCATTACCACAACTATATCATTATGCAGTTTATAGACACCACTACACTGCAGTTTTTCTTCAGGACTTAGATCAATTTGGATTTTAATTTATTTTTATTTTTCCCTTTTGTCTTTCCTTCAGGTATTTATTTGTGTGTGTGTGTTTGTTTGTGTGTATGTGTTTAGCTTAATCTCAGCTTCTGGATCTGAGAGATGATCAAATTAGAGAATTTGTATATGAGTCCAATCACGTTTATTCAAAACAAAGTAAACCAAATAAATCTTATACTGCTGGATCACTGAAACAAAACTTGAGATATCTAAACACATTGTGCAAATGGACAAATCAAATGTTAGGTAAGAATGTTTCATTCTTTTTATTGTTAGTAATAAATAATAGTATAAAATTAAGCCCTTGTGAAAAGCTGCACCTCCACCGCCTCATGTCGGAGTCTAGAAAGGGACCTATCCTGGCTTCCATTTTAACATATGGCCAAGGAATATCTTACTGCAGGTGCCAGAAAGGCTGGCTAACTAAACTTTTTGCCTACAGTAACCAAAATCATGTTGTTGGCTTAGCATTTTAAAAGGTAATCTATGGAAAATACAACCTATTGCGAGTCACTATTGCCAAAGTTAATGTCTACAAGCTTCATAAGATTAAGATACTCTATATAAAAGCTTTTTGGATTAAGATATGGTGGAATATTCAAAGAATTTTTAGAAGGAGGGTAAAATTTACCCCACAATTGTTTTTGTTGGGTATCGTTACTGATTGTGATGCTAAGGAGGTTATACTGATGTTAAATTTAATCACAGCCGCAAGGTTGTTAGTAGGGCAATACTGGAAGAAGGAATCTTTGCCTACCTTGCAAGAATGGTTTTTTAAAGTTTCTTATTTGGCGGAAATGGCAAAGATTTCGGCTTTTTTAAAGGATCAGTCGCAAGAGAATGGGAAAAATGGATAGATTTTATACAACATAAGTTGGATATAAAAAAATATTACTTAGTTTTTCAATAACTTATATATAAACCTTAATATTTTATAGATTGTATTTTTTTTCTTCTCTTTCCTTATATTTCTTATTTTTATTTTATCTTATTTTACTTCTTTTTTTTCTTATATATACATCTTTTCTTCTTTCTTTTTTCTTTTCTTCTTTTTCTTTTTAAGCATTTTTCTTTTTTAATATTTATGCTTTTTATATATGTATATATATTATTGTTAATTATCTTATAAGCTTATGTAATGTATTTAGATATATTTATGGTTTATATTTTTTTAATCTCTTTTTAAGATTTTTAGAAATTTTAATTAAGCCTATATTCAGCTCTGGGAAGGTTGGGGGGATGGAGTGGGAGGGTTGGGGTGGTTGGGTAGGTTTGTTTTTTGTTTTTTATCTTTTCTTTTCCTTATTTGTAAAAATTTTAAAAATTTTCAATAAAAAAAAAAAAGATTAAGATACTCTAGCAAGCAAACTGTAGGTAAGTCCATGGGTCAGAGCTACCACATTGGAGTAACTGATGTTTTCTTGGGTCGTGCACAAATACATGGCTCATCTTTTTAATGACATAAAGCTAGTACTGTATCTATGCAAAGTAAATCCCATTTAATCCAGTAGAATACTCTCCTTTTAAAGGACAAAATATATTAATATTAATATATTAATAATTTTGTCAGGAAAAAGTTGTCTGCATTTGTTTTACCCAGCTTGCTTTTTAAAAATGTGTACACATGTACAATTTATGATTCAATTCAAGCTATTATTCACACAATTTACATCATTTAACATCTGTTGTTGGCTATTGAAAAAACTTCCATAAACATAGAATAAAAGGGAAAAAAATCTAGATCATCAGCAGGGGCCTGTAATCTGCTCTTCCATATATAAAAAGGGACTGGTCCCCTGGTCTGTGAATGCTGTAGCTTCATTTTCACAAATGGGGCTGTTTGATTTACTTCATCTGAAAGTTCAGTTCAAAATTTCTGGTGAAAACCTCTTCCCTCACTCCGAGGTGACTCAGCCAGGCCCTTCAACGAAACGCAAGGAAACAGCCCCTCGTCCGCGCTCACAGAGTTGCCCGGGGCTCCTTAACCGTTATTGCTGCCACCCCCCAAACCTTCCCTTCATCTAATCGCCCCTTCCGAGCCTCGCTCGAGCAAAAGCCAAGGCGGGATAAGGCGCTCCCCCGGACGGAGGGGCACTTTCCGCCCCAGAGAAAGCAAGGCGTCGTCCAAGGGCCCAGCCCGGGCGGGTCGGCACCTCTCCTTCCCTTGTAGCGCACAGGTGGCGGACGCGGCTTCCCTGGGGGTCCCCGGGGCCCTCCCGGCCGCTCTTCCCGCCGCGACTCCTTACCTCACGTCTCCGTAGGCGCCCGCGTAGCCCTCCATCCAAGGCCCGAGCTCCGTCTTGATGCAGCCGGGCGCCGGAGCGAAGGGCATCCTGCCCATCACGCCTCCGGGATACCACACCTCGGAAGGCAGGTCGGCTCCTTCCTGGCCGGTCGGCCCTTGGCCCCGGCCGTAGCCGAAGGTAGTCGGGGCGGCGCCCTCGGCCGAGGCGCAGGGGCCGTAGACTTGCGCGTCCTCCGCGAAGAAGGGGTGCCAGCCCGCGCCCGGAGGGGCGCCGTAGTGGGGCGCTAAGGCGGGCAATTCCCCGGCGCGCCGGTACTGCGCGCCCCAGATGCCACCCGCCGCGTACTCCAGCGGGCTCTCCAGCTTGATGCGGCCGTGCGAGGCTAGCGCCAGCTGGAAGTTGTAATAGTCGCGGCTCTGGAAGGCGCCCGCCGGCGGCTCGTCCAACTCGGGCGAGTTCTTGAACAGGTTCAGGTGGCCCGGTACGTCCATGGCCAGCGCGCCCTCGCCGCCTTCCTGCTCGGCTTCGACGATTTTGCAACCCCCCAGGGCCACGGACCGAGCTTGCGCGCCCGGCAGCGCGAACATGCAGTCACCGCGGCTCGATGCCGCTTCGCCGCCGCCGCCGCCGCCGGGCCCTTCCAGCGCTTCCACCGCCAGGCCCATGGAGGCAGAGACGGCTTTGCAGAGCTCCTTGGCGCTCTCGCCCAAGTAGTCTTCCTTGGCCGCGCTGGCTCCGCCGCCGCCTGCGGCCCCGTCGCCGCGCGGCTCCCCTTCCGCTGCCGCTGCCGCGGGCAAGAGGCTGCTCTCGGTCAAGATGTCTTTCAGGTCCCCGGAGCAGCTCTGGAACGAGGGAGCCAGCAATGCCAGGGACGAAGGGGATGCCGAGGCGGCGGCGGCGCCGGCCGGTTGGGGCTCGCGATCGGCCGGCTGAAGCCCTTTGCTGCCTGCGGCAGCCTCATCCCCCGGCAGGTAAGCAGGGGAGCCGGGCTGCCGCTGCTGCTGTCGCGGGCTGGGCTCTTGCAGACCGGCGCCCGGCGGGCCTACGGAAGGAGAGCCCGCCGCTTGGCTGCTGGGCCCGACCTCCTCTCGAGCTCCGCCGGGGCCGGGACTCTGGAAAGCCTCACGGACGCTCTGGAAAAGGCTCTGGAAAGCTCCGCGGAAAGTTTTACCCGGCGGCCGGGCATACACCCTGCCCAGCCCGACGTGAACTTCCATGCCCCGTTGGTGGCGAGTGCGCGGGATGAACTTTCGCGGCTCCCTCACTGGCAAGGGCGACCTCGACCTCGGGAAGGAGTCCTCGGCGGAGCGGGGATGCCGCGACGACTGGCACCTTTATCAGAAGAGGCGGCGGCGGCCGAAGCGGGCGATCATCCCTTTCAGGGCAAAGAGCCGTCGGAGTGCCCGGGAGGAGGGCAGGTCTGAGCAGGTGGCGCGCCGGGAGACGCGGCTTGCCGCTTTTGGGACACTGATCCGGAAGTCGGGGCTGGCCTGCTGAAGCGCCCGAGAGCTCGGCCTAGGAGGGCAGCGGCTGCCAAGGGGGAGAGGCGGCGGGTGCCACGCTGCCTCCGCCGCGCCTGTTGCAATTATTAACTTTCTCGGCGGAAAAAACGAGCAGGCAGGCCGGCTCCGCGGCGGCTCCGACTGAGCGAGGCGAAAGTTGAGCGCGACTGAGGGCGGGCGGGCGCACGAAGAGGGCGAGCACCTCGCGTCTTCCCGGCTTCCCTCACCCGGACTAAAGCGAAGTGAAGCGACTCAGGCGCGCGAACCGGCAGCTTTGGAGGCGGCTGAGGCGACCCGCCCCTTTTGCCCCCTCCTGGCGCCGGGAGCGAGAGGTCGCGCTCCGGCCGGCCGGGGAGGAGCGGAGTCGAGCGGGGGCCGGGCAGCCCAATCAGCTGGGCCGAGCAGAGACCAGCAACAAGTGGGCGAAGCGGAGAAGCCAGGCGGGCAGGCCCTCTTCGGCCGCTGACTGGGAGGAGACGCGCTACTCCTTCTTCTCCCGCGCGCCTTGCTCCGCTTGGCGCCGCTTCCCTCTTCGGACGCGGTTGCTTCCGCGGCAGGCAGCGCCCTACACGAGGGAGGCGAGCGGGCCCGGCAAGAAGGCTGCCGGCCTTGCCTGGGACGCTGGCACCGCCACGAAGGCTCGGGCTTTATGTAGCGGTTCTCCGGCGGCCCAGCGCGCTACTCTGCATACGCACGCCCAGCTCCACGTGCCGAAGGCAGGTCCTGCTGAAGCGCGGGCGCCGCAAAAGGCAGGCAGGCCGCAACGCTGATCGGCGGGGCCAGAGCCCGATGTGAGGCTGGTCCGGGGGAAGCGGAGCCCGTGGACCACCGCCCCCGCCCGGGCAGCCCTGCCTCGAAGCGGTCGCGAAGTCCGCCCCGGGAGGAAGCTTCGCCATCCCGCTGCGGCCGCTCGGGGAGTCCCCGGCATCGCTCTGCCTCAGCCAGCCGCGGGAGCGGGCCTTCCCCCCCTCCGGTTCTCAGGCAGCCTTCCCGGCTCTTTGGAGACCGAGGCCGCCCGTGAAGTTTCTGGGAAAGAGGGCGAGGCATCGGCTGCGGGGCCCCGGGTGCCGCACTCGTGCCGCGCCGGGGAGCCCTTTTCTCAACGGTCTGGCTTGGAGTTTCTGCCCAAGAGAAGCCAGCAAGGCCCCTGGCCAGGAGTCTGGGCGGGCGGAAGGCCCCGGGGCTGCCCAGCGTAGGCACCGTTAGCTTCAAGGGGAGCGGGCCTAGCTGAGCCTAAACGATGGGGCTGACGTGGTTTGGCTCAACTTCCATGGTGCCTCTTCAGAAACGGTGCAGAGAAAGTTGCAACTACAAATAGCCGTTCAAGGGGCCCAAGTCACGACCTGAAATTTTGGCCTATACTTTGGTTTCAGCATGCTAAGTGAAAATAGTTGGTTTTCTTTATACCAAGAAGTAGTCGTCCATGTTTATTAGACTGTGCGTTCTTACTTACTGTAATACAGGGTTTAAATTGATGTTCTGGATTTTTTTTTTTTTGCCATTTTTTCTCTAAAAGTTTATGTTGAAAACGTGTTAACAAACAACGCAAGCTCAGTTACAAAACTACTCTTCATGGTCGAAGTGAAGAGAAACATTCTTTTTCCTCCTTGTATAAATGTAGTCAACTAATATTTGTATTCAAGCAACTCAGCCTAGCTGTAACATCCTTGAAGTTGCAATTCCAATTTATTGAAGGTCCATGAAGGCTGGATTAGAAGCTGGACTTGTACCCACAAGTCAGGTAAAAAGTCCAAAGTCCCCCTTTGCCCAAATGGATGTGGAGAAGGCAAGAAATTTTACAGATGGTGAATGAGGGTATAGAAAAAGGCTGATGTAAGAGAGAGGAGAGATTACGCTCTTTAGTTCTGTACTTGAAGGTCTGAAGAGAGTTCACCATTTCTGGCTCCTAAAGAATCTATGTAAGTAAGCTGTAAATTTCCCAAAAAAATTACTGCATTCTTCTTGCATAAAGATATATTCACAGGGTATCATACAAAAGGGTGAGGGGTGTTAATAAATTTGCAAGTAAAGAATGACTATGATAAAATAAAAATTAGTGGTGACTGAAAGAAGGTAATAGTATAGCAGTCTGTTCCAATAGAGTAAAATGAAAACTGATCTAAGTCAAAATGCAGTTTTTAAAAGGCTGGGAAAACTCCTTGAATAAGGGTCTCAAGGGCACAGACCCAGAGGGAGGCTACACCACTGAAAAGACTCTGAGTGGATCCATACAGCTGTTTGCTCTCATACAAACCATCACCTGCTATCTTAAATGTGGCCCTTGTAGTGGGGCTGGAGTGTGCAGGAGGTAAAATCAGTGGTGGGATCCAGCCAGTTCGGCAGAGCCGGTAGCTAATTTTTTGTTGCCCAGGCCCAGAATGGACTTCCAGAAGCAGCATCCACACAGAGAACCAGTTGTTCACATATTTGAATCTCATCACTGGATAAAATTATGGAATTACCCTAACCCTATCTCTGCCCTGCTCTACCTGTAACACACATACACAAACACGCACACAGCATTCTAAAGCACTGAAATTGGCTGAAATTCAAGCTGCATCAACCGTATTCACTGTGCTAAACCTTCTCCAGTTGGTCTGCACAATGTTCTGGTTATCCAGTGAACAATTGGCTTGATGTTGTTTTGCTGTCACAGTAAACTTTTAAAAAAATTATTCAAGCTGTAAGTCATTTATTTGACTGTTTGACTTAACAACCAACAGAGGAAAGAGTTTTTGTATCTGTTGGCTGCCATCTACTGATTATCCCCATTTGTGCAGCTACTGCTTGAGTGCTGTTAAAGAACTGAAGTTTAAGAACATTATGTGAAGAAAAGAAATGAGAAATCAGGGCTCCTGAGAGCCATGGCCACTGGGAAAAGAATTTGCTTCCAGACATCCCTTCAATTACACTTCAGTTACAGACTTTGAGCCAGGAATATGTTTGCTAGTCAGCTTCTGCTGGTCAGTCATCTCATTAAGAAAAAAAGCGGGAGGAGGGAGCAAGCAAAGTGGCTGTGAGGCCAGGTTCTGATCTCCCTTAGAGCCAAAAATGATGAGGCATGGGAGAAGAAGTCAAAAACTGGATAGAAGGGAACAGGAAACAGGCAGAAACGGATTTCTGGAGAAGAAATGGCCGAGTGAAGATGTCTCCATGAGTAGCAGGGCTGGCAACTGCAGCAGGATGTAGTGCAGACAAGTAGACCAGTTCTCTCTAATTCCTCTCTGGATAAGCAGAAGGCTTGAGATCACTCACAAGTGCCCCAGACCGCTGCTCCTCAGGAGGAGACTGCGAGGCAGCAGTCGGCAGTGGGTTGAGATTTCTGGGAGACAAGGAAATGGCCATTCTGGTGAAGTTGTGGGTTGGTAGAGTTCACGTACCCCCTTTTCTTAATCACTTTCAGAAATGGCTTTTTCACTGCTTTATTAGTCACCATTGGATTGACAGATTTTAAACACTGAATTTCCTTTAAAAGCTGCATACACAGGCAACAAACACAACACGGAGGTGGAGGGGGAATAAACAACATTCCCATTCCTTTCCATGAGAAAACACTTCTGGTTTGAAACATATTAAGATTTTTTAAAATGGACAATTAAAGGAAAAGAACACTCAGTTTACCATTATAAGATGAAGCAAAATAATTTAACATTTGGATATGGTAACGGATATTTTTGAACAATGAAATCAGAAGTTAAATTTTAGAAGTGTCTGTTTTATGGATAGTTTGTGCCTAAACTTTTTATGAAAAAAAAAGCAAATTCTACTTTAAAAAGTAAGACTCAGTTAAAAGTGGATTTCTACAAGAATGGCTCACAAAAAGATGTCACCCTGGATATATAAAAGAAACTGACTGTTGTCCTAATAATTAAATGAGATATACAAAAAAAATAATCCAAGAGAGGGACCTGGATAATTTTCCTATACTGGATTTACAAAAGAGTCTTACTAAAGTTTTGAATAATTCTGTGAAAAAGAAAAAACTAAAAACTAAAAATGAAGTTCTATGACATTATTTGAAGGAACTAAGGATCACGACTGTAAAAAGTAAAAGGGAAAAAAAATATAAAGTTGGTTTACCTAATCAAGATTAAGATAGATATGTTATCTCTGATAACCCTCGGGACTGCAATGATGACACTTTAGGGATTTATTTTAAATAAGAGATAGCATAAGAGATCATTTGTACTTTAAGAGAAGGTGATAAGTTATTAAAATTATTTATATTTGTTATGAGGATTATGGGAAGTCATTTATTTCTCTTTACAATATTTTTATTTTTTCTTTATGTCTTTCTAGTATTCCTTTTTTCTTGCATATTCTATTCATTTTATTCTATTTTTTCAGTTGGCATTACTTTTTTTTAAAAAAAAGTATTTTAGACCAACAAAACAAAACACAACAAAACATTACACACATACACACGTAATATATCCTTTTTTGTTGACAGCAATTTGTAACAGTACTCTTCTTTACATTTCCCCCCTCATTCTTCTTTGAAATATTTGTCCTTATTGCCCCATTGTTTCTTATTTATGTTTTCCTTCTTTCATATTCTACTACTTACTAGGAATCCAATATTATTCATTGTAGTAACTCTCGTATTTTTTATAAGACTCGGAATTCCATCTAGGCCTGGTGATCATACAAATATTCTCATAGTCCAATTCCACTAGCTTCTTATATTTTTTAAAAAAGATTAATGTTAATTATTATTTAGTGCATATACTGTTTTTATTCTAATACTATTTCCAACATTAAAATTCACCCCTTTTCATCCAAGTATATTGATTTTATTTTATTTTTTCTTTGACATATATAATAATTCCTCCTTTCTTGTTTTATGCTAATATTGTGTATAGTTTCTAAATTTTACTTTCTCTAGTAATTTTCTATAATCCTATTTTATATAAACTTCCTAAAGATACATCACATCTACATCCAATTTCCTTAAATTGTTATACGTTTAAACTCTTTTTCTTGATATATTTAATCCATTAATGTTTACAGAAAAGAGCTTAATTATGTCTCCCATTTTTAATTTGATCTATTTTTTTGTTTTTATATTGTTTTATGCTTCTTGTCTCTATAAGTCTTCCTTTTGCTTCTCTTTCTAATCTTTCTCTTTCTTGTAACTTTTGTATTTCTCGCTCTCGATCAACTTCCTCTAATAGATCTTCATCATAACTTTTACTCTCCGGCTCTTCCCTACTTTCTTGTTCTTCTCCTTGTGAAAAGTAACTCTCATAAAAGTCCTGTGCTTTCTCAAGTGTATCTATCTTGTATTTTTTTTAAAAGTGTGCCTTCAGGTATTAACCAACGAAACATGACTTTATATTTAATTAATTGAGTCGTTAAAAATTGGTATTCTTGTCTCTGATTTTGTATACTATGTGGTATTTGTTTTAATACAATTATTTCTTTACCCTTATATATTATTGGTTCGTCTCTTGTTTTTTTATATATTTCATCTCTTATTGATCTTCTAGCCGCATCTATTATTTTTTATTGGTGTAATTTTAAAATTACCATATGTATAAAAAAGGAAATGGGCAGAACCAATTTGAGCTGGAGGTTTGCAGATAAGAAACATACCTTTTTAGGCGATCTCCCCCAGGTGAGGCCTCAAGACCCCTTAACGTTTTGCCCCCAACAATCTGGGTCCTCCTTTTACCAACCTCAGAAGGATGGAAGGCTGACAACCTTCAGCTGGTCAGGATCAAACTCCAGGCTCTGGGCAGAGTTTGCCTGCAATGCTGCATTCTAACCACTGTGCCACCAGGGCTCCTCTAGACATGTAATCATAGAAAATGATGAAGTTTTTTTTTGTATGCCCTTCCAAAAGTAATACACATAGAATGTACACATACACACATACTGTTTGTATGTATACAGAATAAAAATTACAAAAAGAATTTTAATAAACTTAGAATCCTTCACCATATAGAAATTCCTCATAAGGAATTACATATGCACTGTAATTGCTTCCAAAACTCATTAGTATGACATAAATAGAAGTATTTATATTGCCCAATAATTGTGATTTAAATCACAGTTTTTAAAATATTTTTTAATATCAGGAAAAAAAGATGAAACATTTCTGCATCAGCTCCTGCATTTGAGACTCATTTAAGATGAGTGTCAAAATCCTTGTGTGAATACTAGCAATCCTGGAAATTATTCAGGATACAATTTATTATCAGATGAAATCCTCAAAATGTTGCTTTGAGTCAGAAAAAAGCAGAGAATATTTTTTTAGAAAAGGGAAAAATATCAAATCATTAAAGTCTTTGAGATTGTATAATATCAAAATACTCTGCAACTACTATTACTGTCAAGGATGAATCTTTCAACTTGCCTTTAGAATAAGGGGGAGGAGAAGGTGTTACTTTCAAGTGGGTTAGATAGAGAAACGAAACTTGGGAGAACCTGAAACCTTTTCAAGAACACCATAAAAGGTGTGGATTTGAAGCAGACAGTTCCCATAACAAAGTGAACTTGTTATATGGACTATGTAAGACCTTGGGGGTTTGGCTGGGAAAATTATTGTTTTAAGTCCATGATTTAGAGTTACTTTTGCTTCAACATTACCATGCATTGTATTCAATAAACAGTGAGATTTTCAGAAACAGAATGAACCTGGAGTTTTATTTGATTTCTTGAGCTGATTGTTGACCATTACATTTTTTAAAAACCTCACAGCATCTTCTTCAAAAGCATTAAAGAGCAAAACCTATATAGTATGCCGAAATATCTTATTATGGCAGTACAGTCCAGAAATTAAAATATTTCCTCTTTCACTAAATTTCTTTGAAAAATTTATTTGTTTGTTTGTTAAATTTATTTGTCACCGATCTCATAACTAAATTACTCTGGTTGGCTTGCAGCATTAAAATGCAGCCAGAAGCAAACTGGCAACCAGTGCAGCTCGGGGAGCAGTGGGGTAACATGCGCCACTCTAGGGGCCCTAAGAACTGCCCGGCCACCACACTCTGTGCCAGCGGGATGCTCTTCAAGGGTAGCCCCATGTAGAGTGCATTGCAGCAGTCCAAATGTGAGACGATCATGGCTTGAGTGACTGAGCGCAGGGACTCCTGATCCAGGAAGGGCCACAGCTGGTGCACGAGACAAGGTTGTACAAAGGCTCTCCTAGCCACAGTTACCACCTGCTCTTTGAACAGGAGGCCTGAGTCCAGGAGAGGCCCCAAGCTGTGGGCTGGAAGCGTCTGGGGCAAAGCCATCCCACCCAGAACTAAAGATGTTCAAGACCCAGATCTTGAAGCTGTGTGCACCCAAAGTCAATGATCTCGCCAGGGTTCGGCCAAAGCCTGCTGTCCCCCATCCAGCCTCCACACTCTGCGAGAGGCCGGCAACAACATCACTTGGATCACCAGGGTGCAGATAACAAGTTGAGAACCATCAGCATAGGGGTGGCAAATGGTCTCACCTAGCAGCTTCAGGTAGATGTTCAAAAGGAGTGAAGAGAGTCCCAAGCCCTGTGGCACTTGGCAAAGGAATGGCCGTGGGCAGGAACTCTCACTCCCTGTTAACACCGATTAGGACCGTCCTTGAGGAAAGGAGCCAAACCAACACAGAAGTGAGTCACCCAGCCCCAAATCCTGCAGCTGGCCCAAAAGGATACCATGGTTGATGGCATCAAAGGCTGCTGAGAGATCAAGGGAATGAAGATGGTTGCACTACCCCCATCCCCCTCTTGCCAGAGATCACCAGCAAGTGAGAGCAATGCCCTGAATCCTGACTAAAAAGGGTCCAGATACTCTGCTCCATCCAGGACCCTCTGAAGCTGCCAGGCGAGCAGCTTTTCTACCACCTTCCCTAAGAGGGGAAGAAGGGAAACTGGACATAACTTGTCCAAGCAGGTGGGATCAAGCGATGGGGTTTTTTAAGAATGGAGCAAACCAGGGCCTCCTTGAAATGCTCCAGGAATATCCCCTCCTGCAGTGAGAAATTTATCTCTGCTTAAACCCTGGATGCTTTCATCAGCCAGGTGGGACAAGGATCTAATTGAGAGATGGTTGCCCTGGCAGCATGGAGGACCCTGCCCACTCCATCAGGCCCAGCAGGGTCAAACTGTTCCCAGATGATGGGCAAGGCCTCTGTATTATATCACCGCAGCAATGTATTAATCTCATTTCCTCCTTTCATTTTTCCTTTATGGATGTCCATAGCAAAATCTTTCCACTAAGAATGCAAATCTCTTCAGTCCAGGCAAAAAGGAGAATGAAAAACTGGATCCAGAAATTGTCCCTGTCAAAATAATTCTGTAATAATATGGATACTTTTTAAAAAATTAAATAGTTCAAATAATCAGACTAGTTAACTGATTAGCAAAAAATTCATCTATTTCTTCTGCTTGGTTGGGTGGCCTGTAGTATACACCTAAGACAATGTCATTCATTCTCCAAGTGAGATCTAATCAAGGTAGAATAGAGAGATAATTATTTCCTGAAATCTGGAGTCTACATTCCTTTTATCAGAATCAGAATAGAACTGGAAAGGACCTTGGAGGTTTTCTAGTCCAAGCAGGAGACTCTATATCATTTCAGACAGCTGGCTGTCCAGTCTTTTCTTAAAAACCTCCAGTGATGAAGCACCTACAACTTTGGAAGGCAAGCTGTTCCCCAGTTAATTATTCTCACTATTAGGAAGTTTCTCCTTAATTCCAGGTCACTTCTCTCCTTTATTAGTTTCCATCCATTGTTTTTTGTCTTGCCTTCTGATGTCTTGCTTTTTGAATCTCTCTCTCTCTCTCTCTCTCTCTCTCTCTCTCTCTCTCTCTCTCTCTGTGTGTGTGTGTGTGTGTGTGCGTGTGTGTCTCTGTCTCTGTGTGTCTCTGTCTTTGTCTCTCTGTCTCCCTCCCTCCATCCCCCGAAAATAAGATCTAAGAGGTCTTTTGGTAATAGATAGTGTAAGGACCCACCCCACTTTGCATCTTAAGAAGACAGAACTCTTGGAATAGTTCTTCCAACAGGCATCTTTTATTAAGAGAAAATGGTTGCAGGCGTTCTAGACAGGACTTGGGGTCCAAGCTCTCCCATTCAAGGTTTTAAGGGGTTCCCCAGTAGCCCCACCCAATCACTCCCTTCTTCCAGCGACAGTCTCAGGCATCACATTCCCACCCCCTTTTCCTTACTGCCGGCTGGAGGGAGACTTCAGAGAGGATTACATGAAAGGTAATAGCCCCATTGTTATGGTTAGTCCTTTTGGTGATATCCACATTCAGTCCCTTTGAAGTGTACTGAAGGAATTGAGGGCCATAAAGCCCCTTTGTTCACCCCCTTCCCTTCACCGTATGGCAGAATCCAGAGAAGGCAGAAATGGGGTTTTCTATAGTTGATAACTAGAGATGAAATATAATTGGATTCTGACAGATAGATAGATAGATAGATAGATAGATAGATAGATAGATAGATAGATAGATATAGAGAGATAGATGGATAGATAGATAGATTAGCTATAGCTATAGCTATAGCTATAGCTATAGCTATAGCTATAGCTATAGATATAGATAACCCAGTCTTATTTTCGGGGAAACGGTAACATAACATAGTTTTGTTCACCTCTTATATTAAATACATGAAATAATAAACTACCTTTTGGTATATTGGTTTTTTATACTTAAAATGGTCATTAGGGCAGAGAACTGGTTATTAAATTATTTGAACCCCACCACTGGGGGGAAGGTGACCAATCCTTAGGATCTTCAGGATCTAATCCCTAATCCCTAATCCCCCAAACAACCAATCAAACAATGAGGTAGGGTGTGATGGGAAGGAAGAAAAATCAGAAATAAAGTAGGAGATATAGGAAGCATAACCAGGGTCAGCCATAAAGGGAGCAAGTGCCTATACACAAATCCTCAAAGTTTGGGCAACAAAGAAGGCGAACTTGAAGTACTAGTACACAAGGGCAGGAACAATATAAGATAAGATGCCATTACTGCAACTTAGTGGGGGTGAAATGTACTGATGGAAGGATATAAACTATCCAAAAGAAACAGACCTAACAAAAGAGGAGGTGGAGTTGCATTATATAAAAAAGATCACTACATCTCTACAGAAATCCACAAAACCAAGGATGAAAACCTCCTAGAAAGCATTTGGGTCAATATAAAAGGAAAAGGGAATGATATTGGGTATATACTACAGGTCACCCAACCAAGCAGAAGAAATAGATGAACTTTTTGCTAAACAACTAACAAATGTATGTAGGAAATATACTACAGTAATAATGGGAGACTTTAACTACCCTGATATGAACCGGGAGACAAATTCTGCAGCAAGTGGGAGATCAAACAGATTCCTGACCAATTTAGCGGACAACTTTGTCATCCAAAAGGTAGAGGGGGGAACTAGAGGAAAAAGTACACTGGACTAATTCTTACTAATAGAGAAAAAGTGATAGAGGAAGTTGAAGTTGCCAGAACTTTGGGGGAGAGTGATCAGAATTCAATATAATGCAAACACAAACAAGAGAACATAATTAAACCAGTCTCTTAGACTTTAAAAATGCTGATTTCAACACACTTAGAGAGAGCTTGGGAAGGATTGCCTGGGTGAAAATCTTACTGGGGAAAACAACTCAAGAAGCTTGGGAAATTCTGAAAAACATGACAGCTCAGTCCAGCTGAATACCACTGAAAAAGAAAAAAATCAAGAAGAAACCAGCGTGGCTGCCAAAGATCTCTCTGATAAACTGAAAGACAAAAAGGACAAGTACAAAAAATGGAAAGAGGGATACATAACTAAGGCAGAATTGCAGCAGATACTCTGAATCTGCAAAGATGACATCAGGAAAGCTGAGGCTCAGAATAAAGTAAGACTTGCAACAGATGTTAAAAAATAATTTTTAAAAGTTTCTTTCAACATATTAAAAACAAGAAAATGTCAGAGAAAGAAGGAAGGAAGCAAGGATGTCATGGGCAGTAGAGTGGAAGCAGAGTTGAGGGTGGAGGCTCAGTGTCTGAGCTTGTCAGTTGGTTTCTGAACATTTCGATTTTTGGCCAGGTAACATCATCTGCCGAATTTAGGGGATGTCAGTGTCAGTGTTTGTCTGCTTATAAGGGCTCCATGTGGCAATAGGTCTTGAGATGGGGAGGGCACATCCAGTGAGGGCCTTGTGATGGGCCTCGTGACAGGGAGGTCACATCTGGTGAGGATCATTAGGAGGTGAAGTCCTGGTTGGGGGAGTGAGTGGGTGGGTTTTGTGCACTTTCATGCCTCCTTCCTGGCCTCCCTGTCTTTGCACTGACAACGTGCACCCACCAGCAGCCTCCCTCCAGGGTCTCCCTATCCCTGAGCTCACACTGCTCACATCGCACTACAACCTCCCACTCGACTTGCACATAGCCTCAATTGCATCTCCCAGGACCATCAGCAGCCCCACCTGAGATTCCCTCCACTTCCCACTTAACGGCCTGAGTATTTTGGGATTACAGTGACAACCAGGACTGCCTGGATTGCTGTTGCTAAGCAATGTGGTCACGTGATGTTATGCTTTACAGCTGCATTACTTAGCAATGGCGGTCCTGGTTCCAATTGTTGCAATCCAAGGACTAAAAATGTAAATCCATAAAATCAGTATTTGCAGCAAAGCAAAGTAGAAACATATTACAACAAAAATTCTCATTTGCATTGAAATACATTTAACACTGTGCGGCTTCCAGTTCACTCAGTCAGCAAAACCATCTGTTGAAAGCATCCACTTCTGATTTTTTTAAAAAAAATATTGGCCCGATTTGGAATAATCATAGCAAATTTCCTGAAATGATAGACATTTTATCTAAAATGATTTGCTTTTTTGTTACAGATTCCTTCTAATGGGGACGGTAGGGCATTGTGCAAAAGGGAAAAGCATTTAATGTTAAAAGGAAAGCTTATTGTATCATAGCAGCATTTTTCTTTTCCCTCAGCTGGACTTGCCAGTCACATGCTCTGTACGGCTACTAGGAATTAATGGGTGTTGTAATCCTTGAATTCTCCACCATCTACAGGATGCCTATGAGGAATCCTTAAGAGCTTCTCAGATGGAAACCTCTGAAATAACTTGGCTAAAATAGACAAATTCTCAGCTAACAAAAGCTGGGAACTGAAGGAGTTAGAATCCTGAATGACAGATGGGGGGGGGGGAAGCTATTTTGAACTGTATCTGCATAAAGTCATAAATTTCCTATTTAAAGAATTTAAAATTCTACAAAATGAAAATGCTGCATGATAATCACTTATCAGATCCAACTCCCCCCCCCCCAAAAAAACCCCACCCCAATCTTAGGCAACATTTCCAGAGAAAGTATATTGACAGCTCATCCGGCTCTTTCAGGAACGCTTAGGGAAAGGCCAACGGGGATTGCTCTTCACCTTGCAAACTGGCCCGGCGTCTTGCAATTGGTCTCCCAAGTTATCTCTCACAAGAGTGGCCATTAGTGCATATGTGTGTATGCATGTGTGGTGCACGGGCGCATGCATGTGCATCCTAGATTGGACTTGTGTCTTTGGAAGCATTCTGGCTACACTATGAGCAACCCTGGTAAAGGCCAGGGTGACAGCATTTCAAAAAGAATGACAATGTGACATTTCTCATACTAAACCCCATACTCCAAAGAAGGCAGCCCTAAACAGAGCACAAGTCTTGGGTGTACACGACATGCCTTCGGTCCTGCAGGTGCAAGTGTAAGGATGAGACTGAATACCTGAACCTTTATGATTAACTGAGGAATGTTAAATAAGTATAGGGCTGTAGCTTACCAGATTTTGGTATTTTCTCTTGAAATGATGTTGCCAATTCCATAGTTTATAGAATGTCCCACAAAACCTCTGATGATGTCACGTTCTGCATAAAGGAAAAGCCTAGGAGATCTCCTTGTCTCTCAGGGCTGGAGGGTTGGGAGGCCAGACGGCTCACGGGGAGGTCATGGCTGACTTTTTTGTATTTGGATTGATCATTGGTGACCGTTGTAGGTTGTTCATACTGCTTTTTTATTAGTGTTATCATGTTATCAGCAACTGCAGTCCAATCTGAGAGATAGGCAGCCAAGTAAATTGATTATATAAATAAATACATGCATACATGCATACATCTTATTTTTAATGTTCCATAAAAATCAGACATTGCCTTGGTTTAACATTGGGCACTAAACTGTTTTTAAATAAGCCACAACTGGATGATTTCACTTAACATGCTAAACCCGAAGTTAACAAACTTGCATTGTGTCTTAGCAGGGTGACTATCTCTGTCTCATTCAAGTTCAATTCAACTACTCGCAATTTCAGGTTATTTTCCTGGTAAATATCCACATCTGTGTCTGTGTGTTTTGCATCCAATTTCTTAACTGTTTAATTCTACAAAAACAATAAAAAAATAAAACAAGGAAGGAATAAAGAAAAAGAACAAAAGATTTACAAGCATTATAAAGTTAGCTATTAAACTTTAAAACTGACATTAATATAAATCCTCAGATGTTATGTAATTTGATTTTTTTTCCAGTATTAAAATAAAACAATATTAAAATCAGACTATTATGCAATTATTAACTGAAAGTATACATTATTAATTGAGATAAGAAATTTGGGGAACTTTAGAAAATTTGGCAAATTTAACAATTTAAAAACTGAGTATTATAATCTTAAGTTAGGGAAAACCCAAACTTTGGATGTGGTGCATACCCTTCCTTAAAATTGTCATCTAAAATAGTTTCTAGATTGATTTGTATTCAACTATGAAATCACATTTGCCGTTGAATATCCTCCCAGATTTGTGGTTGCTTTCTTTGCCTTCTTTTACACATCTTTTAAATTATTCTCCAGCCATTTGCAGTTGAGCCAGCAGACCACGAGCATGTAAGGCTACATCTATCTGCTTGCCTGGAAGCAAAACCTTATTAAACAAGCAGGGCTTTCCAAGTAAGCCTCACCTGGGTGGCCATGATCTTGTCTGACTATTGCACAGAAGAGGTGAAACTGAAACTAAAGATGTTAACCATTTGGACAGGCAGGCCCAACAGGATGAAGGCAGGACAGCGCCCAGGTGTGTGCCGGCACTTCTGGTGTGAGGAAGTCGAGGTGACTGTGTCAGACTAGAACTGGGAAGACCTTGGTTCAAGCTCATCCTCACTGACAGAAGCTCACTGGACGAGACGGGGCCAGCTACTTAGAACTGACTTCACAACATGAATATTGTGAGAGGGTGGAAATGGAGGGAGTATTTGAATAATTCCTGGAACTCCTGGAAGAAAGCCAGGAGAGGAACAAGAGCAATGAGCTGTCCCCCAGGTGCCCAGAGATTCACCTTCTTAGGACAAAGATGTTGACCAACAAACAAGGGTAGTGAGAGGGCAGGCCAGATCTTCCCTGAAAGCAAGTAGGGATAGCGCTTTAGTGGAAGAACCAAAAAGCTGGGATTGGTGATGTGACAGAAAGGGAAAAGGGGAAGAGAAGAACTAAAGGAAGTTGCCCTGACAGGCCTTTCAGATTTAGTGTGCTAATGCTTGACTTTTTCTTCTGGCACATGAGAGAAATATTCCCTCTCTCTTTACCCCACACAGGGACTCCCAGGGTGCAGCTCTCCCTGGATTCTGCTCTAAGACTGGCTGCATGCGTCTTTCATGTCCACCTGCTGTTTCTGGCTCAGAAAGGAACAGCATGGATTTATGCAGGGGGTTATGCTGTTTTTAATTAAACTTGTTGGTTGACTATTCAATTTGACCCATAAAAAATAGATTTAAATTTACAAGTAAGATATCCAAAGTTAAAACTGTGAGTTGGACCCTAAACTGGTGGTATTTAGTTCCTTGTGAAACTGATGGGACTTAAGGTATGACTAACTTTTCTCTCTGATGTCATTAAGACCTAAGCTGAGATCCCACCCAGTAGAAGAATCAAATCAGAAAGGAGGTGATGAGTAAAGTTAGCAGCATATGGCTGAATTCAAGCAACGTAGCCACAGTTTGCTTAGTTAACTCAGTTTTCTGATTTGCACAACAAACTATATATGGTGTTGCACTCACATCAAACTAAAAGGTCAGCCTGTTGTTACCCAATCTTCCTGTCTTCCATTTCTGACATCCTTTTCCAAATCTTGCCTTGAATTACCAATCTTTTACCAATCAGCTGGACTTGGATTTAACTCTCTACTTTTTCCATTACAACAATCAAAAACTAAACTAGGAAGTTAGAAGCAGTAGAGATTCAAACAAAAGTATAAGACAACTTAAAATACTACACTAAATACACAGGACAGAAGAATAAACAGAAAAGAAAAAACATGTTTCCCTTTTATATGCTGAGAGATCGTCTCTTGCAAGGGAATGGAAGGTCAAGAAAGATCGAATAATTGCAGTTGTTTGGTAGTAAGAGAAAAGACACCCAGAGCAATCTTTTCCCTCTGTTCTCATACCTCAGATCTAGTATTGAAAGCAAACTATTTGGAGCCTGAGCACTGGGGGAGGATGGGCAGGAAAGGGGATCATTTCCTGCCCATTCTCCTCCAGTAAACAACCACTGGAGAGTGTAAGGTCCTAAGAATGGATCATTCTATGAAGTAGCTTTATCTACCAATAAAGGAGAATATTTGTAGCTCAGGATTGAAATGACAGTGAGGACAATCAACCAGTGGAACAGCTTGCCACCAGAAATCGTGAGCACTCCATCACTGGAGATTTTTAGAAAGAGACTAGACAATCACCTGTCTGAGATGGATTGGGCAGGGGACTGGACTAGAAGACCTCCAAGGTCCCTTCCAGCTCTATTCTATTCTATTCTATTCTATTCTATTCTATTCTATTCTATTCTATTCTATTCTATTCTATTCTAAACTCATCAAGGAGAGAAGCAACCTAGAACTAAGAAGAATTAGTGGAACAACCTGCCTCCTGAAGTTGTGAATGCTCCAACATTGGAAGTTTTAAAGAAGAGACTGGACAACCATTTATCTGAAATGGTATAGGGTTTCCTGCTTGAGCCGGAGGTTGGACTAGAAGATCTCCAAGGTCCCTTCCAACTCTATTATTATTATTATTATTATTATTATTATTATTATTATTATTATTATTATTATTATTATTATTATTATTTGGTCTTGACTTAACAAAAGAAAATAAAGTTTAAATAAAGTCAGAATACTTCCAGAGAAGAAAAAAGGAGGGAAGAAATGAAAAAGGAGTATTTAAATATTTTTGTATAATGCTTTTCTTTTATTATTTTTTTCTTTCATTGTATTATCAAATCCCCTACTCCAAAATGAAAGAAACAATTTAAATGCTAGCAAAATTATAATATAATCTATAAACTGGCATATATTGAGGCAGCTTGGTGCAATAGTTAAGGCATCCATCTAGAAATCAGGAGACTGTGGATTTTAATCCACCTCAGGCATAAAATCAATTGATCTAGGGATGGTCACTTCTCTCCGCCGTAGAAAGAAGATGAGGGCACTTGTAAAAGTGTTGCCAAAAAAATTGCAGGAGTCAGTTGCCAAGAACTAAATGACTTGAAGGCACAACTTTTAAACAGGTATATGACCACTTTGTATTATACTTTGCAGCTTCTGTACTTTAACTAAGAAATATGTAAATATTTTAACATATCACTAATGCATGTATTTGCAGTTTAATTGTATGCATGTATTGTGGTGCAGTAATTTGTCCTTGGTTTGTAAAAAGCTGCATAAAACCACTTTTTCCTGCTCATTAGACATTGGAAGGACCTGAGTATTGTTTTCAAAGGAAAACCATTTTCAAATGAATATACCACCAATGCCTAACAGGACACAGGACCCTGTGTAGAATGACTGATGACCTCACAAAGAAGCGGCCCTGGCTGCTCTCTCTCTCTCTGGGCAGCATCGCCTGAGGCCCGTTCTATCCCAGCCTATTGCCGTCCTTGTTAAAGACACAAGGACCAAACCCTTGCTGATGCAGTAGGCTGGAGACTTTGCAACAAAACAAAACTCTTTTAATATGGTTGACAAACCTGTCAAATAGTCCAAAACACAAACAGCAAAACTGAAGTCCAAAGGAAACATGATGCAAACAGACGAGAAGTCACAAGCAAGACGAACAGAGAAGTCACAAGCAAGACGAATAGACCAGGATTCCAAAAAGCACTTTGCAAACGGTTGCCTTCAGCAACCAGCACCGCCCACACCTCCTCTCTTTATACAGCAGTCCCAAGGCGTTGCCTCTCAGTGCCTTCTCCTTTTTCCCTGGAGTAGTCGCATTGACTGCTGCTGATTTACTCTTGCTCATTGACGACGGGAGTGTGCATCAATTAACAAGTCCATCAGATGTGATTCTTCTGAATCTGACTCATTCTTCTCACACAGCTGAGCTTCATCAGAAACACGACTGGAGGACCCAGGCTCTGCATCAAACTGTGAATCCTGTAATTCATCAGAGCCTCCCTCTGCCCCTGATGGCCCTTCAAATGCCTCCTCCACCTCATCTTCAGATTCCTCAGAGTCAGCTGTTGTGAGCACAGGCTGGCACGGAATCACAACACTATCCCACACCGCAGGGTCCTTCCCCTGGGTCTGCCGATTCGGATGCGGTCGGGATGGGAATTGTTCATGAAAGGCGGTCACCAAGGCAGGAGCATGAACGATAGACACATCCTCCCAGGTGAACTCCTCTGGTCTGTAGCGTTTCCATTCAATCAGGTACTGGAAGCGTCCTTTTACCCAACGGGAGTCCCAAATACTGGCAACCTCATACTCGAGGGCACTGTCTTCGTCATGTTGTTCCGGTGGGGGAGGTTCCGCTCAGCAGAGTGGACACACTGGTTGCTCAGAGACCAACAGAGAACGGTGAAAGACCGGATGTACCCGCATGGAACGTGGCAGAGTTAAGCGATAGGCGACTGGATTGATTGCCTCGATTGGGAACAGTCCGACATATCGGTGGTCTAATTTCTTGGTTGTGTGGGTTGATGGTAGATTCCTGGTGGACAGCCATACCCAATCTCCCACCGATAGTGGAGGCGTATCCCGCCTTGACCATCAGTAAACCGTTTGTAGTCAGCCTTGGCTTTTTCCAATTGTCGTTGCACCAATTGATGGATCGCCTGTAACTCTGCCAGGTAGTCGTTTGCTGGTGGTTCCGGTGCATCTATTGGGGAACTAGGGAAAAACCGAGGGTGATAGCCCACATTGGCTAAGAACGGTGTCATCTGCGTGGAGGTGTGTTGGGAGTTATTGAACGCAAACTCAGCCACCACCAGATGGTCTACTCAATTGTTCTGCTGCTGATTGACGTAGCAGCGCAGATATTGCTCCAAGATTCCAATGACCTTCTCGGTCCCTCTGTCAGTTTGGGGATGATGTGCGGACGAGAGGCAGATCTTGACATCCAACGTGTCAGAATCCAATTATATTTCATCTCTAGTTATCAACTAAAGAAAACTCCACTTCTGCCTTCCCTGGATTCTGTCATACGATGAAGGGAAGGGGGTGAACAAAGGGGCTTTATGGCCCTCACTTCCTTCAGTACACTTCAAAGAGACTGAATGTGGATAGCACCAAAAGGCCTAATCATAACAAAGGGGGCTATTACCTTTCATGTAGTTTTCTCTGAAGTCTCCATCCAGCTGGCAGTAAGGAAAAGGGGGTGGGAATGTAATGCCTGAGACTGTCACTGGA
Source organism: Crotalus tigris (assembly GCF_016545835.1). Lineage (NCBI taxonomy): Eukaryota > Metazoa > Chordata > Lepidosauria > Squamata > Viperidae > Crotalus > Crotalus tigris. The sequence goes on along the minus strand of NW_024097841.1, from coordinate 117,374 downwards.
AGTAGGGGGTGATTGGGTGGGCTACTGGGGAACCCCTTAAAACCTTGAATGGGAGAGCTTGGACCCCAAGTCCTGTCTAGAACGTCTGCAACCATTTTTTCTTAATAAAAGATGTCTGTTGGAAGAATTATTCCAAGAGTTCTGTCTTCTTAAGATGCAAAGTGGGGTGGGTCCTGCATCAACTCCTGCCAGAAACAGGCTGTGAACTGGGCCCCTCTATCAGACACGACCTTATCAGGAAGACCATGCAGACGGAACACCTGCTGGATGAACATGCGAGCAGTGGCGCAGGCAGACGGTAAGCCACGGCATGGAATGAAATGCGCCATCTTGGTCAACATGTCAACCACCATGAATACCATCGTGAATCCAGAAGACAGGGGTAAGTCCATCAAAAAATCATGGACACCACCCCCCAGGGTCTTTTGGGTGTCGGCAAGGGTTACAGTAGTCTGGGTGGGGCCCCTGTTGCTGACTTGGCTTGCCTACAGGAAATACATGATGAGACATAGGTCTGAACGTCGTGTCGGATTCGGGGCCACCAGAAGGTACGGGATACGAAACTCAGTGTCTTGAACAGGCCAAAATGTTCCGCTGCTGGATTATCGTGACATTGGCTGAGGATGAGTCCTCTGAGCGGGCCTCCAGGCACATAGAGCCAATCACGATAGTGGAGGAGTCCATCCACAACTGTCCATGGTGAATTGCACCCCACCTCTTCCTTTCGCTGAGCAATCCACCCATCCTGCTGCTGGGCCTCCCGAATCCAAGCCCGTACATCTATTGGCTCTCTCACCGCAGCAAAAGACTCAATAGGGAGCATTGTCCCGGGCAGAAGCTTATCTTCTGCTCAGGAATATTCAAGCTTCCTGGACAGAGCATCCGCTCTTTGATTGTGACTGCTCGGTATGTACGTCACCCGGAAATTGAACCTTGCAAAGAAGAGAGACCATCGGATCTGGCATTGGTTCAATTTCCGAGCGGTCTGCATGCTTTCTAAATTCTTATGGTCCGTCCGGACCTCCATTTGTTGCCACGCCCCTTCCAGATGATGCCTCCAGGTCTCAAACGCCACTTTAATGGCCAATAGCTCCTTCTCCCAGATGGTATAGTTGCGCTCCGCCGGATTCAATTTCCATGAACAGTACGTGCAAGGGAAGAGGGCATTTCCGGGCATCATCGCCTGGAGTAACACCGCCCCAATGGCAATGTCGGAGGCATCCGTCTCCATGACAAATGGAGGTTGCAGGTCAGGGTGCTTCAGGATGGGCCTGGAAAGCCCATTGTTCTGGAGCATCCCACTGAAACCGAGTCTTTTTCTGCAGGAGCCGAGTAAGGGGAGCTGTCATGGTAGCAAATCCGGGGATGAAAGTCCGATAACAATTGGCGAATCCAAGAAATCGCTGGACATCCTTCACACAACGTGGTGGTTGCCAACTCTGCAAAGACTCCACCTTACTCGGGTCCATGGCAATGCCCTCAGGAGAAATGCGGTGACCCAGGAACTCAATAGTCGTCTGGTAGAACTGGCATTTCTCTATTTAGCATATAGCTGATGTTCTCGAAGCCGCTGCAAGACCTGACAAAGATGCCGATGGTGCTCCTCTCGCAATGGGGAATAGATCAGGATGTCGTCCAAGTAAATCACCACAAATTTATTCAAAGTGCCCGTACCGAGTACCAAATGCCATCTTCCACTCATCACCCGACCAAACTCTGACAAGGTTGTAAGCTCCGCACAAGTCCAGTTTTGTGAAGATTTTGGTCTCACGGAGCCGATCCAAGAGTTCGGGGATGAGGGGCAGCGGGTATCGGTTGTGCACTGTGATGGCATTTAATTTCCAATAATTGCAGCAAAGCCACAATTCACCGGACTTCTTCTTGATGAAGAGTATGGGTGCAGATACTGGCGAGGACAAGAGCCGAATAAACCCCCAAGCCAAATTCTTGTCCAAAAAGTCCCTCAACGCAGCCAACTCGGGGTCCGACATGGAATACAAATGCCCCACTGGGAGAGGCACGTTAGGGACTAAGTCAATGGGGCAGTCGTAAGGCCTGTGCGAGGGTAATCGATCCGCTTCAGTCTCGCTGAACACATCAGCATACTCTGCCAATTCAGAGGGTAAGGAGACCCCCATGGGCCCCTCTACCTGACTGGCACAGATGTGGCGGGTGTGGTCCACACACTGCAGGCTTGGGAAGGTGACCAAGTTCTGAGACCAATAGATCTGGGGGTCATGCGCCCGGAGCCACGCCATTCCCAAGACCACAGGAAAATGCAGGTCTGAGGTGATATAAAACTGAATGGCCTCCTCATGATTACTGATGGCCATACATAGTGGTTGCGTGGCGGCCTTAATTGGCCAAGACAGAAGCACTCAACCATCGATGCTCTCCACTAACATCGGCGATCCACCGGGCATTGGGGAATCGTCCATTTAGCCACAAATGCTGCGTCCATAAAATTCGTAGTGGCCCCAGAATCAATCAATGCATGGACAGGAATCCCCTTGGGCAATATAGGAAGAAGCAGTTGCGCCTCCAAGATCAGATGTTTTGGGGGTCTGTGGGCAGCATCAGAAGGACGTGATTCAGAGTTGCGGGATGCCCGACCCAAAAGGTGTTTTAGGTCGGGCGTGGCTCATTTCCCAATAGGGAAGCCGAGGGCAGTCTCAGGACCGGCTCTGTCACAGATGCCCCTCGTCACTTCTTGGGGCAGAAAGCAGCCAAATGTCCAGGGTCCCCACAATAAAAACACAACCCCCCCCCAAATTCTTCCAAGTCTGACTCATTCTCCTCACACAGTTGAGCTTCATCAGAAACACGACTGGAGGGCCCAGGCTCTGCATCAAACTGTGAGTCCTGTAATTCATCAGAACCTCCTTCTGCCCCTGATGGCTCTTCAAATGCCTCCTCCACCTCCTCCTCAGATTCCCCAGACTCAGCTGTTGGGAGCACAGGCTGGCACAGAATCACAACAAGGCCATCCTGGGGATGAACGAGCACTCGGGCAGGTTGACAGCTTGGTTGTATATTTCATCTCTTTTATCTCCAACTAATGGGCAAGGACAGGGAAGTGGTGGTGATCGGGGAGGCGAAAAGGCTCTGAATTTGCCATTTCAGAGTCAAGGAAATGAAGTGGGGAATGGCAAGTACATTTTCTTACTGAAGGAAATGCTCATCCTTTAACACTAATTCTCCTGGAACTGTTACAAGCCAGCAAATCTATTTTTCAGAAAACCTGCATGCAGTGTACTCTGCAAAAATGTTTCATCTTTTAAAATCAGAGTTTAATTGTCAAGTGCAGAGCCCTTTCCACCCTGTTCCTGTGGGAGTCTTGGAAAAGTATCCCTTGGTTTCTTCAACTCGAACCAGTTTTTTTCAAAAGCATCACAGCAAAGAGGCAGTTATGTTGATTGTGTTACTTTTTGTTTCTTTGGAATAATAATATTTTCCACATTTCCATGGGAAAACCATCCATCTTTTTATCTGAAAAATCTTGAGTTATTCAGTGAGGCAAAATGATCCATGCAAAGAAATGTGGAAAATGCATGTATATCATTCCAGATATACATGGGACCTAAGCAGTCTGATTCAAAACCAGATTAGAGTCAGAATGTTGTAGATCAGATAATCTCTCTTGTGCAGAAACTTGTGCAGCTTCTCAGTAGTGCGCTCAAGCACTCAGCACTTCTCAGTCACTGCCTCTGCCAGGACCTCATCCAGAAATGGAATCCTGGAAGCTGGCCAGGAACTGCCCAACGCAGAAGTGAAGCTCAGGGAGATGTTTTGAAATTAGAATCTCATGGCTGCCATTTTCAATGAGGATGGCCAGGTCATTTTTATCTCCCCCCCCCCAGAACTTTTCCTCACAGTGTTGTTAATATGCTTTCCTCTGGTCCAGAGTTAGTAGAAAGCGGTGGCAGCAGAATTTATGCTATCCAACAGACACACTTGAATCTGCCTGTCTAGGGAGGGTTGGGAATATCCCTGTCATCTGATTGGTTGATTCCTAAGTCTTTCACACCAATATCAATTCTAATGTCAGACAAACCCTATAATTTTGTATCATAACCTCCTCGGGTTCTGCCATTCTCATGGGGGGAGGGGGGAAGGGGGGATAGGGGGTCTTTGCTGTAGAAGGGGGACACTTCTTTCTATCCTCTTTGATGTATCTTCTTTGGGGTGTGAATGGGATGTACCTTCAGGCCATCTATCTTTTCTCCGGATGGAGGAAGAAACTGTGGAGACCTAACAACCTTGAGAAGAGGCACCATATCGGTTCTTTACCAAAGCAAGTTCACACCTATGGATTGGCCTGTTTGAACTGACTGGATGGACAGTTGGGGTGGGGTTTCAATCGTTCCTTTAACCTATTGATTCAGGTGGGAAAACCTCAGATCCTGCCTAGCTTTCCTGATGTCTGTACCTGCCAATAAAAGTTCCTTTTGAAATGACGCCCGTTTCAAGAGTTATGCTTTCTTGGAAGGGGAAGAGAGGCAGGCCCTTACAATAAGAGTGAAATAAGAGTGGCATTGGTGAGACAGTCCTGAAGGTTACTTTGAATGAGATTCCATGTCTGATTAGGATTTGTAGTAAAAACAAAGTAGGCATCAGTCATTTAATTAGGTCTCTAGCTTTTCCTAGAATTTAGCTTGGAATGTTGAATCAAATGCTGCTTTGTTGTCCATGAAAGCTGTGAATATTTTTCATGACATCTTTCAGATAAATAAATTATCACCTATTATGGATATCCTTCTAGAATGGCTCAAAGAGTTGGGAGTAGGAAGCACAATAATGTGCTGATTCTCCTCTTTCACCCAAAGCCAATTTCAATTAGCACTGATGTAGGAAAGTTGGGCTAAGGCCTTTACCAACTCTGGGTGCCTCGAGGTTCAGTTCATCCTCCTGTTTAACTATTGGCTCAGGGTTAGATAGCACCAGTATGCTATCTTAACCTTGCACCATTCATATGATTCTATCAAAGTTCTGTCTTAGTGTCTGGAGGCTGTTGGGATTTGTTGGTATGTGAACAGGTTTGGAGTAAATCTTTATGAATAGTTCTCATTCTGGATAGGATGACATTATTCTAAATACTAAGTGGAATGGGATGTTTAGGCATGGACCTTTGGCCATGCCTCCTTCACCTCCCTACCAATTACCCTGATGAACCTGACTAACCCTGACATTTCACTTTTCTCCTTGTTATTTTTTTCTCTTTCTTCAGGTGGATCTTTTTCTAGGGGGGGGCGGCATGTCAGAACCCTATAATTTCATATCATAATTTCCTCGGGTTCTGCCATTCTCCTGGGGGGAGGGGGGAGCTGGAGGGCCTTTGCTGTAGAAGGGGGGGGACATTTCTTTTGCCTGACCAGATAAAACTGTGGCAGTCTTGTGCCCACGAGCACCACCAGTTGCTTTCCATGTGGGTCAGGACCTATTTAACATGGACAGGTGCCAAGGACAGAGATTTTAACCACTTGCCAAGTTTCACAAGTAACAGGCAGAGAAGGTGTAGGTGTTCTTATCCCACACTATTTCTGAGCTCAGCTCTGCCAATCTCCCAGAGGGAGATCATGCAGCACATTGCAAGAGTGCCCTGCTGCTTTTTCCTGGACCTTCCTCTGCCCCGCTGACCTGTCCACTTGGCTACCTTACAAGTTTTTCTTGGGGTAAAAAAGAAACTGCCATATCTCTGGAACATCTCAAATAGGAAGTGCTGCCAAGCCAGAGCACCCAGAAGTATCTCTTTGAGTATGCAAGATGGTTTTGCTCTCTTTCAAAGGAATAAAACAATAGAAGCCACCCTCATGTAAAGCCAACAATACATTTCTTTCCCAGTTCAAATCACCAGGCAGCTCTTATTTGACAGACAGGTTATTCAGCTTATGGAAAACCATTGACCAGCAGGAGCCCCGAAGAGGTTCTCCTTCCATTCTGACCCTCTGATTCTCTTCACTCAGTGTTACAGGTTGTGTTATGTCCTGGGCCTGCTGAATGACTCAGCAGGCTCAGGAGGCTGAAGAAGGCCGGGGCAGACCATGTGGTTGCCTGGGACCAGTCAGGCTGTCTCCAGCCTTATGAGCATGTGCAAGGTGGGAGACTAGCCTTGCATTGATAGGCTGATGCTGTCCCTGCAAAGGGAGTATAAAAGAACCAGCGCCATTTTGTTTGCTGTTCTGTTCTGTTTGTGATCTCAATAAAGAAGTTGTGTTTTGTTACTCCTGCCTCGCTTCAATGTCTCTGATTCTAAAATAGAACATTGGCGACAAGGATGGGATAGGCTGCAAGAAGAACAACAGGAGAAGCTAGGCTGACTTACCAGAGGAGGCCTGAAGCGCTGGGAAGTTCGGCGTCCAGAGGAAGCGATTGCTTGCCAGTACGAGAACGCTGGAGATGAGCTTGGCTTTGTGGGACCCCTTCTCATACCTTGCAGCAAGAGGCATCAAAGAGGCTTCAGGCTGTAATGATGTCAAAGCTATCGGAATTTGATACTTCTCACCCTGAGCTCTGGAGTTCCTACGTGGCTCGAGTAGAGAATTACTTTTGAGTAAACAAGATCCAAGAAGATGGCCTTAAAGCTGCTACATTGCTGTGTGTCTGTCTTTCGATATTGCAGAGAATCTTGTAGCCCCAGCACCACTGGAATCAATTATGTATGCTGACTTAAAGAGGATGCTGCGAGAGCACTTTGAACCAAGCTCTCAGTAATTGCATGGAGGCACGCCTTCGAGCAGAGGGATCAGAAGCCTGGTGAGTCTGCTGCGGACTTTAAGACAAGCAGCTAGGCCTTGTGCATTCAAGGATCTAGAAGAGAGGCTCTGGGATCATTTAGTTTGTGGGCTTCGGAGTCGTGAGCTGCAACAGAAACTTTTTGCAAAAGAAGATGTGTCATTCCAAGATGCGTTAAGAGAGATTGCAGCTGAAGAAGCAGCAGGCGGAGCGGTGAAGGCCTTGAGGCTTGCCAAGAACACCCCAACGCCTATTACCATCCATCAAGAGGTCGCTCGGGAGGATTCCGAAGAGGAGCCAGAGATGGAGGTAGACAGGCTTCAGCAGCAAGCAGGAAGAAGGCCTCAGGAAGGTAGACAGCAGACAACCTCAGTCCCTTGGTGTTTCAGGTGTGGAGGTCGCCACAAGCGCTCTGACTGCCAGTTCCACTCTGCTATCTTCCAGGCATGTGGCAGGCAAGGGCACATTGTCTCCATCTGTTTGGGTCACCAGAAGGAACAGTCTCCAGAAGAATTGCCTCTGAAAGGTACCAAGGTCCCCAGCCAAAACAGGGTGGGCTTCTGCGCATCCCGTAGGGCCATTTTCAAAACTGGGGTTCACAGGCCACTTAAAAAGAAGCTTCACATTGATGTGAAGTTGCAAGGGGTTCTCTTGTCGATGGAGTTGGACACAGGGTCTGCTCTATCTATCATTTCCGTAGACACCTTTAATAAGGTTTGCAGCAGAAGTGGCCTACGAGTTAAACTCAGGCCTTCAAATTTAATCTTTACTGACTTCCAGAATTCCAGAGTCAATGGAACTTCACAATTTGCAAACATCAGGCCTTGCAGGAGTTTGCAAGGAGTTTGCTGATGTGTTCAGTTCAGAGCTTAGCTTGTACAAGGGACTTCCCATTGCTTTATGTTTAGACCCAGCCATCAGGATCAAGCCCCGAAGGGTGCCTTTTGCCCTAAAGAACAAAATAGATGCAGAGCTGGACAGAGCATCTTAGAACCTGTGGACTCTAGTCAATGGAAATCCTTATAGTCATGCCACTGAAGGCCAATGGAGAAGTCCGAATTTGTGAGGACTATATATGTACACTAAATAAGTCATTGCAGCAGCATGCCTATCTGGTGCCTGTGGTGAGCCACATTCTGGCCTCACTCAGGGGGGGGGGTAAATCTTTGCAAAGCTTGATTTGACTCAGGCCTATCAACAGCTACCTGTTGATGAGGCAATGGCTGAGGCCCAAACAATTGTGACGCACAATTAAGGTAAAAAGGCTGCAGTCTGGGGTTAATGTGGCACCTGGAATATTCCAGAGTATGATGGAGCAAACACTCCATGGTATTCCTGGGGTCTGTCCCTACTTTGATGACGTCCTCATTGCTGGAGAGTCATTTGTGAACTTAGCTGAAAGGCTGAGGGCTGTCTTGTTGTGTTTCCGCCAAGCAGGGCTGAAGCTGAAGCAAGACAAATGTAAGATTGGAGTTACTTCCACTGAATTTCTGGGGTTCCGTATTGATGCTGAAGGCATACATCCTGCTGAATCCAAGCTCAAAGCAATTCAGCAGGCTCCAGGTCCCAAGTCCAAAAGTGAACTTCAGGCTTTTCTGGGACTGTTAAACTTTTACCATGCATTTCTACCTCACAAGGCCACAGTGGCTGAGCCGCTACACCGGCTCTTGGATAAACATGCTCCTTGGCAGTGGACACAAGTCCATGAAAAGAGCTTTTCAGAGGTCAAGGCCTTGCTTTCCTCAAATGCTATGTTAGCTTATTTCAATGAGCAATTGCCTGTATGCATAACCTGTGATGTATCCCCTTATGGGGTTGGGGCTGTGCTGAGCCACCTGAAGGCTGATGGGACGCAAGTCCCTGTGACCTACTACTCCAGAACTCTCTCATCTGCAGAGCGTAATTACGCGCAGATTGACAGAGAAGCCTTGGCAATAGTGGCTGGCATAAAGAAATTTCATGATTTCTCATATGGCCGCCATTTCACGGTCTACACAGACCATAAGCCTCTGCTGGGTTTGTTTACAACAAACAAGCAAACCCCTCATATAATATCCCCTAGAATGCTGAGATGGTCAATTTTCCTGTCAGCATATGACTATACTCTGGTCCACAAACCAGGTAAAGAAATGGGCCATGCAGATGGCCCCAGCAGTTTACCTCTACCGCAGGTAGAGGCAGATCCTGCTCCTGCTCTTCACATTCTCTCTATTCAGGAATTGTCTGAATCTCCCCTCAATGCTAGGGATGTGGTTGCAGAAACTGCCACTGATCACACGCTTACACGCGTGCTGACATGGGTGTTGTCAGGGTGGCCTGACATGTGTCCAGGCTCAGAATTCCAGAGTTTCTGGCAGAGGAAACACGAACTTTCCACTTTCAAGGGGTGTGTCTTGTGGGGAAGCAGGATAATCATCCCAGCCTCATTGAGGACTAGAGTCTTGCAATCTTTACATGAAGGTCATCCTGGAATTATCCGGATGAAGGCGCTTGCGTGTAGCCATCTATGGTGGCCTGGGCTCGATAAAGAGATTGAGACCCAGGTTCATGGGTGCCAAGTATGCCAACAGTCAAGGCCTGAAATGCCTCAGGCCCCTGTACATAGGTGGGAGGAGACACATACTCCATGGTCGAGGATACACATCGACTGCGCTGGGCCCTTTCAGGGGCAAATCTTCCTTCTCCTTGTGAACAGCCATTCCAAGTGGCTAGAGGTTGTTCCTGTCTCCTCCACTACTATTGCTAGGACCATCCAGGTGCTGAGAGGAATCTTTGCCTCACATGGTCTTCCAGATGTCCTTGTCTCCGACAATGGACCCCAATCCACGTCTTCTGAGTTTCAGGCTTTTCTTCAAGCCAACATGATCCAGCATGCCACATCTGTGCCGTTCCATCCAGTTTCCAATGGCCAGGCTGAGCATATGGTGCGTACTACCAAAGATTCTTTAAAGAGAATCACTCATGGCAACTGGCATCACAGGTTAGCTGACTTTCTTTGCCACCACACCAAACCTTGTACTGCCACTGGGAAGAACCCAGCTGAACTCCGCTGTGGTCACAGACTCATTACCAAACTGGACATGTTGCACCCAGACCGGGTGGCTTCACAGGTGTCACAGCCACAGGTACCTAGGAGACTACAGGTGGGCGATCCGGTCTGGGCAAGGAACTATGGACCTGGACATCTCTGGGTGACCGCAGTGGTATGCAAGGTCTCTGGGTCACTGTCATACGAAGTGGCCTTGGACGATGGTCGTGTGTTAAGGCGGCATGTCGATCAACTGGAGGCTTCCCAGCAACACTTCCGCTCCTGGCTCTGCTCTCGGGGGGGGGGGGAGGAAGACCACAGTCTCTCCATGAAAGTGCAGATACACTGTCTCCAGAAGGGGGTTCTGCTTACGAAGTGGCTCCTGACTCAGGAACTGGGTCTATGGATTTGGCCAGTCAACCAGCACTACAGGCTTCTCCATCTGCTGGTCTTGAGCTCACAGGACAGTGCTCCCAAGAGGGGTCCATTGTGGACTCGGGGAATTCCACCCCACCAAGGAACTCTGGTCTGGGGTTACAGGCTCTGGCCAGTCAGTATGATGGAGGGTTGCTGGATTCAAGGGGGCATCTATGTCCTGGTCTGCCAAGCCTGGCAAGTGAGCTCGCAGGCCAGGTGCCCACAACAGCTCTAAGAAGATCAGAGTGAGCAAGGGGTCCCCCCAAACAATTACAAGGCTATGTAAGGTTCTTGTCAATTCCAGGACAGGCCTAATAGTCTTGTGAAAAAATAGAATGTATGTAAGGGAGGCTTAATACTTCTCTTGAACTAAGGACACACTCAGAGTTGGGGTGTTTTGTTTGATAGTATTAAACAATTTGTGGTATTCTTGTAAATATGAGAAATGTCATGACTGGGTCCGCCTGCGTGCAGGCATCATTGTGTTAGAAATAACAACATGCTTAATTGAACATATGTATATGTATGCTGTTATAAAAACAGTAAGTATTCACTTATTGTTTTATCCAAGGGGGGAGGGGCGTTATGTCCTGAGCCTGTGAATAACTCAGCAGGCTCAGGAGGGTGCAGAAGGCCTGGGCAGACCATGTGGTTGCCTGGGACCAGTCAGACTGTCTCCAGCCTTATGAGCATGTGCAATGAGACTAGCCTTGCATTGATAGGCTGATGCTGTCCCTGCAAAGGGAGTATAAAAGAGCCTGCGCCATTTTGTTTGCTGTTCTGTTCTGTTTGTGATCTCAATAAAGAAGTTGCGTTTTGTTACTCCTGCCTTGCTTCGATGTCTCTGATTCTAAAACAGAACAGGTTACAATTCCTGTGACTTTTGCAGTGTGACTTTTCAAATTATATTGCTAAACATGAAACATGGCTTGCTCGGCCTGCCTGAAGTCTGTATCTCTTCAACCAACATCTGGGTAACAGGTTATGTGGGAATCTCAGTCTTCTTATCTTTGTAATGTTACAGATTGAGGTATGTGAAATCTCTTCTCTTGAGTAACAGGCAGTAGCGGCATTACTTAAATTCATGCATGCCCTTGACACTAATTAATGATTAGATAGTTGTGCCTATGCCTGGGTAAATAACAACCATCAACAGTTAGCAAATCACACGTATTTCAGCCTCCAAATACTCACGAGATAATATTAACACAAGAATTGGTGCAAATATGCACTGTACAAAATTTAATTTTACCACTTTGATAAGGAAGAAATCTCTCTTCCCATTTTTAATCTATCTGCCAGAAAATCCAGTTTATAATTTTCAGATACTGCCTCTGATGCAAACTTTGACAATTAAGTTTTTTTGCTTTTAAATGACAGGAGGTACAGAGTGGGCTGTGGAGAATCCCTCATTAATTAATTATATTGCTGTTTGTGGAAACTGAATTTGATGTTTGGTTATGTTTTTAACATTTGGATAGTGACTGCAGTTAAAGTCATTTGATAATATTTATTTATTTACAATGTATAAAGCTACTTTTCTTATAACCAGCTCTGGATAGCTCCAAAGAATAAATTGGTCTTAGATCCCAGTTTGGGATCTTTTTGGTTGACCTGCCACATTCTGGACAAGTGGAGGAGTTCTTATGGGCTTTTGCTGAGCAAGAAGCTGTGGCCCTGATTGATTCTGTGCCTGAAGGGATTCAGTTCTGGATGGCATCCAAGGATTGCTTTCTTACTGAGAAGTTTAAAACTGGTTATGCTCCAGAGAAGACCTTTTTTGACTGTGGAAACCTAGAATAATTAATTGACCAGCGAAATGCTGTGGACATAGTATACTTAGACTTCAGCAAGGCATTTGACAAAGTAGACCACAACCTATTTCTTGGTAAACTAGAAAAATGTGGGCTAGACAGCATCACCACCAGATGGATTTGTAACTGGCTGACAGACTGAACTCAACGAGTTGTCCTTAATGGTACTAATAAGCAGTGGGGTACCACAAGGCTCCGTCTTAGGCCCAGTACTGTTCAATATCTTCATAAATGACTTAGATGAGGGAGTAGAAGGGGAGCGCATCAAATTTGCAGACAACACTAAGCTGGTAGGAACAGCCAACACCCCAGAAGACAAGCTCAGGATCCAAAAAGATCTTGTCAGACTTAAATAATGGGCTCTATCAACAACATGAAATTTAATGTGAAGAAAAGCAAAGTTTTACACTTATGCAGGAATAACCAAAGGTACAAGTACAGATCTGGCTCAAAAACAGTAACTGTGAGAGGGACCTTGGAGTCCTAGTGGACAATCACTTAAATACGAGCCAGCAGTTTGCGGCAGCGGCCAAACAGCTAATACAATCCTGGGTTCTATAAAGAGAGGCATAGAATCAAAATCACATGAAGTATCAGTACTGCTTTATAAAGGCTTAGTAAGGCCATACCTGGAATACTGCATCCAGTTTTGGTCACCACATTACAAAAATAAGGTGACCAACTTTTTTACAATGAAAAGGAGGACACAAATAAATTGAAGAAAAAAATATCGTAAATAAAAGAAACATTTCATTCATTGCAACAATAATACAGACAACTTGCATGTGCAAAGTTTGCCAGCTGGGTGTTTTGGCATGCTCAGCAGCAATTTCTACTGACTTTTGAAAGCCAATAGTACAGCACAGCTCATACAAAAGTTGGGAAAAAAAAACCCATCAAAAAAAGGTGCCGGAAGGCCGTTCTGAGCGTTCTATGAGGGGAAAAAAAAGCCCTGCAGATTAGTCTTCAAATATCAAAAAGGAGGACATGAAGGAGGACACTTTTTGAGGGAGGACAGAACTTACAAAAGGAGGACTGTCCTCCCTAAAGGAGGACGGTTGGTCACCTTAACAAAAAAGATGTTGACACTTTGGAAAAAGTGCAAAGAAGAGCAACTAAAATGATTAAAGACCTGGAGATTAAAATATATGAAGAATAGCTGCAGGATTTGGGAATGGCCAGTCTAGAGAAAAGAAGGATTAGGGGGGACATGAGAGCACTATTCCAGTGTTTGAGTGGTTGCCACAAGGAGGGTGGTCAACTTATTTTCCACAAGCCCAGAGGGCAGGACAAGAAATAATGGATGGAAACTAATCAAGGAGAGAAGCAACCTGGAATTAAGGAGAAACTTCCTAACAGTGAGTACAATTAATCAGCTTGCATTCAGATTTTGTGGGTGCTTCATCACTAGAGGCTTTTAAGAAAAGACTGGACAGCCACTTGTCTGAAATGATATAGGGACTCCTGCTTGAGCAGGGGGCTGGACTAGAAGACCTCCAAGGTCCCTTCCAGCTCTATTCTGATTCTGAATCATTTGGATTAGTGGACTGCCAGATGAAAGGACCCAGGTGAGCTTGCTCATTAGAACATTTTGAACAGGATGTCATTCTGGCCTTGGTTATGCTTTAATGTCATATTCTCATGTGCTTATATCAGTGGTTCTCAACCTTTCTAATGCCGTGACCCCATAATACAGTTCCCCATGTTGTGGTGACCCCCAAGTGGGTGTGGCCACCAATAAGAGGGAGTAGGACAGCTAGGGAAAAGGGAACAAAATGGTGGACAGCATGGTTTGGCGACCCCCATGAAATGGTCGTTCGACACCAAATGGGGTCCCGACCCACAGGTTGAGAACCACTGGCTTATATATTTTATTTTGCTTTACTTTTAATCCTATATTCCACAACCAAAGCCATATTTTGTGAGCAAAGTGGCCATGCAACTAGTATGTATGTCTGAAACTACTTATATCTATACTTTAGTATAGCTATATCATTTTTATCTAATTTCTCTATCTATTTCCCTTCTTTGTGTCTTTATTGATCAATAAAAAATTAGAAAACTGCATGGGAAAGGAGTCTGAGCATAATGACACCCATTTATAAAAAAGATAAAAAGAATATCCTTGTTTGTCATTGGTTTATAAGCCTGCTGAATATAATCCCTGTACACAAAACAACTGTGGGATAAATTCATGGACTGACCTGAGTCAGAAGAGCCAACCGGCTGTAGGGCAGGGTGGTCTTCTACAGATCAAGCCTTGATCTAACAATATTGGGTTAAAAATATGCAACTGATACTGAACTAGTTTTTCATTCAGCCTTTGTGGCTTGGATTCAAGAAATCATCCATAGACAAACTAAAGAAGAATTCAAGTGTCCAGAGCATTGCTTAAAGTCACAATGCCAGACCTGGCCCAGCTTGGTCCCTTAGAAAAGAAACACTCTTGGCTCCATTTGTAGCAAAAAGGGTACTTTTACTAAAAAGCAAAGCCAGAACCAAGAGTTTGAGCACGAAGATTTCCTAGCTACCTTTCCCTTCCCCAGTCCACCCTCCTGTTATCTCCCCACTGTCCAGTCCTATTTGAAGAAGATGTTTTCGTAACTGTCCCTGCAATGGTTGGTTACATGGAGAGATGTTACCTTCCCACGTCTGGGACATCTCAGGATGGTACTATCACTCCTTGTGATCTTGATATTATCCCTCTATTAATGCAGCCTAGGACTGCATTAATTCACTTTTTTTTTTTGGAAGCTGCAGCACAATGCTGGCTCATTTTTAAGTGATGATTTACTAGGATCCCTAGCTCTCTCTCAAAGTTGCTGTTATTAAGCTAAGTACTACCTATTCTATGTGAATTTGGTTTTTCTTGCCTAGGACCTTACATTTCTTGCCAGTGAATTGCATTTTGTTGGATATGGCCTAGTGTTCAAGTCTGCTGACTCTTGAGTCTATCATCTAAAGTGTCATCTGAAAATTTTATGAGTTCCCCTTCTATCATCTAGATCATTAATGAAGACATTGAAGGGTCCTGGGCACAAGGCAGAACCTTGGGGCTCCTCACTGCATGCTTCCCTCCATGTAGATGCAGTTCCATTGAGGACTATCTGTCGAGTGCGGTTGGTCAGCCAGTTCCAAATCCATCTGGTGGTGGTACTATTTATTCCACATTATTCTATCTTACCAAGAAGTAGGCTGTTGTCTACTTTGTCAAAATCTCTGCAAAGCACACCAGAAGCAATTGAATGAGTATGAACTGGAAAAAGGCAAACCTTTCGGAGCAGTCTTTTGCCTCATTTAGATGCGAACTGCACATAATTTACGGACTTTCCACTGAAGGAGTGCTGCTTGCTTAGAAGAATATTTGCAGGTAATTACTTTGCCAATTCTGGTGCATCCGTAGAAACCTCAAAATATAGAAGAGACCCAACATCATCATGTTTTAATGTGTTACCAGCAGCTTTATTAGACGGGAGCTATTTTAAAAGTCCTTTATACTGTGCATTGCAGGATATTCAAGAATGCCAGGCCTCTCCCGTCTAACTATGAGGGCACCAAGCTATTTCCCAGGGCATAAAGATTTGTTTCATCTTCCATACCAATGCTCAGATCAAAGTAATTATTTTCTTTAAAGATTTATAAATCTTGTTATGCTGCCCGCAGAACCTGAAACAGCAGATTGATAAGCATTATGATCATCTGTTAAGCTGACAATTTTATTTTGTTTCTTTATTCCTTATCCCCATTGGATTAATTTTACGATTTTCTAAATTCATTGTACTTTTGATTGTTTATTATCTTAGCTTTTAAAATTTCAATTTTATGTTACTGTTTTTACATAGAGTATTTCTCATGTAATCTTGTTTTACTGATTATTGAAATGATGTTAATTATATAAAGTTGTCAAGCCTTGCAACATAGTGCAGACAGGAAGCACAGCCAGATCAGCATCAACAGGGAAGGAGGTAAGCAGTGGGGTTCCCCAAGGCTCATTTTAGGCCCAGGACTCTTCAATGTCTTCATCAACGATCTAGATGGGGAAAGAGAAGGAGAACTCATCAGATTTGCAGACAATACCAAGCTGGCAGGAATAGCCAACCCTTAATAAGATAGCCTCAAAATTCAGATGGATTTCGACAAACAGGAACTTTGGGCCCTATCCAACGACATGAAATTTAATGTGAAAAAAACCCAAGGTTTTACAGCTAGGCAGGAAAAACCAAAGGTACAAGTTCAGATTAGGTAAAACTTGGCTCAAAAACAATAACTGTGAGAGGGACCTTGGAGTCCTAATGGAAATCACTTAAATAAGAGCCAGCAGGCTGCATTAACAGAGGGATAGAATTAAGATCACATGAAGCGTTAATACCACTTTACAAGGCCTTGGTAAGGCCACACTTGGAATACTGCATCCAGTTTTGGTCACCACAATGTAAAAAAGATATTGAGACTCTAAGAGTGCAAAGAAGAGCAACAAAGATGATTGGGGGGCTGGAGGCTAAAACATATGAAGAACGGTTGCAGGAATTGGGTAGGTCTAGTTTAATGAAGAGAAGGATGAAGGGTGACATGATAGCAGTGTTCCAATATCTCAGGGGTTACTCTCCAAAGTACTTGAAGGCAGGGCAAGAAGTAATGGGTGGAAACTAATCAAGGAGAGAACCAATCTAGAACGAAGGAGAAATTTCCTAACAGTGAGAACAATTAATCAGTGAGCTGGCTTGCCTCTGGAAGTTGTGGGTGCTCCGTCACTGGAAGCTTTTAAAAGACTGGACAGCCACTTGTCTGAAACGGTATAGGGCAGTGATTCCCAACCTTTTTTATACCCCGCATTTCTAGAACACTTCTGATATATTCTCACACTCCTTACAAAAGTAATACCTGGTTTGAAGATGATCAAAGTGAAACTTCTAAATCCAAGTTGTCGTACCCTATGGAATATTGTCTTGCACCCCCAGCGGGTGTGAGCACCCATAGTTGGGAAACCATTATAGGGTTTCCAGCCTGAGCAGGGGGTTGAACTAGAAGACCTCCAAGGTCCCTTCTGACTCTGTTGTTCTGTTATTAATTCTATTTATTGTCAGATTACATTAACAGGATCTTGCAAATCTGAAACTACATCTCTCCACTCTCCCCTTTGAAAAAAACGAAGGGGGGTCCCATATGAGCTGCTTGTCCATCCACATTCCTGCTGCAGGTTCAGCTGCCTTTCATCTGTCTGATCCCTTGACTGCATCTGTTCCCCCATCTCTCAAAGTCATTCGCAGACACCATTACAAATGTTATATTTTATTTATCTTTTTTAAAGCTAAGGTTGTCCTTATTGGATTTTTTGTTAATTCTGTTTTATATTGTTTTTCTCTTCTCTATGACCGTAATAAAACTCTTTCTTTCTCTCTCTGTTCCATTAAATGCATGTTTCATTAAAAGATGTGCCTGTCTTCCAGAAAACCAACATTCCAATGTATATAAGGAGCCCATGTGATACCGGTAACTGGCATACGCGCTCTCTCTCCCTCCCTCCCTCCCTTTCTCTCTCTCTCTCTCTCTCTCTCTCTCTCTCTCTCTCTCTCTCTCTCTCTCTCTCTGTGTGTGTGTGTGTGTGTGTGTGTGTGCACGCATATGTGCTTTCAAGTCATTGCTGATGCCTGAGGACTGCAAGATTTTATAAATGGTTTTCTCTGCTTCCTTCCAAAGTCTACGAGGAGGTGACAAGGTCATACTACTAGATCAAATGAGCTGTGATCAATACTTGACTAGTGCATTGCAAAGTGTGGATCAGGAATTACACAGGCAGATGTTCTATAGCAGGGGTCCCCAACCCCTGGTCCGTGGACTGGTACTGGGCCACGGCATGCCAGCAACTGGTCTGCACAAACAAGCAAAGCCCCATCCATGGGATGTGGGCAGCACACAAAACCACGCACTCTCCGGTCCATGGAAAAACCTTTGTCCGTGGGACTGGTCCCTGGTGCCCAAAAGGTTGGGGACCTCTGCTCTACAGAAATCAGAGGTTCAATATCCCCTCAGCTCAAACCAAATTGGTCAATGTCCAGTGAGTGGAGAGGAGTAGCTTAGTCTAAGCCAATCAGAGCTTGTCAGTTGCCTATCTGTGGCTGCATTATCACCAAAAATATGATTAAGGCATCACAGAACTTTATTATACCAGGACTTGTGTTGGGAGAAGACAGAAAACACAACTGTAAAACTGAAACAGCTACAGATGAAATTTGGCCACCTCCACAAATGTGTGAGGGTGAGACAAAGACTGTGTCATGAGAACATTCCCCTAAAACAGGTCAGGGCTGCCACTGAGCTGTAATTATTGGATGCACTGTAAAGATCCCAGCCAGTGCTGAGAAGAAGGAAGATAAAGGCTTAAGCACTATCCAGGAATAAAAATTTAAACAACAATAGAGAGAGCAGAATCCAAGTTACATCAACAGAAGCTGTACCAGCTAGTACTGGGCAATGAAATTATTCTCCATTTTTCAATTTGCCAACCGACCAAATCACTCTACAGAGGATGCTATTTCTTCCGTTCTCCATCTGAGCTTGAAGCACTTAGAGCAAAGAAATACTCATGTGCGTTTGTTGTTTGTCGACTTCAGTTCGGCGTTCAACACAATCATTCCCCAGCATCTAGTAGACAAACTGGGTCTTTTAGGATTAAACACTCCTTTGTGCAACTGGATTCTTGATTTTCTTATCAACAGGCCCCAATGTGTGCGAGTTGGAACAAATACCTCTAATACCATTTTCTTGAGCACAGGTTCTCCTCAGGCTGCGTCTTAAGTCCGCTGCTGTTCACCATGACTGTTGTGCTAGGTTTGCCACCAACCATATTGTGAAGTTTGCAGATGATACAACAGCAATGGGCCTTATTCAGGATGACAAGGTGGAAGCTTACCGCAAGGAGGTTGAGGGGCTGGTGAACTGATGTAAGGAAAACAGCCTAGTTTGAAATACTGGAAAAACCAAAGAGATCATTGTTGATTTTAGAAAAGGCAGGCACCGCCACACTTCTCTGGGCATTAATGATTCACCTGCGGAGATGGTTACCAGTGTCAAATTCCTGGGTGTGCAGCTAACAAGTAGGCTGACCTGGTCGCTCAACAGTGAGAAACTGGCGAACCAGGTACAGCAGCACCTGCATTTTCTGTGTCGCATGAGAAAAGCACATCTTCCTTCCCCTGTCCTGACCACTTTCTACAGGGGGACAATTGAGAGCATCCTGTCATACAGCATCACAGTCTGGTTTGGAAGCATCCCTGCTTCAGACAGGAAGGCGGTGCAGAGAGTGGTAAGAATGGCAGAAAAGATCATTGGCAG
Source organism: Crotalus tigris (assembly GCF_016545835.1). NCBI lineage: Eukaryota > Metazoa > Chordata > Lepidosauria > Squamata > Viperidae > Crotalus > Crotalus tigris. The sequence continues at coordinate 98,051 of NW_024097841.1, read as the reverse complement.
TTCCCTCCCTCCCATCCAGGACATGGCACAGAAGCGCTGCTTGAGCAGGGTCCATAAGGTTATCTGGGACACTACACATCCTCTTCACGACCTGTTTTCCTTGTTACCTTCTGGGAGGAGGCTTCATGTTATCCGTAGCAGAACATCCAGATTCAGCCATAATTTCATTCCATACAGCATTAACCTTGTGAACTCTCAAGCTTCTCCTTCCGTTATATATTCAAGATGGACAGTATTTAACATTTATTTGCTACGTATATGTAGGGGTGTGGGTCATAGTATGTTTAGGTGTGTGTCATGTATGTGTTTCATTTGAGAGCAGGCAACTAAATTTCATTTTTGATGTGTGCTGTTGTGCCCACAGTAAAAAAAATTACAATAAAGGTTATCTTGTCTTGTCTTGTCTTGTCTTGTCTTGTCTTATCTTCTCAAGCCGTTTGTTCTGTTGCCTTAAAGAGATTTTGTCTTTGAAGCATCTTTCAAAGGAAAAGCAAATTTTGCTAGAATTCTCACTGATGAGAATTATTGCACTTATTTGGTGACAAGGTGTCTTTTAAGAATTTCATCCAAATTATGTTATCTGAAAGAAATTTGAAGCATAATTTATCTTTTATTACTGAATAAAAAATACTCAAAGAAAAATGGAGGGGGCATGTTTAAAATCAGTGTTTCTCAACTTCAGCAACATCAAGACATGTGAATTTTTAAATAATATTTTATTGATTTTTTTCATTTTACAGTTGGATATTTAAAAAGCAATGTGATGACTGGGTTAATCAATACAATAATTTACTAAATCTTTAGTATAAATCTCATGTTACAACATCAAATATTTCCTCTCTTTTTCCATTAATATCTGTTATCTCATTTTGGGCTAGTACAATTCTTATTGTTATCAACTAAATAAAAACATCTTTGTTACAGTTATCAATAATTTTTAGCTTATACCTATCTTAATTGTGTTTGCACTTAATCCTTGTATACAATCAATGTCCTCTTATTGCTTTTTTTCAGGCTTTAATTTCCATCAATATTCAAAGTAACACTATTATTTATGATTTCCAAGTATTTTATGTTTAGGTGACCAAAAGCTTCCCTTATCTCAGCTTCTCCCTTTTTCCCTTTTCATACCAAAGTCTAATATTCTGGTTACACATCTTATCTATTTGATTATAATATTGCTCTGTTTTCTAAAAGTTATCTATTTTCCACCATATTCAACCATCTAATTGATAATACAGTATCCCCTCTAATAAATCAAAACCATTATAGGTGTTCTGTATTATCTGTATTATCCCCTCTAATAAGTCTTTCTTCCTTTGACAGCTAACCTTCCATGTCAGTGCCTTTAAATCATCAAGCGTTCTCCCACTATTTTATATGTATATTACTTGGAATAAGAAAAACCATTTGGTTGAAGTTTTTTTGGAAGGACCAGCCCATTAGTATTCATTAAACCACCTCCCTGTTATTCCAATTTCCCACATTTGTTCTGATAGCTTTATCTTCCATTCAATCTGTTCTTCTTCCTTTTCCTCAAATATATTCAGATTTCTTGATTTGTGAAAAGTCTTTTCCATTTTCAATGTTGTCACTCCATTTTCTGATTTTTCAGTTGGCTGGGTCTGTTGGTCAGTTGGGTCCTCTGTCTTAGCATTTAGTTGTTCCAATTTTCCTTTTGTTTTCTGTGTTGTTAATTCTTTGCTTATAATCAAGATCTGGGTTTGTATATTTAAGCTAGAACATTGTTCCTTTGTGTTGCTTATTATTTTATCACAAGCTGGAAGAATAGTTTCGTGTATTGATTTCAACATGGAAAGGATTTTTCCCTGATCTTCATCCATATTGTCTTGATAATATGTTAAGTTGAATGTTAAAAATATTTTTTTGTCTTTTGTAGCTGGGTATGGGACATCTATTTCACGGTTTATAGGTGGCCTTTATAATATAAATTGTTTATCAAGTAAGAATTTATAATCCAAGGTGTTCCATCATCTCATGTATGCTTTTGATGCAGGGAAATAGGAAAGCAGTTCCCCAAGCATAGATATTAGAGTCAGTAAAAGTTTACTTAATAGTTCAAGCAGGCCAGCTTCCAAAACAGTACATCATCCCCGCCACACAGATAAGCTGCCCAGAAATCCATTCTTTGCAGCTGGGTTTTTCAAAGGTGGTAGCTGTCAAGGCCAAACAAATTTTATCTGAAGTCTGGACTTCAAGCCAAGTTTCTTTTAGGCAATAACAAATTGTAATACCATAATTCGCCATAAGATGTCACCAATGCCGTTTTATAGCTTTTTAAGTCCAAAACCTATATGGTAGTTTTTCAAATCTTTTTTTTAAAAGTCACAAAAGTCTCCAATAAAAAAAGGAACACTTTTAGTCCCCAAGTTTCAAAAGAATATATATTCAATTGGTTAAAATTAATCTTATGGTTGCTCTGTTTCCCGTGGATAGTTAGTCACTGCTTTTCTTAGAGAGTGGGGTAAAAATTCCCTTCCCTCTCTCCTTACAGGGGGAAAAATGCTTTGGGCAGCTTTTTTAGGAAACAAAACTTAGAATCTTAAAGAGAGGATCAGGTCTCACCCAGTTTCATCCATGTTGCTTTAAAGTTCCTTGGCAATGCTTTTTGCTTCGGCTGTCAGCAGCTTAGTGGCCGGCCATATTAATATGAACGGTCATTCACCCCCCCCCCCAGTTTGGAGGGCTTCTCCAGATCAAACGGAAGGGCTTCTGCACTCCCGTGTTCAAACGGGGGTCCCCTCCTTGCTCGTTGCCTCTATGGGCGACTTTTGACCCTTTCCAGGGTCCCTCAGCGGAGCAAATTCAGGCGCGAAAGATGGAGCCCCATCTTCCTGTGCCATGACATCAAGCCAGAAGTTTCAAGCCAGAAGATGTGGCTTAACTCCCAAAATTCACAGGTGCCCATTCTGGGAGTGGAAATCCACATATCTTAAAGTTGCTAACCTTGAGAAATGCTGCTTTAGCTAAAGAGCTGACTAATCCCCTGAATGGAGTGAGCCAGGCCAGGAAACACAGTGGTGGCTCTAACTTTGCCCGAGGCTCATTGGGTAATCTGGGACCAGTTGCTTTCTCTTTCTTGGCTACATGTAAGCTGCTTGAGCTCTCAGAAAAGAAGACAGACAAACACAAAAATAAATGGCATTAATTTCAGAATCAAGATCCGAATCTATGGAGCAGAGGCTGCTGTAGTCCTTATGAACCTTCCCTGGATTGCTCCTGGGCAACTTGTCCTTGGTGAGATCAGGTCTACTATTTCTTCTAATACTGCAGCTTGTTATGTTCCTGATGTATTTCTGAAAATCATTTAGAAATCCTGATGCATTCCCTGAAAGCTTGGAAACTGGTGACTTGAAAACCTGTTGACTCCCATGATCCCCTGCTAGGGTCCCGGGCTCCACTGGAAGTTTTTGTCTAGACAGCCTTTCATCTGAAGAGTTCTCCAGCTCTCCTCTGGTGAGCTTTCTCCTCATTGTAGTTTTTTGTCCATTAAGAACTTCTGGTAGATTTCAGCCACTTTTTTCTTTCTTTTGTGGTCAGTTTCCATATTAATATAGTTTACTGCCCTGTTAAGGGTTTTTTATTTTCTCTCTTTACTTTTATCTATTGCTGTTTTAATTCGTTTTTTTTTTAATTCTGAGTTTATACAAAGGAACAAGAAATAAAGTTATACAAGATAGAGTGAGGATGACTCTCAAACTTTTCTTCTGAATGTGGATTATATAAATTGAGAACAAAAAAACAGTTTCTGTGTCTGCCAGGAGCTGAATGAAATGTTGGAAATCCAACATTTATTATTTATTTATTTATTTATTTATGAGACTTATATACCGCTTTAAGTGCAAGCACTCTCTAAGCGGTGTACGCTTATATATATTTACATTGCCCCCAACAATCTGGGTCCTCATTTTACCTACCCCGGAAGGATGGAAGGCTGAGTCAACCTTGAGCCGGTGAAATTTGAACACAGTCAGCTAAAGTGACCTGCAGTACTGCACTCTAACTGCTGCGCCACCTCGGCTCCTAAACATACATTTGAATGAAATGAATCTCTGTGTTCTTAATATCCTTGGACTAACGATTAATAGAGAAAGGAATCAAGAATGAAAAGTCTATGGAGATTCTCAGTCATCCAGGTCATGGCTGTCCCAAAAGTACTTTTTCAAGAGGCAACTGGACTTTCTTGTTTTTCTTTGAAGATGTTTCACTTCTCATCCAAGAAACATCTTCAGCTCTGACTGGATGGAGGGCAATTTAAGTATTAAAAGAAAAATCATCAGGGTCCAGTCCAAGCTGGTAATAAACAAAATGGAGACTGCTTTAGAAAGAAGGTTGTAGTTTATTGAAGAGCAGAGCCAGACAGAAATGTGGCTCTGGGAAAGCTGACCACATGTTGCTGGGAGTGGTGGGTTACACCGAGGTGGCGCAGCAGTTAAAGTGCAGTACTGCAGGCCACTTTAGTTGACTGTGTTCAGCAGGTCAGCGGTTCAAATCTCACTGGCTCAAGGTTGACTCAGCCTTCCATCCTTTCGGGGTAGGTAAAATGAGGACCCAGATTGTTGGGGGCAATGTAAATATATATATATACATTGCTTACTGGTGTACACCGCTTAGAGAGTGCTTGCACTTAAAGCGGTATATAAGTCTCATAAATAAATAAATAAAATAACTTCTTGGGCTTTTGTGTTTAGAGTTGTTCTTCCTGTTCCTGTGGCATGAACTTTGACCTGAGCTTTTGAGCATGACCTTTTGGTATTTTGATGGTGGTGGGTTAATCCTATTATGTTCCAAAGGTCATATCTTGCTTCCCTAGGGCAGTGGCTGATGACTGTCCTGTGTTGGATTTTTTGGGTGAGGGGTTGTTGATTCTAGAGATCTTTATCTTTCTAATCCCATCAGCTCTAAGCTTCCTGGCTCCAGTCTTTCTGAAAGGATTATCACATTTTCATTTCTACAGACCTGGTTTCTGTTTGGGGGAGGGAGACTTGGGGCTGTCTTTGCCTAAGATTTTTCATTATTCCTTTGGGGAAATATAATATTCTGTCCTTTTAATATCCCCAAAATATTTCTTTCTTGGGGGACGGGTGTGCTGTCTTCCTACAGAAGGAGTTATATTCCTTGCAGACAGCTGGTCATTTGCATTCTTTCAGAGAGTCATTGCGGCCACTTGGAGGTTTATCTGTGTCCTCAGTGTTATTGCTCTTCGTTTATTGTTTATTGAGAATAAATGAAGCAACATGGACTTTCCATACATTGCAGGAATATCTGAAAAGCATAGGAGGATCTTCAACCAACACAACATACATGCACACTTTAAACTCAAGAATACACTAAGGCAGAAGCTTGTCTACCCCAAGGATAAAACACCCAGACACAAACTGAGCAACGTGGTATATGCAGTACAATGCTGTGAGACATGTGCAGATCTGTACATTGGGGAAACAAAACAATCACTTCACAAACACATGGCACAACATAGGAAAACAAATCCATCAGGACAAGTTTCAGCAATCCATCAGCATTTAAAAGACAAAGGCTGCTCTTTCAAAGACAGCAAAGTCCACATTTTGGACAGAGATGACTGCTAGTTTGAAAGAGGGGTCAAAGAGGCCATCTATGTCTTCTTCCCTCTCTCAACAGAGAGGGATGGATACAACATCGTCTATCTCCAGTTTACAAGACAATCCTTTCAGCAGTTCCAAGAAGGCTCCACACATATTTGCACTACCCAGCTGAACTTGAGGACCCAGATAGACTTCCAAATGGCCTCAGTGACTCTCTAAAAGAATGCAAATGACTAGCTGTCTGCAAGCAATATAAATCCTTCCACTCCCCATCATCCAGTCGGAACTGAAGCAGCTTCTTGGATGAGAAATGAAACATCTTCAAAGGAAAACAAGAAAGTCTAGTTATTTTTTGAAAAAGCATCTTTGAGATAAAAATTAAAAGGAATACTCAAAAGTAAGCTTTTGCCTTTCTTCCCATGATTTGAACTTTGCCCAGTGTTGGTACTTTAGAGAGCAGATTCAGGGGGTTTCCATCTTAGACTCCAGGGGCATTTGGAAAAGAAGACTCGAAAGCATCAGCTGGGACAGCTTGGTTACTGCAGGTATGTCTGCCATTCTCAGGTAAGAATGGGTGAGCGAGGATATTGTTTCTGCCTTCCTTTAGCTTGTTGCATGAGAAGTGTGCCCTCCCCTGTGACCTGGCTGATAATGTGTGTCTTTGTGGGGAGCAGGGGGTAGAGAGAGGGTTAGGGTAAAGGTTTGGTTTGAGAAGAAACCTTACAAGTCATAGATGCTGAATGCTTGGGAGAATTGATAGACGCAAAACTGAATGCAGAATAAAAAGGCCAAGCTAACCTGCTTCCTTTTGAACCTCTTACTGATTCCTGCAAGGTGAAGTATTTGGAAGATGTCTTTGGGAATGATGTAGGAATGGAAAGGTTGATACAGAAGAAGGCAAGATTTGAGTATCAATCTTCTGACCATCTATGTAAGAATCTACACAGAACACTTAATTGTAGCCCCACCAGTTACTCAAAGGCTTGTACATCATGGACAGATACTGAATGTTGCTCTACATGGTGCAACCTCCTTAGGTTGGGCAGGATAATAAACCAGAGGAGTAAGTAAACACACGATGGCCTGTCTGTCTAAGGTTATAGTGCTGCTTGTTCCATAGTGAGAAATAAAATTATACACATGCATTGAGTTTGTGATTGCCATATGCACATGAGTAGCATTCTCCCATTCTTGCTTGCTTGCATTTTAATCTCTAAATGACAGCCACTATGAGGTTATAGTTTGCAGAGAACTACTTTTTCCAATTCTTTCATTTTTTTCATTTCATTTTATTATTTCTACACAAACTATAATCCATTGAAGTAAAACTCTCAACCATTTGATGCAGCAACAAATTCTTGAACCAGAGCTAGGACATCTATGTGGTCATTTTAGGTGCATAAACAATTGAAATGTAACAAAAGCCACACATACAGGAAGATATTGTAAGGACCCACCCCACTTTGCATTTTAAGAAGACAGAACTCTTGAAATAATTCTTCCAACAGGCATCCTTTATTAAGAGGAAATGGTTGCAGGCGTTCTAGACAGGACTTGGGGTCCAAGCTCTCCCATTCAAGGTTTTAAGGGGTTCCCCAGTAGCCCCACCCAATCACCCCCTTCTTCCAGTGACAGTCTCAGGCATTACACTCCCACCCCCTTTTCCTTACTGCCGGCTGGATGGAGACTTCAGAGAGAACTACAGGAAAGGTAATAGCCCCATTGTTATGGTTAGTCCTTTTGGTGATATCCACATTCAGTTCCTTTGAAGTGTACTGAAGGAAGTGAGGGCCATAAAGCCCCTTTGTTCATCCCCTTCCCTTCACTGTATGGCAGAATCCAGAGAAGGCAGAAATGGGGTTTTCTATAGTTGATAACTAGAGATGAAATATAATTGGATTCTGACATCCTGCCCCCTTAAAAAAAAAACCAGATCCACTTGAAAGAAAACAAAACAGGTATAAAAGTTAGTCAGGCTTGTTAGGATACTCTGTGTGAAACTTCTTTAATAGCTTCGGGGCTCTGACATGACGTTTATGGACCCACTCGTTTTGTGAGGCAGGGAGGTGTTTCCAGGCAACTAGGTACTGAGTCGCTCCATGATATTTCCTAGAGTCAAGGATTTCCTTTATTTTGAAATGTTGTTCGCCCCCCAAGCTGTCATCTGAGGCGTCCACCGGCCCTGCAGTGTAGGCTGGAGTCCTTTCCCCCTGAAGAGCAGAGGTGGGGGGTTCCGCAATTTCCATCATTCTCATGGCAGTTTCTTTTGGCTTAGCTGAAGAATTTCCAGATTTGCTGATTGGGGATCTGTCTGGGTTGTGCTGGGGGGCTTTGGAGCATTCTACAGCTCGATGCCCTTCTCTTCCGCACTTGAAACACCCCATTTGCTTCTTGGCTGTAGCGGATGATTTCATTGGTTCGTGTGTCAACTCAAGCGGGGAGCGGCTCCATTGTTTTCCTCGGCGGTGTCACTTCAATATGTCGATCTCTGCTTCCTCTGCCAAGATGTACCATTCCTCAAGTTGGTGTGGGTCCCCTCGGGGCAGGCAAGCATCATATAGGTCATAATTTAGTCCATCTTTGAAATGGCTAAGGAGGATGTCTTCTGGCCAGTTCAGTTTGCTAGCAATGGCCCAAAATTCTTGTGTATATTCAGCCACCAGGTGTTTGACTTGCCTCATTGTTTTTATCCTTTCACGGGCTTTGCGATCAGCCAGGGGGTCTTCAAATCGCCTTCTCAGAGAGGACATGAAACGGTTGAAGTCATTGAGTTCTGGGGCATTGGAGTTGTGCAAGTTCACCACCCAATCTGCAGCCGGTCTGTCCAGGGCAGATTGCACGATCCGGAGGTGGGCTTTGTCGCTGGGGATGTCCCGCCCATATTCCTCCATGTAGCTGAGGACTTGGTTAGGAAAAACCCCAAGTGTGTTGGCTCCCCTTTGAATTTCACCTCCAACGGTGGACGTCTTGGAATGGATCGGTGCCTCCGTTGTTGGTGGTAGTGTCTTCCGTCCAGATCACCATCTGTGGTCCGGTAGGGGGTGGGGACTACTGGATCAGCACATGCCCCCGGGGCTGCAGGTTCCACTTCCCCCTTGGTGTCTCTCCCTTTGCGGCTCCAGGAGCTGGGGTGGCCGTAGGGCTCAGGATTCTCCTCTCCTAGAGAGCTGAGAGTTCTCTTCATCAGGTCAATAGCTTTCTCTAGGATCCAGTCTGAGTACGGTGCCCAGCTTTCTCCCTCTTCACTTGCGTGCAGGGATTTCTCCATCTCCTGCTTCCATTCTGGTTGCTTGGCCCCCCGTCTCAGGGTCACCTTTCTTGATTCCTTTCTCCACTCGCTTTTCTTTCCAACCCCCATTGACCAGTGAGGCTTGTGGTCCCGTGTCTCCACCCCTTCTTCTCCTGAGGAATCTGACCTCTCGGATCCCAACATCTGGCAAGGTTCCAGTTGGGGCAGCATCTCTCTTTCCAGGGAGTTTTCCCCCTTTCTTGCTCCATTGTCTGACATGGTAATTTTTTGCAAAATCCCCCGGCAAGGGTCTCCCTTCCAGGTGGATTAATTTTGCAAGTCCTGTCTAATGTAAGGACCCACCCCACTTTGCATCTTAAGAAGACAGAACTCTTGGAATAATTCTTCCAACAGGCATCCTTTATTAAGAGGAAATGGTTGCACGCATTCTAGACAGGACTTGGAGTCCAAGCTCTCCCATTCAAGGTTTTAAGGGGTTCCCCAGTAGCCCCACCCAATCACCCCCTTCTTCCAGTGACAGTCTCAGGCATTACACTCCCACCCCCTTTTCCTTACTGCTGGCTGGATGGAGACTTCAGAGAAAACTACATGAAAGGTAATAGCCCCATTCTTATGGTTAGTCCTTTTGGCGATATCCACATTCAGTCCCTTTGAAGTGTACTGAAGGAAGTGAGGGCCATAAAGCCCCTTTGTTCACCCCCTTCCCTTCACCATATGGCAGAATCCAGGGAAGGCAGAAATGGGGTTTTCTATAGTTGATAACTAGAGATGAAATATAATTGGATTCTGACAGATATACAGTGTCTAAAAATAAAGAAATTTCTTCCTCCCCCAAGAACAGGTGTGGAAAATACTGTGTGTAAAACCTTGTTCAGGGGAATGATACAATCAGACCTCTATCTGGATCTCCTGCTCTGGGAGCTTGAAGAAGGGTGGACAGTAGAGGTGCTCCATAGGGCTGCTAGTGAGGCCAGGAGCCTTCCTGGGCCACACATTATTGACACAATATAGAGAAAGAAAGGAACAGGTCTGTGGGGAGGAGGAGATGTCCCCTTTGTGACAATTATTTATTTATATCTTTATTGCGTGAATAAGCCATCTTTCATAAAAAAAAAAATTCAAAGTTGCTTATAATTTAAAACAAAGGGAAAATGTGACAAGCCCAAATATCCATTCTGTACATTGGGGAAACTGTCTATTCCCTTTCACTTCAATGTCTTATGGGAAAACATACTGTGAGAACAGGAAGCCAGTTAGGATGGCCCTGCTCTCATCATCCCCTTTGAACAGAATCACGTGCAAAGCACAGAAGGAACCTTTCCATTTTTCTAAATGACCTTAACACATGCACACCCATCCATGCATTTAACCCATTTTAAATTGTATCTTCTACTAAGCAATCTTAGAATCAAGATCACGCGAAGTATTAATACCACTCTTCAATGCCTTGGTAAGGCCACACTTGGAATACTGCATCCAGTTTTGGTCACCACGATGTAAAAAAGATATTGAGACTCTAGAAAGAGAAGAGAAACAAAGATGACTAGGGGACTGGAGGCTAAAACATATAAGGAACGGTTGCTGGAATTGGGTATGTCTAGTTTAATGAAGAGAAGGACGAGGGGGGACATGATAGCAGTATTCCAATATCTCAGGGGCTGCCATAAAGAAGAGGGAATTAAGCTATTTTCCAAAGCACCTGAAGGCAGGACAAGAAGCAACGGGTGGAAACTAATCAAGGAGAGAAGCAACCTAGAACTAAGGAGAAACTTCCTGACAGTGAGAACAATTAATCTGTGGAACAGCTTGCCTCCAGAAGCAGTAAATGCTCCAACACTGGAAGTTTTTAAGAAGAGACTGGACAGCCATTGGTCCGAAATGGTGTAGGGTTTCCTGCCCGAGCAGGGGGTTGGACTAGATGACCTCCAAGGTCCCTTCCAACTTTACTATTATTATTATTATTATTATTATTATTATTATTATTATTATTATTATTATTATTATTATTATTATCTTATTTTTCATGAAGCTGGACATAGAGGCAGGCTTAAGGGGGAAAATGGATGCATGTGCTTGGAATGGGAAAGCAGGGATGCCTCCTGGGAGGAGGAGGAGGAGGAGGAGGAAGAGGAGGAGGAGGAGGAGGAGGAGGAGAAGGAGGAGGAGGAGGGTCTTCTTTTCTGGGACAATTTTCCACCAAAACTGTTAATGTTCATTTCCAAGAGAAGACATATTTCCTTGGCACTGACTCTTTTTCTTTCATGTGTGGCAAAGCAGAGTGCCTGTAAGGACCCATCCCACTTTTCATCTTAAGAAGACAGAACTCTTGGAATAATTCTTCCAACAGGAATCCTTTATTAAGAGAAAATGGTTGGAGGCGTTCTAGACAGGACTTGGGGTCCAAGCTCTCCCATTCGAGGTTTTAAGGGGTTCCCCAGTAGTCCCACCCAACCCCCCCCCTCTACCAGTGACAGTTTCAGGCATCACAATCCCACCCCTTTTTTCCTTTCTTCCGTCTGGATGGAGACTTCAGATAAACTACATGAAAGGTAAATAGCCTCCTTTGTTATGATAAGGCCTTTTGGTGCTATCCACATTCAAACCCTTTGAAGTTGTACCGAAGGGAGGGCCATAAAGCCCCTTTGTTCACCCCCTTCTCTTTCTTTATGACAGAATCCAGAGAGGGCAGAAATGGGGTTTTCTATAATTGATAACTGGAGATAAAGTATAATTGGATTCTGACATCCGGCCCCCTTAAAAATAAGAGAGATTCACCTGAAAGAAAACAAAACAGGTATAAATGTTAGTCAGGCTTGTTAGGATACTCTGTGTGAAACTTCTTCAATAGCTTCGGGGCTCTGACATGACGTTTATGGACCCACTCGTTTTGTGAGGCAGGGAGGTGTTTCCAGGCAACTAGGTACTGAGTTGCTCCATGATATCTCCTAGACTCAAGGATTTCCTTTATTTCGAAGTGTTGTTCGCCCTCCACCATGATTGGAGGGGGGGGATTTTTGGCCATAGAGGTGACTGATGCTCTCTTTTCAGCAAGCTGCAATGAAAAATTGGGTGTATTTGCCTGAGATTTTTGGGTAATTCTAATTCTACTGTTACTGGGTTTATGATTCTTTTAATTGGAAAAGGTCCTATATATTTTGGTCCGAGTTTTTTACAGGGCTGTAGGGACTAAGTATTTTGTAGATAAGTACACCATTTCTCCTATAATGAATGGTGTAGGCTCAACTCTTTTTTTATCGGCTTGTGCTTTGTATGCCTGCCTAGCTTCATCTAGTGCTTTTCTAACTATTGGCCAGGTGTTTTGTAGTTTTTCCACCCATTCTTTCAGTGAAGGGATTGTTGGTTTGTTTGGGGTTAACTCTGGCATGGGGTTGAAACTTTGACCGGTGGCTATTTGAAAAGGAGTGTAACCTGTGCTGGAGTGGACTGCATTATTGTAGGCAACTTCTGCAAAAGGGAGTAAGTCCGCCCACTCGGTCTGCTGGAAACTAAGAAAACATCTTAAATATTGCTTAAGTCCGGAGTTCATTTTTTCAGCTCCCCCATTTCCTTGTGGGTGGTGGCTAGATGTCAGTCCCTGAGTGGTTCCTAAGAGGGATAAAAATTCCTTCCAAAATCCAGACGTAAATTGCACCCCCCTGTCAGAGATGATGCGTTGGGGTTCCCCATGCAATCTGTAAATGTGCTGGATGAAAAGTTTTGCTAAGGCTTTTGCAGTGGGAATCTTTTGGCAAGGGATAAAGTGCACCTGTTTGGAAAACAAGTCCGTGATCATCCAGACAACAGTATTCTCATTGCTTTCTGGCAATTCCACTATAAAATCCATGGCTATTTCTCTCCAGGGGGCTGAGGGACTTGCCACTGTTTGCAATAGTCCTGGCAATTTCCCTTGCAACCTCTTTGCAGTGGCACATTTTGGACAACTGGCCACATAATTTTCTATGTCCTTTTTCATGGATGGCCACCAAAATTGTCATTTAATTAAATGTAAAGTTTTTACAAATCCAAAATGCCCTGCTGATTTTGTGTCATGGCAAAGCTGCATGAAAGTGACTCTTTGGGTTTTTGGTATATATAACTCCCCCCCCCAAGGCAACCCGTCTCTCATTGTGCACACATTTTTGTTTTTCTGGAACCATTCATCTGTTTCCAAACTTTTTCTGAATTCAATTCCAGTTTGGCTGTCCAGTTGTGGTTTTAATTTGGCTTGGGTTCTTGTGGTTACTGGTGCTGCCAGTTGTGACTCTGCCATTATTGGTTTAGAGTCTGTGGTTCGTGCGCTGTTATATTGAGACATGCGAGAATCCTTTATTAAGAGAAAATGGTTGCAGGCGTTCTCGACAGGGCTTGAGGTCCAAGCTCTCCCATTCAAGGTTTTAAGGGGTTCCCCAGTAGTCCCACCCAATCACCCCCCTCTACCAGTGACAGTTTCAGGCATCACAATCCCACCCCTCTTTCCTTTCTACCGGCTGGATGGAGACTTCAGAGAAAGCTACATGAAAGGTAAATAGCCTCCTTTGTTATGATAAGGCCTTTTGGTGCTATCCACATTCAAACCCTTTGAAGTTGTACCGAAGGAAGTGAGGGCCATAAAGCCCCTTTGTTATATTCATGAGAGAGGTGGACTCAAGGTACCGAATCTGAAATTGTATTATGATGCTGTGGTGTTAACATTAATTAGTGATTGGGTTAACTTAACAAATGTAGATGTACTCCTCCTGGAGGGATGGGATTTACTTTTTGGATGGCATGCCTATTTAATTTGTAATAAGAAGGTTGACAGGGTTTTTAAGTCTCATATTTTAAGAACTTCCTTACTTTGGGTTTGGAAGAAATATTATAGAAGTGATTCAAGAATTCCATTATGGGCTATTCCATGGCATGCGATAGAAGGGATATGGAGAGGAGTTAAGATGGATAGTATTTCTTATATACAATTACTTAGATGGGATGGTAAAAATTGGCAGTTAAAATCCTTGGAAGATTTAACACAAGAAAATATTATTTTTTCATGGTTTCAGTATAGACAATTATTGGAAAGGTGGAAGATAGATTGTAAGGTGGGTTTGCTTAGAGAGGATGAGAATTTGTTAAAACAAATAAAAGATCAAAGACGAACCCATATTAAAAGAATTTATGGGGTGTTAGTGGAACTGGATTCAGAAGCAGAACTAGTTAAAGATTGTATGGTTAAATGGGCACAAAACTTTAATGAATCGGTCCCATTAGATACTTGGGAGATTATTTGGGTGAGGAATGTCAAATTTACACAAGCCCAAAACTTACGGGAAAGCTTTTATAAAATGTTTTACAGATGGCACCTTGATCCACAAAAAATGTCTCGTATGTATTCAAACTTGCAGCCTAAATGTGGGAGATGTGGTTGCTTGGATGCTACTTATTATCATATTTGGTGGTTATGCAAAAATATAAAAGCTTTTTGGATTAAGATATGGTGGAATATTCAAAGAATTTTTAAAAGAAGGATAAAATTTACTCCACAATTGTTTTTGTTGGGTATTGTTTCCGACTGTGACAGTAAAGAAACTATATTAATGTTAAATCTAATTACAGTGGTTAGGTTGTTAGTAGGGCAATGCTGGAAGAAGGAATCTTTGCCTACTTTGCAAGAATAGTTTCTTAAAGTTTCCTATTTAGCGGAAATGGCAAAGATTTTGGCTTTTTTGAAAGATCAATTGCAAGAGAAGTACCTTTTGGTATGGAAAAGATGGATAAATTTTATACAATACAAGTATGATATAAAAAAATATTACTTAGCTTTTGAATAATTTATATTTAAAGTTTAAGATATTTTTTAGATATTTTTTTTCTTTTTCTAATTTCTTTTTTTTCTTTTTTTTTCTCTTCTTGTTTCTTTTCTTTTTCTCTTTCTGTTTTTTAAGTATTGGTGTTAAAGTATTTTATGATTTGTTTAATTATTGTAACCAAATTTGTATATGGTTCATTTGTGTTTAAAAATTTTTCTTTTAAATTTTAATTAAGTCTGTATTCAGCTCTGGGAAGGCTGGAGGAGGGTTGGGATGGGTTGGGAGGGTTGGGGGAAGGGAACTTTTTTTTTTATAAAATTTTAAAAATTTTCAATAAAAAAAGCCCCTTTGTTCACCCCCTTCTCTTTCTTTATGACAGAATCCAGAGAGGGCAGAAATGGGGTTTTCTATAATTGATAACTGGAGATGAAGTTTAATTGGATTCTGACAGTGCCAAAGAATGCCTCTGAATTCCACAGAAAGGTATTTTTAGGAAATGAAAAAGGCATGTCCATTTGCCCCAGAAAAAAAGTTAACCCATGACTAGAGTAATAGGTGTATCTTGGAAATGTTGATATCTTCTGATCAGTAGCTTTTTTTTTACTGGTGGGAGCCCACCACACCCACAATTTTGTTAGAAATTCATTTTTAAAACGATAGCAATCAAGTGTCCCTAAAGCAATATTTGCTTAGGAGATTAAGACTAGTGATTAGTATGCTACAGAAACAGCAAACATTCAAAGTCAAAGGCAAGCAACCATAAATAAGTGAAACATAAAGACAATAAGAATGTAGCTGTTACTAATAAGCCAAATTGGTTATTTCTCTTAACAGTGCCAGCTGAATAGTTTATTTCCTCTCATGAGAATAGAATAGAATAGAATAGAATAGAATAGAATAGAATAGAATAGAATAGAATAGAATAGAGCTGGCTCATAGTCAGATGATCATCCACTAGGACTTCAAGGTCCCTCTCACAGTTACTGTTTTTAAGCCAGGTCTCTCCCAATCTGTACTTCTACCTTTGATTTTTCCTGCCTAAATGTAAAACTTTGCTTTTCTCCACATTGAAACTCATTTTGTTGGATAGGGCCCATTGTTCAAGTTTGTCAAGATCTTTTTGGATCCTGAGTTTGTCTTCTGCAGGAGTTGGCTACTCCTGCCAATTTGGTGTCATCTTCAAATTTGATGAGTTCATCTTCTAGTCCCTGATCTAAGTCATTTATGAAGATATTGAAGAGTACTGGGCCTAAGACAGAACCTTGTGGTACCCCACTGCTTACTTCTCTCCATGTGGATGTAGTGCCATTGAGTATGGTTTGCCAGCCAGCTACAGATCCATCTGGTGGTGATGGATGGTGGTGGTGTTCCAAATCTTCATTTTTCTCATTGGCCATAGAACAGGAACACAAGTAATCCTTGCTTATCAATGCTAATTGATCAGGAACTTCATTGCTAAGTGACACAGTCATGAGGTGCAATGTCACATGACAGCAGTTGTGGCAGTCTCAGATACATCCTTAGGTGAATCCCAGGAGATTGCAACAGCCCACAGTCATGTATTCATCATGGTAATCACCTACCAAGTGTTGACTCTGCTTGTCAAAAGTCACAGGTGAAGATCACAAATGGCAATCATGTGATCATGGGATACTGCAATGTCATAATTGCAATGCAGTTGCTAAGCACCCAATCGTGATCATGCGACTGTGATGTTTCTAAAATGCCTGCAACTGCAAAGAACCATCATAATTCTTCCTTGTTCAGTTTCTCCATAACTCTGATGGAAATTCAGTGTGCACAAGACAATTGCTCTCCATGATCAAGATCTGTGACTCCATTAAAACCAGTTCAGTTGTTTTCAGACTTCCCAGAAGAAAATGGTGATGCACTATTAACAAGGAGGTAGGAAATCATGTTAACTTTCATGTCTTCTGATTTATTTTTTTGTAGCTCACCCAACATAAAGAGCTCTGAATGATGGGACAGTTGTAACAACATAGAATCAAAGGACCACAAAGCACCTTAGAGATCTTCTAGGCCAGGGATCCCAGTCAAATGGTTATCCAGTCTATTTATGAAAACCTCCAATTATGGAGCATCCACAGCCCTGGGAGGTAAGCTATTCCATTGATTAACTGTTCTCACTGTCAGAAAATTTTTCTTTACTTCTAGGTTGAATATCTCTTTAACTCTTGTCCTGCCCTCTGGTGCCTTAAAGCAGGCATGTCAAACTGCCAGCCCATGGGCTGGATGCGTTACGCCAAAACTGCACCACCCCATTGCTGGCAATGGGGGAAAAGTTGTGATACATCCCGTGACATCACACGATGTCACAAGTTTGACATGCCTGCCTTAGAGAATATGTCTATCCTTTCTTCTTGTGACAATCCCTCATGTAGAGAGGAAGACTTTTATCATGTTACCCCTAGTCCTTCTCTTAGGTAGACTAGATATACCTAGTTCCTCCAACCATTCATCATATGGTTTAGCTTCCAGTGCCCTAATCATCTTTGTTACTCTTCTCTGCACTCTTTCTAGAGTGCTCTTCTCTGTTGATGCAGCCTAGGACTGCATTGGCTTTTTTCAGCTGCAATACATTGCTGTCTCATACTTAAGTAGTGTTCCACTAGGACACCTAGATCGAGAAGAATGTCTCTGGAAACCAATTGGCTTTCCTTATCCAAAGGGCCTTAAACTAAAACTGGAGGGAGAAGGAGGTGAACTTTCAGAAGCTAATTCCAAGCATAAATCTCAGGGCAATCAGCCAAGTTGTAAGAAAGAAGGGTAACTCTGATACAAAACAGGAGATGCTGGAAGGGTCAGTCAAAAAGGACTCAGATGGCTATACACTAATGCTGACAGTATGAGGAACCAATGATGAACTTGAAGAGGGCAAATATGACATTGTTGTGGTGGGATGAAACATGCAGCTAGAGGATTTAAATTATTCAAAAGAAACAGACCTAATAAAAGAGGGGGTGGAATTGCATTATATATGAAGTAGCTACACCTCTATAGAAATGCAAAAAAAAAAAAAAAAGGATGAAAACCTTCTTGAATGCATTTGGAAAAGGAAAAAGGAATGACATTGCTGTAGAAAGAAAAATCTTCATCAGGGTCCAGTCCAAGCTGGGAATAAACAAAATGAAGACTGCTTTAGAAAGAATTTTATAGTTTATTGAAGGACAGAGCCAGACAGAAGCGTGGCTCTGGGAAAGTTGACCACATGTAGCTGGGAGTGGTGGTTTTTTTTTAACCTTCTGGGGCTCTTGAGGTTGTTTCCTGTTCCTGTTTGAGGCTTTGTATTTCCTGTGTCATATACTTTGACCTGAGACTGAGTGTGCCCTTTTGATATTGGTGGGTTAATCCTATTTTGTTCCCAAAGGTCATGTCTTTTAGAGTTTGGGTGGGGAATGTAGATTTCAGGGGTCTTTGTCTTCCTAATCTCATCAACTTCTACTTTCCTGGCTCCAACCTTCCTGAATGGATTATTACATCTGCATTTCTAAAAGCTGGTTTCTGCTGAATTTTTTGGCTGGAGGGAGGGAGAAGTTTCTGCCTTTTTAAAGATCTCCTCCATTATTCCTTTGGAGAAATATATTCTACCTTTTTAATATTCCCCAAAATATTTCTTTCTCTGGATTATTCCCACATTGTCATAGGTGTACATTACAGGCCACCCAATCAAACAAAGGAAATAGATGAACTTTTTGCTAACCAGTTAACAAATGTATGTAGGAAACATAACACAGTAGTAATGGGAGACTTTAACTACCCTGATATCAACTGGGAGACAAACTCTGCAGCAAGTGGGAGATCAAACAGATTCCTAATCAACCTAGCCGACAACTTTGTCATGCAAAATGTAGAGGAGGGAAGTAAAGGAAAAGCCATACTAGACCCAATTCTTACTAATAGAGATGAAATGGTAGAAGGGGTTGATGTTGCAGGAACTTTGGGGGAGAGTGACCATGCAACATTAAAATTCAGCATAATGCAGACACAAGCAATAGATCAAAACAGCTCAATTAGACTCTAAATAAGTTGATTTCAACAAACTTGAAGAGAGCATGGAATGGAAATCTTAAAAGAGAAAACAACTTAAGCAGCTTGGCAAATTTTGAAAAATGAGATTATAAAAGCCCAGTCTATCACAATATTATTGAGAAAGAAAAATAAGATATTCCAGAAGAAATCATCATGGTTGCACAAAGCACCCTCTGATAATCTGAGAGACAAAAAGGACAAGTATAAAAAAATGGAAAGAGAGACACATAACTAAAACAGAATACCAGCAAATAGCCTGAATCTGCAAAGACTTGGCAATGAACTATGACTTACAAGAAATGTACAGAATAATAAAACAAAGTTTCTTTTAATATGTAAAGAAGAAGAAAAAAATCAAGGAAATAATTGACCCATTAATGAGAGAAGATGGCAAGGAGAAGATGGCAATAGGGAGAAAGAGGAACTGCTTAATTCATTCTTTGCATGTGTCTTTACACAAAATCTGAATAGAATAGAATACAGCTGGAAGGGACCTTGGGGACCTTCCAGTCCAGCCCCCTGCTCAAGCAGGAGAACCTATACCATCTCAGACAAGTGACTGTCTAGCCTCTTTTAAAAAATCTCCAGTGATGGCGCACCCATGATTTCTGGGGGCAAGCTATTCCACTGGTTAATTGTCCTTTCTGTCAGGAAGTTTCTTCTTAATTCCAGATTGCTTCTCTCTTTGATCAGTTTCCAACCATTGTTTCTTGTCGTGCCCTCTGGTACTTTGGTGAATAATGTGACTCCCTCTTCTTTGTGGCAGCCCCTCAAATACTGGAATACTGCTATCATGTCTCCCTTATTTCTTCTTTTCTTTAGACTAGCCAAACCCAAATCCTGTAGCTGTTCCTCGTATGTTTTAGTCTCCAGGCTTTTGATAGTTGTTCTTCTCTGAATTTTTTCCAAACTCTCAACATCTTTTTTGTGATATGGTGACCAAAATTGGTTGCGGTATTCCAGGTGTGGCCTTATTAGGGTTTTATAAAACGGGACTAATATCTTGCATGATCTTCATTCTATGCCTCTGTTTATACAACCCAAGATTGTATTAGTTTTTTTGGCTGCTGCTGTACACTTCTGGCTCATGGTTAAGTGATTGTCCACTAGGACTCCAAGGTCCTATCACAGTTACTGTTTTTAAGCCAGATCTTGCCCAATCTGTACTTATACCTTTGATCTTTCCTGCCTAAATGTAAAATTTTGCTTTTGTCCACATTGAAACTCATTTTGTTGGAGAGGGCCCATTATTCAAGTCTGACAAGATCTTTTTGGATCCTGAGCTTGTCTTCTGGGGTGTTGGCTGTTCCTACCAGCTTAGTGTTGTCTGCAAATTTGATGCGCTCCCCTTCTATTCCCTCATCTAAGTCATTGATGTTGAAGAGTACTGGGCCTTGTGGTACCCCACTGCTTACTTATCTCCATGTGGATATAGTACCATTGAGGACTCCTCATTGAGTACAGTTTGCCAGCTAGCTACAGATTCTTCTAGTGGTGATGTGATTTATTCCACCTTTTTCTAGCTTACCAAGGAGCAGGTTGTGGTCTACTTTATCAAATGCCTTACTGAAGTCTAAGTATGCTAAGTCCAAAGTATTTTGCTGGTGTACTAGTTTAGTCGAAGAATGAAATAAGATTGGTTTGGCATATCTATTTTTAACAAACCCATGCTGGCTACTAGTTATAACTTTCTTTGCTTCTAGTTGTTTGCATATCTGTTTTTTGATTATCTTTTCTAGACTCTTCCCAAGTATTGATGTTAAACTGATTGGTCTGTAGTTTCCTGGATCCGTTTTTTCCCTTTCTTGAAGATGGGAAAAGATGGCCCTTTTCCAATCCTCAAGTACTTCCCCAATGTTCCAGGATTTTTGAAAGATATGGTGCAATGGTACTGAGATAATATCTGCCAGCTCCTTCAGAACTCTGGGATGTAATCTGTCAGGCCCTGGTGATTTATATTCGTCAAGGTCAGATAGGTGTTCTCTTACCATTTTCTTGCTTATTTTACTTTTTGTTTCTAATTTGTCTTTTGCAGTGGATTTTTTTAAATTTTTATTTTTAACCAACAAAATAAAACAAAACAAAGCAAAACATAACACACATACACACACAGTATATACTCCTCCCCCTTTTTTTAACAGTGATTATGTAACGGTAATCTTCTCTTATTTACATTTCCCCCCTTATTCTTCTTTAGAATATTTGTCCTTATTGCCCCATTGTTTCTTATTTACATTTTTCTTCCTTCATATTCTACTTCTTACTAAGAATAATTCATATTATTATTATTATACATTATTATAAACATATTTTCACTTTTGACCCTTCCATATTTATTCTCCTCTATTATTTCTAATCTCCAACCAGTCATACCATTTGTTCCATGTTATATAGTACTCTGTGTCTTCCTTTTCTTTTATCTCTTTTGTTAATTTGTCCATCTCAGCACAGTCCAGGATTTTTCTTATCACTTCTTCCTCTGATGGTGTATTCTCATTTTTCCAGCACTGTGCATATGCTATTCTTACCGCCATTATTATATGTAAAATTAAGTACCATATTTCTTTACTATATTTTCTGTTTAAAATACCTAACAAAAAGATCTCTGGTTTCCAGTCTACGGGTTGGTCTATTATTTCTTCGATCCATTTTCTTATTGTAGTCCAGTATTTTTTCGCAACTGGGCATGTCCATCATAAATGATAATATGTTCCATGTACTTTTTTACATTTCCAGCATGTTGGAGAATTGTTCTGGAACATCTTGGCAAGCTTTGCTGGTGGAAGATGCCATCTGTAAAACATCTTCATCTGGTTTTCCTTGAATGCCGCCGACATAGTCAATTTTATATTTATTTCCCATATTTTTTCCCATTTCTCCAATTCTATATTATATCCAAAAAATTTTGCCCATCTAATCATTGTGTCTTTGACAACCTCGTCTTCCATTTTATATCTCAATAGGTATTTGTACAAATTGCTAATTAATTTATTTCTGTTCCGTGTATAATTTTATCCAATTCTTGCGGCTCTTTTTATATTTCATGTAATTTTTTGTCCTCTGTATATTTAGATTGAATTTGTGTAAATGTCCACCAATCAATCTCTCTGCCAATATCTTGTTCCAATTCTTGTTTTGTTTTCAGATTTTCTTGTTCATTTACTAATTCCTTGTATCTAATTATCTTATTTATATCCAGTAGGTTTGGGTATTTCAGAGCTTCTGTTGGGGATAACCACATTGGAATTCTTATATAATGTTTTTGTTTTATTTTTTCCCAAGTCTGTAGCAATGCATTCCTAACTATGTGTCTTTGAAAATATCTGTGTATTTTATGTTTTTCGTCCTACAGGAATGCATGCCACCCTGCTTGCAAGTCATGTCCTTCTATTGTTAAAACTCTAGTATTTTTCAAATCCATCCAATTTTTTAGCCAAGTTAAGCTTGATGATTGGTAGTATATTTCCCACTCTAGTAACGCCAATCCCCCTTATCTTTCATATCTTGCAAGAGTTTTAATTTAATCCTGGGTTTTTTCCTTTGCCATATAAATTTAGTGACCAATTTATTTAATTCTTGAAAGAATGTTTTTCCTAATTTTATTAGAATAACCTGGAACAGAAATAATATTTTTGGCATTACATTCATTTTGACCGTAGCGGTCCTCCCTAAAAATGAAATTTGCAAATTTTCCCAATTTTCTAAATCTTTTTTTATCTGGTGTAATATTTTATCATAATTGTCCACCTTAATCGAGGAACATTTCTCTGTAAGCCAGATCCCTAAATATTTTATTTTCTTCGTTATACTTATCTTTGTTTTATCTTCCAGTTCACTTTCCTGTGCCTTTGTAAGACTTTTTGTTATTAATTTGGATTTATTCTTGTTAATTTTAAGTCTGGCTACTTCACCAAATTCTTCTATTTTTGAATCAATTTAAAGCCGGTTTCTAATGGATCTTCCAAAATAAATACCAAATCATCAGCAAAGGCCTGGACCTTATAGTCTTCCTTCTTAATTTTTAAACCCTTTATTTCTTGGTCCTCTCTAATTTTTGTAAGGAGTATTTCTAATGATAAAATAAATAGAAGAGGGGAAACTGGGCATCCTTGTCTTACTCCTTTGGTTATATCAATTTTTTCTGTCATCTCATTTATAATTACCCTAGCTGTTTGTTTAGTATATATTTTCTCAACCATCTTTTCAAATTTTGTCCCAAAATCCATATAGTATTAATTGTGTTATAATAAAATTCCAATTCAGATTATCAAATGCCTTCTAGGCATCAAGAAAAAACAGTGTAGCTTGTCTTTCAGGATGGACTTTGTAAAATTCTAAAGTGTTCAGTATTATCCTCATGTTATTTTTTATTTGTTGTCCTGGTAAAAATCCATTTTGATCTGGGTGGATGTAGTTATTCAAAAAATTTTTTATCCTTTCTGCTATTATTGTTGTAAATGTCTTATAATCTGTATTCAGTAAAGAAATCAGTCTATAAGTTTGAATTTGTTGTAGGTCTGAGTCTTCCTTAGGAATGAGGGTGATGATTGCTTCAGTCCAAGTTGTCGGTATCTTCGCCTCTTCCATAACCTCATTGTAAATCTCCAACATTATCCATTGCAGTGACTCTTGTGTATTTTTATAAAACTCGACCAGAATTCCATCTGGGCCTGGTGATTTGTTGTTTTTTTGTTTTTTCAATGCTGTTTCTAATTCTATTGCAGTTATTGGCCTATTCAACATTTCCTTTTGTTCTTCAGTGATTTTGCTCATTTTTGCTGCCTCTATATATTGTTTGACTTTATCATCTGGTATATCTTCCTGATGGTATAGCTTTGAAAAGAAATTTTGTATTATTTTCTTTTTTTCTTCCCATCTATATTGTATTGTTCCACTTTCATCTGTGTATTGTTCTTTTGTCTTTTTCTTTTTTTAATTTATAGGCCAACCATCGACCAGTTTTATTCGTATTTTCAAAGTAATTTTGTTTCGCCATCCTAATTTTCTGTGCCATTTCTTTTTGTGTTGTCAGGTTAATCTTGTGTTTTATAATATTCCAATTTTTTATCTTTTTATTTTGTGGGTCCTTCTGTAGATCACCTTCTATTTTTTTTAATTCTTCTTGTAATTTTTCTTGTTGAAGTCTCCTATCTTTGTTTTTCTTAGAGTTGTATGCAATTGTCAATCCCCAAATGTAATCTTTTGTAGTATCCCACAAATTTTGTATTGATGTCTCTTCCTTTTTATTTACCTGAAAAAATAATGTCAACTCCTTTTCTAGCATCTGTATATATTGTTTATCTTTACACAGTCTTTGATTCATTGACCATCTTTTTCTCTGTTTCTGGCCTTTCCATTTTATTATTATTGGGTTGTGATCTGCCCAATCATTAAGCCCTATTTCAATTTCCTCTATCCCTTTTTGTACGTCTGTTGTTGCCCAGGCCATATCGATCCTAGACCAAGATTGATGTGGATACGAATAGAACGTATCATAAAGTTCACCAGTACTTCCGGAGGCACTACATCAGATGGGCACTAATAGATGTATGGATCAAAATTCAATGACAGAACTACAGGCAGGTCCCTAATTGGATCTCAACATTAGAAATGTAGCTACACCCAAGGTTTATGCAGTTGGGAAACGTAATAATCTATAAAAACATACTAGACGAGAGAGGAGAATTAAAATCGAGGAAGATTCTCCAAGATGCAGGGATAGAATTAGAATGGTGGGCATACCTCCAACTACACACAAGATATAGGCAAGATAAAAAAGAGTGGGGTATAAAGATAGACCCGACAGAACTAGATAAAATTTTATTAGGTCCCAAGGATAAAATGATTAAAAAATATATCATTTTCTTTTAGATCAGACGATGTATGAAGAACAGGTTAAGGAGACCATGTTAATTTGGAGTAGGGATTTTGGTTTTAGTATCGACCTACATATTTGGCAAGAACTGTGGGAAAGGAATAGGAAACTCACTTTAGCTACCTCATATAAGGAAAATCTTTACAAGATGTTCTATAGATGGCATTTCCCACCCGTAAGGTTAGCCAAAATGGGTTCGAACATTTCACCCCTATGCTGGAAATGTAAAACAGCATTAGGTTTATACTACCATATGTGGTGGGAATGCCCAAAGATCCGTGAGTATTGGAACAGGACACGAAACTGGTTGAGGGATATATTAACACTGGACTTAGAGTTAAAACCTAAACTCTTCTTGTTGGGAATAACGACAGAAAAATATGATAAGGGAAGAATCTACCTGCTGCTACACATCCTGACTGCAGCTAGGCTTGCTTTAGTGCAAAAACGGAAGAGCAAGGAAATTCCCACAGAGGAAGAGTTAATACATAAAATATTAGCATGTGTGGAAATGGACAGGCTCACAATGATATTAAAAGATAATTGTGGATCAGTTTATTATAAAACCTGGGATAAATTATACTGCTGGAGGAATTTGAAGAGGACAGTAGGGATTAAAGACAAATGTTAAGATAGAAATATATGTTATTTTAGAACAAGTATTGTATATAAAACTTAGATGTATATGTAGAGATGAAGAATTGATTGTAAAAAGTGGAATAATCTGATAAGAATGTATATACTGGAATGTCACATCAAATCCAATGTTTGTTTGTTTTTAATTGTATTATAAATAAAATTTGAAAAAAAATTGTATTGATTTCTCTTCCTTTTTATTTACCTGAAAAAATAATGTCAACTCCTTTTCTAGCATCTGTATATATTGTTTATCTTTACACAATCTTTGATTCATTGACCATCTTTTTCTCTGTTTCTGGCCTTTCCATTTTATTATTATTGAGTTGTGATCTGCCCAATCATTAAGCCCTATTTCAATTTCCTCTATCCCTTTTTGTACGTCTGTTGTTGCCCAGGCCATATCGATCCTAGACCAAGACTGATGTGGATACGAATAGAACGTATATTGTTTGTCTGATCTATGTGTCTCTCGCCATATATCCTGAACATTGAGTTCTGTTACCATGTCAAAGAACGATTTTGGTAATATTTTTCTTCTTTTTGTTCTTTTTACTACTCTTATAATCTTTCCTAACATCAACTATTGCATTTAAATCCCCAATCATACAAATATTTTCGTAGTCCAGATCCACTAGTTTCTAATGTACCTTTTAAAAAAATTCATGTTGATTATTATTTGGTGCATATACTGCCATTAATAAGATTTGTTTTTGCTCTAATTCTATTTCCAACATTAAAATTCTCCCCTCTTCATCCGAATATATTGATTTTGATTTTATTTTTTCTTTGACATATATAACAATTCCTCCTTTCTTGTTTTGTGTTAATGTTGTGTATAGTGTTCCTAATTTTACATTCTCTAGTAGTTTTCTATAATCCTTTTTTATATGAACTTCCTGAAGACATATCACATCTGCATCCAATTTCCTTAATTTGTTAAACGTTTGTGCTCTTTTTCTTGGTATATTTAATCCATTAATGTTTACAGAGAAGAGCTTAATTGTGTCTCCCATTTTTTACTTGATCTATTTTTTTATACTTCTTGTCTCTATTATTCTTCCTTTTGCTTCTTCTCTTTCTAACCTTTCTCTTTCTTGTATCTTTTGCATTTCTCTCTCTCGTTCGACTTCCTCTAATAAATCTTCATCCTGACTTTTACTCTCCAGCTCTTCCCTACTTTCTTGTTCTTCTCCCTATGTAAAGTAACGTTCATAAAAGTCCTGCGCTTTCTCAAGTGTATCTATCTTATATATTTTTTCCTGCAAGTTAGAAATATGCCTTCAGGTATTAACCATCGAAACATAACTTTATATTTAGTTAATTGGGTCATTAGAAATTGGTATTCTCATCTCTGATTTCGTATAGTACATGGTATTTGTTTTAATACAATTATTTCTTTACCTTTATATATTATTGGTTCGTCTTTTGTTTTTTTATATATTTCATCCCTCATTGATCTTCTAGTAAACCTTATATGGACTTCTCTCACCAATCTATGCCTTCGTGCATAATTTGTATATATATATATTTCGTCTATATCTCTTCTTACTTCCTGTTTTTCCTTGCCTAATTCTCCGCCAACATCTCCGCCATCTTCTCTCCCAAATCTTCTTCCTTTTTCTCTACAATATTTTTGAATCTTAGAAAGAATGAAGCTTTATTCATTTCCAAAAAGGCAATAGATTCAGTCAACTCCCTATTTACCTGCTCGGATTTCTGTACCATCCTTTCTATTTTGCTATCAACATGCTCCATTTTTGTTTCAACTTTTTGGATTCTTTGTTCATTTTCCATCATTGTTTGTTGTATATCTTATCATTCATGTTTTTAATTTCATCTCTCATTTCTCCAATATCATTCTTGATTTCTTTGTGATATATTTTCGTTTCTTCATAATTGTTTGCTGTTGCCTCTTGGGTCATCATCATTGTTACTTGAATCATTTGTAGTGTTATCTGCATGCTATTTGGGTTCATTGCCAATTCTGCTTTTTCTTTTTCTTTCCCCAACATGGTCACTATCATTCTTTGACCTGTAGGAAAGGCCATTGTAGGTGTTTTTTTGTCAACTTTAGTTGTTGTTGCGGTACTTGTCATTTTTATTACTTGAATAATATTTCTCCACTTTTGCATATACCAATTTATGGCAAGTTTTTTTTGTTGATCAAGTTGGTTTTCAATCTATATAGTCTATGCTTAAATATGCAAATATATATATAATATAGATAGTAAAGAATATATATATATAATATTTCTAATTATGTATCAATATATATGACTATAATACCTTTATAGAATGTTATTCTTAGGGTTAACATTAAAAAATAAAATTACAAGTAGAGTTGTACCTTTCTTTATCCCACTATTATGTAGTACAATTTATAATACTCTTAACACCTCTTATTTATATTTCTATAACACTGCACACAATGCATATACATATACTATTCTCTAAGTATTATCACCACTCTTAATTTAATTCACTATCGCTCTTATTTGAGTAATACTATACTATACTATACTATAATTACTTTCTCACTTCTATTTAGTTCAATTACTCAATTATGCTTATTTCTATTTCCTTAATACAATTCATTTACTTCATTACTTTTAATACGTTGCCTGACGCCCCTTTTCTACTTGTAGCTTAGTCACTGCTTGTATATGAGTGCTACAATATTGCATCAGCCTTTTTTCTCTCTGTCTCAATTTAATGTATCCAACGATCCACCAAATGTCACCTCTTATTTCTTCTTCTATATATCCAATATTTCCAAAATGTCCACTCGTCACTTTACCCAGATATATGTCAGTTAAAGTCCAAATTTCAATGCTATTTGTTCTTCAGAAATAAGTTCCACTAAGTAGTATTAAATTTCTCCGTTGTCTCATTTCACCTTTTAATCCTTATGTTAATTTTTCAAAGTCTTTCTTAATCACACTTTATTGCCTCCAACCGTCCTTTCTCCAGTCCTTTCTCTGGTTTCAGTCTCTACTTCTTGCAGTTCTTAAATTCCAGTCTCTCACATTTTATAAACTTTACTGTGGGCTCTCTGCTTCTTCTCGCTGCTCTCGTTCTGCTCTATTTGCTCCCTTCTCCGCTCTATTCCAATTCAGTTGCAGCAGTATCTCTCTCCTTATAGCTTTGCTTTTTCTGTGCCTTCTCTCAGCCAAATGTTCTCATCAGTGGTTTTCTTCGTCTCCCGTACGAAGCTGTCAGTTCTACTTTTCACTCCCTCTCAGATTGCCGCCATCGCTCCAGGACAGCCTTAAAGACTGGCTTCTTCTCCGCCAATTTTAAAAGTGCTGCTCCTTTCTGCTCGGGTGTTTGCTTTCCACCCGGCTTCTCTGAAGCTTCCTCTTTAATTTACCAATCTCTCCGGGATCGGCAAAGCCCTCGCTGGGCTCTTAGCGAAGATTTTTCGGGATTTAGGAACAGAGGACTGTTCCTTCACCCGCTCCACGATGACATCACAGCCGGAAGTCCTGCAGTGGGTTTTTTTGTATGTTGGGCTATACTTTCTTTTTGTGTGAAGACTGATGCAAAGTATGAGTTAAGCATCTCTGCTTTCTCCCTGTTGCCTGTTATTTCCTTGCCATCTCTCTCTTTAGTGGACCTACAATTTCCTTGACATTTTTCTTGTTGTTAATATGTTGGAAGAAACTTTTTTTATTATCCATGATTTCTGTTGCAAGTCTTTGTTCGTTCTGAGCCTTTGCTTTCTTAACTTCATCTGGCTGTCTGCTGATAATCGGCCTTAGTTATGTGCCCCTCTTTCCTTTTTTTTATTTGTCCTTTTTGTCTTTCAGTTTGTCAGAGACATCTTTGAGCAGCCATGCTGGTTTCTTCTTGGCTTTGTTTTTCTTTTTCAGTGGTATTGTACTGGTCCGGGCTTTTATGATCATATTTTTTAGTTTCCCATGCTTCTTGGGTTGTTTTCCCTTTTAGGATTTTCATCCATGGGATCTTTCCTTGGTTCTCTCTGAGTTTGTTAAAGTCAGCAATTTTGAAACTCAAAACACCGGTTGGATTGTTTTTTGTTACTAGTGTTTGTATTAAATTCCAGTATGATGTGTCACTTTCGCTCTAGGTTCCGGCAACTTCAACTCCCTCTATCACTTCTTCTATATTAGTTAGAATTAAGCCCAGTATGGTTTTACATCTAGTTCCCTCCTCCATCTTTTGGATGACAAAGTTGTTGACTAGGGACTTCCGGTGGTGTAGCGCTGGCGATGGCGGCTACTTTGTAACCGTCCTCCTGAGACAGTGTGAAAAGCGCTGAGAACAGCAGGCATCAGCTGTTCCGCGGTTTAAAACCTCCTTCCCGGGCCAAGGGAGGGAGGGGAGTTTCACCCTGAATAGTGGTAGAGCCTCTGAAATCCCCAAAGGAGTTTTCCTTTGGGGTAAAAGGAGTGCTCCCACAGAGTTCAGGGTGTCTCCGCTTCTCAGGTGCCTTTGTCCCTTGTTGTTCGGGACAAAGCAAGATGCCGCTCCCACTTCCACGCTTAAAGAGAACTGGTGAGTTATTTAAAAAGCGGACAGAGCTGATTAGAGGATTTTATTTCTTGATTTTAAGTTTGGATTTTAAGTTTAAAGAGTTACTTTCATTTTCTCTTTTTTCCTTTGTTGAGAGGGAAAGTAAAATGGCGATTTGAAGTTTTTTTTTTTTAAGGAGACGGAACAGATTTTGTCTATTTAATTATTTCTTTTCTTTTTCCATTTTTTTTCTTATTACAATGATTTTTTTTGAAGGAGGATTTGGGTTTTTGGAGTTAACCTCCCTCTCTTTTGTTTAATTCTTTTTTTTTCCTTTTTCCTTTTTTTTCTTTTTTCTTTTGTATTTTTTAAGAAGGAGGAAAGAAGAAACAATTTTTTTTCTTTTAAGATGGCTTCAAAGCGCCAAGTAATTTCCACAGTTCCTAAAATGGCTTCTTCTTCGGCAATATTATCAGTGTAACAACCTAAGTCAACATCTTCTCCTCTTGTACAGTCATTAACAGTAAAAGATTTGCAAGATGTAATGGGAAATGTTATATCTCAAATTAGGGGAGAAGTGAAAGAAATCTTAGTGGAGAATAACAGGATCTTGAGGCAAGATATATTTTTGGCTTTAAAAGGACTTGCTTCTGTTGTTGAAAAGTTGGATTTTCGTGTTGAAGAAGTTGCAGATAAAGTGGAGGTGTTGGAGGAAAAATTTGAAGGCATGGAAAAAAAGATGGAAAATTCACAAGATGAGATTCTTATGTTTCAATATAGAGAGATGGAACTCGCTTTAAGTATCAGAGGCTTGAGAGAAAATTTGCAAGGAGATCTGAGAGAGATGGTTGCAAATGACTTTGCTGTGATTTTGGATAGAGAAAAAGAGGAAATATTCAGAGAAATTGAAAAAATATTTAGAGTCAACTCTTGGGTTGCAAAGCAAAGAAATTTGCCAAGGGATGTGGTAATTTACTTTGGGAAAAGATCCCTGCGCAATGAAATTATACAAGCTTTTTACAATAAGAGTTTTCAGATTGCTGCACAAGATGTTATAATTTTAAAGGAGATCCCATCTAAAATTTTAAGAAGAAGAAAAGAGTTTGCTTTTTTAGCAGATGAACTTAAAAAGAGACAGATGCCGTTTAGATGGGATATTCCGATTGGAATAGTGGTGAGCTATGCGAGGATACGTTATAGACTTAATACTGTTTTTAAAGCAAAGGAGTTTTATACTTCGGTCCTGGGAGCATGCTCATCACCACCTATAATGTTTAATGTTCTGGAAGAGAAGAAGATAGAACAGCAGTCTGAAGAAGCTGTATTGATGAAAGTTGGAAAATTACAGACTGAGGGGTCTCAACAAGTTGAGATGAAGGAGCAGAGAATGACTCGGGCAGCATACAAACGCAAGGAAAAGGAACAACAGGAAAAGGAGGTTAAAGAAGTATTACAAGAATTTGTTTCTGAGTCTGTGGGAGAAGCAAGACCTAAGAGTTCTTTGATGCAATCTTCAATGGCAGATCTTCAAGCAGCTTTCTCGAGGTTATTGGATAAGAGAGATGGGTAAAGAATGTAAAGATTGTTCCAAGGTTATTGACAGATTATAGCCCATTGTGGATAGAACTGGTTATTGGAAAAGAGGAGAGAAGATTATGGAGACTGAATGAAAACTTTAGGATTGTGATGACAAAGAGATTATTTTAATGTTAAATTTAATTACTGCGGCTAGGTTGTTAATAGGGCAATATTGGAAGAAGGAATTTTTGCCTACTTTGCAAGAATGGTTTTTTAAAGTTTCTTACTTAGCGGAAATGGCAAAAATTTCGGCTTTCTTGAAAGATCAATCGCAAGAGAAGTATCTCTTGGTGTGGAAAAGATGGATAAATTTTATACAATATAAGTATGATATAAGAAAATATTATTTAGCTTTCGAATAATTTATATTTAAAGTTTAAGATATTATCTAGAAGTGTAATTATTATTATTCTTTAATTTTTTTATTTTTTTTATTTTTTTTATCTTCTCTTTTTTTCCCTCTTTTTGTTTTTTTATATATAATGGAGTTAAAGTATTTTACAACTTGTTTATTGAGTGTAATTATATTTGCTTAAGGTTTATTTGGGCTTAAAACTTTTTTTCTTTTAAGTTCTAGTTAAGCCTGTATTCAGCTCTGGGAAGAATGGGGGAGGGTTTTGGGGTGGGTTGGGAGGGATTGGGGAAGGGGTTTTTCTTGTAAAAAATTAAAAAAAAATTTCAATTAAAAAAAAAAAGTTGTTGACTAGGTTGATTAGGAATCTGCTTGATCTCCCGCATGCTGCAGAGTTTGTCTCCCAGTTGATATCTGGATAGTTGAAGTCTCTCATTATTACTGTGGTATGCTTCCTACATATATTTGTTAACTGGCTGGCAAAGAGTTCATCTATTTCTTCTGATTGGTTGGGTGGCCTATAATATACCTATACCATGCTTGATTAACTTTTTGAGGATCTTCCCAGGTATTGAGGTCAGACTCATTGGTCTGTAGTTTCTTGGATCCATTTTTTCCCTTTTTGGAAGATTGGAACCACATCAGCTCTTTTCCAGTCCTCTGGTAGTTGCCTGGAGCTCCAGGATCCTTGAAAGATTTGTGTCAGTGGTTCTGAGAGCACATCTGTCAGGATGTAAACCATCTGGTCCTGATTATTTGAATTTGTCTAAACTGAATAGGTGTTTTTTGGTTATTCTGCAGCCCAAATCCTATTAAAGTCAGCTCTTTGAACTGAAGCTATACAGTTGGCTTGCCCTGCTTCATTTTGAGCCTAACCAACCTGAAACTGTTATCTTCAGTGGGCAGAAGATTTACAGGCCCACAGGCAGAAACCCCTGTAGTCTTTTTTGAATTTAAATCCAAAGTCTTTGTGGTCTCATGGTTGGAGATGGATATCAAGCCTGCAAAAATTCCACTTTTTATAAGAGTTCTTTCCATCAACATTACTTTTGTTTCAGTGGAAACCAGTTTACTATAAAAATAAACCAAAATCCTTACTTTCCAATCAAAAGAGTTTTGGAAGTCTTCAGTGAATATCAGCTGACTTTTAACTCGTGACTAAGGAATAAAAAAATAGCTTGCTACAAAATCTGGTGGCTCTGCAGTTCTTGGGCCAAGCCTGGACTTCTGAGTGAATTATTAATCAATTGTGAGGGATCTGACAACCAGTCCAATTCTCCTGTTACCGATGAAATTGCCCTGGTAGAATTTGGCCCAAGGGCTGATTGTGCGGCAGCCTAAAATTGGCTTCGTTCAGCCAGATGGTTCTCCTCACCTCATTCACTTTTCCCAGATAAGAGACTATAAGACTGCCAATTGAGCAAGGAGGCCTATGGAGCAGGGACAATTTCCTTTCCTTTTTGTAAATGTCAAAATTTATCTCCCAAACTGAACTAAGGATAAGGCCATATTTTATGTAAAATGAGATTTTGACCTTCTTCCCATTTCATGTAGGTTCCAGGAAGCATTTTCACGATCATCTGATAAGAGTTGTGCACCAGAATTGATGACATTTGGAGAAAGGCCAGAAACAACAGAACTTTACATCTTTCTTCATGTCTCAAAGAGGAGAGGAACCTAGGGATAATCATTTCTATTTTTTAAAAAATAAATAAAATAAAATGGTAGAGTTTCTAAAGGAAGAATTTGATTAATTTAACCTTTTCCATAACACCAGAAGCAAACTAATTAAGATATAATCAAACTAAATATCTAAAGTAATAAATTGAGAAAAATAACAAGAAGGAAGCTATTAATTAATATTTCTAGGGTATTTGCTGAATAGTGCAATAGCATGATTCTTAGAAAGGGCACTTGTACTCTTCATTGTTTCTTATTAAATAAACAGAATGAAATAGTCCTGAAGAATAAATAAATGGATTTGTAACTTTTTTAAATTAGTAGCAAAAAACATGTAAAACAAAGAGGAAACTTGACAGAACACAAGCTAGAGATGCTACTAAGGCCTGTCTGATGGGGATAAGAGCAGAGACACCCCAATACTTCAGCACTTTTTTTTACATCCACTGAAGGCCCCCCAGTGCCCCTTCCTTGGGACAGGAACTCCAGAGACCCAGCTGCAGGCCCAGCAGAGGAATTTTCCATGCATCTGGACGATAAAATTGATAAGATTGGTTTCCATGTGGATGACAAACATGGTGCAAGTATTGTCGAGATGCGCAGGCAATGGATTTACCCAGTTATCTGAGAACAGTTTGATTCTGTTAAACCTGAGGGAGTGGACAGGATTGTCCAGAATGTAAACACCACCACCTGTGCATTAGTTGCATGCCCGTCTTAGCTGCTTCAAGCCCTCCAGAAAGTATCATGTGGATGGATCCAAGCAATGGTGAATTCATCATTGTTGGAGAGGTTGTTTCCAGCTCCTTTTAAAGAAGCTCTAGTGTGCCCCCTCCTCAAGAAGCCATTGCTGGACAATTTTTATCCAGTCTCCTATCTTCCCTTTT
Organism: Crotalus tigris; assembly: GCF_016545835.1. NCBI lineage: Eukaryota > Metazoa > Chordata > Lepidosauria > Squamata > Viperidae > Crotalus > Crotalus tigris. The sequence goes on along the minus strand of NW_024097841.1, from coordinate 63,893 downwards.
TGAGAAGTAGCAGTGTTGCAATTCCAGAGGGTACTGGAGGAAATGGATTGTCTGGACCCTTTTCAGTCAGGTTTCAGACCCAGGTATGCCATTGGCGGCACTCATGGATGACCTCTGGCAGGCATAGGGTGACTTTCAAAGCCCTACATTGCCTGGGGCCAGGGTACCGATAGGAACATCTCTGTCCCATCCCATCAGATGCTCTGACCTGATCAGGCAGGGGAGGCATGTTACAGAGCCCGTTAGCTAAAGAATCCCGACTGGAGGCCCCCAGGAAGAGGGCCTTCCCAGCTGCTGTCCCTGGGCCATTCTCCCCCCAGAGGACAGGCAGCCCCCCCCCTCCTGGCCTGGCAGGAAACTGTGAAAATATGACTCTGCAGCCTTGTGTGGGGAGCACAAAGAAGTGTGCAGTTTTGGGGCTGGATAACGCTCTGAAAATCCTCCCCTGCCTTTTAATTAAGTATAATAGTTATTTTTAATTCATTATTGCCTTTTTAATTTTATATATTGTTTTCATGGTTTAATGTTTTATTTTGATTTATACTGGCCAGAGTTCCCCATGTTGGAGATGGGTGCTTTAAAAATGTGTAATAAATAAATAATAGTATTTGAAAATCTTGAAGACAGCATTATCTGTAAAAAATTAGGTCAGGTTGAAGACAGTGAGTGATGTTTTATATATTGATATAACCTAGCTCTCTAAATATATCAGGTAAAAAAAATTAAAGAACTCCTCTCTTGGTGAACGGGAGAGCAAAGAAGAAACTTCATTATTTTAAAAGAAACAAAATGCTTCATAATAACTCTTTATCTAGTTGGAAGCAAGGCCAAGCAGAGAAAATCAAGAATTCCCAGAAATTGCCTGGTCATAAATCATGTCCTTAAAAAGGTTCTCAAGTGGGAGGGCTGGAACATCTCGGCATCTTTATTCCCTCTGCAGCTGCGGCTGCTGATGCTCAGGGTCCTGCCGGCTTTTCCTTCAAGTCTGAAAGTGGGTGGGCTGAGGACGGTGGGTGGTATCTTCTTCTCCGTCTTCATTACCTCAGAATGGCAAAGTCAGGGGGCTTTGAGTTTCAAGAGCTTTTGTTAAATGACTTTCATGGGATTGTGGAAAGTGATGCTGTGCGGCCTGCAAATATCTTTTGACTTCCCTTTAGGAATGGGAGAATTTACTGTTTGCGGATTGTACATCTATAGTGCAGTTGGCAAATCAAATAGTAGGGATCTTTTTTTAAAAAAAACACAATTATGACATAAATAATAGGAAAAATGCAGGCTTCTTGAAATTCAGATTGAAATTTCAGTAAATTTGTAAACATGTGAAAAACAATAAATAATTTCTGAATAACTAATAGCTAAAGAAGTATTTTTGAAGGTAAGGGAGCACAAACAAAACACTTGTTTCCATTTCTGAACAGATTATGCCCATCTGAATTTGATTCATCTGATCAACATCTCAAGCAAGTCCTTCTTTACTGTCAACTCTAAATATAGCACAGCTTTGTTTAACTGATTGCAAATTGGTTGTTTGCTTATGGACATTTCATTACCCAAGTAGGTGACATCATCAGGATTAGTGAGTATGGAGTTCACTCCCTGTTTACATTCAGTAGCTTGGCCTGCCGGTCTTGGGGGAGACGCAGTTTTCTCAAGGTAATTCATTGATTGCAGGAATTTTTTTCTCTGCTTAATTGTTTCCCTGCTTATCTGATAGTTTTCTGTTGTTGTGATACATGTGATAAATGTAAAGGGTTTTATTTGAAGAATTTGAGTAGCATCCTAATTTATGTTACTTGAAACCATTCTTTGTTGTGCCACAAGATATCAATGAACTACTAAAACTCCTGTATACATTTGTAACCATCAATTAGCTGGTTTGTTATAAAAAAATTATTGAACCAAGGTACCTCAAAAGGGCTAACTTGATATAGAATATAAAATAGAATAAAATAGAGCTGGAAGGGACGTTGGAGGTCTTCTAGTCTAGCCCTCGGCTCAAGCAGGAGAACCTATACTACAGACAAGTGACTGTCTAGTCTCTTCTTAAAAACCTCCAGTGATGGAGCGTCCATGATTTCTGAAGGCAAGCTGTTCCACTGATTAATTGTACTCACTGTTAGGAAGTTTCTCCTTAATTCCAGGTTTCCAACTATTGTTTCTTGTCTTGCCCTCTGGTGCTTTGACTAGCCAAACCCAAGTCCTGCAGCCGTTCTTCGTATGTTTCAGTCTCCAGGCCTTTAATCATCCTAGTTGGTTTTCTATGAATTTTTTCCAAGGTTTCAACATCTTTTTTGTGATATGGTGACCAAAATTGGTTGCATTATTCCAGGTGTAGTCTAACTAGGGTTTTACAAAGCGGTACTAATACTTCACATGATCTCGATTCTATGTCGCTGTTTATACAATCCAGTGTCAGAATCCAATTATATTTCATCTCTAGTTATCAACTATAGAAAACCCCATTTCTGCCTTCCCTGGATTCTGCCATACAGTGAAGGGAAGGGGGTGAACAAAGGGGCTTTATGGCCCTCACTTCCTTCAGTACACTTCAAAGGAACTGAATGTGGATATCACCAAAAGGACTAACCATAAGAATGGGGCTATTACCTTTCATGTAGTTCTCTCTGAAGTCTCCATCCAGCCGGCAGTAAGGAAAAGGGGGTGGGAGTGTAATGCCTGAGACTGTTGCTGGAAGAAGGGGGTGATTGGGTGGGGCTACTGGGGAACCCCTTAAAAGCTTGAATGGGAGAGCTTGGACCCCAAGTCCTGTCTAGAACGCCTGCAACCATTTCCTCTTAATAAAGGATGGAAGAACTATTCCAAGAGTTCTGTCTTCTTAAGATGCAAAGTGGGGTGGGTCCTTACATTAGACAGGACTTGCAAAATTAATCCACCTGGAAGGGAGACCCTTGCTGGGGGATTTTCCAAAAAATTACCATGTCAGACAATGGAGCAAGAAAGGGGGGAAACTCCCTGGAAAGAGAGCCGCTGCCCCAACTGGAATGTTGCCGGATGTTGGGATCTGAGAAGTCAGATTCCTCAGAAGAAGAAGTGGTGGAGACACGGGACCACAAGCCTCACTGGTCAATGGGCGTTGGGAAAAAAAGCGAGTGGGGAAAGGAATCAAGAAAGGTGACCCTGAGACGGGGGACCAAGCAAACAGAATGGAAGCAGGAGATGGAGAAATCCCTGCACGCAAGTGAAGAGGGAGAAAGCTGGGCACCGTACTCAGACTGGATCCTAGAGAAAGCTATTGACCTGATGAAGAGAACTCTCAGCTCCCTAGGAGAGGAGAATCCTGAGCCCTACGGCCGCCCCAGCTCCTGGAGCCGCAAAGGGAGAGACACCGAGGGGGACGTGGAACCTGCAACCCCGGGGACATCTGCTGATCCAGTAGTCCCCACCCCCTACCGGACCACAGATGGCAATCTGGACGGAAGACTCTACCATTCCAAGACATCCACTGTTGGAGGTGAAATTCAAAGGGGAGCCAACACGCTTGGGGTTTTTCCTAACCCAAGTCCTCAGTTACATGGAGGAATATGGGCAGGACATCCCCAGTGACAAAGCCCACATCCGGATCGTGCAATCTGCCCTGGACGGACCGGCTGCAGATTGGGTGGTGAACTTGCACGACTCTTCATGTCCTCTCTGAGAAGATGATTTGAAGACCCCCTGACTGATCGCAAAGCCCGCAAAAGGATAAAAATGATGAGGCAAGGCAAACGCCCAGTGGCTGAATATACACAAGAATTCCGGGCCATTGCCAGCAAACTGAACTGGCCAGAAGACATCCTCCTTAGCGATTTCAAAGATGGACTAAATTATGACCTATATGACGCTTGCCTGCCCCAAGGGGACCCACACCAACTTGAGAAATGGTACATCTTGGCAGAGGAAGCAGAGATCGACATATTGAAGAGACACCACCGAGGAAAACAATGGAGCCGCTCCCCGCCTGAGTTGACACACGAACCAGTGAAACCATTGGCTACAGCCAAGAAGCAAATGGGGTGTTTCAAGTGCGGAAGAGAAGGGCATCGAGCTGTAGAATGCCGCTCCAAAGACCCCCAGCACAACGCAGACAGATCCCCAATCAGCAAATCCGGAAAGCCTTCAGCTAAGCCAAAAGAAACTGCCATGAGAATGATGGAAATTGCGAAACCCCCCACTTCTGCTCATCAGGGGGAAAGAACTCCAGCCTACACCGCAGGGCCAGTGGAAGCCTCAGATGACAGCTTGGAGGGCAAACCCCTGGTAAGTGGACGCATCGCACCCATCCTCAAGACAGTGATTATATTAATTCCCCCCATGCCCGAAGCTGCGAAGGTGAAAGCCTTAATAGACTCTGGCTGCACCTGCTGCCTCATTAGCCCGACACTAGTGGGAAATCTGGGCATTCCGTCAGGGAGACTGGAACAACCAATCTCATTTGGCCAGTTAGATGGATCCATAGCAGGGGGGGTGCCAGCTACCCTAGCCACTCTACCAATACACCTCTCCCTGGGCAAACATGAGGAGGACATAACGTTTGTGGTGACCCCAGGCATGGAATGCCCAATGATCCTAGGGATGGAATGGTCAAAAAAATGGATCCCCCTGGGTAAATTGGAGGATGACAGAAATCAAATTCCGAAGGGGGACCCTATGGACTTAAAATCCCAAGGGGGACTACCAGAATCAAGAATAGAAAAAGCATCCATGGGAGAGGAAAAGGGACTAACAGAAATACCAGAGGAATACAGAGACCTTGCTGAAGTTTTCAGTGAAGAGAGGGCGGGTGAGCTCCCCCCCCACCGACCCACAGACTGTGCCATTGAATTCAAGCCTGAGGCAAAACTCCCGAAGCCCAGATTATACTCCATAAGCCCAAAGGAGAAGGAGGAAATGGAAAGATTCATAAAAAAAAAACCTAGAGAGAGGGTTCATTGAGCCAGCCAAGCCTAAAGTGGCTGCCCCAGTCCTTTTTAGAGAGAAGAAGGATGGCTCTTTACGCTTATGCGTGGATTATAGGGCCCTGAATACAATCAGTGAAAGCAACCTATACCCTCTGCCCCTCATGAAAGACATGCTGTCACACCTCTCGAAAGGGAAAAATTTTTCTAAACTAGACCTAAGGGAAGCTTACTATCGTGTGAGAATTAAGGAAGGGGACGAATGGAAGACCGCATTTAACTGCCCCATGGGGTGCTATCAATTCAAAGTCTTGCCATTTGGATTACAAGGGGTCCCTGCAGTCTTTATGCAATTAATCAATGACATTCTAAGAGAGCACCTGTTTAAGGGGGTCCTTGTTTACTTGGACGACATTCTTATCTTCACCGAAACAAAATAAGAACATGTCAACCTTGTCATAGCGGTTTTAAAGAAACTGCGAGCCGCCCACCTATATGCCAAACTCTCAAAATGCGAATTCCACCAGGGCAAAGGATAGACTACCTAGGTTATCGCATATTCCCCCAGGGCATTGAAATGGACCAGAGAAGGTCAGAGCAGTATTAGATTGGGCACCACCCCGCACAAGAAAACATCTACAAAGTTTCCTGGGCTTTGCAAACTTTTACCGCCAATTCATCCCCTCATTTGCCCAAATAGCCTTGCCCCTCACTAACTTACTAAAAATGAAGGGAGCATCCTCAGTAAAACCTAGCCAGCCACTAACATGGACAATGGAGTGCCAAGCAGCGTTTGAGAGACTAAAGAGACTTTTTTCTGCCGAACCAGTACTAAGGCACCCAGACATGGACAAGCCCTTCGTAATACAGGCAGATGCAAGTGATGTGGCAATGGGGGCTGTTCTATTACAAGAAAATGATGATGGAGTATTGCAACCCTGTGCATATACATCCAAGAAACTCACGGAAACAGAACAGTGCTGGCCCGTATGGGAGAAGGAGGCATACGGGATACGTTGGGCATTACTCACGTGGTGACAGTTCCTGGAAGGCAACAAAATCCCCTTCCAGGTGTGGACTGATCACAAAAATTTGGAAGCCCTGAAAGCACCCAGGAAACTCAATCACAAACAAGCCCGCTGATCCCAGCATTTTCACCAGTTCCAATTTAAGCTCAAACATTTACCAGGGAGAAAAAACTCTCGCAAGCCCCAATATAACAGTGCACGAGCCACAGATTCTAAACCAATGATGGCAGAGTCACAACTGGCAGCACCACTAACCACAAGAACCCAAGCTAAATTAAAACACAACTGGACAGCCAAACTGGAATTGAATTCCGAAAAAGTTTGGAAACAGATGAATGGTTCCAGAAAAACAAAAATGTGTGCACAATTTATTTTATTTTTTATTTTATTTTTAAAATTTATAAACCGCCCCACTCCCGCAGGACTCTGGGGGGCTAACAATAAAAACACCATAAAATATGACAAAACAAACAGTACAATAACAGTCATCTAGGGGTCAGATTTTATAAACCCCAGGCCTGCCGGAAAAGCCAGGTCTTAAGCAGCTTACGGAAAACCAACAGGGTGGGAGCGGTCCTAATCTCCGGGGGGAGCTGGTTCCAAGACGTGGGCGCCATCACAGAGAAAGCCCTCCTCCGTGGCCCTGCCAAATGGCACTGCTTGGCCGACGGGACCTGAAGGAGGCCCAGCCTGTGGGATCTAACTGAACGAAGGGAACTATGAGGTAGTAGGCAGTCTTGCAAATAGTCTGGCCCTGAGCCATATAGGGCTTTAAAGGTAATAACCAACACCTTGAATTGGACCCGGAGACCAATAGGCAACCAGTGCAGCTCACGGAGGATAGGTGTAACATGGGTGTATCGAGGAGCACCCACTATCACTCGTGCGGCTGCATTCTGGACCAACTGTAGTCTCCGAATACTTTTCAAGGGTAGACCCATGTAGAGCGTGTTGCAGTAGTCCAGACATGAGGTGACAAGGGCATGAGTGACTGTAAGGAGAGCCTCCCAGTCCAGGTAGGTTTGCAATTGGTGCAACAGACGAACTTGTGCAAAGGTCCTCCCAGCCACAGCTGTCAAATGATGTTCCAAATTCAGCTATGGATCAAGGAGGACACCCAAGTTGCGAACCCTCTGCGAAGGGGGTATATTTTCCCCTGCTAGAGTCAACACTGGACAGTCGACATGATCCTTGGGAGGCAACATCCAAAGCCACTCGGTCTGAGCCTGAGTCTGTTAACCCCCATCCAGACCCTCATGGCTTCAAGGCAACAGCCCATCACATCAGCCGCTTCACTGAGAGAGCTCGGGGAGGAGATATATAGCTGGGTATCATCAGCATACTGATGAAACCTCACCCCATGCTGTCTGATGATCTCACCCAGCGGCTTCATGTAAATGTTAAATAGGAGGGGGGAGAGGACCGACCCCTGTGGCACACCGCATTCAAGGGGCCTTGGGGTTGACCTCTGCCCTCCCACCAATACCGATTGCGACCTGCCAGAGAGGTAGGAGGAGAACCACCATAAAATGGTACCTCCCACTCCCACCCCTTCATGATCAATGGTATTAAAAGCCGCTGAGAGGTCAAGTAGCACCAAGACAGAGGAATAACCCCTGTCTCGGGCCCGCCAGAGATCATCCAGCAGCATGACCAAAGCAGTTTCTGTGCTGAAGCTGGGCCTGAAGCCAGATTGAAAAGGGTCTAGATAATCCGCTTCATTCAGAGACCGTCGGAGCTGGAGCGCCACCACTCTCTCTACAACCTTCCCCAAAAAGGGGAGATTGGAGACTGGACGGAAGTTATTTAAGTCAGCTGGGTCTAGGGTAGGCTTCTTGAGAAGGGGCCTCACAACCGCTTCCTTCAAGGATTGCGGGAAAGACCCCTCCCTCAATGAAGCATTGATCAACACCTGGAGCCAGCCTCGTGTCACCTACTTGGCAGCCAAGACCAACCAGGAAGGACACGGGTCCAATAAACAAGTGGAGGCGCTCATCTTTCCCACCGCTCTGTCAACATCCTCAGCAGTCACAGACTCAAATTCATTCCATAAAACTGGGCCAAGACCTGCCCCAGTCATCTCAAAAGGCCCTGCCCAATCGGAGTCTAGGTCTGTCCAAATCCAAGCGATTTTGTCTGATAGGAACTGCACAAATTCCTCCGCCCTACCCTGTAAGGGCTCCCCGGCTTCCCGAACGTTAAGTAGGGAACGGGTCACCCTAAATAGGGCGGTGGGGCGAGATTCTGCAGACGCAATAAGTGCGGAAAAATGCGAACATTTTGCCGCTCGTATCGCCACTAAATAAGTCCTAATATAGGCTCTTAAAAGTGTCCGGTCGGATTCGGAGTTACTAGCCCTCCAGCGTCGCTCTAGACGTCTCTTCTGACGCTTCATCTCGCGTAGCTCCTCGGTAAACCAAGGTGCCCTCTGGGATCCACAATCACGGAGAGGTCGCCTTGGGTAGTGGAATCATGGACATGGGTTGCCTTGGGGAAAAGTTATATATACCAACAACCCAAAGAGTCACTTTCATGCAGCTTTGCCATGACACAAAATCAGCAGGGCATTTTGGATTTGTAAAAACTTTACACTTAATTAAACGGCAATTTAGGTGGCCATCAATAAAAAAGGACATAGAAAGTTTTGTAGCCAACTGCCCAAAATATGCTACTGCAAAGAGGTTGCAAGGGAAATCGCCAGGACTATTACAAACAGTGGCAAATCCCTCAGCCCCCTGGAGGGAAATAGCCATGGATTTTATAGTGGAATTGCCAGAAAGCAATGGGAATACTGTTGTCTGGACGGTCACGGACTTGTTTTCCAAACAGGTGCACATTATCCCTTGCCAAAAGATTCCCACTGCAAAAGCCTTAGCAAAACTTTTCATCCAGCACCTTTACAGATTGCACGGGGCACCCCAACGCATCATCTCTGATAGGGGAGTGCAATTTACGTCTGCATTTTGGAAGGAATTTTTATCCCTTTTAGGAACCACTCAGGGACTGACATCTAGCCATCACCCACAAGGGAATGGGGAGGCTGAAAAAATGAACTCAGTACTTGAGCAATATTTGAGATGTTTTTTGAATTTCCAGCAAAATGATTGGACGGACTTACTCCCTTTTGCAGAAGTTGCCTACAATAATGCAGGCCACTCCAGCACAGGTTACACTCCTTTTCAAATAGCCAACGGTCAAAGTTTCAAGCCCATGCCAGAATTAACCCCAAATAAACCAACGATCCCATCACTGAAAGAATGGATGGAACAATTACAAGACACCTGGCCAATAGTTAGAAAAGCACTAGATGAAGCTAGGCAGGCATACAAAGCACAAGCCGATAAAAAAAGGGTTGAGCCTACACCATTCATTATAGGAGAAATGGTGTACTTATCTACAAAATACCTAAAGTCCCTACAGCCCTGTAAAAAACTTGGACCAAAATATATAGGGCCTTTTCCAATTAAAAGAATCATAAACCCAGTAACAGTAGAATTAGAATTACCCAAAAATCTCAGGCAAATACACCCAATTTTTCATTGCAGCTTGCTGAAAAGAGAGCATCAGTCACCTTTACGGCCAAAAATCCCCCCCACACACACCACCTCCAATCATGGTGGAGGGTGAACAACATTTTGAAATAAAGGAAATCCTTGACTCTAGGAGATATCATGGAGCGACTCAGTACCTAGTTGTCTGGAAACACCTCCCTCCCTCACAAAATGAGTGGGTCCATAAACATCATGTCAGAGCCCCGAAGCTATTAAAGAAGTTTCACACAGAGTATCCTAACAAGCCTGACTAACTTTTATACCTGTTTTGTTTTCTTTCAGGTGGATCTGTTTTTTTTAAGGGGGCAGGATGTCAGAATCCAATTATATTTCGTCTCTAGTTATCAACTATAGAAAACCCCATTTCTGCCTTCCCTGGATTCTGCCATACGGTGAAGGGAAGGGGGTGAACAAAGGGGCTTTATGGCCCTCACTTCCTTCAGTACACTTCAAAGGAACTGAATGTGGATATCGCCAAAAGGACTAACCATAAGAATGGGGCTATTACCTTTCATGTAGTTCTCTCTGAAGTCTCCATCCAGCCGGCAGTAAGGAAAAGGGGGTGGGAGTGTAATGCCTGAGACTGTCGCTGGAAGGAGGGGGTGATTGGGTGGGCTACTGGGGAACCCCTTAAAAGCTTGAATGGGAGAGCTTGGACCCCAAGTCCTGTCTAGAACGCCTGCAACCATTTTCTCTTAATAAAGGATGCCTGTTGGAAGAATTATTCCAAGAGTTCTGTCTTCTTAAGATGCAAAGTGGGGTGGGTCCTTACACCAGGATTGTCTCACCTAATCTGTACTTATACCTTTGATTTTTCCTGCCTAAATATAAAACTTTACTTTTCTCCACATTAAAACTCATTTTGTTGGATAGGGCCCATTGTTCCAGTTTGTCAAGATCTTTTTGGATCCTGAGCTTGTCTTCTGAGGTGTTGGCTATTCCTGCCAGTTTGGTGTCATCTGCATATTTGATGAGTTCTCCTTCTATTCCCTCATCTAAGTCATTAATGAAGATACTGAAGAGTCCTGGGCCTAAGATGGAGCCTTGTGGTAGGCCACTGCTTACTTTTCTCCATGTGGATATAGTACCATTGAGGACTACTTGTTGAGTATGGTTTGTCAGCCAGCTACAGATCCATCTGATGGTGATGTTGTCTATTCCACCTTTTTCTAGCTTACCAATGAGTAGGTTGTGGTCTACTTCGTCGAATACCTTACTGAAATCTACATATACTGTGTCCACAATGTTTCACTGGTCTACTAATTTGGTCACTTTATCAAAGAATGAAATAAAATTGGTTTGGCATGATCTGTTTTTGACAAACCCATGCTGGCTACTGATTATAACTTTGCTTCTAGTTTATTTGCAAATTTGTTTTTTGATTATCTTTTCCAAGATCTTGCTTATTTTTTTGTTTCTAATTTGTCTTTTGCAGTGGTTTTTTTTAATACGTTGGATATAATTTCTTTTTCTGTGAAGACTGATGCAAAGAATGAGTTAAGCAGTTCTGCTTTCTCCCAATTGCCTGTTATTTCCTTGCCATCTTTTCTCTTTAGTGAACCTACATTTTTCCTTGACTTTTTTTTTATTATTAATATGTTGAAAGAAACTTTTTTTATTGTCCTTGATTTCTGTTGCAAGTCTTTGTTCATTCTGAGACTTTGCTTTCCTGACTTCATTTTTGCATATTCTGGCTGTCTGCTGATAATTAGCCTTAGTTATGTGTCCCTCTTTCCATTTTTTGTACTTGTTCTTTTTGTCTTTCAGTTTGTCAGAGAGATCTTTGTGCAGCCATGCTGGTTTCTTCTTGCCTTTTTGTGTTTTTTTTTTCAGTGGTTTTGTGCTGGTCTGGGCTTTTATGATCACATTTTTCAGAGTTTCCCATGCTTCTTCAGTTTTCCCTTTTAGGATTTTCATCCATGCGATCTTTCCTAGGTTCTATCTGAGTTTATTAAAATCAGCTCTTTTGAAGTTTAAGACATTGGTTGTTATTTTCTATTGCTTGTATTTGCATTACATTGAATTCCAGTATGAGGTGTTTACTTTTGCCCTAGGTTCCGGCAACCAATTCCCTCCATCACTTCTTTATTAGTAAGAATTAGGTCCAGCATACTTCTACTTCTAGTTCCCTCCTCTATCTTTTGGATGACAAAGTTGTCAGCTAGGTTGGTTAGGAATCTGTTTGATCTCCTGCTCACTGCAGAGTTTTGTCTCCCAGCTGATATCTGGGTAGTTGAAGTCTCCCATTACTAATGTGGTATGCTTCCTACATACATTTGTTAACTGGTTGGCAAAGAGTTCATCTATTTTTTCTGATTGGTTGGGTATCCTGTAGTATACCCCTTTTTCCCCCTTTTATATTGAACCATATAGATTCTGGAGGGCTTTTATTTTTAATCATGTGCATTTCTGTAGATATGTAGTGTTCTCCTACATATAGTGCAACTCCCCCTCCTCTTCTTGTAGTTCTGTTTCTTTTGAACAATTTGTATCCATCCATCAGTTCATTCCACTCATGGGTTTCGTCCCACCAGGTTTCCATAATGCCAACTATGTCATCCCTGCCCTCATGTACTATTGCTTCTACTTCACCCTGTTTGTTCCCCAAGCTTTGAGTGTTTGTATATAAGCATTTAAGGCTTTTATGCCTGTCCGTGGGTATGATTCCTGCATCTCTTGATTGTTGTTGGAGTTTTTCTTTTTTCTTGTCACTCCAAACCTCATTGTTTGATTTGTTTTCTTGGGATTTATGACTGGTTTTGTGTTCTAGAGATTCTAAAGATTGGTCACCCTTCCCCCTTAAGAATGCCTGGACCAATTACTCCTGTGGGACTGACATTTGGGAAATTTGTTGTTGCTTTAGTGTAGGGGTGTCAAACTCACAATATCACATGAGGCGTTGTGATGTATCACGAGTTTTTTTCCATTGCCAGCAATGGGTTGGGTGCAGTTTCATCATGACACATCTGGCCCATGGGCCAGCAATTTGACATCCCTGCTTTAGTGGTTGCTTCAGCTGCAATTACATGATGCTAATTTCCAATGCTCCTTGATAGCTTCTCAGAAGTCAATGAAGAAGCCATCAGGAAAGATTGCAAATTGGTTAAGTAAATCTCCCTCACCCATGCAATCTCCTCAGCTCCTCTGTGCTCACACCATGTGGGCCATTTACCATGCCACATATCTTTCTGAACATGCATTCCTGTGCACCCTCCCTGAGCCAAAAAGTACCCCCATGTACTCTTCCTTATCTGTGCCATACCCCTGTATGTCCCTCTGACCTGTGACTTACCTGCCTGCTAGCCTTGGACCTGCAAATTCCTGCCAGCTTCCCCACTGCTCGTGGCAAACTTGCAGGGAGAAAGTCAGAGGGAAAGTCAGCAGGGAACATCACAAATTGTTTAGTCTGTCCCACCCACACATCTTGTCCTAGGCCTTCTGTGTTTATGTTGCTCTGACTAGTTGCACACCCCCATATATTCTCCTTGACCTGCATTGCACCCCTGTACACCCTCCCTGAGCTGCACCCTCATGCATTCAACCTGATCTATGCTGCACCTCTGAATACCTCTGAAATGAGGAGTCCATGGTGATCTCAAAGCTTGATTATTTTCTTGCAAACATTTCATTACTCAGATGAATGGGTAATGAAATGTCTGCAAGAAAACAACCAAACTCAGAGAGCACCATGGACCCCTCATTTCAACCCTGAGCTACAAATATTCTCCTTTATGTGAAAGTATTACCAAATGGATTGTGCATTGTCTATGCTTATGTTTTTTCCAAGCTCAGAAAGACCAACCAAGATGATAAGGGGTCTGGAGTATGATGAAAATTGAGAAACTAGGTATGTGTGGCCTATCAAAGAGAAGGATTAGGGGAGACATGATAACTGCTTCCAACACTTGTGGAGCTCTCACAGAGAAGAGGGGATTGACTTATACTTCAAAACACCTGAAGGCAGGACAAGAAGTAATAGATGAAAGTTTATTAGGAGAGATCCAATTTAGAAGTAAGGAGAAATTATTAGTGAGTGCATCACTGAAGGGACAGCTTTTTTGAAGAGATATAACAGAATAATAGAAAACAGACTTGGAAAGGACCTTGGAGGCCTTCTAGTCCAACCCTCACACAGGTATGGGATCCCATATCATTCTGAAAAAATGGCTGTCCAATCTCCTCTTAAAAACACCCAGTGATGGTGTTGTGTCCTGAGCCTGCAAAAGCAGGCTCGGGACGTTGCAAGGTCCTGGGCAATTGCAAAAGCTGCCCGGGACCAGACTGAGTGACGCCGGCCTTGTGCGCACGCGCAAAGTGTGAAAGTACTCAGTAATTGTTGCCGTTATGTTCGGGTCTCTGAGTTGTTAAGAGAGGCTGCGTGCCTCGTAGATTGCCAGATTAGAAAAACCTTTTACTAATAAAAGACTGCTGTGTTCAAGATGAGCCTCCTCACTCTTCATTACTCTCAGAACGTAACACTGGCGATGAAGGTGGGATTCTGCAAAGACTCACCTTGAAGTCCTGAAGAGGGGGAAGTCGGCGTTGGAAGCAGCGTCTCAGGCCTATCAGTCAGCGTTGCTGAAGGGTGAGCTCGGCTGAATAACCCTTTCCCCCCCACACACATTAGAAAGAGTAGAGAGAAAATGGTGAAGATTGGGCGTATTTCTGAGTTTGACATTGCTCATCCAGAAAGATGGGACTCATGTTGCCAGGGTGGAAAATGATTGTAGAGTAAACCAAATAAGGGAAGATGGATCAAAGGCTGCAATGCTGTTGTGTGTTTGTGGTAAGGAGGAGCTGTAAGGTCTCTAGGGCCTACCAGGAACATTCCTGAAATGGCAACTGTCCATCAGGAAGACATCAAAGATGAGTCAGACACAGATCCTGAAGATGAGGTGAATAGACTTTACCTGCCATTGGGGAAGAAGCAGAAGGGGCGTCTGGACAAGGCCACTACAGCCATCAAATGCTTCGGATGCGGTGGAAGCCACAAGAGAGCTGAGTGCAGGTTCCGGTCCACCGTATGCAGAGGGTGTGGAAAGCGAGGCCACATTGCAGCCATATGCTTGAGTCAACAGAAGGTACAACCACAGGAAGAATTGCGTCTGAAAGGTACCAGGGACCTCAGCCAAAACAGGGTGGGTTTCTGCACATCGCGCAGGAGTATTTTGAGGACAGGAACACATAAACCCTTAAAGAAAAAACTGTCTTTAAAAGTAAGGCTGCAAGGTGTTCCTATAGCTATGGAGTTGGACACAGGGTCCACTCTCTCTATTATTTCTAACAATACATTTAGGAAAATTTGCAACAGTAGTGGCATTCGAGCCAAACTAAGACCATCAAACATAATTCTCACAGACTTTCAAAATTCTAAAGTGTGTGTTAAGGGGGAGGCCACCCTTAATGTCCAGTATAAGGATTTTGAAGGTCCTCTAGACGTGTTGGTAGTGGGGGGGGGGAAACACACGAGCCTTATTGGAATCGATTGCAAACGTCATGCTCTGGTTATCCAAATCACTGGGCTGCACAGTTTGCAAACGTCATGCCTGGCAGAAGTCTGCAAGGAGTTTGCAGATGTGTTTAGTTCAGAGCCTGGATCCTTCAAGGGGCCTCCAGTCTCAGTGAGGTTAGACCCAACAATCACCCCCATCAGGTTAAGCCAAGGAGGGTACCCTTTGCCCTCAAGGCCAAGATTGATGCTAAAGTGGACAAGCTGATACAGCAAGGTATTTTAGAACCTGTAGATTCAAGCCCATGGGAAACCCCTATAGTAACGCCTTTAAAGGCTAATGGGGAGATATGTATTTGTGCAGATTACAAATGTACACTAAATAAGGCTTTACAAGAGCATGCTTATCCAGTTCCAGTGGTAAGTCACATTCTGGCATCTCTTAAGGAGGGGCAGCATCTTTGCAAAACTTGACCTGGCACAGGCCTACCAACAGTTGCCTGTAGATGAGGCAGCTCCAGAAGCACAAACTATAGTCACTCATAGAGGAGCTTGTAAGGTCAAGAGACTGCAATTTGGGATTGGTGTAGCCCCTGGCATATTCCTAAGAGTTGTGGAAAGCACGCTGCATGGAATTCCAGGGATCTGCCCCTACTTTGATGATGTCCTCATTGCTGGGGAGTCATCTCAAATGCTAGCTGAGAGATTAAGGGCTGTCTTGTTTCGTTTCAGAAAAGCAGGCCTTAAACTGAAAAAGGAAAAATGCAAAATTGGAGTCAATTCCACTGAATTTTTGGGATTTAGAATAGATGCCCAGGGTATCCATCCTGCTGAAGGCAAGCTGCGAGTTATACAAGAGGCCCCTAGCCCTAAATCCAAGGGTGAATTGCAAGCCTTCCTGGGCCTCTTAAATTTTTATCATGCCTTCCTACCTCACAAGGCTGCTGTGACAGAGCCCTTACATAGGCTCTTGGACAAACAGGCTCCTTGGCAGTGGACTAAGGTCCATGAAAAGAGTTTCAATGAGGTTAAGGCTTTGCTAACTTCCAATACTGTCTTGGCTCATTTCAACGAGCAGCTGCCTGTGTGCATTGCCTGCGATACATCTCCTTATGGGGTAGGAGCAGTACTCAGCCATCTGAAGGCTGATGGGACTCAGGTCCCTGTAGCTTATTATTCCAGGACCCAGTCTCCTGCTGAGCGTAATTATGCTCAGATTGACAGAGAGGCTTTGGCCATAGTGGCTGGCATTAAGAAATTTCATGATTTCTTATATGACCGCAAATTTACAGTCTATACTGACCATAAGCCTCTCTTGGGGTTGTTTACCACAAACAAACAGACCCCACATATCATTTCTCCTCGTATGCTGAGATGGTCCATTTTTCTGTCAGCGTATGACTTTAATTTAATTCACAAACCTGGAAAAGATATGGGTCATGCTGATGGCCTGAGTAGATTGCCCTTGCAGCAATTGGAGCCTGATCCGGCTCCAGCTGTTCATATTCTATCAATTCAGGAATTACCAGAGTGTCCCCTCAATGCCAGGGATGTGGCTGCAGAAACTGCCACTGATCACACACTCACACGCGTGTTGGCATGGGTATTGTCAGGGTGGCCTGACAAGTGTCCCGATATGGAGTTTCAGAGCTTCTGGAAAAAGAAGCATGAGTTTTCCACTTTCAAAGGTTGCCTGTTATGGGGTAGCAGGGTTGTGATCCCTACCTCGTTGAGGCCTAGAATCTTGTGCTATCTGCACGATGGACATCCTGGTATAGTAAGGATGAAAGTGCTTGTGCGCAGCCATCTTTGGTGGCCGGGTCTCGATAAGGCTATCGAGGCCCAGGTTCATGGGTGCCAAGCGTGCCAACAGTCCCGGCCTGAAATGCCTCAGGCCCCAGTACACAGGTGGGAGGAAACTCAATTCCCTTGGTCCAGGGTGCATATAGATTACACTGGGCCCTTTCAGGGGCAATTCTTCCTCATTGTGGTTGACAGCCATTCCAAATGGCTAGAGGTTGTTCCTGTTTCCTCCACTACTACTGCCAGGACCATCCAGGTGTTGAGAAGCATTTTTGCATCACATGGTCTTCCGGATGTGTTGGTTTCAGACAATGGTCCCCAATTTACTTCTTCTGAGCTCCAGGCTTTCCTGCAAGCCAACATGATCTGGCACGCGATGTTGGCTCCCTTCCACCCGTCCTCCAACGGAATGGCTGAGAGAATGGTGCGCACTACCAAAGATGCCCTCAAGAGATTGACTTACGGTAACTGGCACCACAGGTTAGCAGATTTCCTTCTTGCACACCGCACCACAGCATGCACTGCCACGGGAAAGAGCCCTGCTGAACTCCGCTGGGGTCACCGCCTCATAACGAAGCTGGACAGGCTGCATCCTGACCGGGTGGCTTCACAGGTGTCACAACCGCGGGCACCTAGGAGACTCCAAGTGGGTGATCTGGTCTGGGCACGCAACTATGGACCTGGTCATCTCTGGGTGACAGCTGTGGTCTGCAAGGCCTCGGGACCATTGTCGTACGAAGTGACATTGGGTGACGGCCGTGTCATTCGCAGACATATAGATCAGCTGCGTTGGAGATTGGACTCTCACTCTTCCGCTCCTGGCTCTGCTATGGGGGGGGAGGGGGATGATAATATACAATATGAAGATTCAAGAGATAGTCCCCACTTATCCACAATCACTCCAGACAGGGAGACATACCGGGGGTGTCCACATTACTCACCTTCAAGTGATAACACTCCAGACAGGGAGTTTCATGGGGGTATCCTCATATCTCACAAGGAAACAGTGACCAGGAATTCCAGCAAGGGCGAGGGTACGTCTCAGCAACTACCTCACAAAGGAGGTCATCAGGAAGGGGGGTGGCCAGGGAGGCGACTCCTGATTCCGGCACCTCTAGCACAGGTGGGAAAACTTCTGAGCTTAGGGGTGACCCTGATGCCAGGAATCCAGTATTGGCTGGCTTCAGGGCCGAGGGACAGTGCTCCCAGGGAAGGTCCATTGTGGACCTGGGGACTACCACCCCTCCAAGGTATGCTGGGTTGGACAGAGAAGGTCCAGCCACCCAGCTGATGGGCAGGTTGACCAGGTACGCGGGTCAACAAAGTCCTGGCCGGCTGAGCCTGGTGGGCGAGCAGGCAGGCCAGGCCGCAGCTCCAAAGGTGCTTGGAAATGTAGGGCTACCACCGCTGGGCTCACCTAGCCTAGCAGGAGAACAAATGAGCCCTGCACCCTTGCCATGTCCGAGAAGGTCGCAAAGGACCAGATACCCCCAAAATACCTCAGGGAATATGTTAATCTGCAGACCAATTTTGAAGGAAACTGCTGAAGGAAGAGTTTACAAGTAATGGGGCTGTCTTGTATTGAGGTTTTATTTTGATTTCTGATACATTATTTCCAAAATGATAGAACATTTGCCATGCACGTGGCAGGACAAGGGTGTTCCCCAAGTCCGAAGAGGTTGCAACGGATCAATCACACACTCATAAATCTTACGGGAATTATTACAGGGTGTGATGGATCCGGAACACGTCCTGTCAGTAAGGTCGCATATATGAGCAGAAATGTTTAATCCAGGGGAAAGGGATGTTGTGTCCTGAGTCTGCAAAAGTAGGCTCGGGACGTTGCAAGGTCCTGGGCAATTGCAAAAGCTGCCCGGGACCAGACTGAGTGACGCCGGCCTTGTGCACACGCGCAAGGCGCGAAAGCAGTCAGTAATTGTTGCCATTATGTTCGGGTCTCTGAGTTGTTAAGAGAGGCTGCTTGCCTCGTAGATTGCCAGATTAGAAAAAGCTTTTACTAATAAAAGACTGCTGTGTTCAAGATGAGCCTCCTCACTCTTCATTACTCTCAGGATGTAACAGATGGAGTATCCACAACTTCTGAAGGCAACTCATTCCACTGGTTAATTGTTCTCACTGTTAAACATTTCTTCTAGGTTGCTTCTCTCCTTGATTATTTTCCATCCATTGCTTCTGGTCCTGCCCTCTGGTGCTTTGGGGAATAGGTTGATCACCTCTTCTTTGTGGCAGCCCCTCAAACACTACTATCATGTCATCCCTAATCCTTCTCTTCTCTACAGTAGACATAACTAGTTCCAGCAACCATTCTTCATATGTTGTAGCCTCCAGTCCCCTAACCATCTTTGTTGCTCTTTTCTGCAACTCTGCACTCTTTCCAGAGTCTCAATATCTTTTTTATATTGTGGCAACCAACATTGGATGCAGTGTTCTAAGTGTGATCTTACCAAGGCCTTATAAAGCAGTACTAACACTTCGTGTGATCATGATTCTATCCCTCTGTTAATGCAGCCTATGATTGCATTGGCTTTTTGGGCTGCTGTTGCGCACTGTAAGTTCATATTTAAGTGATTGTCCCCTAGGACTCCAAGATCCCTCTCACAGTTACTGCTATTGAGCCAAGTTTCATCTAAACTGTGCCTGTACATTTGGTTTTTCTTGCCTAACTGTAAAATCTTGCTTTTCTCTACACTGAATTTCATGTTATTAGAATTTCATTTTGTTGTTGATAAATTAAGCTGTAGACTTCTTATAGGGGACAAGAATTTAGTTGGATTTAATTCTCAGCTGACATGAACAAGATTACCGAGTAAATTTGAAAAAAAGTTCCTATCCTATGATAGGGATTTTTTTTAGAAATGAGGAATAAACAGGGGTGATGGCATTAATATATGAATGTTAGCTCTAACCCATGTTGAGATATTTTTTAAAAAAATACTCTATATTTAAATTCATAAAATAAAATATTTATTAATTGGTTCAAAAGTTGATTTCATAAAAGTCAATTTATGTTAAAACATCTTAAACTTTCTTCAGCCACCCAAGCAGCAGAAGTTAATTAAACAAAGAGTGGTAATCCTGAATTGATATAAATTTAATGAAACAGGAATAGGATGTGGAATACTTGACATGACAGTAAGAATGACATAAATAAGGACAAAACAAAAAGAGTCCATTTGTATGACAGCTGAAGCCTTATTCTCTGTCCTAGAAGACAGAGCTGCATGTCAGTTCTTGTATCAAGCATGAGCTGAGGTTAGATGCTTTTCTGGGCTGCCAACAATTCTTAAATGCTATAAGTGAGAACTCCTGCAGATCATCTCCTTTTCATAGAATGCATTCTTGTCTAGTTGCTTCACACTTCACTGCTGGAACCTAAAACATTAATTAAATAAGGAATAAGCATCTAATCAGATAATTTTCATAAGTAATCATAATTTGCATAAATTAATTTTATAAACAATTTTCTTCATGGCTTCCATGCAGGATGCTGCTTTAAGGTGACAGAAGTCAACAGCTGGCCTGGAACTGAACCAGAATAAAATTATTCAACATTTTAATTGACATTTTTTGCAGTTACTACTCCCTTATTATCAAAATATCAATTATGAAAATTGCTGCTTATAAATTGTACTCAATTGCCTTCCTTTACCTTTGTCCCCATGACATTACTGTATAAGGAGACAATTCAAGCTCCAGTTTATTACATTATTTCTACATCATTACTCCTGTGGAATCAGACATATAATCAATCCTGTACAAAGTGGAGTCTCCAATTGAGACAAGGCAAGTCTTGTTATTTGTACCTAAGTTGTACCTTTGTCTGAATGTATTTATAGCACAGGAGAGATGGAAATGCAAATGTGAATTTATCACCATGAAGTCAGAGATTTGGGTTTTTTTAAAAAATACATCACACCTGTTCAACTTGGAAAGTCAATGGTGCTGGAGGGCAACAGGCTCGAGTTCTTCATTCTGCAGAGTCCTCTTGGTTATTTTGCCTTGGAGACGGGGTTGTGTGTGTTCCACAACACACGTTCAGTGAAGAACTTCATTCTTTAGCCCATATTGAAATGAGATTGAACTCTCCTTCCAGCAGTTTTCTCAGTCTTAAGTAGCCAAGTGTCTTTAGCAGCCCGGCCTATGGCAGATCACGGGAAATCATCTGCTTTAATGAATAGCATGGAACAGTTCTTGGACCTGTTCTGCCCGATGAATCTCCCTGGGCCATTGCTTTCCTGGGGAGGTTACTTGCTGGAAGAGGCACACTGAGAAGGAAAACACAGGATACGGTTCATTGAGAAAAGTTCCCGTGACATTTCCTCTTACGGGCTACTTACTCCTGACAACCCCTTCTGCCCCCCCTCCCCAACTTAGTCAGCATTTCTCTTTCACATATTATTAGAAAACATTCTCCATTATTTTACTTATTGCTACTTCATGTTATAAAAAAAACCTCATAAGAAAATGCTACTGAGATGACTTGCTACGAGTGTTGGAAGACGAACCCTAAAATAATTATTTGATTTTTGCTAACATTATGATTGAAGTTAGTGTTATGCAAAACATATGCTAGAAATCCTATGCTATGCCAGAAGTGATTGGCATATATACATTATTTCTGAACTCCATACATAAATGTTGCAATAACCCTTTCCCCATCTGCCTTTCTTCCTGTGATTTTTTTTTCTATGATCTTCCTGTATATACAATCATAGACTTAAAAAAATCTAGGAATACGGTAGGAGAGTTCCTTTAGGCAATCAGATTCATAGCTGCTAAGTACAGAAATGCAAATTACATAATCTGTGATGGAATCTCTGTTTTGCAACTGCCTCTCTGCGTCACTGATTCCACTTTCAAGCTGCCCTTTATTGTCTGGTCCTCCCCCCCCCCAATATTCCATTTCCCTCTCATTTACACCTATAACTCTGAGTCCTGCACTCTGGAATGAGAGATGGCAGGCCTTAACCTTCTTCTCTATAAAACATCTTTTCTTTTATGAGAAATCTTGTCAAGAATTGGAAGAGGTCCATTCCCAGCCTTCTTTTCCCAAAGCGAACCATACCTAACTCCTTCTAGTTTCCTGATAAACAGCTTTATTCTCCTCTGAACCCGCTCCAGTTTCTCTACATTCTTCTTAAAATGTGGTACCCAGAATTGCAGGCAGTATTGAGTTGTGGTCATCCAACACACCCATTCAGAATAAAGCAGAGTGGAATTATTACTTGCCATGATTTGGAAAGATGTTTGCCGGGGTGGTAGATGGTTCAGTTGCATCATGCTGCTATCTCACATTCAGCTTACAATCAACTAATATTCCAAGTTTTTTTTCCCCACAAATAGCATCACTAAGCCAAGTATCCACCACCAATTCCTGCATATTTGTCTAACTGTCTCCTAAGTGGAACATTTTTCATTATCTCTACTAAATTTTATTTCTTCCCATTTTCCTCCTCTCTTCAATTTGATGAACACTCTTGAAAGAACATGTCATGAGATCTTTTGGGTAGACGAGAAATGATTTAACACAAAGCACACAAGATTTCCTTTTGCTATTTCCCCCTTTATTGGCTAAATGAGATGAGTGTTTCTTCCAGAAATTCAGGGTTTTTTAAAAAAATCAAATGACTTTTAAAATAAAAACATATCATAGTGATGTCTGCTGGATTTTCTCCCACTCTCTCTTGTCTTTCTGACATAACTAGTAAAACAATAAAATGAAGTTGGAAACGTAATTCATCTTTATTTAGATTTATTAGAGTTGTCCCACTCCAAAAGACTCTAGGGTCTTTCAATATAAAAAATAATTAAAAACATAACAACAAAGTATAACAAAGGATTGCAGCTCAGAGGGAAACAATCATAGTAATGAAAACATAACATGGGCTCCAAACACACACTGCCTCCAGGCCTGGGATCAGAGCTGTGTCTTAAGAGTCTTCTGGAACCCTAAAAGAGTGGGTGCCACACACATCCCTACGGGACTGGGGTCTACTCCAGAGTGCAGGGGCTGCAACAAAGAAGTTGTGTTTCCTCAGATAACCCTATGGAACAAAAGGCTTTATAGTACTGACCAATGCTTTGAACTGAATTGGAAGCTGACTGGCCACCAGTGCAGCTTCTGCAACAGAGAAGACACCTGGGAATAAGGAGAAGTGCATGTTACTGCTCATACTGGTGGACTTTGGACCAGTTGTACCTGGTCATAAAAGGCAGCTCCACACAGAGCATATTGCAATAATCCACTAGCGAGTAAGTAACCACATGAAGGGCCTCCCAGTTGAGGAACAGGTGTAACTGGCATACATTGAACCTCTGCAAAGGCTATCCTGGCCACAGCTGCCATCTGATCATTGAGCAGTAGCTATGAGTCCAAAAAGATCCCCAGTTAGATACTCATCTCAAAGGAGGAAGGGCAGTCTTGTCAGGATTGAGTTGAAACCTGTTCTCCAGTCCAGACCCAAACTGCGGGTTAATACATAGACAGCTTCATCTATGCATGCCAGGGTAGAGATGACTTCACCCCCCAGTTTCATGTAGTTGTTAAACAATAGGGGTGTATCAAATCCTGAAACATTCTTAGCCCTACAAGTTAGATTAGACTAAGTAACTAATGCCATATAGGCCAGGACTAGTTTTATTGTAAGAGTTATAGTAATAGAATCTTGCAAGTCTGATTGTGCTTCCCCAATGTAAGGACCTGCCTCAGCTAATTCTCCCAAGAAAGCAGAACTCTTGAAACTGGCATTGTTTCAATCAGGAACTTTTATTGAGAGTTAGTGATAGCAGGAGAGCAAAGCAAGATCTGAAGATTTCCCACGTGAATTGCTACATTAAACCTTTCATTCACACAAATTCCACCCCAGAGCCCAACTGTCCAGTTCACATCCAGCCAATTGACAGGTGTGAAGTTGTTCTGGGAATTGGGACTGATAAAGGAGTGGAGATAAGGCAGATGATCCCTGGCACATTCCTTTCCCCTTTTCACACCCAAAGAGATACATCAAAGTTTAGAAAGAACAAAGTAGATGAAATACATCCATAAGCCCCCCTCCCAGCAAAGCAAGCCTCCCCCTCCACTTGAATGGAAGAGCTCCGAAAAGAAACATTGAAAGGGTTTCTGATATGCTATCCCCCCTTAAAAGAAGGAGAATTCTTCCTGGAGAGACAAAAATAATAAAATAGGGAGGAAAAAGAGAATAATAGGTTAATCAGGTTTGTCTGGGTAATAAGTATGAAATCGTTTGAGCAGTTAAGGGGCTCTAACATATTTTTTATGAACCCATTCATAAAAGGAGGCTGGGACATCTTTCCAGGTCACTAGATACTGTGTAGGCCCATGGTGTTTGCATGAATCTAAGATCTTCTTAATTTCAAAGTGTTGTTTACCCTCTACCATGATGGATAGAGGTGCAGGAGGATCTGCTGGCCTTAAAAGCGAGTTTTTTTCAGGTTTTAACAGTCTGCAATGGGTGGATTTGCCTTAAGGGTTTTGGGAGTTCCAGTTCCACTGTGACAGGGTTTGTTATGTGTCTTATTGGGAATGGACCCACACATTTGGGCCCCAGTTTCTTTCATGGCTGCAATGACTGAAAGAACCTAGTGGACAGGTATACCCAGTCCCCTACTTTGAACTGTTTAGGTTCCACTCTATTCTTATCTACCTGAGCCTTATAAGTGCTTTGGCTTTATTTAAGGCTTTTCTGACTACTGGCCAAGTGTTTTACAATTGTTTAATCCCTTCCTTAAGGGGAGGGATGGTGGGCTCGCTATTTGGCAATTTGGGCATGGGGTTGAAAACTTGACTTTGTTGAACTGCTCTCAATATATCTTCCTGTAAGTTAAGATGGCTATAGTTTCTCCACTTCCTTGGAAGTCAAGAATCAAATTTAGTTTAATGAGTAAGACTGTGCCTCAGGCACAGTCAGACTCTAACTCCAAGCAAATTTGAGCAACTTTATCCACCAGGCAGCATAAATATGCTTCATCACATCCCTGTTGAGGGTCCTATATGCCCACCTCCCAAAAAGAAGGAATTTTGGTTGTCGTTATTGCTCAGTCACTAAGTCATGTCTGACTCTTCACAACCCCATGGACCATAGCACAACAGGAGCCATTGTCCTCCACTGTCCCTTGGAATTTGCCCAAATTCAAGTTCATTGCATCAGTAACACTAACCATCTCCTCCTCTGCTGTCCCCTTCTCCTTTTGCATCTTTCCCAGTGTCAGGGTCTTTTCCAATGAGTCTGTCATGGTTCCGACAGATGAAACTCTTCAAAGAACTTCGAGGCATTATTTATCTTAAAGAATCTTTATTCAAGTTGTATAGCATCAGTACGTACATAGTCGAAGCCAAAATCTGGATTCCCCTCCCCTTAGCACATAGTATCAAACACAATTCCCTCCTCTAATTAACAGTCATAAATCGCATTTTCCAATTAGTTTGAAATGCAGGCTTTCCCTCTTGTTCTCCAATCCGCCAATTCTTATCATCTCTTATTTCAAGCTCTGAATTCACACACTAGTACAATGTTGTTATGTCTAACTAACTCCCATCACAATCCTCCTCCTCCCCCTGCATCATCTAATTCTAAAAGTAAAGCATAAGAAATAAAAAGGCTGCATCTTCATATGTTGTCAAAGCAAGAACATTCAATGTTAGCAGCGTTGACATCCAGCCCCCCTTACAAAAAGGACAGATCCTGTAGCGTAAACAAAAGCATGTGTTTGGGATTGTCTCTCGGTTTGTTAGGGTGTTTCTTATAGAACCTTTTGATGAGTCTGTCGGCTTTCACATCGCTAGATTTCACCCAAGTGACTTCAGATAGCGAATATCCCTTCCATTGTACTAGGTGCTGCAATTTCCCTTTAAAAATTCTAGAATCAAGAATACGCTTTACTTCATAGTGAATTTGACCTGCCACTACGAGGGGTCCAGGTGCCTTCTTAGGGGGAGGTCTTAAAGTGGATTCTTGCAAAGGTTTCAACAAGCTGCAATGAAAGACAGGGTGAATTCTCCCTAAAAGCCTAGGGAGTTTTAATTTTACTGTGACCGAGTTGATGATCCTTACGATGGGGAAAGGCCCCAAGAGTTTTGGTAATAATTTCTTACTGGGTAATTTAAGGTGTAAATATTTAGTCGACAGATAAACCTTTTCCCCAACTTGGAATGTTCTTTGAGGGGCTCTGTTTTTATCTGCCTGCTTTTTATAAGACTCGGAAGTCTTCTTTTAAAGCAGCTTTCGTGGCTTTCCAAACCTCTTCCCACCCCCTCACCCAGTGATCAAGTGTCTGAGAAGCGGAGGGCACTTGAAGGTATTCAGGTATTGGACTGAACTCTTTTCCTCGAGCTACTCTGAAAGGCGTAAAGCCAGGGCTCCTGTGAACAGAGTTATTGTAAGCCACTTCTGCAAAAGGGAGGAGGTCGGTCCAGTTGGTTTGTTGGTAGGAAATATAACATCTGAGATATTGCTCTACCATCTTGTTAGTGGCTTCCGTGGCCCCATTAGTAAGGTGACCAACTTTTTCACAATGAAAAGGAGGGCACAAATAAATTGAAGAAAAAAATATCGTAAATAAAAGAAACATTTTATTCATTGCATCAATAATACAGACAACTTGCATGTGCAAAGTTTGCCAGCCGCGTGTTTTGGCGCGCTCAGCAGCAATTCCTATTGGCTTTCGAAAGCCAATAGTGGGAGTAGCACAGCTCATGCAAAAGTTGAAAAAAAAACCCATCAAAAAAAGGTGCCGGAACACCGTTCTGAGCGTTTTATGAGGGGGGAAAAAAGCCCTGCAGATTAGTCTTCAAATATCAAAAAAGAGGACCTGAAGGAGGACACTTTTTGAGGGAGGACAGAACTTACAAAAGGAGGACTGTCCTCCCTAAAGGAGGACGGTTGGTCACCTTGCCATTAGTAGATGGGTGAAAAGCAGATGATAGACCTTGAGATGATCCAATTAATTTAAGAAAACTCCTCCAAAACCTCACTGTGAACTGCACCCCCTGTCCAAAATTATTCGCTTAGGGACACCATGCAGCTGGTAGATATGTTTCAGGAACAATTTAGTCCAATGATGGCGAACCTTTTAGAGACCAAGTGTCCAAACTGCCACCCCAAACCCACTTATGTATTGTTGAGTGCTGGGTGGGTGTGGCCCGTTGGTTGGGTATGGCTGTGGTGGTAATGGCAGACTGGGTGGGACTAAAAGGTTCAATCAATCAATTCCAACTTTGCGAGATCTTTTTTTTCCTGCGAGAAGTTGCAATTGATTGATTGAATCTTTTTTTTTTTTTTTGCACCTGGCAGTGGAGGCCTAAAGCGAAAAGGTTTTATAAAACTCAGCTGAAGGCCTAGGACTGGGGCAACAGTGTGCGTGCCCATAGAGAGGGCTCTGAATGTCACTGTGGCACGCATGCCATAGGTTAACCACCATGGACCTATATCATCTCAGACAAGTGACTGTCTAGCCTCTTCTTAAAGACCTCCAGTGATGGAGCGCCAACGATTTCTGAAGGCAAAGCTGTTCCACTGGTTAATTGTCCTCACTGTTAGGAAGTTTTTCCTTAATTCCAGGTTGCTTCTCTCTTTGATCAGTTTCCAACCATTGTTTCTTGTTCTGCCTTCTGGTGCTTTGGAGAATAGTTTGACCCCCTCTTCTTTGGGGCAGCCCCTCAAATACTGGAATACTGCTATCACGTCACCCCTGATTCTTCTTTTGACTAGCCAAACCCAAATGGTAAATTGAAGACAGCTCACAAAAAGCCTGTGATTGCATAGAAGGAATAGCTGGCAAGTAAGTGGATTCTCTGATAATTTCTCTCTTCACAAAGAGACACCCACTAGTGCTCCAGACAGCTGCTCCTTGTGAGGAGTCTGCAAGATAGCAGCAGTCACAGAGGGCCTAAAAGCATTGAACATGCAGGTGCTGGAACAGGTGTGCCTGGAAAGAATAAAATGCCAGGGAGACCTATCTGGAATTACAGGGCAGGATACTTCCTGGGGAGACCTGGTGAACTAGCTGCCTCCAAGTGAGCAAAGACCAAAGCACTGATGAGCAGACCTTCTACAGAACAGGCAAAGTTAGGCCATAGGGAGAAGAGTTTTCTTATTTATAGCTTTAAAAGTGAGTGAAAATATTAGCTTATGCTTGGTACAATGAAGATGGAAGCCACCCCTTTATCATTGTCCTTGTTGCTTTTTTCTTTCTTTTGTCTTGTATTTTTCTTTTCCTTTCTTTTCTTCTATTTTAGTTTGCATTCATTTTACAGTGTTTATTAAAGCTTCAATAAAATTACAAAAAAGGAAAACAAATGACAAAAACCTGAATAAGATTTTGATCCCAAAATAGTTATAAATACATTAAGGACCCAGATCAAGCTGGAATATTAACATTTTCACCCCATGTTTTGAAAATAATTATATAAACAGCCTATTGTTTAAATTGTTTTGACTATCCTAAGTCATACTAGAAATTAGAAACTTTATGATTTCAGATTGAACACTATAGGAAATTCATAGCAGAAAAGGAAAAAAGGGAGAGAAAGTGAAACCTTGTATTTTGTTTTCAGTTAGCATTTACAAAATGACACAAAACACTTCGACATTTGAAACACTCCAGGATACTTTTGAAAAATTGAGTCAGAAATAAGCTACTACAGAATCAGAATGTTATCTGCTTCAATGGATAGACTATGTCCAAAATATGTTAATGAAGAAATGACAGATATGAAGCAACTGTCAGAATCCAATTATATTTCAATTGTAGGTACCATCTCTGAAAAAAGATCCATTTCTTACTCTTTGTGGATTCTGTCATACTACGAAAGGGGAGAAGGGAGCAAGGGGGTTTATGACTCTCACTTCCTTCAATTAAACTACAAAGGACTGGATGTGATTCTTATCAAGAGGACTGACCATAACAATGTGGCCATAGCCTTTCATCTACTATCCCTCTGAAGTCTCCCTTCTGCCAGCACTGAGGAAAAAGGGGTGGAAATGTAATGCCTGGGATCATCGCTAGAAGGACGGTGGGGTGGAGGCTGCTTGAGAACACTTAAAATATTGAATAGTAGGGGTTGGCCCCTCAGATCCTGTCTAGAACGCCTGCAACCATCTTCTCTTAATAAAGATGCCGGAAGAGATATTCCAAGAGTTCTGTCTTCTTAAGAGGTAAAGTGGGGTGGGTCCTTACAACAACATTTGGCTGAAGTAGAAATATCAGTACCAGAAATACTGGATAATATTAAAAAATAAAAAGTATGATTTATAAGACAAAGAAGTCAACTAAAGTGGAAACACAAATGATGACCAAAGAGAATGATCTGGATAAGGACTTTGTGTTGGATAAAAAAAAAAGTTTGTTAAAGTTTTTGAAAATTAAGCAGAAATACAAATGATAAACCAAGAGAATGACCTGGATAATAACTTTTTATTGGATTTACCAATGTTGGAAGTCAGCATCCATCCACCTGCCTAGAGAAGGAAAAATTTTTTTGTTGTTGTTAATTGCGAAGTCGTGTCCGACCCATCGCGACCCCATGGACAACGTTCCTCCAGGTCTTCCTGTCCTCTACCATCTTCTGGAGTCCATTTAAGTTCACACCTCCTGCTTCAGTGACTCCATCCAGCCATCTCATTCTCTGTCGTCCCCTTCTTCTATTGCCCTCAATCTTTCCCAGCATTAGGCCCTTCTCCAGTGAGTTCTTCCTTCTCATCAGGTGGCCAAAGTATTTGAGTTTCAACTTCAGGATCTGGCCTTCTAAAGAGTAGTCGGGGTTGATCTCTTCTAGGACTGACCGGTTTGAACGCCTTGCAGTCCAAGGGATTCGCAGGAGTCTTCTCCAGCACCATAGTTCAAAGCCTCAATTCTTTGGCGCTCAGCCTTTCTTATGGTCCAACTTTCACAGCCATACATTGCAACTGGGAAAACCATGGCCTGGACTATACGCACTTTTGTTGGCAGGGTGATGTCTCTGATTTTTAGTATGCTGTCTAGATTTGCCATAGCTTTCCTCCCCAGGAGCAAGCGTCTTTTAATTTCTTGGCTGCAGTCCCCATCTGAGGTGATCTTGTAGCCCAGAAAAATAAAATCTGTCACTACCTCCATTTCTTCCCCATCTATTTGCCAGGAATTGAGAGGGCCGGATGCCATGATTTTGGTTTTCTTAATGTTGAGTTTCAAGCCAACTTTTGCACTCTCCTTCTTCACCCGCATCAAGAGGCTCTTTATTTCCTCTTCACTTTCTGCCATTAGAGTGGTATCATCTGCATATCTTAGGTTGTTGATATTTCTCCCGGCAATCTTAATTCCAACTTTTGTTTCATCTAGCCCTGCCTTTCTCATGATGTGCTCTGCATATAGGTTAAATAGGCAGGGCGACAGTATACAGCCTTGCCGGACTCCTTTTCCAATTTTGAACCAATCAGTGGTTCCATGTCCAGTTCTCACTGTTGCTTCTTGACCCACATATAGGTTTCTCAG
The DNA here is from genome assembly GCF_016545835.1 of Crotalus tigris. NCBI lineage: Eukaryota > Metazoa > Chordata > Lepidosauria > Squamata > Viperidae > Crotalus > Crotalus tigris. The sequence continues at coordinate 33,661 of NW_024097841.1, read as the reverse complement.
GAGACAAATAAGATGGTCTGGTATTCCCATCTCTTTAAGAACTTGCCACAACCCCTAGATGGTAATACACAGACCAACAATCTCCTCCTCAAAGAAAACACGTAGACACCTAGCAAAGAAACAATATCCCTTAAAAAGTCACATTAACAAACACACCTGAGACACACAGAAAAGCATCTCAGACTGCAGCCCCTCCCAAAAGAAGGCAGGTGTTGGTGATAGGAGATTCTATCCTCAAAGGAACAGAATCAGCCATCTGCAGACCGGACATACAATCTAGGGAGGTATGTTGTCTCCCTGGAGAAAAAAATCAAAGACATGGCTGAGAACCTAACCAAAATAATTAGGCCACACAGATTACTACCCTTTCCTCCTCCTCCACATTGGGACGAATGACATAACAAAGAACCTGAGCACAATACTGAGAGACAATAAGCAACTAGGCCAGAGATATCAAACTGCTGACCCACGGGCCAGATGCATCATAGCGAAACTGCACCCACCCCATTGCCGGCAATGGAAAAAAAAGTTGTGATACGTCACAACACATCATGTGATGTTGCGAGTTTGACACCCTTGAACTAGGCAATAAAGTTAAAGAGCTAGGAGTACAAGTAGTGTTCATCAGTACTCCCAATAAAAGGCCATTGAGGGAAAAAAGAATTCTAGAAATAAACCACTGGCTAAATAGGCCCAACATACAAAAAAAAAAAAAACCTGCAAAATACAAACTAGAAACAAAAATTAAAATAAGCCAGAAAATGGTAAGAGAACCTATCTGACCTTGACGAATATAAATCACTGGGGCCTGACAGATTACATCCCAGAGTTCTGAAGAAGCTGGCAGATGTTATCTCAGAATCATTGCACCACATCTTTCAAAAATCCTGGAGCATCGAAGTAGTACCTGAGGATTGGAAAAGGGCTGATATGGTTCCCTACTACTTTATAAAACCCTAATGAGACCACACCTGGAATACTGCAACCAGTTTTGGTCACCATACTACAAAAAAAAATGTTGAGACCTTGGAAAAAATTCAGAGAAGAGCAACTAAGATGATCCAAGGCCTGGAGAGTAAAACATATGAAGAATGGGTGCAGGATTTGGGTTTGGCTAGTCTAAAGAAAAGAAGAAATAGAGGTGACATGATAGCAGTATTCCAGTATTTGAGAGGCTGCCACAAAGAAAAGGGAGTCAAATTATTCTCCAAAGCACCAGAGGGCAGGACATGAAATAATGGTTGGAAACTGATCAAAGAGAGAAGCAATCTGGAATTAAGGAGAAACTTCCTAACAGTGAGGACAATTAACCAGTGGAACAACTTGCCTTCAGAAATCATGGCTGCTCCATCACTGTAGGTTTTAAAAGAGACTGGATAGGCACTTGTCTGAGATGGTATAGGTTCTCCTGCTTGAGCGAGGGGCTGGACTAGAAGACCTTCAAGGTCCCTTCCAGCTCTATTCTATTATAAAAAGGCAAAATATTGTATTTCTCCAAAGGGATAATGGAGAAAAGTCTTAATGAAGGCAGAAAACCAGCCACAGTCTCCCCCAAGCAGAAACTCAGGAGATTTTCTAATTCATGCAGGGAAACTGGGGCCAAGGAAGCTTGGAGCTCATGGGATTAGAAAAACAAAGACTCCTAAAATCTACATCCCCCACCCAGCTTCAAGGACCTCCAAATCACAATGGGAGTCAGGCAACAATAATTAGAATACCAAAAGGGCACAGGTCAAAGTACATTGCACAGGAACAGGCACCTCAAACACAAAGCCCCAAAGAAGGCATAAAAACCCACCCACTGTCAACTTCATTTTGTTAGCTGTTCCAGAACCGTGTGCTGTGGTGGTTCTGCTCAGCATTAAACTTCTTTCCAAACAGCCATTCTCCACTTTTATTTCCAGCATCTTAGCCTCCATTTTATTTACTACCAGATTGGACTGGACCTGATGATTTTTTCTTCTGATACCAACAAGGCTTGTTTGTTTTGAAGATGCCTTTGAGATGGGAAAAAAGAAAAAATGACGAGGGATAAAATCCTATGACAGCATTTCAATGAATTAAAGAACAATATTCTTAGAAGGAATATAAAGATGGATTATTTGATCAAGATTAAAATAAAATGTTTTTATAAAGCTCTGGTAACGCCTTATGGACTTTTTGCTGACACCAGGAGTGAAAAGAGAAAAAGAGTGAAAAGGAAGATCCAATTTGGCATAGTGGGGAAAATTGTTATTGTGAGGAAAATAGGAGGAAGGAGGATTATTAGCTAAATTTATAAAAGTAGTAAAGGTGGGATATAAATAAATACATAAATCACAAGCAGTTAGTACACAACCCTTTTTTTCTTTTTTCCCCTCCTCCCAGAGCAAAGAGATTGCTTAAACAAATTCTCCTTTTCCCTGCAGGGCAGCGTTTCCCTCAAGAGGTGCTAATCAGAAGTTAACAAGCTCAGCTCTGTGAGCATCATTAGCCAGGTGGCAGTTGCTTTCTGGAACTGATAAGACTTTGATCACTTTCATACCTGTGGTTTTTATTTGCCTCCTCAGCAGCTGGAGACTCACAGCTATAAATGTGCTGGCCAAACATCTGGAGCCAGCACATTCCTTTCAAATGAATTCCTCACTGTGTCCTACCTATTCTCTTGTGATCCCTTTTATAATAAATGTAAATAAGATAAGATAAGATAACCTTTATTGTCATTTTTATACTGTGGGCACAATGGCACACATCAAAAATGAAATTTAGTTGCCTGCTCTCAAAGTGAAACACATACATGACACACACCTAAACATACTATGAACAACATATGTATAGACCCACATCCCTACATATATGTAGCAAATAAATATTAAACATTGAATATATAACGGAAGGAGGAAGCTTGAGAGTTCACAAGGTTAATGCTGTATGGAATGAAACTCTGGCTGAATCTGGATGTTCTGCTTCGGATACCACGAAGCCTCCTTCCAGAAGGTAATAAGGAAAACAGGTCGTTAAAAGGATGTGTAGTGTCTTGTTAATTATACCAGCACTAAGGTGAGTGTTCCAAAGAGTAGATCATATGATTTCTCAGTTAGCAACTGTTTCATTTAGCAACTAAGTTGCCAGTTCCAGTTGTGGTCACTAAATGAGGATTATCTGTAACTTATCCCTGTTCACTAGGAATGCATAACTGGGGATGATCTGGTGTATCAGAGAACAGCCATTTTTTGCATCCCCCACCAAAAAAGGTGAAATGATATGAGAACGATTTATTTTTTCCCTACTGGAGTGGAAAAACATGTTAAAAATCTGTGATGGCTCAATTGGCATTGATGCCATTATGAACAGCTGGGAAATCTATTAAGTTAATTTGCCACAATCAATATTTTTACTTTCTTAACCTGGAATTTTGAAAGAATGGTATTTTGCAATAATCAAACCTGGCAACAATTTAATTCCCAATCATGTAATTTTAGGGACTAGGGATAAGTTACAAGTAGTCCTTGTTTTAATTAGGAGCTGAGGCAGAATAACAAAATAACAGAGCTGGAAGGGAGCTTGAAGGTCTTCTAGTCCAACCCACTACTCAAGCAGGAGACCCTATACCATTCCAGACAAGTGGCTGTCCAGTCTCTTCTTAAAAACCTCCAGTGATGGAACATTCACAACTTCTGAAGGCAAGTTGTTCTACTGATCAATTGTTCTCACTGTCAGGAAATTTCTCCTTAGTTCTAGGTTTCTTCTCTCCTTGAATAGTTTCCATCCATTGCTTCTTGTCCTGCCTTCGGGTGCTTTGGAGAATAGATCAACCCCTCTTTTTTGTGGCAGTCCCTCAAATATTGGAACACTGCTATCATGTTGTCTTTGGTCATTCTTTCACTAGATTATACATACCTAATTCCTGCAATTGTTAATACGTTTTAGCCTCCAGCCCCTAATGTTATGGTTCCAACAGACAAAATAAAGCAGAACTATGAGGCTTGCAAATTCCTCAAAGAACATGTTTATTGGTTACAAAGTATTGGCACATCAAAAGTGAAACCAAGTCTGAAGATACATGTAACAATTCCCCAATACAAAGTTAAGAAATCCCACCTCTAAAACTATGCAAGCAACTATGTTCCCCAATACATCTTCTTGGTGGACTTAGCATGAAATGCCCACCCTGTAGTCTCGGGAGCAGCCAATGACCTTGGTTCCCATGGGAGAAAAAATTATTCTGATTAGCAAGCACCTGGCAATCCCCCCTCCCACCTTTCTATGGGCCAACCGAAAATGAATAGGGAAAATGGCCACAGCCATGCTCATTTTTAAAGTTGACACCCTAATCACCTGTGTTGCTCTTCTCTGCCCTCTTTTCAGAGTCTCAACATCTTTTTTATATGTGGTAACCAAAATTGGATGCAATATTCCAAGAGTGGTCTTATCAAGGCCTTATAAAGAGTACTAGCACTTCATGTGATCTTGATTCTATCCTTCTGTTAATGCAGTTTAGGATTGCATTGGCTTTTTTGGCTGCTGCCACCATTGCTGGCTCACATTTAAGTGACTGTTCTCTGGGATTCCAAGATCTATCTCACAGTTGCTGCTATTGAGCCAGGTTTCACCTAATTTGTACTTATAAATTTTGCTTTTTTTGTCTACGTGCAAAACCTTGCTGTTCTCCACATTGAATTTCATTTTATTAGATAGCGCCCAATGCTGAAGTCTGTCAAGATCCATCTAGATCTTGAGCCTATCTTCTGGGGTGTTGTCTATTCCTGACAGCTTGGTGTCATCTGCAAATTTGGTAGGTTCCCTTCTATTCTCTCATCTAAGTCAGCCTTGATTTACCCCATTGCTTCCCTCCATGTAGATGTAGTTCCATTAAGGACTACACATTGAGTGCAGTTTGTCAGCCAGTTATGAATACATCTGGTGGTGATACTGTCTATTCCACATTTTTCTAGCTTACCAAAAAGTAGGTTGTAGTCTACTTTGTCAAATGCCTTATTGAAATCCAAGTATTCTATGACCACAGCATTTTGCTGCTCCACTAATTTAATCACTTTAGCAAATAATGAAATAAGATTTGTTTGGCATGATCTGTTTTTGACAAACCATATTGGCTTCTGGTTATAACTTTGCTTGTTTTTACGTATTCACAGATCTGTTGTTTGATTATCTTTTCCAGGATCTTCTCAGGTATCGATGTTGGGCTGAAAGGTCTGTAGTTTCCTGGATCCATATTTTTTCCATTTTTGAAGATTGGAACCACATCGGTTGTTTTTCAGTCCTCTGGTAGTTCCCTGATGCTCCAGGTTCTTTGAATGATATCGTTCAATGGTTTCAACATCACATCTGCCAGCTCCTTCAGAATTCTGGGTTGTAATCCATCTGGTCCTAGTGATTTGAACTCATCCAAAATGGATAGGGTTGTTTTATTAATTTCTTGCCTATTTATTTATTTATTTATTTATTTATTTATTTATTTATTTATTTATGAGACTTATATACCGCTTTAAGTGCAAGCACTCTCTAAGTGGTGTACACCAGTAAGCAATGTATATATATATTTATATTGCCCCCAACAATCTGGGTCCTCATTTTACCTACCTCGGAAGGATGGAAGGATGAGTCAACCTTGAGCCGGTGAGATTTGAACCGCTGACCTGCTGAACACAGTCAGCTAAAGTGGCCTGCAGTACTGCACTCTAACTGCTGCGCCACCTCGGCTATTTTGTCTTCTATTCGTAATCCAATCTTTTCAAGTACTGCTTTTGATAGGTTGGACTGTTTTTTTTCCTTTTGTGTAAAGACAAATGGAAATAATGAATTAAGCAATTCCAGTTTCTCCCTGTTGCTCTTCACCTTCTTGCTGTCTTCACCCATTAGTGGACCAATGGTTTCCTTGACTTTTTCCCTGTTTTTTACATGTAGATGCTAAACAAGTGTGGTGACACTATTAAATCCTGTGAACCCTACAGAGCAGTAACCAAGCATAGGACCTCCCACTCCCAATCAACACCAATTGGAATCAACTCCATTGGAAGGAGGAGAACCGACATAAGACAGTGCCACCAACCACACAATTCCTAGACCTGGTCCAAAAAGAAAGCATGGTTCATTGTACTGATGATCACCCTACAATGCCTACTTTCAAGAAAAAAATAATCACCACTGGAACCCAGTCACATATCACCTCCTGGGAGGCTTTCATCAACCAAGAAGGAACATAGATCCAATAGCTCATGGATGTCATGTGATGAATCGTGACATATTGTGACATTTTTTGCCTTTGTGGAGCCAGGATGGGTGTAACCTGCCTGTGACACATCCGGCCCATGAGCTGCCAGTTTGACATCCCTGCAATAGATGGATGGCTGATCTGACAGTCATGAGGAGCCTGTCCACTTGCTCAGGTTCATTAAAATGTAGCGTGGTCAAAATATACCATTGGTTTAACTCTTTTGCTTGTTGGCATTAAAATTGAGCTTGGCTATAGCGCATCTCAGTCTTAGTCTATTATTTCCATAAAGTGCATCTAATAGAATATGTGTGTATGCTTTGAGTTTCTTGCAAGAGATGGTATCAAAGAGCTCCTTGAGATTTACATACAAGGCCAAAAGTGCTGACTTAGATAAATGAGGATATTTTTCAATCAAATGGGAGACTACCAGTCCATGACATAATACAAAGCAGACTGGTAGGTTTTCTTCTTCCACCTTCATCCAGAAGTATCCAGCACAGGCTAATAAGACTCACTGGGTGAGAATTGGCTGGATTGTCCTTTTCCCCTTCCAGATAGGAATTTTTATGGCTGTGCCCAGTGTCTAGCTGTATTATGAAGCTGTATTATGGATGAAAGTGAAAAGGGAAGCCAACACTGCAGTCCACCGTTCAGGGTGGGTTCATAGCAGTACAGGAAGAATTAAATACAGAGCTAGGACTTTTCTGCATTTTAATCCCCCAATTAGTTGACAGTATGCTCTCCAGCAACTGAAACTGGAGGCCACCTCAGCAGATGCTCAATCTCAGCATCTTGCAAATTCTCCCTTCCACGTAGAGCTTGCAAATAAACACCCCAGATTGTTGCTGGGATATTACACTCCAGGGGAGAGGACTAGGTTTTCACTCTTCCTGCAACTAAATGCCAGCACTTAGTAGAATCTTTCACACAGCTTGCTATCAGCCTTGTCCAGATTTCATACGCTGCCCCTCTCTCTTTAGTAACAGCTAAATTTTTATCATGCTTTTTCTGAAGGAGAATCCTCAGGAAGGGAGGAAGTAAGCGATCTTGTCTATAATCAACTAAAAGGAGCCACTAGTTCTTTTTTGTTGTTGTTTTGCTTTCTGGTCAGGGCTTTCACTCTACTGGTTATTTTGCATTTTTAAGAGTGATCTGTTCACCTGTTTGCAGGACTGGACCAAGAACTTGTAATATTTAAGTGTAGTTTCATCTTGTGGATTAGAAACTATTTTAAGATGTGTCTAGACCAAATGGATACAGGAGTTTAACATCTCTAGTTCTGGATGGGGTTGCACAACCCCAGACAGACCAGGTATGCAACTTGGAGGTTCTCCTGGATTCACAATACCTATTCAAAGAGTAGGTAGTGGTCACCACTAGGAAAGCCTTGGCACAACTCTGTGTTGGCACTAGTTGCAATGTTTCTTGAATAGGGAGTCCCTGCACTCAATCACTCAAGCCCTGGTCGTCTCAGGCCTGGACTACTATAATGCACTCTACCTGGGGCTATCCTTGAAATATATACGGAAGCTACAGCTAGTGCAGAATGCAGCATTGCGGGCAGTTCTTTCAGCTCCTACAATGGACCATGTTACATTGATGTTTCACAACCTGCACCGGCTGCTGATTTGTTTCCAGGTGCAATTCAAGGTGTTGCTGAATCCTCTCACCCCAATGGGATTGGTCCACCCCACCTGTGTTAGCAGAGGGGGCATGTTTCAGACCTCATCAATCAAAGAATTTCACCTGACCAGGTCCAGGAGAAGATTCTTTTCTGCATAGGCTCCTGACCTTTGAGACATCGTACCCCCAATGTGAGATCTGCACCCAGCCCCTTGACCTTCCACAAGAGTCTGAAGACCTGGTTCTGTCAGCTGACCTGGGCCCCCAAGAGGGGTGCATTATTCTGGAGTCTCTCCCTATGTACTTCCTCTTCCCCCCTCCCTATCTTTTCTCCGTATTTGTTACTGTTGTTTTTTGCTTTATTATGTGTAGTAGTTTTAATATTTGTAAGCCACTCAGAGTCATCTTGACCAGATGGACAGCACATAAAATTAACAAATAAAAAAGGCTCATGTAAATATACAATGACTGCTTGGCTTCAAGCTCAGCAAGTACACAGAGGAATCCAGTAGCACATTTGAAGTCTAAAGGTTTTATTTTAAAGCATCACAATCTGCTAATAGATGGAAAGGGCAAGAGACAAAGTGCTTTAAATCATAGCAGGTATAAGACTTATTTGCACCAATGTAGTAGCAATGGACAACCAATTATTCCATTAGCTTCATTCTGGTCTCTAATATGGATTATTTTCCAGCCAAGCTATACTGAGATATCTGCAAGATTAACCAAGAAGCCAAGCTAAGACAGGAAGCCTCAGGAGATTTACTACCAAGTCCCGATTGGATAGCCTGATACCTGTGTTGAAACAGCTGCCCTGGTTGTTTTCTGGAACCAATTCAAGGTACGTTCCCTCTCTTGGATTAGCATCAAATCAGGGCTGCTTATTTGCAGACAGATTTGCTCTCAGGGTCCCCATAAAGCACTTTTACACAGTCACAAGACTCAGTGGTGGCCCCTTGGGTGCGCAAGTTGAGTTTCCTTCTTTGGGCTACGCAGGGGACCTCAACTCACAGCAGTTTGCTTAGTTATCATTCGAAGTTAAATGGCAGTGAAAAAAGTAATTTATGACCATTTTTCACAAGATCGTTGCAGCATCCTCTTGGTCACATGATGAAAATTCAGATGCTTGGCAACTGACTCATATTTATGACAGTTGCAGTATCCTAGGGTGGTGTGATAACCTTTTGCAATCTTCTGACAAGCAAAGTCAGTGGGGAAGCCAGATTCACTTAACAGCCATGTTATTAACTTAATAACTGCAGTGATTCACTTAACAATTATGGCAAGGAAGGTTGTAAAACAAGGTGAAATTCACTTAACAACTGTCTCACTCAGCAAGAGGAATTTTGGGCTCAGCTGTGGTCGTAAATCAAGGACTACCTGAAGTGGAGTGGAAGACTTTTATTCACCCTGTCAAATCAGCATTTTGATATTGCTGATTTTAATATGTTAGATTTTAAATCAAGTTCAAAGATGCGTGTAGGAAGCCTATCAATATTGAAAGCAAGCAAGCAAATGTAAGCCCAAGAGGTGAATGTATGAGGGTTAAGCCTTGGCTCAGCTGGTCAGGCTGCCCTGTTGTTCCTGCAGACAATCTACAAAAGAGCTTCTGGCCAAGTTGGTACATAAATAACTTTCACGAATGAAGCCCTGAAGATGTGAGTCCAAAAGCTCGGAAGAGTAAACCTCTGGTCCTGGTAACTGACCCAAATTTGGTCTCAGATAAATGACTCTTCCTATCCTCCCAGGAGAAGCCAAGCACAAGTGGCTTTAATCTCCTTGGCACCTGGAGGCCTCTCCCCCCCCCCAAGGCCACAGTGCTTCTGCCATTCCAGGCACCGTGGCAGCTCACTGCCTGCCCTCCCCTCAAGTGTGCAAGTGTGGATGGGGAAGGCAACGTCTCTTGGTGTCAAGAGATTGGCAGGAATGAAATGTCCCTGCTTAATTTTGTGTGCTGTAGAAACAGAGTGGGCCTGTCTATTTGAACTAAAAAGACATTATAATTTAATTACTGGACCAGTAAACAAAGAGTTTTAATGCACTAGAGGAAATTTATTTAGGCTCAGCCATTGGCAGATTTATTGGTTTTAATGGAATGCTGGAAGGTTATTGGCACTTGGGGAATCCTGGTTTGCTATTTCATAATCACTTATTTATGGTTCCCACAGTAGATTGCTCTTGTCTTGTAGTTCATTCTTTCAGGTCTATTAAGCTGTCACTACTTTTCTTCAAGGCATTATAAGCAAAAGTTCTTGTACTGCTTGGCTTGTTTTGTCATTTCTAAAATGGGCCTGCTTTGAGGCAGAAAGAGACTGCAGGACGCTGATGTCCTATTAAGAGAGCAAAGAAGAGGAACAGCTGATTTATGGCCGAATAAATTACTTAGAGGATGTAAAAATGGTTGGCTGATTTTCATCATACACTAAGAAAAATGCAAAATTAAAAGCCTAGTAAATTAAAATATGACTAATAAAATCTGAGTATTCAAGGCAAAGCAAAATGGTGCTGCTTTACAGAAGTTCCATGAAGGGAGATCGAGAACCCGGCCCACCTGCTCCCATTGCTTGGATCAGGAAGGCAGTTTCAGGTAGATGCCCTCAGTACACCTTAAAGACTAACCCTTGCAGGACAGGCCCTTTAGAGCTTGTGCCCCCCCCTCTCTCTGTCTCTCTCTCTCTCTCTCTCCCTCCCTCCCTCCCTCCCTCCCTCTCTCTCTCTCTCTCTCTCTGGAATAATTTCATTATAATGGCTAAATTCCATTTCAGCACTGAGAATAGTTATCCAGTGCTATCCTTGTCATTAAAAGGTCACAAAATACACTAGTTTGTAAAGTTTTTTCAAGATTTATGTTAGCAGGTAGTTTGTATGTAATGCTTTACTGATGAATTTGTTTTATGTAAAGTTTTGCATTGCCCAGAGCAGGCTTGCAATAATATTGGAAACTTTAACTTCATTTAATGCAATAATTGGATGGCATATTTCTCCAAAGATATGCATTTGGTCTGATACTGTTGGCTTTTGCAAATGCATTTTTATACATTATTTTGTAGTGCATTTGTATATGTGGTTCTGTTGCTATCTCAGCTGCCAACAGTATTGTTATGTCCCGAGCCTTACAAACGGGCTCGGGGCGTTTGCAGGCAGTCCCGGGCAGGTGCAAGCTGCCCGGGACCAGACAAGCTGTCGCCAGCGCCTGTGTGCATGCGCGGGTGCTGGCGCGGGAAAAGTAACACATTGACCTGGGAATTGCCTATATAAGAGGCTGGGAGCTTTTGGGCGTTGCTGAAGCCTTCACCTGTAAGCTGAACACAGAATAAAAGAAAACCTGAGAACTACAACTGCTTCTCGTGTCTGCTTTTCGCCAAGGACTCAACATTGGCGACGAGGATGGGATGCCTTACATCGCCTGGAAAGGAAGAGGTGTAAGCTTATCCAAGTGAGTCCTGAGCGGCAGAACGGCGTTGACTCGGCAGCTACCCGCCAATCCAGTGCGCATTCAGGGGTAGGCTGGCTGATAGACCCGTCTCTTGAAAATGGCAAAGGTTGGAAGGCTTTCGGAATTCGACGTCTCACATCCAGAGCGGTGGGAGTCCTACGTAGCCAGGGTGGAAAACTACCTCAAGGTGAACCAAGTGAGGGAAGATAGCTTGAAGGCTGCCACCCTGCTTTGTGTCTGTGGTCAAGACGCCTTCGAAATCGCAGAGAACCTTGCAGCACCTGTCCCATTAGAGTCTGTCAGCTACGCAGATCTAAAGAAGCTATTGAAGGAGCACTTCCAGCCCAAGATGTCCGTCATCGCATGGTGCCACACCTTCGAGCAGAGGGATCAACGATCCGGAGAGTCGGCCAAAGAATAGATCGCCGCATTGAGGAAGGCCGCCAAGCACTGCAAGTTCAAGGACCTCGAAGAATGACTGAGGGACCGATTCGTGTGCGGCTTAAGGCATCGAGATCTACAACAGAGGCTTTTTGCCAAAGAAGACTGGTCCTTCCAAGATGCCTTAAGAGAGGTCACCGCAGAAGAAGCAGCAGGCGGTGCCGTCAAAAACATGCGGCCGATCAGGAACAGTCCAGATGTTGCATCCGTGCACCAAGAGGACGTCCAAGGGAACTCCGAGGAGGATCCGGACGAGGAAGTCGACCGTCTCCACCCCACGAAGGAAGGGAATCAGAAAGGAAGCTCTGCAGCTCCCCTCAAGTGCATCAGCTGTGGAGGTCGCCACAGGAGAACCGACTGCAAGTTCCGCTCTGCTATCTGCTGGGCGTGCGGGAAACAAGGACATATTGCAGCTGTGTGTCTGGGCCGACGAAAGGTACAACCTCAGGAAGAACCGCGCCTGAATAGGGTAGATTTTTGCGCTTCGCGAAGAAGCATCTTCAGGACAGGCACACACAAGCCCATCAAGAAAAAGCTGTCACTCAAGGTGAAGCTACAAGGGGTTCCATTAACTATGGAACTAGACACGGGGTCTGCCCTTTCAATCATATCCTTACATACATTTAGGAAGATTTGTTCCGGCAGTGGAACTCAGGCTAAATTAAGGCCTTCTGACATTTTGTTAACAGACTTTCAAAATTCGAGAGTGTGTGTTAAGGGGGAGGCCACCCTTAACGTACAGTATAAGAATTTTGAAGGTCCACTAGACCTATTAGTAGTAGTGGGTGAACGAACGAGTCTCATAGGACTCGATTGGTTTGAAGCCTTGGGGATACACGTCACGGGGCTCAACAGCTTACAAACACTCGACCTACAGGAAATCTGCAAAGAATTTGCAGATGTCTTCAGCCCCCAGCTGGGCACATTCAAGGGACCCCCTGTGTCCTTAAAACTAGACCCCACTGTCACTCCCATTAGAATTAAAGCAAGAAGGGTCCCTTTTGCTTTAAAGAGTAAAATTGACACTGAATTGGACAAACTGATCCAACAGGGAATTCTAGAACCTGTTGATTCCAGTCCTTGGGAGACCCCCATTGTCACGCCTCTAAAGGCAAATGGGGACATTCGCATTTGTGCCAATTACAAATGCACTCTTAATAAGGCATTGCAGCAACATGCCTATCCTGTTCCTGTGGTCAGTCATATTCTGGCCTCCCTCAAGGGGGGGTGCGTTTTTGCAAAGCTTGACCTAGCTCAAGCGTATCAACAGCTGCCTGTTGATGATGATGCTGCTATAGCTCAGACTATTGTGACCCACAGGGGAGCCTTTAAGGTAAAAAGGCTGCAGTTTGGAGTGAATGTCGCTCCTGGGATTTTCCAAAGCGTAATGGAAAACACACTGCGGGGCATACCGGGGGTTTGCCCTACTTTGATGATGTCTTAATTGCAGGAGACTCCACACACATTCTAGCTGAAAGGCTAAGGGCTGTTCTGTTAAGGTTCAGGAAAACAGGCCTCAAGCTCAAAAAAGACAAATGCAAAATTGGGGTGCCTTCTACTGAATTTCTGGGATTCAAAATTGATGCTGCTGGAATTCACCCTGCTGAATCCAAACTAACTGCCATTTTAGAAGCACCTAGGCCAAAGTCTAAGGCCGAACTTCAGGCCTTTCTGGGCCTCCTGAATTTCTACAATTCCTTTCTTCCACATAAAGCTAGTGTAGATGAGCCTCTTCACAGGCTATTAGACAAACAAGCAGTGTGGCAGTGGTCACAAACACATGAGGCTAGTTTCAATGAGGTCAAGGCCTTACTCACTTCTAACAATGTACTTGCACACTTCAATGAGTCCCTTCCTGTGTGCATCACTTGTGATGCTTCCCCTTACGGGGTAGAAGCCGTCCTGAGCCACCTCAGGTCTGATGGAACTCAGGTTCCTGTTGCATATTACTCCAGAACACTGTCTTCTGCTGAGCGCAACTACGCTCAGATAGACAGGGAAGCTCTGGCTGTTGTTGCTGGAATTAAAAAATTCCATGATTTCTTGTATGGCAGGCATTTCACGGTCTTCACTGAACATAAGCCTCTGCTGGGACTGTTTACCACACGTGAACAAACGCCCCAAATCATTTCCCCTAGAATGCTTAGGTGGTCTACTTTTCTGTCTGCATATGATTTTTCCTTGCTCCACAAGCCTGGGAAAGAAATGGGCCATGCTGATGGCCTCAGTAGATTGCCCCTGCCAGTAGTAGAAGCTGACCCTGCACTAGCTGTCAACATTCTATCCATCCAAGCCTTGCCCGAGTCCCCTCTGAATGCCAGGGATGTCGCTGCTGAAACAGGCACGGATCACACACTTTCACGTGTCCTTTCTTGTGTTTTGTCTGGATGGCCTGAGCACTGCCCTAGTCCTGAGTTTCAGAGTTTCTGATCCAAAAGGAACGAGTTGTCCACTTCTCAGGGTTGTCTGCTTTGGGGAAACAGAGTTGTCATTCCCACCTCAATGAGGACTAGGGTCTTAGAGTCCCTCCACGAGGGTCATCCTGGCATTGTTCGCATGAAGGCCCTTGCGCGCAGCCATTTGTGGTGGCCTGGTTTAGATAAGGACATTGAGGCTAAGGTGCATGCATGCCACCTGTGCCAGCGCTCTCGCCCAGAGATGCCCCAAGCTCCTGTGCATAGATGGGAGGATACACAGTCCCCATGGTCTAGGCTGCACATTGACTACGCTGGGCCCTTTCAGGGCCAGTTCTTCTTGGTCCTCGTTGACAGTCATTCAAAATGGCTTGAGGTTGTACCTGTCTCATCCACCACCACTGCAAAGACTATTCAGGTACTGAGGGGGATTTTTGCTGCACAAGAGCTCCCAGATGTCATCGTGTCTGACAACGGCCCTCAATTTACTTACTCCGAATTCCAAGCTTTCTTACAGGCTAACATGATTCGTCATGCCACGTCTGCACCCTTCCACCCGTCCACCAACGGTATGGCTGAACGCATGGTCCACATCACAAAGGACGCCTTGAAAAGACTCACCTATGGGGACTGGCATCACAGGTTGGCTGACTTTTTCCTTTCTTACCGCACCACACTGTCCACTTCTACAGGGAGAAGCCCAGCTGAACTTCGCTGGGGGCGCAAACTTACTATGAAGCTTGACCGGTTGCATCCAGACAGACTGCCTTCATCTACTTCACATCCTAGGGCACCTAGACAACTACTTGTGGGTGCCCCGGTTTGGACTCGCAATTACGGGCCTGGTCATACATGGGACCCCGCTTCTATTTCCAGGGTCACAGGTCCTCTATCCTACGAGGTAGCCCTGGACAACGGTCGTGTCCTGCGTCGGCACATCGACCAACTCCGCCCTAGGCGGGATCTTTCAGATGAGACTCCTGGGTCTTTTCCAGGGGGGAGGGGGACCCTTTAGAGCAAAGGGAGGGGCACGAGCTGCTGCCCACCTCCAATGATGGAGCCACAAACGGCCCATTCCAAGATTCCGCGAGTGCCACAAACAGGAATTCTAAGAGCCTATCCAACTACCAGGCATTCACACCTACTCCAGCCAGGGAGTCACCCCGGGGGTACAATCATTATTCACCTGCACAGCACAGTACTCCAGTCAGGGAGGATATCCGGGAGCATCCCAATAAATCATACCCCGCAAGAGAGCTGGCACATAATCCCCAGAGTTGGCCTGACCTTACCCCAAGTCCTACAGGGGGTCAAACATACAGGGAGGTGGTCGAGGAACCAAGTCCGACCGCAACACCTCTAGCCCAAATCAGGGAGTAACTGAGTTTTGGGAAGGTACAGAAACCCACACGAGCCCGGATACAGAACGGGGTTTAGGAAATGGACAGCCTCCTGACAGGTCTTGGACGGACCTAGGAGGTTCTACAGAGACGCCCAGCAGTGGCTATCACTTCAA
Source organism: Crotalus tigris (assembly GCF_016545835.1). Classification (NCBI taxonomy): domain Eukaryota; kingdom Metazoa; phylum Chordata; class Lepidosauria; order Squamata; family Viperidae; genus Crotalus; species Crotalus tigris. The sequence goes on along the minus strand of NW_024097841.1, from coordinate 18,017 downwards.
GGGGCCCGAGGGCCTACAGCTAGGCAGGTCAACCAGGTCACAAAGTGACAGAAGTCCTGGCCTGACGAGCCCGGTGGGCGAGCAAGCAGGCCAGGCATTGGGGCACAGTCCTTGGAAGGCACCAAGGCAAGATAAGGAGAACAGGTTCACATCTCCCTTCAGTCAGGGTACACCTGTCAGAAACCCAGAGCTGAGAAGGTCACAGAGAGCAAGGAAATCTCCTAAGTACTTAGAGGATTACATAACATTGCTGGCTAAACAAAAGCCAGTAAACAGTACGAGCACTGGGGAGTAGAACACTGCATCAAGAAATAATTGTATGTTGGTAGTAGTCTTAGCCCGGGGGAAAGGGGTGTTATGTCCCGAGCCTTGCAAATGGGCTCGGGGCGTTTGCAGGCAGTCCCGGGCAGGTGCAAGCTGCCCGGGACCAGACAGGCGGTCGCCAGCGCCTGTGCGCATGCGCGGGTGCTGGCGCGGGAAAAGTAACACATTGACCCGGGAATTGCCTATATAAGAGGCTGGGAGCTTTTGGGCGTTGCTGAAGCCTTCACCTGTAAGCTGAACACAGAATAAAAGAAAACCTGAGAATTACAACTGCTTCTCGTGTCTGCTTTTCGCCAAGGACTCAACAAGTATGTTTTGTACTTTTGTCAGGTGTTACTGTGTTTTTCGTTGTTGCTAACTGTTTGAGATGTGTGGTCAATGAATGGACGAATGGTTTTCATGTATACTGCTTAAGCATTTTTCTGCCAATACGATTGTAAATAGGCGCAACTGCCATTTCAGTGACTTAGGTCTATCAGTACTGTCCGCTTAGCCTCCTGGCATAGCCCGGCAACCATATTGGAGGGCAGGAAGGGGTGACATTGGCCTAGCCTTAGACTCTGCCCACCACGAATGGGCCATTTCGAAGCAGCTGCCTCTTAATTCTGATGCTGAGTTCTGGTTCTCTGACTTTCCTGCTGCCCTTTGCTGTTTAGCAGACCCAACCCTTACCCATGGATTGAGTACTTCACACAGGCAAGACCACCCCTCCCAGCGTTTTCTCTGCTTTCCTGCAAATGCTGTAAGCTAGGACTTCTTTACTTGTGTAACGCAATTCTAGTCCTTGCCTTATACACACTTTCCCAGCAGGACTATCTCTTGTTTAAAAATTACCATTTTCCTTTTCCTGATCTGACACTTTTTTCTGCTGGCCTTTTTATATTTTTAACCAATCTACAATTTATTGATATGATAAAAAATTATAAAATGGTGCACCACCAGACTTGTTAAAAATAACAACAAAAACATATGTAACAGAAACTTTTATTTCATTAAGATGTATAGGATGGTTAATCTTACTGAATATTTCCACCAGACTGCCATTATCTATCAATTGGTATTTCTTCCTTTCTCTTCCCTTTCCAGAATATATTCCTGTTTGATTGCATGATCTTATTGCCTGACCATTGGACCATTAGATACCACTGTTCTATCCACTGATTGAGCCACAGTGCACTATTTGTACAGAATAGCTTTGCAGACATCATGGGAAAGCCATATGCAGGGTTATCTAAGGTTTCTTATGGAAGAACATGTTGTAAATGCAAACAAATGAAAAACAAAACTACCTTAGCTTAATCCTATCTAATGAGCCTGGAAAGATGAACATCATGATCTACAGCCCCAAAAAGATTTGATTATTTGGTCAGCTGTTGCAGGGGCTGTCCATGTACTGTTCCTTTCTGCATGTTCTCTTGTGTGGATTTTCTTCCCAGATCTTTCCCATGGCCTTCTCCTTTTCTCCTGATCTGACTCTCTCTCTCTCATCTCTGCTGTTGCTTCCCCACATTTGTGCTCTTTCTTTCCCCAGCTCCTTTTTTGGCCATCTTTCTTCGGGCCTTCCCACCCATGTTGCTCTAATCCCACTGCAGATCAGTGGTGGATTTGATGACATGATGGCTCACAAATTAGTCAGGCACACAGGCAACCCAGCTCATATGGGTCAGGTCCAATGTATCCCACCAGGCCAGAAAAATAGAGCCCCATCACTGGGTCAGTCAGTTAACAGCATCCTTTCAATGCAGCTTGCATGCCTTTCTGCTCCCCTAATGAGGTGGGGGCTTATCCAGCTCTCCCATTGGAACCTTTTCCATCCTCACTTTAGCTTGCCATGTATAATACAGAGAGTGTCTACCATCAGTCATCTTAATTAATAGTCGTAGTGATTTGTACATATCAACTTAAGGGTGTCTCAGGAACTATTATTATGGTTGGTCACACAATCAGCTGGATGTTCAGACTAGATTTGGTGCCAGGTGGGTAGGCAGTGGCCTCAAAGCAGAGGACTTTCGTTTAAAGCCTGTCCTTGATCTATTGATTCTGCATCTGGAGAGAAGGCACTATCAAGCCACAATTGAACTGTTGCCCCTAAATCTGAAGCCTGCCGCGGGCAGCTCAACTCTAGCAAGGCAATTGCACTTACGGGAAACCTCAGTTTAGATTCTAGACAACCCCTAAGTAGCAGGTTAGCAGAGTGAACCAAGGCAGCCCATCCTCCCCCCTCCAAGCATTTCTCCTCTTCTCTTTCCCTGCATTCTGAACATCTCTCTATTCTCCTTTTTCCTGTCATCTCTTTTCCTCCATTCCTCTTTTGCAAAGAGACCATCTCACCAGAAACTGAGAAAGATGAGCATCAGCCCCCCCCCCCCAATCTGATGAAGACCTAAGCCCAAGGTATGCTTTGGGCTTCGTGTTCTTCAGCTTCTTTTCTTTCATCTGTTCTAGCTTGCTTACATCTGACCTTAACTTTTTCCAGTCTAATCTTCCAATTTAATGGCTCACTGTTTGCCTTTTTTTCCCTTCTTTGTTAATTTTCTGCATCCCAGGTATTCAGCTATAACTGCAGCTATGCTGTACATTAGTTGGTTTGTTTCTTGCAACGAGTTGGTGCTTATATTTGATATTGCAGTACTTGCATCTTTTAAAATGCTTCTGCTTGCTGTTTCTTTGGAACAAGCTTCAATGCAGGCAGCCTTATTCTGATGTTTTTGTGCTGTTCTAGATGCTCAGTTATTCTTTGTTTCAATTTTTTTACTTCTTTAGTTAGAGGGCTTTGTTCTTCTAGAGGCAGAGGAGAGGGTGCCTGGTTTCCAAATGAAAACAATTCTATATCTCTGCTGGATTTCTCTTCTGCCAACTTCTCCTGGTTTGCCTCTACACTGGCAAGTAACTCTTTGCCTTGGGTAGTTCCAATTCTGCTTCTGTGAATACTTTATTTCGTATTATAAATCTATATTGATCTGTTAGCCTCTGTTCTGTAATTTCTGATTCTGGATAGTATTCTTTCCAGAACTGGTGCATTCATTTCAAATATCCTTTTCTTCTTGGACTTGATCAGTAATAACAGATTGTTATTTGTTTTCAATAACTGTGTATTTGCCTTTGTAAACACTTTTTCTTCCAGTAGGTCTGCAGCTGTTGGCCCTGGTTGCTCAGCCAATGGTCCTGAGGCCTGTTGCCCATTTTTCACCAGATGTCCAAGAACTCCATCATCTAGCGACCACTGAGCAATATGGCTTTCTGTCATTTACAATTCACCATATTTTTTATGGGAGACACACTCTTTGTCTGACTCCTCTGATGAGACTTGTCCAGTGAGGTTGAACCTCTGTCATAGATCTCATCTTCCTCAGAACAACGAACCCCACAACCATGTCAAGGTTAAGGTTAGGATTAACCTCACTTGGGGATGATGATTGTTGTGTCCTGAGCCTGCAGAAGCAGGCTCGGGAGGTTGCTATGGTCCTGGGTTGCTGCAAGCTGCCCGGGACCAGACAGCACGGCTCCAGCCTTGCGTGCATGCGTGAGGCGTGAAAATGCACCAATCAGCTGCATTGGTTTTGCCCGGGGATCCGGGCATAGTTAAGAGGCCTGCGAGCCTCTTTGTGAATGTTGGTTTTGCTGTAGAAGTGAATAAAGAGCTGAGTTGTTGCAGAATGAGTGTCCAGGCCTCTGATTTCTCAAAGGACTTAACCCTGGCGATGAAGGTGGGATTAGAAAAGCTTCAAACAAACAAGCTTTAATCACCCACAAGAAGTCCTGAAGAGGGGGAAGTCGGTGTTGGAAGCAGCATTTCAGGCCTATCAGTACAGCATCGCTGAAGGGTGAGCTTGGCTGAATAACCCTTTCCCCCCCACACACATTAGAAAGACTAGAGAGAAAATGGCGAAGATTGGGCGTATTTCTGAGTTTGACATTGCTCATCCAGAAAGATGGGACTCTTATGTTGCCAGGGTGGAAAATGATTGTAGAGTAAACCAAATAAGGGAAGATGGATCAAAGGCTGCAATGCTGTTGTGTGTTTGTGGTCAGGAGGCATTTGAAATAGCTGAGAACCTAGTGGCCCCTGCACCTCTAGAGTCAGTTACGTTCACTGACTTGAAGAAATTGTTAAAGGAACATTTCCAGCCCAGATTGTCTGTGATTGCATGGAGACACACATTTGAGCAAAGAGACCAGAGGGCAGGTGAAGCTGCTAAAGACTTTATTGCAGCCTTAAGGAGAGCAGCCAAGCCTTGTGAGTTCAAGGATCTGGAAGAGAGGCTGTGAGATCGCTTCATTTGTGGTTTAAGAAACAGAGATTTGCAGCAGAAACTTTTTGCCAGAGAAGATATTTCCTTCCAAGATGCTCTAAGGGAGGCAACGGCTGAAGAAGCAGCTGGAGGAGCTGCAAGGTCTCTAGCGCCTACCAGGAACATTCCTGAAATGGCAACTGTCCATCAGGAAGACATCAAAGATGAGTCAGACACAAATCCTGAAGACGAGGTGAATAGACTTTACCTGCCATTGGGGAAGAAGCAGAAGGGGCATCTGGACAAGGCCACTACAGCCATCAAATGCTTCGGATGCGGTGGAAGCCACAAGAGAGCTGAGTGCAGGTTCCGGTCCACCGTATGCAGAGGGTGTGGAAAGCGAGGCCACATTGCAGCCATATGCTTGAGTCAACAAAAGGTACAACCACAGGAAGAATTGCGTCTGAAAGGTACCAGGGTCCCCAGCCAAAATAGGGTGGGTTTCTGCGCATCGCGCAGGAGTATTTTGAGGACAGGAACACAAAAACCCTTAAAGAAAAAACTGTCTTTAAAAGTAAGGCTGCAAGGTGTTCCTCTATTATTTCTAACAATACATTTAGGAAAATTTGCAACAGTAGTGGCATTCGAGCCAAACTAAGACCATCAAACATAATTCTCACAGACTTTCAAAATTCTAAAGTGTGTGTTAAGGGGGAGGCCACCCTTAATGTCCAGTATAAGGATTTTGAAGGTCCTCTAGACATGTTGGTAGTGGGGGGGGAATGCACGAGCCTTATTGGACTTGATTGATTCGAGGCTCTGGTCATCCAAATCACTGGGCTGCACAGTTTGCAAACGTCATGCCTGGCAGAAGTCTGCAAGGAGTTTGCAGATGTGTTTAGTTCAGAGCTTGGATCTTTCAAGGGGCCTCCAGTCTCAGTGAGGTTAGACCCAACAATCACCCCCATCAGGTTAAGCCAAGGAGGGTACCCTTTGCCCTCAAAGCCAAGATTGATGCTAAACTGGACAAGCTGATACAGCAAGGTATTTTAGAACCTATAGATTCAAGCCCATGGGAAACCCCTATAGTAACGCCTTTAAAGGCTAATGGGGAGATACGTATTTGTGCAGATTACAAATGTACACTAAATAAGGTTTTACAACAGCATGCTTATCCAGTTCCAGTGGTAAGTCACATTCTGGCATCTCTTAAGGAGGGGCAGCATCTTTGCAAAACTTGACCTGGCACAGGCCTACCAACAGTTGCCTGTTGATGAGGCAGCTACAGAAGCACAAACTATAGTCACTCATAGAGGAGCTTTTAAGGTCAAGAGACTGCAATTTGGGATTAGTGTAGCCCCTGGCATATTCCTAAGCGTTGTGGAAAGCACGCTGCGTGGAATTCCAGGGATCTGCCCCTACTTTGATGATGTCCTCATTGCTGGGGAGTCATCTCAAATGCTAGCTGAGAGATTAAGGGCTGTCTTACTTCGTTTCAGAAAAGCAGGCCTTAAACTGAAAAAGGAAAAATGCAAAATTGGAGTCAATTCCACTGAATTTTTGGGATTTAGAATAGATGCCCAGGGTATCCATCCTGCTGAAGGCAAGTTGCGAGCTATATAAGAGGCCCCTAGCCCTAAATCCAAGGGTGAATTGCAAGTCTTCCTGGGCCTCCGCTGGGGTCGCCACCTCATAACGAAGCTGGACAGGCTGCATCCTGACCGGGTGGCTTCACAGGTGTCACAACCGCGGGCACCTAGGAGACTCCAAGTGGGTGATCCGGTCTGGGCACGCAACTATGGACCTGGTCATCTCTGGGTGACAGCTCGGGACCATTGTCATACGAAGTGACATTGGGTGACGGCCGTGTCATTCGCAGACACATAGATCAGCTGCGTTGGAGATTGGACTCTCACTCTTCCGCTCCTGGCTCTGCTATGGGGGGGAGGGGATGATAATATACAGTATGAAGATTCAAGAGATAGTCCCCACTTATCCACAATCACTCCAGACAGGGAGACATACCGGGGTGTTCACATTACTCACCTTCAACTGATAATACTCCAGACAGGGAGCTTGACAGGGGGTATCCTCATATTTCACAAGGAAACAGTGAGCAGGAATTCCAGCAAGGGTGAGGGTACGTCCCGGCAACTACCTCACAAAGAAGGTCAGCAGGAAGGGGGGTGGCCAGGGAGGCGACTCCTGACTCCGGCACCTGAGGCACAGGTGGGAAAGCTCCAGAGCACTGGGGTAACTCCGATACCCAGCACCCAGAATCGGCTGGCCTTGGGTCCAAGGGACAGTGCTCCCAAGGAAGGTCCATTGTGGACCTGGGGACTACCACCCTTCCAAGGTATGCTGGCTTGGACGTAGAGGGTCTGGCCAGCCAGCTGATGGGCAGGTCGACCAGGTACGCGAGGCAACAAAGTCCTGGCCGGCTGAGCCTGGTGGGCGAGCAGGCAGGCCAGGCCGCAGCTCCAAAGGTGCTTGGAAATGTAGGGCTACCACCGCTGGGCTCACCTAGCCTAGCAGGAGAACAAATGAGCCCTGCACCCTTGCCATGTCCGAGAAGGTCGCAAAGGACCAGATACCCAAAAAATACCTCAGGGAATATGTTAATCTGCAGACCAATTTTGAAGGAAACTGCTGAAGGAAGAGTCCACAAGTAATGGGGCTGTCTTGTATTGAGGTTTTATTTTGATTTCTGATACATTATTTCCAAAATGATAGAACATTTGCCATGCACGTGGCAGGACAAGGGTGTTCCCCAAGTCCGAAGAGGTTGCAACGGATCAATCACACACCCAAAGATCTTACGGGAATTATTACAGGGTGTGATGGATCCGGAACACATCCAGTCAGTGAGGTCGCATATATGAGCAGAAATGTTTTATCCGGGGGAAAGGGATGTTGTGTCCTGAGCCTGCAGAAGCAGGCTTGGGACATTGCTATGGTCCTGGGTTGCTGCAAGCTGCCCGGGACCAGACCAGCGGCGCCAGCCTCATGCGTGAGGTGCAAAAACGCGCCAATCAGCTGCATTGGTTTTGCCTGGGGATCCGGGCATACTTAAGAGGCCTGCGAGCCTCTTAGTGACTATTGGTTTTGCTGTAGAAGTGAATAAAGAGTTGAGTTGTTGCAGAATGAGTTTCAAGGCCTCTGATTTCTCAAAGGACTTAACAATGATGATGATGATGATGATGAGGAGGAGGAGGAGGAGGATGTCCATGATGATTTCTTCCCTAGTCCTACTGCTTGTATTCTCAGGAGCTGACTTCCTTTCCTCTATTTTCCCACAGGTCTATCCAGCCATGTTCCCTCCCTCTTTCAAACAATTTGCAAACAACCCTAACTTTTCTTTCCTATCATAAATCTTCCCATACTTTTTACAAGATGCCTTTTGTTTCAGAACAGGTTCCCTCTTCAAGTCTTACACAACTTCATTCTTGTTCTTTTTTTCTTCTTATTGTTCTTATTTTACTTAAATTGCCTGAACACCATAAAACTTTAGCCTGTAGCTCTTAGCATAACTTTCTCTGGTGCTAACTTGCACAGAAGAAAGGAAGCGGTCTCTAATGCAGTGATTCTCAACCTTTTTAATGCCGCGACCCCCAGCAGTCGTAAGTCGAGGACTACTCAACCGGTCGTAAGTTGAGGACTACTCAACTGGTGCAGTACCATTTGCAGAATGGGACTTTTGGCGGGCTCAGCAGGGCAGAGACAGCCTGGACAATTCCTATTGGCTTTTGAAAGCCAATAGAATTAGACTCTAGAATAAAAGGGAGTAGCACAGCTAAGGAAAAGGGGGGAAAATGGCTGACTGCGTTGTTTGGCGACCCCCGTGAAATGGTCGTTCGACCCCAAATGGGGTCCCGACCCACAGGTTGAGAACTACTGCTCTAATGGAATGATCTCCATGTTCTCATCAAAACACCAAAGTAACTCTGGCTGTTTAAACTGAATAACTTATAGTCCAGAAAATATTTATTTTATTTTCAGCAGAAGATACTTCATATAATATATTGACATTAAAATATAATATACTCGTACATGTGTTATAATAAATTCATTTTTGTGGGGGGAAACTTTTCAGATGGTGGTGTCCCTCTTTGAAACACATTAGGGAATGGTCAAATTATCAGCTAACCATCAGAAGAAACTTTCCTTGAGATTCATCTACTAGAAAGCAACCAAAACAGCAAAAAAAAAAAAATATTCAATTATGCATGTTATTTTCAACCCATATGAAATAAAAATATATACTACTGATAATGTATTTTTTTCAGTTTTATAATAAAGTTACAATTACTGACATATAGTGAAAATATTGGAACTTCCACTAATGCACGCCTGACTCTTTGCATTTTAGTGGTGTGGCACTTGATCAGGAGTCCAGTTAGGTCATTCCAGTTTTAATGCCCTTTAGATATCCATATTATTTCAAAGAAAAATGTCACTATACTGTTGCCTACTTTGTTTCCAAGAGACCAAGGGCAATAGCAATGGCAATAGCACTTGCACTTATATACTGCTCTATAGTGCTTTATAGTCCTCTCTAAAGGGTTTACAGAGTCAAGAGCACACAACTGCTGGGTCTTTTGGTTACTTAGCATGTTTTGGAAGGCTCTCGTTAGTCTGTGTGCTACCGTGATGCCATGTGGTTGCAATACTCTGTTGATAGTTTCTAAGATGTGTTTGATGCATCACAGTATTATCCTTTTCACAGATTGTGTTCATTATGCTGCATTGGGTTAAGTGGTCAAGCACTTTTTAATAAACAGGTATCTAGCAATAGCAAGAGTACTTAGTGTCAAGACTGATTTTCCCTTTCACCTACATTTTCTCCCTTGCTCATAGTTTGACAAGACTGTGGGATGCAAAGCTGGGAGGGCTGGTATCTAGGCAACCAAGGCATCTTTGAGAGCTTGGTGCTGATAACGCCAAGGTCACTAAGGCAGGTGCTCAATGGAGAAGTGGACTTTTCCCATTAGAAGAAGAAGTATTACTATTGAACAATGTGAACACACGGTGGGTGGGGTTGAGGGAATCTAGTGTTTAATTAAGTAAGCTTTCGAGCAGGAAAACCAAAGCTGGTTTCACTTTTTCTGTGCCAATATAAATTTTCAGTAAAGTATTATATTCTTGGTAAAATCATGTCCCAGGAGTTTCTTTTTCTGAAAATGCCTACTGGACAGTTGACATTTAGACTTATATACCACTCCATAGTACTTTACTTCACTCTCTGAGCTGTTTACAATTTGGGTCTAACAACCACAACCACCACCACCACCACCACCACAACAACAACAACAATAATAATAATAATAATTGGAGGGACCTTGGAGGTCATCTAGTCCAACCCCCTGCTCAGGCAGGAAACCCTATACCATTTGAGATAAATGTTTGTCCGATCTCTTCTTAAAAACTTCCAATGTTGGAGCATTCACCATTTCTGGAGGCAGGTTGTTCCACTGATTAATTGTTCTAACTGTCAGGAAATTTCTCCTTGGTTCCAGGTTGCTTCCCTCCTTGATTAGTTTCCATCTGTTGCTTCTTGTCCTGCCTTCAGGTGCTTTGGAGAATAGCTTGACTCCCTCTTCTTTGTGGCAGCCCCTGAGATATTGGAAGACTGCTCTCAAGTTATCCCTAGTCCTTCTATTAATTAAACTAGACATACCCAATTCCAGCAACCGTTCTTTATATGTTTTAGCCTCCAGTCCCCTAATCATTTTAGTTGCTGTTCTCTGTACTCTTTTCAGAGGGTCAACATTTTATCAACCTCAGAAGGATAGAAGGCTGAGTCAACATTGAGCTAGTCAAGATCGAACTCCTGGCTTGTGGGCAGAGTTTGCCTGCAATATTGCATTCTAACCACTGTGCTACCACGCCTCAGATCTACTTCGTTGGAAGATGTTGTATAAATGGTCAGTTTCCTTTTCTGGTGTTTTGAGTTGCTGCAGTGTGTTTGTGCTCATCTGAATAATATTCGTATATAGATCCTCTTTTGGGAGGTTGGGTTGCTATTTTGGTAGTGGAGCACTTGATTGGTAGCGGAGCACTATCTATTTTTATGATAGATTTATCTTTCCAATTTGCCATCCCTGTGTCTGCGGGTGAGGATATGCAGAAAGGGGTAGTGTGTTATGGCTTTTGTCTTCCATTGTGAGTTTTATTCCTTTGAAGATGCTGTTGATGTCTTCTCTAGATGGGTCTTTTTTATTATGACAAAGGTATCATCTATGTACCATTTCCATACTTCAGGTTGTATGCATGGGAAAGCTATAGATTATCGGCATTGCATTATGGTCCAAAGTTAAGAGAAGGGGGGAGGGTGCATCATAGGTGCTACATGAGTTGGAGAAAGCACACATAGGGTGGGCTGAGAAGAGTCTTGGGGCTTCCTCCCTCCCCTCCCTCTTTTCTGTCTCCTTCCCTTCCTTTCCCAGGCAGGCAAGTGGCTGCTGCTGGGTGACTTGCAAGAGTGGTTGGGAAGCTGTCACATTGAAAATGAAGATCACATGACTGCAGCAGCTGCCCTGCAGCTGAAGGAGCCACAACTTTCCTAAATTTCATTTCTTCCGGATTCCTGGCTCCTGGAGTTTGGACGCATTTTGTCCATTAATTCATTTGAGCTACCTTGGTTCAAAGATTATTGCTCTACGATGCACATCAAGTTAAAGGCTATAGAAACATGAGGTTTAGTAGAAGTCAGCCTGGAGCAGTTCACGGTGCTGTTCCATTTCCTTCCTGGAAGTTTCTTGATTCATTTTGACTCCTCCAAGTATCTGAGCTTCAAATGCTGGCATGCTCCATTTTACAGGCTTTCCTCCATAGTCAGAAAATAAGAGGTGAAACGGTCAAGATGTTCCTCTTCTCTGCAGCAGAGGAGGAGCAGCATGCAAACAACTGTATATTGGTATTCTTATTTCTTTTCTTTTCCCTTTGGGTGGAGTTTGTCTGAGGTGAAATTTGTGCTGCCTATCAGGGAGAGAAAATGATTTGGGTTCCCGTTTCCCAACATTTCTGAATCTGGAGAAGTGAAAGCAACTGCATAACATTTTCACCTGCTTTTGAAGGCCTGGGACTGGTAGGGAAATGGCACAATTCTGTGGTTCAGCGGTACTATAATTTTAAGATGAAACAGCAGACTAGTTCAGAGAAATTCCAGTTTACAAAGGGCTATGTTTCCTTAGAGATTAAACTGCCTCGGACATTGTCTCCTGTTTTCCTTTCTTTCTAAGGCAGAAAGCTCAACTTTCCATTGCAAGACCTTCCTCTTGAAGAAGAACCAAGGGTGAGATGTGAATTAATCAGTTTAATGTGTAAGAGATGATCCTTTGCAGTAATATCCAATAAAATGAAGAGCATTGTGTTTGAAATATTTTTATTGATTCTCAGTGGTTGAGCATTCAGCTGTATCTTCCACACTAATACAACATTGGACTCTACATTGTTTTCCAAGATATTGTACCTCACTAAGGATGCAAGTTTTTTTTTCCTATCATTAACTCTGGCTTTGCTTTCTAAAGTAGAAAGCCTCCATGTGATTCTGCAGCTTGCTATTTAAATATATAGTGCATTCAAAAAGTATTCAGGATGTCAGAATCCAATTATATTTCATCTTTAATTATCAAACATAGAAACTCCCAATTCTGCCTTCTCTGGATTCTGCCATAAGAGGGAGAAAAGGGGGAGAGCAAAGGGGCTTTATGGCCCTCACTTCCTTCAGCACACTTCAAAGGACTGAATGTGTGTTTATTGTGGCCTCTAAGCGTTAACATATCAAAGAAGAGTAATTGCCTTTCATGTAGTTATCTGAAGTCTCCATCCAGACGGAAGAAGAAAGGGGATGGAATTGTGATACTTGAAACTATCACTGGAAGGGGGGTTGATTGGGTGGGACTACTGGGGAACCCCTTAAAACCTTGAATGGGAGAGCTTGAACCCCAAGTCCTGTCTAGCATGCCTGCAACCATTTTCTCTTAATAAAGGATTCCTGTTGGAAGAGCTATTCCAAGAGTTCTGTCTTCTTAAGATGCAAAGTGGGGTGGGTCCTTACATTAGACAGGACTTGCAAAATTAATCCACCTGGAAGGTAGACCCTTGCCGGGGGATTTTGCAAAAATTTACCATGTCAGACAACGAAGCAAGAGAGGGAGAAAACTCCCTGGAAAGAGAGCCGCTGACCCAGTTGGAACCTTGCCAGATGTTGGGATCCGAGAGGCCAGATTTCTCAGAAGAAGAAGTGGTGGAGACACAGGACCACAAGCCTCGCTGGTCGATGGGCGTTGGAAAGAAAAGCGAGTGGGGAAAGGAATCAAGAAAAGTGACCCTGAGACGGGGGACCAAGCAACCAGAATGGAAGCAGGAGATGGAGAAATCCCTGCACGCAAGTGAAGAGGGAGGAAGCTGTATGCCGTACTCAGACTGGATCCTAGAGAGAGCTATTGACCTGATGAAGAGAACTCTCAGCTCCCTAGGAGAGGAGATTCCTGAGCCCTACGCCCGCCCCAGTTCCTGGAGCCACAAAGGGAGAGACACCGAGGGGGACGTGGAACCTGCAACCCCAGGGACATTTACTGATCCAGGAGCTCCCACCCCCTACCGGACCACAGATGGAAATCTGGACGGAAGACACTACCACCCACAATGGAGGCACCGATCCATTCCAAGACGTCCACCGTTGGAGGTGAAATTCAAAGGGGAGCCAACACGCTTGGGGTTTTTCCTAACCCAAGTCCTCAGCTACATGGAGGAATATGGGCAGGACATCCCCAGCGACAAAGCCCGCATCCGGATCGTGCAATCTGCCCTGGATGGACCAGCTGCAGATTGGGTGGTGAACCTGCATGACTCCAATGCCCCAGAACTCAGTAACTTCAACCGTTTCATGTCCTCATTGAGAAGACGATTTGAAGACCCCCTGGCTGATCGCAAAGCCCGTGAAAGAATAACAACGATGAGGCAGGGCAAACGCCCAGTGGCTGAGTATACACAAGAATTCCGAGCCATTGCCAGCAAACTGAATTGGCCAGAAGACATCCTCCTTGGCCGTTTCAAAGACGGACTAAACTATGATCTATATGATGCTTGCCTGCCCCGAGGAGACCCACATCGACTTGAGGAATGGTACGTCTTGGCAGAGGAAGCAGAGATCGACATATTGAAGAGGCATCGCCGAGGAAAACAATGGAGCCGCCCCCCGCCTGAGCTGACACACCAACCGGTGAAATCATCGGATACAGCCAAGAAGCAGATGGGGTGTTTCAAGTGCGGAAGAGAAGGGCATCGAGCTGTAGAATGCCGCTCAAAGGCCCCCCAGCACAACCCAGACAGATCCCCAATCAACAAACCCAGAGGGTATTCAGCTAAGCCAAAAGAAACAGCCATGAAAATGATGGAAATTGCAGAAACCCCCACCTCTGCTCACCAAGGGGAAAGAACTCCAGCCTACACCACAGGGACGGTGGATGCCTCAGATGACAGCTCGGAAGGCGAACCCCTGGTAAGTGGACGCATCACACCCATCTTCAAAACAGTGACTATATTAATCCCCCCCATGCCCGAAGCTGTGAAGGTGAAAGCCTTAATAGACTCTGGCTGCACCCGCTGCCTCATTAGCCCAACACTAGTGGGGAATCTGGGCATCCCATCCAGGAGACTGGAACAACCAATCTCATTTGGCCAGCTAGATGGATCCATAGCAGGGGGGGTGCCAGCTACCCTAGCCACTCTGCCAATACACCTCTCCCTGGGCAACCATGAAGAGGACTTAACGTTTGTGGTGACCCCAGGTATGGAATGCCCAATGATTCTAGGGATGGAATGGTTGAAAAAATGGAACCCCTGGGTAAATTGGAGGACGACAGAAATCAAATTCCCGAAGGGGGACCCTATGGACTTAAAACCCCAAGGGAGGCTACCAGAATCAAGAATAGAAAAAGCATCCATAGGAGAGGAAAAAAGATTAACAGAAATACCAGAGGAATATAGGGACCTTGCTGAAGTCTTCAGTGAGGAGAGGGCGAATGAGCTTCCCCCCCACCGACCCACAGACTGTACCATTGAATTCAAGCCTGGGGCAAAACTCCCGAAGCCCAGATTATACTCCATGAGCCCAAAGGAGAAGGAGGAAATGGAAAGATTTATAAAAAAAAACCTGGAGAGAGGTTTCATTGAACCAGCTAAGCCTAAAGTGGCTGCCCCGGTCCTTTTTAGAGAGAAGAAGGATGGCTCTTTACGTTTATGCGTGGATTATAGGGCCCTGAACACAATCAGTGAAAGCAACCTATACCCGCTGCCCCTCATGAAAGACATGCTGTCACACCTATCGAAAGGGAAAATTTTTTCTAAACTAGACTTAAGGGAAGCTTACTATCGCGTGAGAATCAAGGAAGGGGACGAATGGAAGACTGCATTTAACTGCCCCATGGGGTGCTATCAATTCAAAGTCTTGCCATTTGGATTACAAGGGGGCCCTGCAGTCTTTATGCAATTAATCAATGACGTTCTAAGGGAGCACCTGTTTAAGGGGGTCCTTGTTTACTTGGACGACATTCTTATCTTTACCGAAACAAAAGAAGAACACGTCAAACTTGTCAGAGCGGTTTTAAAGAAGCTGCGAGCCGCTCACCTATATGCCAAACTCTCAAAATGCGAATTCCACCAGGAAAGGATAGACTACCTAGGCTATCGCATATCCCCACAGGGCATTGAAATGGACCCAGAGAAGGTCAGAGCAGTATTAGAATGGGCACCACCCCGCACAAGAAAGCAACTACAAAGTTTCCTGGGCTTTGCAAACTTTTACCGCCAATTCATCCCCTCATTTGCACAGATAGCCTTGACTAGCTCTTGCCCCTCACCAACTTACTAAAAACGAAGGGAACATCCTCAGTAAAACCTAGCCAGCCACTAACATGGACAATGGAGTGCCAAGCAGCGTTTGAGAGACTAAAGAGACTTTTTTCTGCCGAACCAGTACTAAGGCACCCAGATATGGACAAGCCCTTCATAATACAGGCAGATGCAAGTGATGTGGCAGTGGGGGCTGTGCTATTACAAGAAAATGATGATGCAGTATTGCAACCCTGTGCATATACATCTAAGAAACTCACGGAAACAGAACAGCGCTGGCCCGTATGGGAGAAGGAGGCTTATGGGATACGTTGGTCATTACTCACGTGGCGACAGTTCCTGGAAGGCAACAAAATCCCCTTCCAGGTATGGACTGATCACAAAAATTTAGAAGCCCTGAAAACTTCCAGGAAACTCAATCCCAAACAAGCCCGCTGGTCCCAGCATTTTCCTCAATTCCAATTTAAGCTCAAACATTTACCAGGAAGAAAGAACTTCCTGGCAGATGCACGATCTCGCATGCCCCAATATAACAGCGCACGAACCACAGACTCTAGACCAATAATGGCAGAATCACAACTGGCAGCGCCAGTAACCACAAGAACCCAAGCCAAAATAAAACCACAACTGGACAGCCAAACTGGGATTGAATTCAGAAAAAGTTTGGAAACAGATGATTGGTTCCAGAAAAACAAACATGTGTGAACAATGAGAGACGGATTGCCTTGGGTAGGGGAAAAGTTATATATACCAACAACTCAAAGACTAACTTTCATGCAACTTTGCCATGACACAAAATCAGCAGGGCATTTTGGATTTGTAAAAACTTTACACTTAATTAAACGGCAATTTTGGTGGCCATCAATAAAAAAAGGACATAGAAAGTTATGTTGCCAGCTGCCCAACCTGTGCATCAGCAAAGAGGTTGCAAGGGAAATCGCCAGGGCTGTTACAACCAGTGGCAAGTCCCTCAGCCCCCTGGAGGGAAATCGCCATGGCTTTTATAGTGGAATTGCCTGAAAGCAATGGGAATACTGTTATCTGGACAGTCACGGACCTATTTTCCAAACCGGTGCACTTTATCCCTTGCCAAAAAATTCCCACTGCACAGGCCTTAGCAAAACTTTTTATCCAGCACATTTACAGATTGCACGGGGCACCCCAACGCATCATCTCTGATAGGTGAGTGCAATTTACGTCTGCATTTTGGAAGGAATTTTTATCCCTCTTAGGGACCACTCAGGGATTGACATCTAGCCACCACCCTCAAGGAGATGGACAAGCGGAACGGTGCCAGTCGGTACTTGAGCAATATTTGAGATGTTTTTTAAATTTCAAACAGAGTGATTGGACGGACTTACTTCCTTTTGCAGAAGTTGCCTACAATAATGCAGTCCACTCCAGCACAGGCTACACTCCTTTTCAAATAGCCAACGGCCAAAGTTTCAACCCTATGCCAGAGTTAACCCCAAAAGAACCAACGATCCCTTCACTGAAAGAATGGATGGAAAACCTACAAAACAACTGGCCAATAGTCAGAAAATCACTAGATGAAGCTAGGCGGGCATACAAAGCACAAGCCGATAAAAAAAGGGTTGAGCCTACACCATTCATTATAGGAGAAATGGTGTACTTATCTACAAAATACCTAAAGTCCCTACAGCCCTGTAAAAAACTTGGACCAAAATATATAGGACCGTTTCCAATTAAAAGGATCATAAATCCAGTAACAGTAGAATTAGAATTACCCAAAAACCTCAGGCAAATACACCCATTTTTTCATTGCAGCTTGCTGAAAAGAGAGCATCAGTCACCTCTACGGCCAAAAATCCCCCCCCCACCACCTCCAATCATGGTGGAGGGGGAACAACACTTCGAAATAAAAGAGATCCTTGACTCTCGGAGATATCATGGAACAACTCAGTACCTAGTTGCCTGGAAACACCTCCCTGCCTCACAAAATGAGTGGGTCCATAAACGTCACGTCAGAGCCCCGAAGATATTGAAGAAGTTTCACACAGAGTATCCTAACAAGCCTAACTAAATTTTTTACTTGTGTTTTCTTTCAGGTGGATCTCTCTTATTGTTAAGAGGGGCCGGATGTCAGAATCCAATTATATTTCATCTTTAATTATCAAACATAGAAACTCCCAATTCTGCCTTCTCTGTATTCTGCCATAAGAGGGAGAAAAGGGGGAGAGCAAAGGGGCTTTATGGCCCTCACTTCCTTCAGCACACTTCAAAGGACTGAATGTGTGTTTATTGTGGCATCTAAGCGTTAACATATCAAAGAAGAGTAATTGCCTTTCATGTAGTTATCTGAAGTCTCCATCCAGACGGAAGAAGAAAGGGGATGGAATTGTGATACTTGAAGCTATCACTGGAAGGGGGGTTGATTGGGTGGGACTACTGGGGAACCCCTTAAAACCTTGAATGGGAGAGCTTGAACCCCAAGTCCTGTCTAGCATGCCTGCAAACATTTTCTCTTAATAAAGGATTCCTGTTGGAAGAGCTATTCCAAGAGTTCTGTCTTCTTAAGATGCAAAGTGGGGTGGGTCCTTACACAGACCCTCTTTGCCTTTGTCAATTTTGTTATGCTGTAGA